>NW_028259149.1:625000-1250000 GCF_977971745.1 Zootermopsis nevadensis | reverse complement strand
AGACGAATACTAGGTGAAAGTTCAGCTTGGATGGTTTGTTATCCTACTGTGTCGGGCAGTGTTCCAAGTGCCGGCGAATACGTACTTGTTCTAGCAAGACCATATCGTGTATAGACTGAAATACTCTTTTGTGTCTTGGCGTTGTATATTATTCATCGGCCACTGGGCAGCTCCTGATTTACACCCACCGAGAGAGTCAACTGTGATTTTCTCCTGCAACGGTATTTAGAAAATCATTATTTCAGCAAGGAACCACTCGGCCAGGTAAAATCTGTCTGCCGTATATTTATACTTATGTCCATGTATTTTATATTGGGAATTTTGAGGAAGTCATCCGAGGTGAATCTTTCAGGGTTCGGCCCTGTATTTGTTAGTGGTATCGACTTTAGAAGCTGGAAGTGTCGTTTTCTAAAGATAATCAGCAATCCATTCTCTTACTATTTTGAAATTCAATTGATTTGGTTATGCAGGAAATAAGGAATGGACTTGTTACAGGAGTAACTCTGTCAAATCTAATGCCAACGGCCATACCACGCTGAAAACACCGGTTCTCGTCTGATCACCGCAGTTAAGCAGCATTGGGCGTTTTTAGTACTTGGATGGGTGACCGCTTGGGAACACCACGTGCTGTTGGCTTCATTTTTTTATTTTGCTTTTTTCTTTAATAACTGCAGCCAGCATGTCGGCGTCGTTGGGACTGCTCCCAAACTACCTATTTGCCGAAATGATTGCATTGTTTGATTATGGCTTTTTCTAAAAAAATTCCTTTTTGTTGCCTTATCGTTTCTCAGTAAGTGCACTCGAGCCTAGCCAGTTTGTTCCGCGATTATCGAAGACGCAATGAAACGCGTGAATGAGTGTTGGGAGATACCTGTCGAGCAAATGAGTTAATTTTCCTCACCGCAGTATCTCAGTATGAAATTTTGCCGTCCAGGTGGTGGGATGGTCTACTTCCGGAAAAAGGAGGGCAACCACGAAAGATGTGAGACGGGACATCTCCGAGTTAAGGTACACAGCGCTTGTCCAATACTTGGAGGGGTGAACATTATATGAATTCCTTTTTTTTCTCTCCGGGGGTATAATCAGATAAACACAGAAGGCAAGGGGGTTAGGCGCCTGTCATTTGCTTCATGTTATTTCAAAATTTAGTCTAGGATAATTTATATTTGAATGTAATTTTCCCTCCTAAAATTAACACACCTTTCAAGAAAGGCTTCAGACTGTGGGTCTCGTCGTTAAGATACAAAGCGACTGTCCGTCACTTGGAGGGGTGAACGTTTTACTAAAATTTTTTTTTTCTTTTACAGAATGCCTAAAGATAGTCATAGAAAGTAAAGCTGCACAGGCGTCTATCAGTAGTTGACTTTAGATCGCAGACGAATACTAGGTGAAAGTTCAGCTTGGATGGTTTGTTATCCTACTGTGTCGGGCAGTGTTCCAAGTGCCGGCGAATACGTACTTGTTCTAGCAAGACCATATCGTGTATAGACTGAAATACTCTTTTGTGTCTTGGCGTTGTATATTATTCATCGGCCACTGGGCAGCTCCTGATTTACACCCACCGAGAGAGTCAACTGTGATTTTCTCCTGCAACGGTATTTAGAAAATCATTATTTCAGCAAGGAACCACTCGGCCAGGTAAAATCTGTCTGCCGTATATTTCTACTTATGTCCATGTATTTTATATTGGGAATTTTGAGGAAGTCGTCCGAGGTGAATCTTTCAGGGTTCGGCCCTGTATTTGTTAGTGGTATCGACTTTAGAAGCTGGAAGTGTCGTTTTCTAAAGATAATCAGCAATCCGTTCTCTTACTATTTTGAAATTCAATTGATTTGGTTATGCAGGAAATAAGGAATGGACTTGTTATAGGAGTAACTCAGTCAAATCTAATGCCAACGGCCATACCATGCTGAAAACACCGGTTCTCGTCTGATCACCGCAGTTAAGCAGCATTGGGCGTGGTTAGTACTTGGATGGGTGACCGATTGGGAACACCACGTGCTGTTGGCTTCATTTTTTTTATTTTGCTTTTTTCTTTAATAACTGCAGCCAGCATGTCGGCGTCGTTGGGACTGCTCCCAAACTACCTATTTGCCGAAATGATTGCATTGTTTGATTATGGCTTTTTCTAAAAAAATTCCTTTGTGTTGCCTAATCGTTTCTCAGTAAGTGCACTCGAGCCTAGCCAGTTTGTTCCGCGATTATCGAAGACGCAATGAAACGCGTGAATGAGTGTTGGGAGATACCTGTCGAGCAAATGAGTTAATTTTCCTCACCGCAGTATCTCAGTATGAAATTTTGCCGTCCAGGTGGTGGGATGGTCTAACTAACTAACTAACTAGATGGCTTACCGAACCCGAAGGTTCATCACCGAATTAACCAAAGCCCTCCACCGGACCCTGTCCTGGGCCAACAAAATCCAGTTTCCTTCAACTCCTATCTCCCATAGATCCCGCCTGAGATTATCCTCCCATCTACGTCTAGGTCTCCCCAGCGGTCTCTTCCCTTCAGGTTTCCCAACCAGTACCCGGTGCACATCTCTTGTCCCATCCATGCGCGCTACATGTCCCGCCCATCTCACTCTTCTCGACTTAATCACCCTCACAATACTGGGGGAGCAGTACAGATTTTTAAGCTCGTCATTGTGCAGTTTTCTCCACGCCCCATCGTCTTCCCTCTTAGGCCCAAATATCCTCCTCAACACCCGATTCTCAAACACCTGCAATCTGTGTTCCTCCCTCTGAGTGAGAGACCATGTTTCGCACCCATACAAAACAACAGGCAAGATTATTGTTTTGTATACTTTAATTTTCAGGTTCTTAGAAATCAGACGGGAAGACAAAATATTTTGGACTGAGAAGTAGCAAGCATTTCCGGAATTTAGTCTCCTCCTAACTTCCTCACAAGTATCATTTTGATTTGTTATTGTTGTTCCCAAATATTTGAACTTTGTAACCCTTTCAAAGGATTTATTAGCTACCCTAAGATAATTTTGCCCGCCTGTCTTCTGATGACGAGATACTAACATGTACTTAGTTTTTTCTGAATTTACTTCCAGCCCCACTTGTCTACCAGCCTCTAGTAAAACTTCTGCGTTCCTCTTTATTGTATTTATATCGTCCCCCAATAAATTAACATCATCAGCATATGCCAATAGCTGATGTGTCCCGTTCAATTGCAAACCCTCCTGCCTACCTTGGACCTTCCTGATGGCGTATTCTAGCGCAAAGTTAAAGAGCAAGGGAGACAAAGCATCTCCTTGTTTTAGACCGTTCTTGATGAGGAATGTCTCAGATACATATTTACCTACTCGAATTTTGCTGCAGGTTTCATTTAAGCACATTTTTATTAGACCCACTAGCTTCTTTGGTATACCAAATTCAATAAGAATATTATATAGCACTTCTCTCTTCACAGAGTCATAGGCTTTTTTGAAATCTATAAATAACTGATGTACAGTCCCACCGAACTCCCATTTTTTCTCTAGTATCTGACGAATGCAAAAGATCTGATCAATCGTTGATCTGTTTCGTCTGAACCCACACTGATGATCCCCAATAGTTTCATTCGCATATGGAGTTAATCTTGCCAAAAGAATGTTGGATAGAATTTTGTATGAGGTTGATAGCAGCGATATTCCTCGGTAATTACCACACTCAGTCTTGTCCCCCTTCTTATAAATAGGAATAATTATGGATTCCTTCCATTGATGTGGCATCTCTTCCTTATCCCAAATTAACTGAATAAGCTTATGGATCCTCATATGCAACCCTTTGCCACCTGCTTTAATTAATTCGGCCGGAATCTGATCAATTCCTGGAGATTTATAACTTTTCAACTTCCCAATGGCTAGTTCCACTTCATCTAAGCTAGGTTCTGGCACCAACAGTTCAGCTGTATGCATTTTAATCTGTATAATATCACCAGTATTATGAACATTTAAGAGCTCGCTAAAGAAATTTTTCCACCTATTCACAATTTTTATTTGATCTGCAAGCAAATTGCCACTATCATCCTTTACCAAATTAGTCTGGGGTTGATATCCTTTCTTAAAGTTATTAATGCCTCTGTACAGGTCTCTGATGTTTTTTTCCTTATTATTTGTCTCAAGTTCAGCAATTTTGCCCTTCAGGTATTCCCTTTTCTTAGTCCTAAAGGTTCTACTAGCCTCACGTCTCACGTTACATAGATTATCCGCATTTGTTTTGTTTGGGTTCTGCAACCATTGAAATTTTGTTTGCTTCCTTCGATCTATTAATTTTGAACATTCTTCATCAAACCACGGTTTATTTTGCTTTCTCCTGTAGTATCCTAGTTTCTCTTTTGCTGAAATTTTGATGCAGTTTCTGACATTTTCCCACTCCCTGTTGATGTCCACACTTTCATTATCCTCATTTGTCTCTAAAATTTGAAACCTATTCGAAATTTCAACTTGATGTTGTTCCTTTGCCTCTCCCTCACTTAATTTTTTCAAATCAAATCTTTCTGTGTCAAAATTTTGTTTAGTTCGTCTACTTACTGAAAGCCGCTCCCTCACTTTTGCTACCACCAGATAATGATCAGTGTCGCAATCTGCTCCTCTGAATGATCTCACATCAATTACATTTGTCTGCCTTCTCTTATCTACTAAAACATGATCTATTTGATTGTGTGTTCTGCCATCTGGGGAAGTCCAAGTGTATTTATGAACATCACGGTGTGGAAATTTTGTACTTTTTACAATTAAATCTTTTGACGTAGCGAAGGTCACTGCTCTGACGCCATTATCATTACTAAGTGCATGGAGACTCTCGCTGCCTATTGTGGGTTTGAAGACATCCTCCCTCCCAATTTTTGCATTGAAATCTCCTAGCAGAATTTTCATGTGATACTTGCCAAATGTATCAAATACTGATTCCAATTCTTCATAAAAGCTATCCTTGATATCATCGCTTTTGTCTTCAGTTGGGGCATGAACATTAAGGACAATGATGTCGCACCAACGTCCTTCCAAAATTACGTAAGACAACCTGTCACTAACAAATTCTACTCTCTTAACTGCTGCCCTAATTCTGCTATGAACAAAAAAACCCGTCCCTAGCTGATGATTGTCATTCCCCTTTCCATAGAAAAATGTAAAATTGTCCACTGGGATCGTGCCCTCCCCCTCCCATCGCACTTCCTGCACTGCCACTAAGTCTAACTTATAATTACCTAATTCCCTACACACTGATTTCAGTGCCCCAGCCCTATAGAGGCTCCTAATGTTCCAGGTACCAAATCTCATGTCCTTTTTCAATTGCCGTGGTCGTGCCCAAGAGTCCGTCCTGATCCGAGGCTTGGTTGATTTTTTCGTAACACATATTTTTTTTAAAGGGGAAAGGTTGTTAGCCCTACACCCAACCCCCAACCTGGAGGACCAGGGTATCACTCTTAGTCTAGCGCATCTCCTTAGACCTGTCCGGCTTGGGTGACCCTACCATGAGCCGAAGTTCAGGCCGGCATAGCCCTAAGGGTCATTTGAGCACGCAAGCCTCCTCACCCGGCAGATTGCCTTCGACAAGGTGGTGATACCTTCGAGAAGGGGTGGGATGGTCTACTTCCGGAAAAAGGAGGGCAACCACGAAAGATGTGAGACGGGACATCTCCGAGTTAAGGTACACAGCGCTTGTCTAATACTTGGAGGGGTGAACATTATATGAATTCCTTTTTTTTCTCTCCGGGGGTATAATCAGATAAACACAGAAGGCAAGGGGGTTAGGCGCCTGTCATTTGCTTCATGTTATTTCAAAATTTAGTCTAGGATAATTTATATTTGAATGTAATTTTCCCTCCTAAAATTAACACACCTTTCAAGAAAGGCTTCAGACTGTGGGTCTCGTCGTTAAGATACAAAGCGACTGTCCGTCACTTGGAGGGGTGAACGTTTTACTAAAATTTTTTTTTTCTTTTACAGAATGCCTAAAGATAGTCATAGAAAGTAAAGCTGCACAGGCGTCTATCAGTAGTTGACTTTAGATCGCAGACGAATACTAGGTGAAAGTTCAGCTTGGATGGTTTGTTATCCTACTGTGTCGGGCAGTGTTCCAAGTGCCGGCGAATACGTACTTGTTCTAGCAAGACCATATCGTGTATAGACTGAAATACTCTTTTGTGTCTTGGCGTTGTATATTATTCATCGGCCACTGGGCAGCTCCTGATTTACACCCACCGAGAGAGTCAACTGTGATTTTCTCCTGCAACGGTATTTAGAAAATCATTATTTCAGCAAGGAACCACTCGGCCAGGTAAAATCTGTCTGCCGTATATTTCTACTTATGTCCATGTATTTTATATTGGGAATTTTGAGGAAGTCGTCCGAGGTGAATCTTTCAGGGTTCGGCCCTGTATTTGTTAGTGGTATCGACTTTAGAAGCTGGAAGTGTCGTTTTCTAAAGATAATCAGCAATCCGTTCTCTTACTATTTTGAAATTCAATTGATTTGGTTATGCAGGAAATAAGGAATGGACTTGTTATAGGAGTAACTCAGTCAAATCTAATGCCAACGGCCATACCACGCTGAAAACACCGGTTCTCGTCTGATCACCGCAGTTAAGCAGCATTGGGCGTGGTTAGTACTTGGATGGGTGACCGCTTGGGAACACCACGTGCTGTTGGCTTCATTTTTTTTATTTTGCTTTTTTCTTTAATAACTGCAGCCAGCATGTCGGCGTCGTTGGGACTGCTCCCAAACTACCTATTTGCCGAAATGATTGCATTGTTTGATTATGGCTTTTTCTAAAAAAATTCCTTTGTGTTGCCTAATCGTTTCTCAGTAAGTGCACTCGAGCCTAGCCAGTTTGTTCCGCGATTATCGAAGACGCAATGAAACGCGTGAATGAGTGTTGGGAGATACCTGTCGAGCAAATGAGGTAATTTTCCTCACCGCAGTATCTCAGTGTGAAATTTTGCCGTCCAGGTGGTGGGATGGTCTACTTCCGGAAAAAGGAGGGCAACCACGAAAGATGTGAGACGGGACATCTCCGAGTTAAGATACACAGCGCTTGTCCAATACTTGGAGGAGTGAACATTATATGAATTCCTTTTTTTTCTCTCCGGGGGTATAATCAGATAAACACAGAAGGCAAGGGGGTTAGGCGCCTGTCATTTGCTTCATGTTATTTCAAAATTTAGTCTAGGATAATTTATATTTGAATGTAATTTTCCCTCCTAAAATTAACACACCTTTCAGGAAAGGCTTCAGACTGTGGGTCTCGTCGTTAAGATACAAAGCGAATGTCCGTCACTTGGAGGGGTGAACGTTTTACTAAAATTTTTTTTTCTTTTACAGAATGCCTAAAGATAGTCATAGAAAGTAAAGCTGCACAGGCGTCTATCAGTAGTTGACTTTAGATCGCAGACGAATACTAGGTGAAAGTTCAGCTTGGATGGTTTGTTATCCTACTGTGTCGGGCAGTGTTCCAAGTGCCGGCGAATACGTACTTGTTCTAGCAAGACCATATCGTGTATAGACTGAAATACTCTTTTGTGTCTTGGCGTTGTATATTATTCATCGGCCACTGGGCAGCTCCTGATTTACACCCACCGAGAGAGTCAACTGTGATTTTCTCCTGCAACGGTATTTAGAAAATCATTATTTCAGCAAGGAACCACTCGGCCAGGTAAAATCTGTCTGCCGTATATTTCTACTTATGTCCATGTATTTTATATTGGGAATTTTGAGGAAGTCGTTCGAGGTGAATCTTTCAGGGTTCGGCCCTGTATTTGTTAGTGGTATCGACTTTAGAAGCTGGAAGTGTCGTTTTCTAAAGATAATCAGCAATCCGTTCTCTTACTATTTTGAAATTCAATTGATTTGGTTATGCAGGAAATAAGGAATGGACTTGTTATAGGAGTAACTCAGTCAAATCTAATGCCAACGGCCATACCATGCTGAAAACACCGGTTCTCGTCTGATCACCGCAGTTAAGCAGCATTGGGCGTGGATAGTACTTGGATGGGTGACCGCTTGGGAACACCACGTGCTGTTGGCTTCATTTTTTTTATTTTGCTTTTTTCTTTAATAACTGCAGCCAGCATGTCGGCGTCGTTGGGACTGCTCCCAAACTACCTATTTGCCGAAATGATTGCATTGTTTGATTATGGCTTTTTCTAAAAAAATTCCTTTGTGTTGCCTAATCGTTTCTCAGTAAGTGCACTCGAGCCTAGCCAGTTTGTTCCGCGATTATCGAAGACGCAATGAAACGCGTGAATGAGTGTTGGGAGATACCTGTCGAGCAAATGAGGTAATTTTCCTCACCGCTGTATCTCAGTGTGAAATTTTGCCGTCCAGGTGGTGGGATGGTCTACTTCCGGAAAAAGGAGGGCAACCACGAAAGATGTGAGACGGGACATCTCCGAGTTAAGATACACAGCGCTTGTCCAATACTTGGAGGAGTGAACATTATATGAATTCCTTTTTTTTCTCTCCGGGGGTATAATCAGATAAACACAGAAGGCAAGGGGGTTAGGCGCCTGTCATTTGCTTCATGTTATTTCAAAATTTAGTCTAGGATAATTTATATTTGAATGTAATTTTCCCTCCTAAAATTAACACACCTTTCAGGAAAGGCTTCAGACTGTGGGTCTCGTCGTTAAGATACAAAGCGAATGTCCGTCACTTGGAGGGGTGAACGTTTTACTAAAATTTTTTTTTTCTTTTACAGAATGCCTAAAGTTAGTCATAGAAAGTAAAGCTGCACAGGCGTCTATCAGTAGTTGACTTTAGATCGCAGACGAATACTAGGTGAAAGTTCAGCTTGGATGGTTTGTTATCCTACTGTGTCGGGCAGTGTTCCAAGTGCCGGCGAATACGTACTTGTTCTAGCAAGACCATATCGTGTATAGACTGAAATACTCTTTTGTGTCTTGGCGTTGTATATTATTCATCGGCCACTGGGCAGCTCCTGATTTACACCCACCGAGAGAGTCAACTGTGATTTTCTCCTGCAACGGTATTTAGAAAATCATTATTTCAGCAAGGAACCACTCGGCCAGGTAAAATCTGTCTGCCGTATATTTCTACTTATGTCCATGTATTTTATATTGGGAATTTTGAGGAAGTCGTCCGAGGTGAATCTTTCAGGGTTCGGCCCTGTATTTGTTAGTGGTATCGACTTTAGAAGCTGGAAGTGTCGTTTTCTAAAGATAATCAGCAATCCGTTCTCTTACTATTTTGAAATTCAATTGATTTGGTTATGCAGGAAATAAGGAATGGACTTGTTACAGGAGTAACTCTGTCAAATCTAATGCCAACGGCCATACCACGCTGAAAACACCGGTTCTCGTCTGATCACCGCAGTTAAGCAGCATTGGGCGTGGTTAGTACTTGGATGGGTGACCGCTTGGGAACACCACGTGCTGTTGGCTTCATTTTTTTTATTTTGCTTTTTTCTTTAATAACTGCAGCCAGCATGTCGGCGTCGTTGGGACTGCTCCCAAACTACCTATTTGCCGAAATGATTGCATTGTTTGATTATGGCTTTTTCTAAAAAAATTCCTTTGTGTTGCCTAATCGTTTCTCAGTAAGTGCACTCGAGCCTAGCCAGTTTGTTCCGCGATTATCGAAGACGCAATGAAACGCGTGAATGAGTGTTGGGAGATACCTGTCGAGCAAATGAGGTAATTTTCCTCACCGCTGTATCTCAGTGTGAAATTTTGCCGTCCAGGTGGTGTGATGGTCTACTTCCGGGAAAAGGAGGGCAACCACGAAAGATGTGAGACGGGACATCTCCGAGTTAAGATACACAGCGCTTGTCCAATACTTGGAGGGATGAACATTATATCAATTCCTTTTTTTTCTCTCCGGGGGTATAATCAGATAAACACAGAAGGCAAGGGGGTTAGGCGCCTGTCATTTGCTTCATATTAATTCAAAATTTAGTCTAGGATAATTTATATTTGAATGTAATTTTCCCTCCTAAAATTAACACACCTTTCAGGAAAGGCTTCAGACTGTGGGTCTCGTCGTTAAGATACAAAGCGAATGTCCGTCACTTGGAGGGGTGAACGTTTTACTAAAATTTTTTTTTTCTTTTACAGAATGCCTAAAGATAGTCATAGAAAGTAAAGCTGCACAGGCGTCTATCAGTAGTTGACTTTAGATCGCAGACGAATACTAGGTGAAAGTTCAGCTTGGATGGTTTTTTATCCTACTGTGTCGGGCAGTGTTCCAAGTGCCGGCGAATACGTACTTGTTCTAGCAAGACCATATCGTGTATAGACTGAAATACTCTTTTGTGTCTTGGCGTTGTATATTATTCATCGGCCACTGGGCAGCTCCTGATTTACACCCACCGAGAGAGTCAACTGTGATTTTCTCCTGCAACGGTATTTAGAAAATCATTATTTCAGCAAGGAACCACTCGGCCAGGTAAAATCTGTCTGCCGTATATTTCTACTTATGTCCATGTATTTTATATTGGGAATTTTGAGGAAGTCGTCCGAGGTGAATCTTTCAGGGTTCGGCCCTGTATTTGTTAGTGGTATCGACTTTAGAAGCTGGAAGTGTCGTTTTCTAAAGATAATCAGCAATCCGTTCTCTTACTATTTTGAAATTCAATTGATTTGGTTATGCAGGAAATAAGGAATGGACTTGTTATAGGAGTAACTCAGTCAAATCTAATGCCAACGGCCATACCACGCTGAAAACACCGGTTCTCGTCTGATCACCGCAGTTAAGCAGCATTGGGCGTGGTTAGTACTTGGATGGGTGACCGCTTGGGAACACCACGTGCTGTTGGCTTCATTTTTTTTATTTTGCTTTTTTCTTTAATAACTGCAGCCAGCATGTCGGCGTCGTTGGGACTGCTCCCAAACTACCTATTTGCCGAAATGATTGCATTGTTTGATTATGGCTTTTTCTAAAAAAATTCCTTTGTGTTGCCTAATCGTTTCTCAGTAAGTGCACTCGAGCCTAGCCAGTTTGTTCCGCGATTATCGAAGACGCAATGAAACGCGTGAATGAGTGTTGGGAGATACCTGTCGAGCAAATGAGGTAATTTTCCTCACCGCAGTATCTCAGTGTGAAATTTTGCCGTCCAGGTG
Organism: Zootermopsis nevadensis; assembly: GCF_977971745.1. Taxonomy (NCBI): domain Eukaryota; kingdom Metazoa; phylum Arthropoda; class Insecta; order Blattodea; family Termopsidae; genus Zootermopsis; species Zootermopsis nevadensis. The sequence goes on along the minus strand of NW_028259149.1, from coordinate 1,238,936 downwards.
GTGGGATGGTCTACTTCCGGAAAAAGGAGGGCAACCACGAAAGATGTGAGACGGGACATCTCCGAGTTAAGATACACAGCGCTTGTCCAATACTTGGAGGAGTGAACATTATATGAATTCCTTTTTTTTCTCTCCGGGGGTATAATCAGATAAACACAGAAGGCAAGGGGGTTAGGCGCCTGTCATTTGCTTCATGTTATTTCAAAATTTAGTCTAGGATAATTTATATTTGAATGTAATTTTCCCTCCTAAAATTAACACACCTTTCAGGAAAGGCTTCAGACTGTGGGTCTCGTCGTTAAGATACAAAGCGAATGTCCGTCACTTGGAGGGGTGAACGTTTTACTAAAATTTTTTTTTTCTTTTACAGAATGCCTAAAGATAGTCATAGAAAGTAAAGCTGCACAGGCGTCTATCAGTAGTTGACTTTAGATCGCAGACGAATACTAGGTGAAAGTTCAGCTTGGATTTTTTGTTATCCTACTGTGTCGGGCAGTGTTCCAAGTGCCGGCGAATACGTACTTGTTCTAGCAAGACCATATCGTGTATAGACTGAAATACTCTTTTGTGTCTTGGCGTTGTATATTATTCATCGGCCACTGGGCAGCTCCTGATTTACACCCACCGAGAGAGTCAACTGTGATTTTCTCCTGCAACGGTATTTAGAAAATCATTATTTCAGCAAGGAACCACTCGGCCAGGTAAAATCTGTCTGCCGTATATTTCTACTTATGTCCATGTATTTTATATTGGGAATTTTGAGGAAGTCGTCCGAGGTGAATCTTTCAGGGTTCGGCCCTGTATTTGTTAGTGGTATCGACTTTAGAAGCTGGAAGTGTCGTTTTCTAAAGATAATCAGCAATCCGTTCTCTTACTATTTTGAAATTCAATTGATTTGGTTATGCAGGAAATAAGGAATGGACTTGTTATAGGAGTAACTCAGTCAAATCTAATGCCAACGGCCATACCATGCTGAAAACACCGGTTCTCGTCTGATCACCGCAGTTAAGCAGCATTGGGCGTGGATAGTACTTGGATGGGTGACCGCTTGGGAACACCACGTGCTGTTGGCTTCATTTTTTTTATTTTGCTTTTTTCTTTAATAACTGCAGCCAGCATGTCGGCGTCGTTGGGACTGCTCCCAAACTACCTATTTGCCGAAATGATTGCATTGTTTGATTATGGCTTTTTCTAAAAAAATTCCTTTGTGTTGCCTAATCGTTTCTCAGTAAGTGCACTCGAGCCTAGCCAGTTTGTTCCGCGATTATCGAAGACGCAATGAAACGCGTGAATGAGTGTTGGGAGATACCTGTCGAGCAAATGAGGTAATTTTCCTCACCGCTGTATCTCAGTGTGAAATTTTGCCGTCCAGGTGGTGGGATGGTCTACTTCCGGAAAAAGGAGGGCAACCACGAAAGATGTGAGACGGGACATCTCCGAGTTAAGATACACAGCGCTTGTCCAATACTTGGAGGAGTGAACATTATATGAATTCCTTTTTTTTCTCTCCGGGGGTATAATCAGATAAACACAGAAGGCAAGGGGGTTAGGCGCCTGTCATTTGCTTCATGTTATTTCAAAATTTAGTCTAGGATAATTTATATTTGAATGTAATTTTCCCTCCTAAAATTAACACACCTTTCAGGAAAGGCTTCAGACTGTGGGTCTCGTCGTTAAGATACAAAGCGAATGTCCGTCACTTGGAGGGGTGAACGTTTTACTAAAATTTTTTTTTTCTTTTACAGAATGCCTAAAGTTAGTCATAGAAAGTAAAGCTGCACAGGCGTCTATCAGTAGTTGACTTTAGATCGCAGACGAATACTAGGTGAAAGTTCAGCTTGGATGGTTTGTTATCCTACTGTGTCGGGCAGTGTTCCAAGTGCCGGCGAATACGTACTTGTTCTAGCAAGACCATATCGTGTATAGACTGAAATACTCTTTTGTGTCTTGGCGTTGTATATTATTCATCGGCCACTGGGCAGCTCCTGATTTACACCCACCGAGAGAGTCAACTGTGATTTTCTCCTGCAACGGTATTTAGAAAATCATTATTTCAGCAAGGAACCACTCGGCCAGGTAAAATCTGTCTGCCGTATATTTCTACTTATGTCCATGTATTTTATATTGGGAATTTTGAGGAAGTCGTCCGAGGTGAATCTTTCAGGGTTCGGCCCTGTATTTGTTAGTGGTATCGACTTTAGAAGCTGGAAGTGTCGTTTTCTAAAGATAATCAGCAATCCGTTCTCTTACTATTTTGAAATTCAATTGATTTGGTTATGCAGGAAATAAGGAATGGACTTGTTATAGGAGTAACTCAGTCAAATCTAATGCCAACGGCCATACCATGCTGAAAACACCGGTTCTCGTCTGATCACCGCAGTTAAGCAGCATTGGGCGTGGATAGTACTTGGATGGGTGACCGCTTGGGAACACCACGTGCTGTTGGCTTCATTTTTTTTATTTTGCTTTTTTCTTTAATAACTGCAGCCAGCATGTCGGCGTCGTTGGGACTGCTCCCAAACTACCTATTTGCCGAAATGATTGCATTGTTTGATTATGGCTTTTTCTAAAAAAATTCCTTTGTGTTGCCTAATCGTTTCTCAGTAAGTGCACTCGAGCCTAGCCAGTTTGTTCCGCGATTATCGAAGACGCAATGAAACGCGTGAATGAGTGTTGGGAGATACCTGTCGAGCAAATGAGGTAATTTTCCTCACCGCTGTATCTCAGTGTGAAATTTTGCCGTCCAGGTGGTGGGATGGTCTACTTCCGGAAAAAGGAGGGCAACCACGAAAGATGTGAGACGGGACATCTCCGAGTTAAGATACACAGCGCTTGTCCAATACTTGGAGGAGTGAACATTATATGAATTCCTTTTTTTTCTCTCCGGGGGTATAATCAGATAAACACAGAAGGCAAGGGGGTTAGGCGCCTGTCATTTGCTTCATGTTATTTCAAAATTTAGTCTAGGATAATTTATATTTGAATGTAATTTTCCCTCCTAAAATTAACACACCTTTCAGGAAAGGCTTCAGACTGTGGGTCTCGTCGTTAAGATACAAAGCGAATGTCCGTCACTTGGAGGGGTGAACGTTTTACTAAAATTTTTTTTTTCTTTTACAGAATGCCTAAAGTTAGTCATAGAAAGTAAAGCTGCACAGGCGTCTATCAGTAGTTGACTTTAGATCGCAGACGAATACTAGGTGAAAGTTCAGCTTGGATGGTTTGTTATCCTACTGTGTCGGGCAGTGTTCCAAGTGCCGGCGAATACGTACTTGTTCTAGCAAGACCATATCGTGTATAGACTGAAATACTCTTTTGTGTCTTGGCGTTGTATATTATTCATCGGCCACTGGGCAGCTCCTGATTTACACCCACCGAGAGAGTCAACTGTGATTTTCTCCTGCAACGGTATTTAGAAAATCATTATTTCAGCAAGGAACCACTCGGCCAGGTAAAATCTGTCTGCCGTATATTTCTACTTATGTCCATGTATTTTATATTGGGAATTTTGAGGAAGTCGTCCGAGGTGAATCTTTCAGGGTTCGGCCCTGTATTTGTTAGTGGTATCGACTTTAGAAGCTGGAAGTGTCGTTTTCTAAAGATAATCAGCAATCCGTTCTCTTACTATTTTGAAATTCAATTGATTTGGTTATGCAGGAATTAAGGAATGGACTTGTTATAGGAGTAACTCAGTCGAATCTAATGCCAACGGCCATACCATGCTGAAAACACCGGTTCTCGTCTGATCACCGCAGTTAAGCAGCATTGGGCGTGGATAGTACTTGGATGGGTGACCGCTTGGGAACACCACGTGCTGTTGGCTTCATTTTTTTTATTTTGCTTTTTTCTTTAATAACTGCAGCCAGCATGTCGGCGTCGTTGGGACTGCTCCCAAACTACCTATTTGCCGAAATGATTGCATTGTTTGATTATGGCTTTTTCTAAAAAAATTCCTTTGTGTTGCCTAATCGTTTCTCAGTAAGTGCACTCGAGCCTAGCCAGTTTGTTCCGCGATTATCGAAGACGCAATGAAACGCGTGAATGAGTGTTGGGAGATACCTGTCGAGCAAATGAGGTAATTTTCCTCACCGCTGTATCTCAGTGTGAAATTTTGCCGTCCAGGTGGTGGGATGGTCTACTTCCGGAAAAAGGAGGGCAACCACGAAAGATGTGAGACGGGACATCTCCGAGTTAAGATACACAGCGCTTGTCCAATACTTGGAGGGGTGAACATTATATGAATTCCTTTTTTTTCTCTCCGGGGGTATAATCAGATAAACACAGAAGGCAAGGGGGTTAGGCGCCTGTCATTTGCTTCATGTTATTTCAAAATTTAGTCTAGGATAATTTATATTTGAATGTAATTTTCCCTCCTAAAATTAACACACCTTTCAGGAAAGGCTTCAGACTGTGGGTCTCGTCGTTAAGATACAAAGCGAATGTCCGTCACTTGGAGGGGTGAACGTTTTACTAAAATTTTTTTTTTCTTTTACAGAATGCCTAAAGATAGTCATAGAAAGTAAAGCTGCACAGGCGTCTATCAGTAGTTGACTTTAGATCGCAGACGAATACTAGGTGAAAGTTCAGCTTGGATTTTTTGTTATCCTACTGTGTCGGGCAGTGTTCCAAGTGCCGGCGAATACGTACTTGTTCTAGCAAGACCATATCGTGTATAGACTGAAATACTCTTTTGTGTCTTGGCGTTGTATATTATTCATCGGCCACTGGGCAGCTCCTGATTTACACCCACCGAGAGAGTCAACTGTGATTTTCTCCTGCAACGGTATTTAGAAAATCATTATTTCAGCAAGGAACCACTCGGCCAGGTAAAATCTGTCTGCCGTATATTTCTACTTATGTCCATGTATTTTATATTGGGAATTTTGAGGAAGTCGTCCGAGGTGAATCTTTCAGGGTTCGGCCCTGTATTTGTTAGTGGTATCGACTTTAGAAGCTGGAAGTGTCGTTTTCTAAAGATAATCAGCAATCCGTTCTCTTACTATTTTGAAATTCAATTGATTTGGTTATGCAGGAAATAAGGAATGGACTTGTTATAGGAGTAACTCAGTCAAATCTAATGCCAACGGCCATACCATGCTGAAAACACCGGTTCTCGTCTGATCACCGCAGTTAAGCAGCATTGGGCGTGGATAGTACTTGGATGGGTGACCGCTTGGGAACACCACGTGCTGTTGGCTTCATTTTTTTTATTTTGCTTTTTTCTTTAATAACTGCAGCCAGCATGTCGGCGTCGTTGGGACTGCTCCCAAACTACCTATTTGCCGAAATGATTGCATTGTTTGATTATGGCTTTTTCTAAAAAAATTCCTTTGTGTTGCCTAATCGTTTCTCAGTAAGTGCACTCGAGCCTAGCCAGTTTGTTCCGCGATTATCGAAGACGCAATGAAACGCGTGAATGAGTGTTGGGATATACCTGTCGAGCAAATGAGGTAATTTTCCTCACCGCAGTATCTCAGTATGAAATTTTGCCGTCCAGGTGGTGGGATGGTCTACTTCCGGAAAAAGGAGGGCAACCACGAAAGATGTGAGACGGGACATCTCCGAGTTAAGATACACAGCGCTTGTCCAATACTTGGAGGAGTGAACATTATATGAATTCCTTTTTTTTCTCTCCGGGGGTATAATCAGATAAACACAGAAGGCAAGGGGGTTAGGCGCCTGTCATTTGCTTCATGTTATTTCAAAATTTAGTAGAGGATAATTTATATTTGAATGTAATTTTCCCTCCTAAAATTAACACACCTTTCAGGAAAGGCTTCAGACTGTGGGTCTCGTCGTTAAGATACAAAGCGAATGTCCGTCACTTGGAGGGGTGAACGTTTTACTAAAATTTTTTTTTTCTTTTACAGAATGCCTAAAGATAGTCATAGAAAGTAAAGCTGCACAGGCGTCTATCAGTAGTTGACTTTAGATCGCAGACGAATACTAGGTGAAAGTTCAGCTTGGATGGTTTGTTATCCTACTGTGTCGGGCAGTGTTCCAAGTGCCGGCGAATACGTACTTGTTCTAGCAAGACCATATCGTGTATAGACTGAAATACTCTTTTGTGTCTTGGCGTTGTATATTATTCATCGGCCACTGGGCAGCTCCTGATTTACACCCACCGAGAGAGTCAACTGTGATTTTCTCCTGCAACGGTATTTAGAAAATCATTATTTCAGCAAGGAACCACTCGGCCAGGTAAAATCTGTCTGCCGTATATTTCTACTTATGTCCATGTATTTTATATTGGGAATTTTGAGGAAGTCGTCCGAGGTGAATCTTTCAGGGTTCGGCCCTGTATTTGTTAGTGGTATCGACTTTAGAAGCTGGAAGTGTCGTTTTCTAAAGATAATCAGCAATCCGTTCTCTTACTATTTTGAAATTCAATTGATTTGGTTATGCAGGAAATAAGGAATGGACTTGTTATAGGAGTAACTCAGTCGAATCTAATGCCAACGGCCATACCATGCTGAAAACACCGGTTCTCGTCTGATCACCGCAGTTAAGCAGCATTGGGCGTGGATAGTACTTGGATGGGTGACCGCTTGGGAACACCACGTGCTGTTGGCTTCATTTTTTTTATTTTGCTTTTTTCTTTAATAACTGCAGCCAGCATGTCGGCGTCGTTGGGACTGCTCCCAAACTACCTATTTGCCGAAATGATTGCATTGTTTGATTATGGCTTTTTCTAAAAAAATTCCTTTGTGTTGCCTAATCGTTTCTCAGTAAGTGCACTCGAGCCTAGCCAGTTTGTTCCGCGATTATCGAAGACGCAATGAAACGCGTGAATGAGTGTTGGGAGATACCTGTCGAGCAAATGAGGTAATTTTCCTCACCGCTGTATCTCAGTGTGAAATTTTGCCGTCCAGGTGGTGGGATGGTCTACTTCCGGAAAAAGGAGGGCAACCACGAAAGATGTGAGACGGGACATCTCCGAGTTAAGATACACAGCGCTTGTCCAATACTTGGAGGGGTGAACATTATATGAATTCCTTTTTTTTCTCTCCGGGGGTATAATCAGATAAACACAGAAGGCAAGGGGGTTAGGCGCCTGTCATTTGCTTCATGTTATTTCAAAATTTAGTCTAGGATAATTTATATTTGAATGTAATTTTCCCTCCTAAAATTAACACACCTTTCAGGAAAGGCTTCAGACTGTGGGTCTCGTCGTTAAGATACAAAGCGAATGTCCGTCACTTGGAGGGGTGAACGTTTTACTAAAATTTTTTTTTTCTTTTACAGAATGCCTAAAGATAGTCATAGAAAGTAAAGCTGCACAGGCGTCTATCAGTAGTTGACTTTAGATCGCAGACGAATACTAGGTGAAAGTTCAGCTTGGATTTTTTGTTATCCTACTGTGTCGGGCAGTGTTCCAAGTGCCGGCGAATACGTACTTGTTCTAGCAAGACCATATCGTGTATAGACTGAAATACTCTTTTGTGTCTTGGCGTTGTATATTATTCATCGGCCACTGGGCAGCTCCTGATTTACACCCACCGAGAGAGTCAACTGTGATTTTCTCCTGCAACGGTATTTAGAAAATCATTATTTCAGCAAGGAACCACTCGGCCAGGTAAAATCTGTCTGCCGTATATTTCTACTTATGTCCATGTATTTTATATTGGGAATTTTGAGGAAGTCGTCCGAGGTGAATCTTTCAGGGTTCGGCCCTGTATTTGTTAGTGGTATCGACTTTAGAAGCTGGAAGTGTCGTTTTCTAAAGATAATCAGCAATCCGTTCTCTTACTATTTTGAAATTCAATTGATTTGGTTATGCAGGAAATAAGGAATGGACTTGTTATAGGAGTAACTCAGTCAAATCTAATGCCAACGGCCATACCATGCTGAAAACACCGGTTCTCGTCTGATCACCGCAGTTAAGCAGCATTGGGCGTGGATAGTACTTGGATGGGTGACCGCTTGGGAACACCACGTGCTGTTGGCTTCATTTTTTTTATTTTGCTTTTTTCTTTAATAACTGCAGCCAGCATGTCGGCGTCGTTGGGACTGCTCCCAAACTACCTATTTGCCGAAATGATTGCATTGTTTGATTATGGCTTTTTCTAAAAAAATTCCTTTGTGTTGCCTAATCGTTTCTCAGTAAGTGCACTCGAGCCTAGCCAGTTTGTTCCGCGATTATCGAAGACGCAATGAAACGCGTGAATGAGTGTTGGGAGATACCTGTCGAGCAAATGAGGTAATTTTCCTCACCGCAGTATCTCAGTGTGAAATTTTGCCGTCCAGGTGGTGGGATGGTCTACTTCCGGAAAAAGGAGGGCAACCACGAAAGATGTGAGACGGGACATCTCCGAGTTAAGATACACAGCGCTTGTCCAATACTTGGAGGAGTGAACATTATATGAATTCCTTTTTTTTCTCTCCGGGGGTATAATCAGATAAACACAGAAGGCAAGGGGGTTAGGCGCCTGTCATTTGCTTCATATTAATTCAAAATTTAGTCTAGGATAATTTATATTTGAATGTAATTTTCCCTCCTAAAATTAACACACCTTTCAGGAAAGGCTTCAGACTGTGGGTCTCGTCGTTAAGATACAAAGCGAATGTCCGTCACTTGGAGGGGTGAACGTTTTACTAAATTTTTTTTTTTCTTTTACAGAATGCCTAAAGATAGTCATAGAAAGTAAAGCTGCACAGGCGTCTATCAGTAGTTGACTTTAGATCGCAGACGAATACTAGGTGAAAGTTCAGCTTGGATGGTTTTTTATCCTACTGTGTCGGGCAGTGTTCCAAGTGCCGGCGAATACGTACTTGTTCTAGCAAGACCATATCGTGTATAGACTGAAATACTCTTTTGTGTCTTGGCGTTGTATATTATTCATCGGCCACTGGGCAGCTCCTGATTTACACCCACCGAGAGAGTCAACTGTGATTTTCTCCTGCAACGGTATTTAGAAAATCATTATTTCAGCAAGGAACCACTCGGCCAGGTAAAATCTGTCTGCCGTATATTTCTACTTATGTCCATGTATTTTATATTGGGAATTTTGAGGAAGTCGTCCGAGGTGAATCTTTCAGGGTTCGGCCCTGTATTTGTTAGTGGTATCGACTTTAGAAGCTGGAAGTGTCGTTTTCTAAAGATAATCAGCAATCCGTTCTCTTACTATTTTGAAATTCAATTGATTTGGTTATGCAGGAAATAAGGAATGGACTTGTTATAGGAGTAACTCAGTCGAATCTAATGCCAACGGCCATACCATGCTGAAAACACCGGTTCTCGTCTGATCACCGCAGTTAAGCAGCATTGGGCGTGGATAGTACTTGGATGGGTGACCGCTTGGGAACACCACGTGCTGTTGGCTTCATTTTTTTTATTTTGCTTTTTTCTTTAATAACTGCAGCCAGCATGTCGGCGTCGTTGGGACTGCTCCCAAACTACCTATTTGCCGAAATGATTGCATTGTTTGATTATGGCTTTTTCTAAAAAAATTCCTTTGTGTTGCCTAATCGTTTCTCAGTAAGTGCACTCGAGCCTAGCCAGTTTGTTCCGCGATTATCGAAGACGCAATGAAACGCGTGAATGAGTGTTGGGAGATACCTGTCGAGCAAATGAGGTAATTTTCCTCACCGCTGTATCTCAGTGTGAAATTTTGCCGTCCAGGTGGTGGGATGGTCTACTTCCGGAAAAAGGAGGGCAACCACGAAAGATGTGAGACGGGACATCTCCGAGTTAAGATACACAGCGCTTGTCCAATACTTGGAGGGGTGAACATTATATGAATTCCTTTTTTTTCTCTCCGGGGGTATAATCAGATAAACACAGAAGGCAAGGGGGTTAGGCGCCTGTCATTTGCTTCATGTTATTTCAAAATTTAGTCTAGGATAATTTATATTTGAATGTAATTTTCCCTCCTAAAATTAACACACCTTTCAGGAAAGGCTTCAGACTGTGGGTCTCGTCGTTAAGATACAAAGCGAATGTCCGTCACTTGGAGGGGTGAACGTTTTACTAAATTTTTTTTTTTCTTTTACAGAATGCCTAAAGATAGTCATAGAAAGTAAAGCTGCACAGGCGTCTATCAGTAGTTGACTTTAGATCGCAGACGAATACTAGGTGAAAGTTCAGCTTGGATGGTTTTTTATCCTACTGTGTCGGGCAGTGTTCCAAGTGCCGGCGAATACGTACTTGTTCTAGCAAGACCATATCGTGTATAGACTGAAATACTCTTTTGTGTCTTGGCGTTGTATATTATTCATCGGCCACTGGGCAGCTCCTGATTTACACCCACCGAGAGAGTCAACTGTGATTTTCTCCTGCAACGGTATTTAGAAAATCATTATTTCAGCAAGGAACCACTCGGCCAGGTAAAATCTGTCTGCCGTATATTTCTACTTATGTCCATGTATTTTATATTGGGAATTTTGAGGAAGTCGTCCGAGGTGAATCTTTCAGGGTTCGGCCCTGTATTTGTTAGTGGTATCGACTTTAGAAGCTGGAAGTGTCGTTTTCTAAAGATAATCAGCAATCCGTTCTCTTACTATTTTGAAATTCAATTGATTTGGTTATGCAGGAAATAAGGAATGGACTTGTTATAGGAGTAACTCAGTCGAATCTAATGCCAACGGCCATACCATGCTGAAAACACCGGTTCTCGTCTGATCACCGCAGTTAAGCAGCATTGGGCGTGGATAGTACTTGGATGGGTGACCGCTTGGGAACACCACGTGCTGTTGGCTTCATTTTTTTTATTTTGCTTTTTTCTTTAATAACTGCAGCCAGCATGTCGGCGTCGTTGGGACTGCTCCCAAACTACCTATTTGCCGAAATGATTGCATTGTTTGATTATGGCTTTTTCTAAAAAAATTCCTTTGTGTTGCCTAATCGTTTCTCAGTAAGTGCACTCGAGCCTAGCCAGTTTGTTCCGCGATTATCGAAGACGCAATGAAACGCGTGAATGAGTGTTGGGAGATACCTGTCGAGCAAATGAGGTAATTTTCCTCACCGCTGTATCTCAGTGTGAAATTTTGCCGTCCAGGTGGTGGGATGGTCTACTTCCGGAAAAAGGAGGGCAACCACGAAAGATGTGAGACGGGACATCTCCGAGTTAAGATACACAGCGCTTGTCCAATACTTGGAGGGGTGAACATTATATGAATTCCTTTTTTTTCTCTCCGGGGGTATAATCAGATAAACACAGAAGGCAAGGGGGTTAGGCGCCTGTCATTTGCTTCATGTTATTTCAAAATTTAGTCTAGGATAATTTATATTTGAATGTAATTTTCCCTCCTAAAATTAACACACCTTTCAGGAAAGGCTTCAGACTGTGGGTCTCGTCGTTAAGATACAAAGCGAATGTCCGTCACTTGGAGGGGTGAACGTTTTACTAAAATTTTTTTTTTCTTTTACAGAATGCCTAAAGATAGTCATAGAAAGTAAAGCTGCACAGGCGTCTATCAGTAGTTGACTTTAGATCGCAGACGAATACTAGGTGAAAGTTCAGCTTGGATGGTTTGTTATCCTACTGTGTCGGGCAGTGTTCCAAGTGCCGGCGAATACGTACTTGTTCTAGCAAGACCATATCGTGTATAGACTGAAATACTCTTTTGTGTCTTGGCGTTGTATATTATTCATCGGCCACTGGGCAGCTCCTGATTTACACCCACCGAGAGAGTCAACTGTGATTTTCTCCTGCAACGGTATTTAGAAAATCATTATTTCAGCAAGGAACCACTCGGCCAGGTAAAATCTGTCTGCCGTATATTTCTACTTATGTCCATGTATTTTATATTGGGAATTTTGAGGAAGTCGTCCGAGGTGAATCTTTCAGGGTTCGGCCCTGTATTTGTTAGTGGTATCGACTTTAGAAGCTGGAAGTGTCGTTTTCTAAAGATAATCAGCAATCCGTTCTCTTACTATTTTGAAATTCAATTGATTTGGTTATGCAGGAAATAAGGAATGGACTTGTTATAGGAGTAACTCAGTCGAATCTAATGCCAACGGCCATACCATGCTGAAAACACCGGTTCTCGTCTGATCACCGCAGTTAAGCAGCATTGGGCGTGGATAGTACTTGGATGGGTGACCGCTTGGGAACACCACGTGCTGTTGGCTTCATTTTTTTTATTTTGCTTTTTTCTTTAATAACTGCAGCCAGCATGTCGGCGTCGTTGGGACTGCTCCCAAACTACCTATTTGCCGAAATGATTGCATTGTTTGATTATGGCTTTTTCTAAAAAAATTCCTTTGTGTTGCCTAATCGTTTCTCAGTAAGTGCACTCGAGCCTAGCCAGTTTGTTCCGCGATTATCGAAGACGCAATGAAACGCGTGAATGAGTGTTGGGAGATACCTGTCGAGCAAATGAGGTAATTTTCCTCACCGCTGTATCTCAGTGTGAAATTTTGCCGTCCAGGTGGTGGGATGGTCTACTTCCGGAAAAAGGAGGGCAACCACGAAAGATGTGAGACGGGACATCTCCGAGTTAAGATACACAGCGCTTGTCCAATACTTGGAGGGGTGAACATTATATGAATTCCTTTTTTTTCTCTCCGGGGGTATAATCAGATAAACACAGAAGGCAAGGGGGTTAGGCGCCTGTCATTTGCTTCATGTTATTTCAAAATTTAGTCTAGGATAATTTATATTTGAATGTAATTTTCCCTCCTAAAATTAACACACCTTTCAGGAAAGGCTTCAGACTGTGGGTCTCGTCGTTAAGATACAAAGCGAATGTCCGTCACTTGGAGGGGTGAACGTTTTACTAAAATTTTTTTTTTCTTTTACAGAATGCCTAAAGATAGTCATAGAAAGTAAAGCTGCACAGGCGTCTATCAGTAGTTGACTTTAGATCGCAGACGAATACTAGGTGAAAGTTCAGCTTGGATTTTTTGTTATCCTACTGTGTCGGGCAGTGTTCCAAGTGCCGGCGAATACGTACTTGTTCTAGCAAGACCATATCGTGTATAGACTGAAATACTCTTTTGTGTCTTGGCGTTGTATATTATTCATCGGCCACTGGGCAGCTCCTGATTTACACCCACCGAGAGAGTCAACTGTGATTTTCTCCTGCAACGGTATTTAGAAAATCATTATTTCAGCAAGGAACCACTCGGCCAGGTAAAATCTGTCTGCCGTATATTTCTACTTATGTCCATGTATTTTATATTGGGAATTTTGAGGAAGTCGTCCGAGGTGAATCTTTCAGGGTTCGGCCCTGTATTTGTTAGTGGTATCGACTTTAGAAGCTGGAAGTGTCGTTTTCTAAAGATAATCAGCAATCCGTTCTCTTACTATTTTGAAATTCAATTGATTTGGTTATGCAGGAAATAAGGAATGGACTTGTTATAGGAGTAACTCAGTCAAATCTAATGCCAACGGCCATACCATGCTGAAAACACCGGTTCTCGTCTGATCACCGCAGTTAAGCAGCATTGGGCGTGGATAGTACTTGGATGGGTGACCGCTTGGGAACACCACGTGCTGTTGGCTTCATTTTTTTTATTTTGCTTTTTTCTTTAATAACTGCAGCCAGCATGTCGGCGTCGTTGGGACTGCTCCCAAACTACCTATTTGCCGAAATGATTGCATTGTTTGATTATGGCTTTTTCTAAAAAAATTCCTTTGTGTTGCCTAATCGTTTCTCAGTAAGTGCACTCGAGCCTAGCCAGTTTGTTCCGCGATTATCGAAGACGCAATGAAACGCGTGAATGAGTGTTGGGAGATACCTGTCGAGCAAATGAGGTAATTTTCCTCACCGCAGTATCTCAGTGTGAAATTTTGCCGTCCAGGTGGTGGGATGGTCTACTTCCGGAAAAAGGAGGGCAACCACGAAAGATGTGAGACGGGACATCTCCGAGTTAAGATACACAGCGCTTGTCCAATACTTGGAGGAGTGAACATTATATGAATTCCTTTTTTTTCTCTCCGGGGGTATAATCAGATAAACACAGAAGGCAAGGGGGTTAGGCGCCTGTCATTTGCTTCATATTAATTCAAAATTTAGTCTAGGATAATTTATATTTGAATGTAATTTTCCCTCCTAAAATTAACACACCTTTCAGGAAAGGCTTCAGACTGTGGGTCTCGTCGTTAAGATACAAAGCGAATGTCCGTCACTTGGAGGGGTGAACGTTTTACTAAATTTTTTTTTTCTTTTACAGAATGCCTAAAGATAGTCATAGAAAGTAAAGCTGCACAGGCGTCTATCAGTAGTTGACTTTAGATCGCAGACGAATACTAGGTGAAAGTTCAGCTTGGATGGTTTTTTATCCTACTGTGTCGGGCAGTGTTCCAAGTGCCGGCGAATACGTACTTGTTCTAGCAAGACCATATCGTGTATAGACTGAAATACTCTTTTGTGTCTTGGCGTTGTATATTATTCATCGGCCACTGGGCAGCTCCTGATTTACACCCACCGAGAGAGTCAACTGTGATTTTCTCCTGCAACGGTATTTAGAAAATCATTATTTCAGCAAGGAACCACTCGGCCAGGTAAAATCTGTCTGCCGTATATTTCTACTTATGTCCATGTATTTTATATTGGGAATTTTGAGGAAGTCGTCCGAGGTGAATCTTTCAGGGTTCGGCCCTGTATTTGTTAGTGGTATCGACTTTAGAAGCTGGAAGTGTCGTTTTCTAAAGATAATCAGCAATCCGTTCTCTTACTATTTTGAAATTCAATTGATTTGGTTATGCAGGAAATAAGGAATGGACTTGTTATAGGAGTAACTCAGTCGAATCTAATGCCAACGGCCATACCATGCTGAAAACACCGGTTCTCGTCTGATCACCGCAGTTAAGCAGCATTGGGCGTGGATAGTACTTGGATGGGTGACCGCTTGGGAACACCACGTGCTGTTGGCTTCATTTTTTTTATTTTGCTTTTTTCTTTAATAACTGCAGCCAGCATGTCGGCGTCGTTGGGACTGCTCCCAAACTACCTATTTGCCGAAATGATTGCATTGTTTGATTATGGCTTTTTCTAAAAAAATTCCTTTGTGTTGCCTAATCGTTTCTCAGTAAGTGCACTCGAGCCTAGCCAGTTTGTTCCGCGATTATCGAAGACGCAATGAAACGCGTGAATGAGTGTTGGGAGATACCTGTCGAGCAAATGAGGTAATTTTCCTCACCGCTGTATCTCAGTGTGAAATTTTGCCGTCCAGGTGGTGGGATGGTCTACTTCCGGAAAAAGGAGGGCAACCACGAAAGATGTGAGACGGGACATCTCCGAGTTAAGATACACAGCGCTTGTCCAATACTTGGAGGGGTGAACATTATATGAATTCCTTTTTTTTCTCTCCGGGGGTATAATCAGATAAACACAGAAGGCAAGGGGGTTAGGCGCCTGTCATTTGCTTCATGTTATTTCAAAATTTAGTTAGGATAATTTATATTTGAATGTAATTTTCCCTCCTAAAATTAACACACCTTTCAGGAAAGGCTTCAGACTGTGGGTCTCGTCGTTAAGATACAAAGCGAATGTCCGTCACTTGGAGGGGTGAACGTTTTACTAAAATTTTTTTTTTCTTTTACAGAATGCCTAAAGATAGTCATAGAAAGTAAAGCTGCACAGGCGTCTATCAGTAGTTGACTTTAGATCGCAGACGAATACTAGGTGAAAGTTCAGCTTGGATGGTTTGTTATCCTACTGTGTCGGGCAGTGTTCCAAGTGCCGGCGAATACGTACTTGTTCTAGCAAGACCATATCGTGTATAGACTGAAATACTCTTTTGTGTCTTGGCGTTGTATATTATTCATCGGCCACTGGGCAGCTCCTGATTTACACCCACCGAGAGAGTCAACTGTGATTTTCTCCTGCAACGGTATTTAGAAAATCATTATTTCAGCAAGGAACCACTCGGCCAGGTAAAATCTGTCTGCCGTATATTTCTACTTATGTCCATGTATTTTATATTGGGAATTTTGAGGAAGTCGTCCGAGGTGAATCTTTCAGGGTTCGGCCCTGTATTTGTTAGTGGTATCGACTTTAGAAGCTGGAAGTGTCGTTTTCTAAAGATAATCAGCAATCCGTTCTCTTACTATTTTGAAATTCAATTGATTTGGTTATGCAGGAAATAAGGAATGAACTTGTTATAGGAGTAACTCAGTCGAATCTAATGCCAACGGCCATACCATGCTGAAAACACCGGTTCTCGTCTGATCACCGCAGTTAAGCAGCATTGGGCGTGGATAGTACTTGGATGGGTGACCGCTTGGGAACACCACGTGCTGTTGGCTTCATTTTTTTTATTTTGCTTTTTTCTTTAATAACTGCAGCCAGCATGTCGGCGTCGTTGGGACTGCTCCCAAACTACCTATTTGCCGAAATGATTGCATTGTTTGATTATGGCTTTTTCTAAAAAAATTCCTTTGTGTTGCCTAATCGTTTCTCAGTAAGTGCACTCGAGCCTAGCCAGTTTGTTCCGCGATTATCGAAGACGCAATGAAACGCGTGAATGAGTGTTGGGAGATACCTGTCGAGCAAATGAGGTAATTTTCCTCACCGCTGTATCTCAGTGTGAAATTTTGCCGTCCAGGTGGTGGGATGGTCTACTTCCGGAAAAAGGAGGGCAACCACGAAAGATGTGAGACGGGACATCTCCGAGTTAAGATACACAGCGCTTGTCCAATACTTGGAGGGGTGAACATTATATGAATTCCTTTTTTTTCTCTCCGGGGGTATAATCAGATAAACACAGAAGGCAAGGGGGTTAGGCGCCTGTCATTTGCTTCATGTTATTTCAAAATTTAGTCTAGGATAATTTATATTTGAATGTAATTTTCCCTCCTAAAATTAACACACCTTTCAGGAAAGGCTTCAGACTGTGGGTCTCGTCGTTAAGATACAAAGCGAATGTCCGTCACTTGGAGGGGTGAACGTTTTACTAAAATTTTTTTTTTCTTTTACAGAATGCCTAAAGATAGTCATAGAAAGTAAAGCTGCACAGGCGTCTATCAGTAGTTGACTTTAGATCGCAGACGAATACTAGGTGAAAGTTCAGCTTGGATTTTTTGTTATCCTACTGTGTCGGGCAGTGTTCCAAGTGCCGGCGAATACGTACTTGTTCTAGCAAGACCATATCGTGTATAGACTGAAATACTCTTTTGTGTCTTGGCGTTGTATATTATTCATCGGCCACTGGGCAGCTCCTGATTTACACCCACCGAGAGAGTCAACTGTGATTTTCTCCTGCAACGGTATTTAGAAAATCATTATTTCAGCAAGGAACCACTCGGCCAGGTAAAATCTGTCTGCCGTATATTTCTACTTATGTCCATGTATTTTATATTGGGAATTTTGAGGAAGTCGTCCGAGGTGAATCTTTCAGGGTTCGGCCCTGTATTTGTTAGTGGTATCGACTTTAGAAGCTGGAAGTGTCGTTTTCTAAAGATAATCAGCAATCCGTTCTCTTACTATTTTGAAATTCAATTGATTTGGTTATGCAGGAAATAAGGAATGGACTTGTTATAGGAGTAACTCAGTCGAATCTAATGCCAACGGCCATACCATGCTGAAAACACCGGTTCTCGTCTGATCACCGCAGTTAAGCAGCATTGGGCGTGGATAGTACTTGGATGGGTGACCGCTTGGGAACACCACGTGCTGTTGGCTTCATTTTTTTTATTTTGCTTTTTTCTTTAATAACTGCAGCCAGCATGTCGGCGTCGTTGGGACTGCTCCCAAACTACCTATTTGCCGAAATGATTGCATTGTTTGATTATGGCTTTTTCTAAAAAAATTCCTTTGTGTTGCCTAATCGTTTCTCAGTAAGTGCACTCGAGCCTAGCCAGTTTGTTCCGCGATTATCGAAGACGCAATGAAACGCGTGAATGAGTGTTGGGAGATACCTGTCGAGCAAATGAGGTAATTTTCCTCACCGCAGTATCTCAGTGTGAAATTTTGCCGTCCAGGTGGTGGGATGGTCTACTTCCGGAAAAAGGAGGGCAACCACGAAAGATGTGAGACGGGACATCTCCGAGTTAAGATACACAGCGCTTGTCCAATACTTGGAGGAGTGAACATTATATGAATTCCTTTTTTTTCTCTCCGGGGGTATAATCAGATAAACACAGAAGGCAAGGGGGTTAGGCGCCTGTCATTTGCTTCATATTAATTCAAAATTTAGTCTAGGATAATTTATATTTGAATGTAATTTTCCCTCCTAAAATTAACACACCTTTCAGGAAAGGCTTCAGACTGTGGGTCTCGTCGTTAAGATACAAAGCGAATGTCCGTCACTTGGAGGGGTGAACGTTTTACTAAATTTTTTTTTTTCTTTTACAGAATGCCTAAAGATAGTCATAGAAAGTAAAGCTGCACAGGCGTCTATCAGTAGTTGACTTTAGATCGCAGACGAATACTAGGTGAAAGTTCAGCTTGGATGGTTTTTTATCCTACTGTGTCGGGCAGTGTTCCAAGTGCCGGCGAATACGTACTTGTTCTAGCAAGACCATATCGTGTATAGACTGAAATACTCTTTTGTGTCTTGGCGTTGTATATTATTCATCGGCCACTGGGCAGCTCCTGATTTACACCCACCGAGAGAGTCAACTGTGATTTTCTCCTGCAACGGTATTTAGAAAATCATTATTTCAGCAAGGAACCACTCGGCCAGGTAAAATCTGTCTGCCGTATATTTCTACTTATGTCCATGTATTTTATATTGGGAATTTTGAGGAAGTCGTCCGAGGTGAATCTTTCAGGGTTCGGCCCTGTATTTGTTAGTGGTATCGACTTTAGAAGCTGGAAGTGTCGTTTTCTAAAGATAATCAGCAATCCGTTCTCTTACTATTTTGAAATTCAATTGATTTGGTTATGCAGGAAATAAGGAATGGACTTGTTATAGGAGTAACTCAGTCGAATCTAATGCCAACGGCCATACCATGCTGAAAACACCGGTTCTCGTCTGATCACCGCAGTTAAGCAGCATTGGGCGTGGATAGTACTTGGATGGGTGACCGCTTGGGAACACCACGTGCTGTTGGCTTCATTTTTTTTATTTTGCTTTTTTCTTTAATAACTGCAGCCAGCATGTCGGCGTCGTTGGGACTGCTCCCAAACTACCTATTTGCCGAAATGATTGCATTGTTTGATTATGGCTTTTTCTAAAAAAATTCCTTTGTGTTGCCTAATCGTTTCTCAGTAAGTGCACTCGAGCCTAGCCAGTTTGTTCCGCGATTATCGAAGACGCAATGAAACGCGTGAATGAGTGTTGGGAGATACCTGTCGAGCAAATGAGGTAATTTTCCTCACCGCTGTATCTCAGTGTGAAATTTTGCCGTCCAGGTGGTGGGATGGTCTACTTCCGGAAAAAGGAGGGCAACCACGAAAGATGTGAGACGGGACATCTCCGAGTTAAGATACACAGCGCTTGTCCAATACTTGGAGGGGTGAACATTATATGAATTCCTTTTTTTTCTCTCCGGGGGTATAATCAGATAAACACAGAAGGCAAGGGGGTTAGGCGCCTGTCATTTGCTTCATGTTATTTCAAAATTTAGTCTAGGATAATTTATATTTGAATGTAATTTTCCCTCCTAAAATTAACACACCTTTCAGGAAAGGCTTCAGACTGTGGGTCTCGTCGTTAAGATACAAAGCGAATGTCCGTCACTTGGAGGGGTGAACGTTTTACTAAATTTTTTTTTTTCTTTTACAGAATGCCTAAAGATAGTCATAGAAAGTAAAGCTGCACAGGCGTCTATCAGTAGTTGACTTTAGATCGCAGACGAATACTAGGTGAAAGTTCAGCTTGGATGGTTTTTTATCCTACTGTGTCGGGCAGTGTTCCAAGTGCCGGCGAATACGTACTTGTTCTAGCAAGACCATATCGTGTATAGACTGAAATACTCTTTTGTGTCTTGGCGTTGTATATTATTCATCGGCCACTGGGCAGCTCCTGATTTACACCCACCGAGAGAGTCAACTGTGATTTTCTCCTGCAACGGTATTTAGAAAATCATTATTTCAGCAAGGAACCACTCGGCCAGGTAAAATCTGTCTGCCGTATATTTCTACTTATGTCCATGTATTTTATATTGGGAATTTTGAGGAAGTCGTCCGAGGTGAATCTTTCAGGGTTCGGCCCTGTATTTGTTAGTGGTATCGACTTTAGAAGCTGGAAGTGTCGTTTTCTAAAGATAATCAGCAATCCGTTCTCTTACTATTTTGAAATTCAATTGATTTGGTTATGCAGGAAATAAGGAATGGACTTGTTATAGGAGTAACTCAGTCGAATCTAATGCCAACGGCCATACCATGCTGAAAACACCGGTTCTCGTCTGATCACCGCAGTTAAGCAGCATTGGGCGTGGATAGTACTTGGATGGGTGACCGCTTGGGAACACCACGTGCTGTTGGCTTCATTTTTTTTATTTTGCTTTTTTCTTTAATAACTGCAGCCAGCATGTCGGCGTCGTTGGGACTGCTCCCAAACTACCTATTTGCCGAAATGATTGCATTGTTTGATTATGGCTTTTTCTAAAAAAATTCCTTTGTGTTGCCTAATCGTTTCTCAGTAAGTGCACTCGAGCCTAGCCAGTTTGTTCCGCGATTATCGAAGACGCAATGAAACGCGTGAATGAGTGTTGGGAGATACCTGTCGAGCAAATGAGGTAATTTTCCTCACCGCTGTATCTCAGTGTGAAATTTTGCCGTCCAGGTGGTGGGATGGTCTACTTCCGGAAAAAGGAGGGCAACCACGAAAGATGTGAGACGGGACATCTCCGAGTTAAGATACACAGCGCTTGTCCAATACTTGGAGGGGTGAACATTATATGAATTCCTTTTTTTTCTCTCCGGGGGTATAATCAGATAAACACAGAAGGCAAGGGGGTTAGGCGCCTGTCATTTGCTTCATGTTATTTCAAAATTTAGTCTAGGATAATTTATATTTGAATGTAATTTTCCCTCCTAAAATTAACACACCTTTCAGGAAAGGCTTCAGACTGTGGGTCTCGTCGTTAAGATACAAAGCGAATGTCCGTCACTTGGAGGGGTGAACGTTTTACTAAAATTTTTTTTTTCTTTTACAGAATGCCTAAAGATAGTCATAGAAAGTAAAGCTGCACAGGCGTCTATCAGTAGTTGACTTTAGATCGCAGACGAATACTAGGTGAAAGTTCAGCTTGGATTTTTTGTTATCCTACTGTGTCGGGCAGTGTTCCAAGTGCCGGCGAATACGTACTTGTTCTAGCAAGACCATATCGTGTATAGACTGAAATACTCTTTTGTGTCTTGGCGTTGTATATTATTCATCGGCCACTGGGCAGCTCCTGATTTACACCCACCGAGAGAGTCAACTGTGATTTTCTCCTGCAACGGTATTTAGAAAATCATTATTTCAGCAAGGAACCACTCGGCCAGGTAAAATCTGTCTGCCGTATATTTCTACTTATGTCCATGTATTTTATATTGGGAATTTTGAGGAAGTCGTCCGAGGTGAATCTTTCAGGGTTCGGCCCTGTATTTGTTAGTGGTATCGACTTTAGAAGCTGGAAGTGTCGTTTTCTAAAGATAATCAGCAATCCGTTCTCTTACTATTTTGAAATTCAATTGATTTGGTTATGCAGGAAATAAGGAATGGACTTGTTATAGGAGTAACTCAGTCAAATCTAATGCCAACGGCCATACCATGCTGAAAACACCGGTTCTCGTCTGATCACCGCAGTTAAGCAGCATTGGGCGTGGATAGTACTTGGATGGGTGACCGCTTGGGAACACCACGTGCTGTTGGCTTCATTTTTTTTATTTTGCTTTTTTCTTTAATAACTGCAGCCAGCATGTCGGCGTCGTTGGGACTGCTCCCAAACTACCTATTTGCCGAAATGATTGCATTGTTTGATTATGGCTTTTTCTAAAAAAATTCCTTTGTGTTGCCTAATCGTTTCTCAGTAAGTGCACTCGAGCCTAGCCAGTTTGTTCCGCGATTATCGAAGACGCAATGAAACGCGTGAATGAGTGTTGGGAGATACCTGTCGAGCAAATGAGGTAATTTTCCTCACCGCAGTATCTCAGTGTGAAATTTTGCCGTCCAGGTGGTGGGATGGTCTACTTCCGGAAAAAGGAGGGCAACCACGAAAGATGTGAGACGGGACATCTCCGAGTTAAGATACACAGCGCTTGTCCAATACTTGGAGGAGTGAACATTATATGAATTCCTTTTTTTTCTCTCCGGGGGTATAATCAGATAAACACAGAAGGCAAGGGGGTTAGGCGCCTGTCATTTGCTTCATGTTATTTCAAGATTTAGTCTAGGATAATTTATATTTGAATGTAATTTTCCCTCCTAGAATTAACACACCTTTCAGGAAAGGCTTCAGACTGTGGGTCTCGTCGTTAAGATACAAAGCGAATGTCCGTCACTTGGAGGGGTGAACGTTTTACTAAAATTTTTTTTTTCTTTTACAGAATGCCTAAAGATAGTCATAGAAAGTAAAGCTGCACAGGCGTCTATCAGTAGTTGACTTTAGATCGCAGACGAATACTAGGTGAAAGTTCAGCTTGGATGGTTTGTTATCCTACTGTGTCGGGCAGTGTTCCAAGTGCCGGCGAATACGTACTTGTTCTAGCAAGACCATATCGTTTATAGACTGAAATACTCTTTTGTGTCTTGGCGTTGTATATTATTCATCGGCCACTGGGCAGCTCCTGATTTACACCCACCGAGAGGGTCAACTGTGATTTTCTCCTGCAACGGTATTTAGAAAATCATTATTTCAGCAAGGAACCACTCGGCCAGGTAAAATCTGTCTGCCGTATATTTCTACTTATGTCCATGTATTTTATATTGGGAATTTTGAGGAAGTCGTCCGAGGTGAATCTTTCAGGGTTCGGCCCTGTATTTGTTAGTGGTATCGACTTTAGAAGCTGGAAGTGTCGTTTTCTAAAGATAATCAGCAATCCGTTCTCTTACTATTTTGAAATTCAATTGATTTGGTTATGCAGGAAATAAGGAATGGACTTGTTATAGGAGTAACTCAGTCAAATCTAATGCCAACGGCCATACCATGCTGAAAACACCGGTTCTCGTCTGATCACCGCAGTTAAGCAGCATTGGGCGTGGTTAGTACTTGGATGGGTGACCGCTTGGGAACACCACGTGCTGTTGGCTTCATTTTTTTTATTTTGCTTTTTTCTTTAATAACTGCAGCCAGCATGTCGGCGTCGTTGGGACTGCTCCCAAACTACCTATTTGCCGAAATGATTGCATTGTTTGATTATGGCTTTTTCTAAAAAAATTCCTTTGTGTTGCCTAATCGTTTCTCAGTAAGTGCACTCGAGCCTAGCCAGTTTGTTCCGCGATTATCGAAGACGCAATGAAACGCGTGAATGAGTGTTGGGAGATACCTGTCGAGCAAATGAGGTAATTTTCCTCACCGCTGTATCTCAGTGTGAAATTTTGCCGTCCAGGTGGTGGGATGGTCTACTTCCGGAAAAAGGAGGGCAACCACGAAAGATGTGAGACGGGACATCTCCGAGTTAAGATACACAGCGCTTGTCCAATACTTGGAGGGGTGAACATTATATGATTCCTTTTTTTTCTCTCCGGTGGTATAATCAGATAAACACAGAAGGCAAGGGGGTTAGGCGCCTGTCATTTGCTTCATATTAATTCAAAATTTAGTCTAGGATAATTTATATTTGAATGTAATTTTCCCTCCTAAAATTAACACACCTTTCAGGAAAGGCTTCAGACTGTGGGTCTCGTCGTTAAGATACAAAGCGAATGTCCGTCACTTGGAGGGATGAACGTTTTACTAAAATTTTTTTTTTCTTTTACAGAATGCCTAAAGATAGTCATAGAAAGTAAAGCTGCACAGGCGTCTATCAGTAGTTGACTTTAGATCGCAGACGAATACTAGGTGAAAGTTCAGCTTGGATGGTTTGTTATCCTACTGTGTCGGGCAGTGTTCCAAGTGCCGGCGAATACGTACTTGTTCTAGCAAGACCATATCGTGTATAGACTGAAATACTCTTTTGTGTCTTGGCGTTGTATATTATTCATCGGCCACTGGGCAGCTCCTGATTTACACCCACCGAGAGAGTCAACTGTGATTTTCTCCTGCAACGGTATTTAGAAAATCATTATTTCAGCAAGGAACCACTCGGCCAGGTAAAATCTGTCTGCCGTATATTTCTACTTATGTCCATGTATTTTATATTGGGAATTTTGAGGAAGTCGTCCGAGGTGAATCTTTCAGGGTTCGGCCCTGTATTTGTTAGTGGTATCGACTTTAGAAGCTGGAAGTGTCGTTTTCTAAAGATAATCAGCAATCCGTTCTCTTACTATTTTGAAATTCAATTTATTTGGTTATGCAGGAAATAAGGAATGGACTTGTTACAGGAGTAACTCTGTCAAATCTAATGCCAACGGCCATACCACGCTGAAAACACCGGTTCTCGTCTGATCACCGCAGTTAAGCAGCATTGGGCGTGGTTAGTACTTGGATGGGTGACCGCTTGGGAACACCACGTGCTGTTGGCTTCATTTTTTTATTTTGCTTTTTTCTTTAATAACTGCAGCCAGCATGTCGGCGTCGTTGGGACTGCTCCCAAACTACCTATGTGCCGAAATGATTGCATTGTTTGATTATGGCTTTTTCTAAAAAAATTCCTTTTTGTTGCCTTATCGTTTCTCAGTAAGTGCACCCGAGCCTAGCCAGTTTGTTCCGCGATTATCGATGACGCAATGAAACGCATGAATGAGTGTTGGGAGATACCTGTCGAGCAAATGAGGTAATTTTCCTCACCGCAGTATCTCAGTGTGAAATTTTGCCGTCCAGGTGGTGGGATGGTCTACTTCCGGAAAAAGGAGGGCAACCACGGAAGATGAGAGACGGGACATCTCCGAGTTAGATACACAGCGCTTGTCCAATACTTGGAGGGGTGAACATTATATGAATTCCTTTTTTTTCTCTCCGGGGGTATAATCAGATAAACACAGAAGGCAAGGGGGTTAGGCGCCTGTCATTTGCTTCATGTTATTTCAAAATTTAGTCTAGGATAATTTAATTTGAATGTAATTTTCCCTCCTAAAATTAACACACCTTTCAGGAAAGGCTTCAGTCTGTGGGTCTCGTCGTTAAGATACAAAGCGACTGTCCGTCACTTGGAGGGGTGAACGTTTTACTAATTTTTTTTTTTTCTTTTACAGAATGCCTAAAGATAGTCATAGAAAGTAAAGCTGCACAGGCGTCTATCAGTAGTTGACTTTAGATCGCAGACGAATACTAGGTGAAAGTTCAGCTTGGATGGTTTGTTATCCTACTGTGTCGGGCAGTGTTCCAAGTGCCGGCGAATACGTACTTGTTCTAGCAAGACCATATCGTGTATAGACTGAAATACTCTTTTGTGTCTTGGCGTTGTATATTATTCATCGGCCACTGGGCAGCTCCTGATTTACACCCACCGAGAGGGTCAACTGTGATTTTCTCCTGCAACGGTATTTAGAAAATCATTATTTCAGCAAGGAACCACTCGGCCAGGTAAAATCTGTCTGCCGTATATTTCTACTTATGTCCATGTATTTTATATTGGGAATTTTGAGGAAGTCGTCCGAGGTGAATCTTTCAGGGTTCGGCCCTGTATTTGTTAGTGGTATCGACTTTAGAAGCTGGAAGTGTCGTTTTCTAAAGATAATCAGCAATCCGTTCTCTTACTATTTTGAAATTCAATTGATTTGGTTATGCAGGAAATAAGGAATGGACTTGTTATAGGAGTAACTCAGTCAAATCTAATGCCAACGGCCATACCATGCTGAAAACACCGGTTCTCGTCTGATCACCGCAGTTAAGCAGCATTGGGCGTGGTTAGTACTTGGATGGGTGACCGCTTGGGAACACCACGTGCTGTTGGCTTCATTTTTTTTATTTTGCTTTTTTCTTTAATAACTGCAGCCAGCATGTCGGCGTCGTTGGGACTGCTCCCAAACTACCTATTTGCCGAAATGATTGCATTGTTTGATTATGGCTTTTTCTAAAAAAATTCCTTTGTGTTGCCTAATCGTTTCTCAGTAAGTGCACTCGAGCCTAGCCAATTTGTTCCGCGATTATCGAAGACGCAATGAAACGCGTGAATGAGTGTTGGGAGATACCTGTCGAGCAAATGAGGTAATTTTCCTCACCGCAGTATCTCAGTGTGAAATTTTGCCGTCCAGGTGGTGGGATGGTCTACTTCCGGAAAAAGGAGGGCAACCACGAAAGATGTGAGACGTGACATCTCCGAGTTAAGATACACAGCGCTTGTCCAATACTTGGAGGGGTGAACATTATATGAATTCCTTTTTTTTCTCTCCGGGGGTATAATCAGATAAACACAGAAGGCAAGGGGGTTAGGCGCCTGTCATTTGCTTCATGTTATTTCAAGATTTAGTCTAGGATAATTTATATTTGAATGTAATTTTCCCTCCTAAAATTAACACACCTTTCAGGAAAGGCTTCAGACTGTGGGTCTCGTCGTTAAGATACAAAGCGACTGTCCGTCATTTGGAGGGGTGAACGTTTTACTAAAATTTTTTTTTTCTTTTACAGAATGCCTAAAGATAGTCATAGAAAGTAAAGCTGCACAGGCGTCTTTCAGTAGTTGACTTTAGATCGCAGACGAATACTAGGTGAAAGTTCAGCTTGGATGGTTTGTTATCCTACTGTGTCGGGCAGTGTTCCAAGTGCCGGCGAATACGTACTTGTTCTAGCAAGACCATATCGTTTATAGACTGAAATACTCTTTTGTGTCTTGGCGTTGTATATTATTCATCGGCCACTGGGCAGCTCCTGATTTACACCCACCGAGAGGGTCAACTGTGATTTTCTCCTGCAACGGTATTTAGAAAATCATTATTTCAGCAAGGAACCACTCGGCCAGGTAAAATCTGTCTGCCGTATATTTCTACTTATGTCCATGTATTTTATATTGGGAATTTTGAGGAAGTCGTCCGAGGTGAATCTTTCAGGGTTCGGCCCTGTATTTGTTAGTGGTATCGACTTTAGAAGCTGGAAGTGTCGTTTTCTAAAGATAATCAGCAATCCGTTCTCTTACTATTTTGAAATTCAATTGATTTGGTTATGCAGGAAATAAGGAATGGACTTGTTATAGGAGTAACTCAGTCAAATCTAATGCCAACGGCCATACCATGCTGAAAACACCGGTTCTCGTCTGATCACCGCAGTTAAGCAGCATTGGGCGTGGTTAGTACTTGGATGGGTGACCGCTTGGGAACACCACGTGCTGTTGGCTTCATTTTTTTTATTTTGCTTTTTTCTTTAATAACTGCAGCCAGCATGTCGGCGTCGTTGGGACTGCTCCCAAACTACCTATTTGCCGAAATGATTGCATTGTTTGATTATGGCTTTTTCTAAAAAAATTCCTTTGTGTTGCCTAATCGTTTCTCAGTAAGTGCACTCGAGCCTAGCCAGTTTGTTCCGCGATTATCGAAGACGCAATGAAACGCGTGAATGAGTGTTGGGAGATACCTGTCGAGCAAATGAGGTAATTTTCCTCACCGCTGTATCTCAGTGTGAAATTTTGCCGTCCAGGTGGTGGGATGGTCTACTTCCGGAAAAAGGAGGGCAACCACGAAAGATGTGAGACGGGACATCTCCGAGTTAAGATACACAGCGCTTGTCCAATACTTGGAGGGGTGAACATTATATGATTCCTTTTTTTTCTCTCCGGTGGTATAATCAGATAAACACAGAAGGCAAGGGGGTTAGGCGCCTGTCATTTGCTTCATATTAATTCAAAATTTAGTCTAGGATAATTTATATTTGAATGTAATTTTCCCTCCTAAAATTAACACACCTTTCAGGAAAGGCTTCAGACTGTGGGTCTCGTCGTTAAGATACAAAGCGAATGTCCGTCACTTGGAGGGATGAACGTTTTACTAAAATTTTTTTTTTCTTTTACAGAATGCCTAAAGATAGTCATAGAAAGTAAAGCTGCACAGGCGTCTATCAGTAGTTGACTTTAGATCGCAGACGAATACTAGGTGAAAGTTCAGCTTGGATGGTTTGTTATCCTACTGTGTCGGGCAGTGTTCCAAGTGCCGGCGAATACGTACTTGTTCTAGCAAGACCATATCGTGTATAGACTGAAATACTCTTTTGTGTCTTGGCGTTGTATATTATTCATCGGCCACTGGGCAGCTCCTGATTTACACCCACCGAGAGAGTCAACTGTGATTTTCTCCTGCAACGGTATTTAGAAAATCATTATTTCAGCAAGGAACCACTCGGCCAGGTAAAATCTGTCTGCCGTATATTTCTACTTATGTCCATGTATTTTATATTGGGAATTTTGAGGAAGTCGTCCGAGGTGAATCTTTCAGGGTTCGGCCCTGTATTTGTTAGTGGTATCGACTTTAGAAGCTGGAAGTGTCGTTTTCTAAAGATAATCAGCAATCCGTTCTCTTACTATTTTGAAATTCAATTTATTTGGTTATGCAGGAAATAAGGAATGGACTTGTTACAGGAGTAACTCTGTCAAATCTAATGCCAACGGCCATACCACGCTGAAAACACCGGTTCTCGTCTGATCACCGCAGTTAAGCAGCATTGGGCGTGGTTAGTACTTGGATGGGTGACCGCTTGGGAACACCACGTGCTGTTGGCTTCATTTTTTTATTTTGCTTTTTTCTTTAATAACTGCAGCCAGCATGTCGGCGTCGTTGGGACTGCTCCCAAACTACCTATGTGCCGAAATGATTGCATTGTTTGATTATGGCTTTTTCTAAAAAAATTCCTTTTTGTTGCCTTATCGTTTCTCAGTAAGTGCACCCGAGCCTAGCCAGTTTGTTCCGCGATTATCGATGACGCAATGAAACGCATGAATGAGTGTTGGGAGATACCTGTCGAGCAAATGAGGTAATTTTCCTCACCGCAGTATCTCAGTGTGAAATTTTGCCGTCCAGGTGGTGGGATGGTCTACTTCCGGAAAAAGGAGGGCAACCACGGAAGATGAGAGACGGGACATCTCCGAGTTAGATACACAGCGCTTGTCCAATACTTGGAGGGGTGAACATTATATGAATTCCTTTTTTTTCTCTCCGGGGGTATAATCAGATAAACACAGAAGGCAAGGGGGTTAGGCGCCTGTCATTTGCTTCATGTTATTTCAAAATTTAGTCTAGGATAATTTAATTTGAATGTAATTTTCCCTCCTAAAATTAACACACCTTTCAGGAAAGGCTTCAGTCTGTGGGTCTCGTCGTTAAGATACAAAGCGACTGTCCGTCACTTGGAGGGGTGAACGTTTTACTAATTTTTTTTTTTCTTTTACAGAATGCCTAAAGATAGTCATAGAAAGTAAAGCTGCACAGGCGTCTATCAGTAGTTGACTTTAGATCGCAGACGAATACTAGGTGAAAGTTCAGCTTGGATGGTTTGTTATCCTACTGTGTCGGGCAGTGTTCCAAGTGCCGGCGAATACGTACTTGTTCTAGCAAGACCATATCGTGTATAGACTGAAATACTCTTTTGTGTCTTGGCGTTGTATATTATTCATCGGCCACTGGGCAGCTCCTGATTTACACCCACCGAGAGGGTCAACTGTGATTTTCTCCTGCAACGGTATTTAGAAAATCATTATTTCAGCAAGGAACCACTCGGCCAGGTAAAATCTGTCTGCCGTATATTTCTACTTATGTCCATGTATTTTATATTGGGAATTTTGAGGAAGTCGTCCGAGGTGAATCTTTCAGGGTTCGGCCCTGTATTTGTTAGTGGTATCGACTTTAGAAGCTGGAAGTGTCGTTTTCTAAAGATAATCAGCAATCCGTTCTCTTACTATTTTGAAATTCAATTGATTTGGTTATGCAGGAAATAAGGAATGGACTTGTTATAGGAGTAACTCAGTCAAATCTAATGCCAACGGCCATACCATGCTGAAAACACCGGTTCTCGTCTGATCACCGCAGTTAAGCAGCATTGGGCGTGGTTAGTACTTGGATGGGTGACCGCTTGGGAACACCACGTGCTGTTGGCTTCATTTTTTTTATTTTGCTTTTTTCTTTAATAACTGCAGCCAGCATGTCGGCGTCGTTGGGACTGCTCCCAAACTACCTATTTGCCGAAATGATTGCATTGTTTGATTATGGCTTTTTCTAAAAAAATTCCTTTGTGTTGCCTAATCGTTTCTCAGTAAGTGCACTCGAGCCTAGCCAATTTGTTCCGCGATTATCGAAGACGCAATGAAACGCGTGAATGAGTGTTGGGAGATACCTGTCGAGCAAATGAGGTAATTTTCCTCACCGCAGTATCTCAGTATGAAATTTTGCCGTCCAGGTGGTGGGATGGTCTACTTCCGGAAAAAGGAGGGCAACCACGAAAGATGTGAGACGTGACATCTCCGAGTTAAGATACACAGCGCTTGTCCAATACTTGGAGGGGTGAACATTATATGAATTCCTTTTTTTTCTCTCCGGGGGTGTAATCAGATAACACAGAAGGCAAGGGGGTTAGGCGCCTGTCATTTGCTTCATGTTATTTCAAGATTTAGTCTAGGATAATTTATATTTGAATGTAATTTTCCCTCCTAAAATTAACACACCTTTCAGGAAAGGCTTCAGACTGTGGGTCTCGTCGTTAAGATACAAAGCGACTGTCCGTCATTTGGAGGGGTGAACGTTTTACTAAAATTTTTTTTTTCTTTTACAGAATGCCTAAAGATAGTCATAGAAAGTAAAGCTGCACAGGCGTCTATCAGTAGTTGACTTTAGATCGCAGACGAATACTAGGTGAAAGTTCAGCTTGGATGGTTTGTTATCCTACTGTGTCGGGCAGTGTTCCAAGTGCCGGCGAATACGTACTTGTTCTAGCAAGACCATATCGTGTATAGACTGAAATACTCTTTTGTGTCTTGGCGTTGTATATTATTCATCGGCCACTGGGCAGCTCCTGATTTACACCCACCGAGAGGGTCAACTGTGATTTTCTCCTGCAACGGTATTTAGAAAATCATTATTTCAGCAAGGAACCACTCGGCCATGTAAAATCTGTCTGCCGTATATTTCTACTTATGTCCATGTATTTTATATTGGGAATTTTGAGGAAGTCGTCCGAGGTGAATCTTTCAGGGTTCGGCCCTGTATTTGTTAGTGGTATCGACTTTAGAAGCTGGAAGTGTCGTTTTCTAAAGATAATCAGCAATCCGTTCTCTTACTATTTTGAAATTCAATTGATTTCGTTATGCAGGAAATAAGGAATGGACTTGTTATAGGAGTAACTCAGTCAAATCTAATGCCAACGGCCATACCATGCTGAAAACACCGGTTCTCGTCTGATCACCGCAGTTAAGCAGCATTGGGCGTGGTTAGTACTTGGATGGGTGACCGCTTGGGAACACCACGTGCTGTTGGCTTCATTTTTTTATTTTGCTTTTTTCTTTAATAACTGCAGCCAGCATGTCGGCGTCGTTGGGACTGCTCCCAAACTACCTATGTGCCGAAATGATTGCATTGTTTGATTATGGCTTTTTCTAAAAAAATTCCTTTTTGTTGCCTTATCGTTTCTCAGTAAGTGCACTCGAGCCTAGCCAGTTTGTTCCGCGATTATCGATGACGCAATGAAACGCATGAATGAGTGTTGGGAGATACCTGTCGAGCAAATGAGGTAATTTTCCTCACCGCAGTATCTCAGTGTGAAATTTTGCCGTCCAGGTGGTGGGATGGTCTACTTCCGGAAAAAGGAGGGCAACCACGAAAGATGTGAGACGTGACATCTCCGAGTTAAGATACACAGCGCTTGTCCAATACTTGGAGGGGTGAACATTATATGAATTCCTTTTTTTTCTCTCCGGGGGTATAATCAGATAAACACAGAAGGCAAGGGGGTTAGGCGCCTGTCATTTGCTTCATGTTATTACAAGATTTAGTCTAGGATAATTTATATTTGAATGTAATTTTCCCTCCTAAAATTAACACACCTTTCAGGAAAGGCTTCAGACTGTGGGTCTCGTCGTTAAGATACAAAGCGACTGTCCGTCATTTGGAGGGGTGAACGTTTTACTAAAATTTTTTTTTTCTTTTACAGAATGCCTAAAGATAGTCATAGAAAGTAAAGCTGCACAGGCGTCTTTCAGTAGTTGACTTTAGATCGCAGACGAATACTAGGTGAAAGTTCAGCTTGGATGGTTTGTTATCCTACTGTGTCGGGCAGTGTTCCAAGTGCCGGCGAATACGTACTTGTTCTAGCAAGACCATATCGTGTATAGACTGAAATACTCTTTTGTGTCTTGGCGTTGTATATTATTCATCGGCCACTGGGCAGCTCCTGATTTACACCCACCGAGAGGGTCAACTGTGATTTTCTCCTGCAACGGTATTTAGAAAATCATTATTTCAGCAAGGAACCACTCGGCCATGTAAAATCTGTCTGCCGTATATTTCTACTTATGTCCATGTATTTTATATTGGGAATTTTGAGGAAGTCGTCCGAGGTGAATCTTTCAGGGTTCGGCCCTGTATTTGTTAGTGGTATCGACTTTAGAAGCTGGAAGTGTCGTTTTCTAAAGATAATCAGCAATCCGTTCTCTTACTATTTTGAAATTCAATTGATTTCGTTATGCAGGAAATAAGGAATGGACTTGTTATAGGAGTAACTCAGTCAAATCTAATGCCAACGGCCATACCATGCTGAAAACACCGGTTCTCGTCTGATCACCGCAGTTAAGCAGCATTGGGCGTGGTTAGTACTTGGATGGGTGACCGCTTGGGAACACCACGTGCTGTTGGCTTCATTTTTTTTATTTTGCTTTTTTCTTTAATAACTGCAGCCAGCATGTCGGCGTCGTTGGGACTGCTCCCAAACTACCTATTTGCCGAAATGATTGCATTGTTTGATTATGGCTTTTTCTAAAAAAATTCCTTTGTGTTGCCTAATCGTTTCTCAGTAAGTGCACTCGAGCCTAGCCAATTTGTTCCGCGATTATCGAAGACGCAATGAAACGCGTGAATGAGTGTTGGGAGATACCTGTCGAGCAAATGAGGTAATTTTCCTCACCGCAGTATCTCAGTATGAAATTTTGCCGTCCAGGTGGTGGGATGGTCTACTTCCGGAAAAAGGAGGGCAACCACGAAAGATGTGAGACGTGACATCTCCGAGTTAAGATACACAGCGCTTGTCCAATACTTGGAGGGGTGAACATTATATGAATTCCTTTTTTTTCTCTCCGGGGGTGTAATCAGATAACACAGAAGGCAAGGGGGTTAGGCGCCTGTCATTTGCTTCATGTTATTTCAAGATTTAGTCTAGGATAATTTATATTTGAATGTAATTTTCCCTCCTAAAATTAACACACCTTTCAGGAAAGGCTTCAGACTGTGGGTCTCGTCGTTAAGATACAAAGCGACTGTCCGTCATTTGGAGGGGTGAACGTTTTACTAAAATTTTTTTTTTCTTTTACAGAATGCCTAAAGATAGTCATAGAAAGTAAAGCTGCACAGGCGTCTATCAGTAGTTGACTTTAGATCGCAGACGAATACTAGGTGAAAGTTCAGCTTGGATGGTTTGTTATCCTACTGTGTCGGGCAGTGTTCCAAGTGCCGGCGAATACGTACTTGTTCTAGCAAGACCATATCGTGTATAGACTGAAATACTCTTTTGTGTCTTGGCGTTGTATATTATTCATCGGCCACTGGGCAGCTCCTGATTTACACCCACCGAGAGGGTCAACTGTGATTTTCTCCTGCAACGGTATTTAGAAAATCATTATTTCAGCAAGGAACCACTCGGCCATGTAAAATCTGTCTGCCGTATATTTCTACTTATGTCCATGTATTTTATATTGGGAATTTTGAGGAAGTCGTCCGAGGTGAATCTTTCAGGGTTCGGCCCTGTATTTGTTAGTGGTATCGACTTTAGAAGCTGGAAGTGTCGTTTTCTAAAGATAATCAGCAATCCGTTCTCTTACTATTTTGAAATTCAATTGATTTCGTTATGCAGGAAATAAGGAATGGACTTGTTATAGGAGTAACTCAGTCAAATCTAATGCCAACGGCCATACCATGCTGAAAACACCGGTTCTCGTCTGATCACCGCAGTTAAGCAGCATTGGGCGTGGTTAGTACTTGGATGGGTGACCGCTTGGGA
This sequence comes from Zootermopsis nevadensis, assembly GCF_977971745.1. NCBI lineage: Eukaryota > Metazoa > Arthropoda > Insecta > Blattodea > Termopsidae > Zootermopsis > Zootermopsis nevadensis. The sequence goes on along the minus strand of NW_028259149.1, from coordinate 1,204,896 downwards.
ACACCACGTGCTGTTGGCTTCATTTTTTTATTTTGCTTTTTTCTTTAATAACTGCAGCCAGCATGTCGGCGTCGTTGGGACTGCTCCCAAACTACCTATGTGCCGAAATGATTGCATTGTTTGATTATGGCTTTTTCTAAAAAAATTCCTTTTTGTTGCCTTATCGTTTCTCAGTAAGTGCACTCGAGCCTAGCCAGTTTGTTCCGCGATTATCGATGACGCAATGAAACGCATGAATGAGTGTTGGGAGATACCTGTCGAGCAAATGAGGTAATTTTCCTCACCGCAGTATCTCAGTGTGAAATTTTGCCGTCCAGGTGGTGGGATGGTCTACTTCCGGAAAAAGGAGGGCAACCACGAAAGATGTGAGACGTGACATCTCCGAGTTAAGATACACAGCGCTTGTCCAATACTTGGAGGGGTGAACATTATATGAATTCCTTTTTTTTCTCTCCGGGGGTATAATCAGATAAACACAGAAGGCAAGGGGGTTAGGCGCCTGTCATTTGCTTCATGTTATTACAAGATTTAGTCTAGGATAATTTATATTTGAATGTAATTTTCCCTCCTAAAATTAACACACCTTTCAGGAAAGGCTTCAGACTGTGGGTCTCGTCGTTAAGATACAAAGCGACTGTCCGTCATTTGGAGGGGTGAACGTTTTACTAAAATTTTTTTTTTCTTTTACAGAATGCCTAAAGATAGTCATAGAAAGTAAAGCTGCACAGGCGTCTTTCAGTAGTTGACTTTAGATCGCAGACGAATACTAGGTGAAAGTTCAGCTTGGATGGTTTGTTATCCTACTGTGTCGGGCAGTGTTCCAAGTGCCGGCGAATACGTACTTGTTCTAGCAAGACCATATCGTGTATAGACTGAAATACTCTTTTGTGTCTTGGCGTTGTATATTATTCATCGGCCACTGGGCAGCTCCTGATTTACACCCACCGAGAGGGTCAACTGTGATTTTCTCCTGCAACGGTATTTAGAAAATCATTATTTCAGCAAGGAACCACTCGGCCATGTAAAATCTGTCTGCCGTATATTTCTACTTATGTCCATGTATTTTATATTGGGAATTTTGAGGAAGTCGTCCGAGGTGAATCTTTCAGGGTTCGGCCCTGTATTTGTTAGTGGTATCGACTTTAGAAGCTGGAAGTGTCGTTTTCTAAAGATAATCAGCAATCCGTTCTCTTACTATTTTGAAATTCAATTGATTTCGTTATGCAGGAAATAAGGAATGGACTTGTTATAGGAGTAACTCAGTCAAATCTAATGCCAACGGCCATACCATGCTGAAAACACCGGTTCTCGTCTGATCACCGCAGTTAAGCAGCATTGGGCGTGGTTAGTACTTGGATGGGTGACCGCTTGGGAACACCACGTGCTGTTGGCTTCATTTTTTTATTTTGCTTTTTTCTTTAATAACTGCAGCCAGCATGTCGGCGTCGTTGGGACTGCTCCCAAACTACCTATGTGCCGAAATGATTGCATTGTTTGATTATGGCTTTTTCTAAAAAAATTCCTTTTTGTTGCCTTATCGTTTCTCAGTAAGTGCACTCGAGCCTAGCCAGTTTGTTCCGCGATTATCGATGACGCAATGAAACGCATGAATGAGTGTTGGGAGATACCTGTCGAGCAAATGAGGTAATTTTCCTCACCGCAGTATCTCAGTGTGAAATTTTGCCGTCCAGGTGGTGGGATGGTCTACTTCCGGAAAAAGGAGGGCAACCACGAAAGATGTGAGACGTGACATCTCCGAGTTAAGATACACAGCGCTTGTCCAATACTTGGAGGGGTGAACATTATATGAATTCCTTTTTTTTCTCTCCGGGGGTATAATCAGATAAACACAGAAGGCAAGGGGGTTAGGCGCCTGTCATTTGCTTCATGTTATTACAAGATTTAGTCTAGGATAATTTATATTTGAATGTAATTTTCCCTCCTAAAATTAACACACCTTTCAGGAAAGGCTTCAGACTGTGGGTCTCGTCGTTAAGATACAAAGCGACTGTCCGTCATTTGGAGGGGTGAACGTTTTACTAAAATTTTTTTTTTCTTTTACAGAATGCCTAAAGATAGTCATAGAAAGTAAAGCTGCACAGGCGTCTTTCAGTAGTTGACTTTAGATCGCAGACGAATACTAGGTGAAAGTTCAGCTTGGATGGTTTGTTATCCTACTGTGTCGGGCAGTGTTCCAAGTGCCGGCGAATACGTACTTGTTCTAGCAAGACCATATCGTGTATAGACTGAAATACTCTTTTGTGTCTTGGCGTTGTATATTATTCATCGGCCACTGGGCAGCTCCTGATTTACACCCACCGAGAGGGTCAACTGTGATTTTCTCCTGCAACGGTATTTAGAAAATCATTATTTCAGCAAGGAACCACTCGGCCATGTAAAATCTGTCTGCCGTATATTTCTACTTATGTCCATGTATTTTATATTGGGAATTTTGAGGAAGTCGTCCGAGGTGAATCTTTCAGGGTTCGGCCCTGTATTTGTTAGTGGTATCGACTTTAGAAGCTGGAAGTGTCGTTTTCTAAAGATAATCAGCAATCCGTTCTCTTACTATTTTGAAATTCAATTGATTTCGTTATGCAGGAAATAAGGAATGGACTTGTTATAGGAGTAACTCAGTCAAATCTAATGCCAACGGCCATACCATGCTGAAAACACCGGTTCTCGTCTGATCACCGCAGTTAAGCAGCATTGGGCGTGGTTAGTACTTGGATGGGTGACCGCTTGGGAACACCACGTGCTGTTGGCTTCATTTTTTTTATTTTGCTTTTTTCTTTAATAACTGCAGCCAGCATGTCGGCGTCGTTGGGACTGCTCCCAAACTACCTATTTGCCGAAATGATTGCATTGTTTGATTATGGCTTTTTCTAAAAAAATTCCTTTGTGTTGCCTAATCGTTTCTCAGTAAGTGCACTCGAGCCTAGCCAATTTGTTCCTCGATTATCGAAGACGCAATGAAACGCGTGAATGAGTGTTGGGAGATACCTGTCGAGCAAATGAGGTAATTTTCCTCACCGCAGTATCTGAGTGTGAAATTTTGCCGTCCAGGTGGTGGGATGGTCTACTTCCGGAAAAAGGAGGGCAACCACGAAAGATGTGAGACGTGACATCTCCGAGTTAAGATACACAGCGCTTGTCCAATACTTGGAGGGGTGAACATTATATGAATTCTTTTTTTTTCTCTCCGGGGGTATAATCAGATAAACACAGAAGGCAAGGGGGTTAGGCGCCTGTCATTTGCTTCATGTTATTTCAAGATTTAGTCTAGGATAATTTATATTTGAATGTAATTTTCCCTCCTAAAATTAACACACCTTTCAGGAAAGGCTTCAGACTGTGGGTCTCGTCGTTAAGATACAAAGCGACTGTCCGTCATTTGGAGGGGTGAACGTTTTACTAAAATTTTTTTTTTCTTTTACAGAATGCCTAAAGATAGTCATAGAAAGTAAAGCTGCACAGGCGTCTATCAGTAGTTGACTTTAGATCGCAGACGAATACTAGGTGAAAGTTCAGCTTGGATGGTTTGTTATCCTACTGTGTCGGGCAATGTTCCAAGTGCCGGCGAATACGTACTTGTTCTAGCAAGACCATATCGTGTATAGACTGAAATACTCTTTTGTGTCTTGGCGTTGTATATTATTCATCGGCCACTGGGCAGCTCCTGATTTACACCCACCGAGAGGGTCAACTGTGATTTTCTCCTGCAACGGTATTTAGAAAATCATTATTTCAGCAAGGAACCACTCGGCCATGTAAAATCTGTCTGCCGTATATTTCTACTTATGTCCATGTATTTTATATTGGGAATTTTGAGGAAGTCGTCCGAGGTGAATCTTTCAGGGTTCGGCCCTGTATTTGTTAGTGGTATCGACTTTAGAAGCTGGAAGTGTCGTTTTCTAAAGATAATCAGCAATCCGTTCTCTTACTATTTTGAAATTCAATTGATTTCGTTATGCAGGAAATAAGGAATGGACTTGTTACAGGAGTAACTCTGTCAAATCTAATGCCAACGGCCATACCACGCTGAAAACACCGGTTCTCGTCTGATCACCGCAGTTAAGCAGCATTGGGCGTGGTTAGTACTTGGATGGGTGACCGCTTGGGAACACCACGTGCTGTAGGCTTCATTTTTTTATTTTGCTTTTTTCTTTAATAACTGCAGCCAGCATGTCGGCGTCGTTGGGACTGCTCCCAAACTACCTATGTGCCGAAATGATTGCATTGTTTGATTATGGCTTTTTCTAAAAAAATTCCTTTTTGTTGCCTTATCGTTTCTCAGTAAGTGCACCCGAGCCTAGCCAGTTTGTTCCGCGATTATCGATGACGCAATGAAACGCATGAATGAGTGTTGGGAGATACCTGTCGAGCAAATGAGGTAATTTTCCTCACCGCAGTATCTCAGTGTGAAATTTTGCCGTCCAGGTGGTGGGATGGTCTACTTCCGGAAAAAGGAGGGCAACCACGGAAGATGAGAGACGGGACATCTCCGAGTTAGATACACAGCGCTTGTCCAATACTTGGAGGGGTGAACATTATATGAATTCCTTTTTTTTCTCTCCGGGGGTATAATCAGATAAACACAGAAGGCAAGGGGGTTAGGCGCCTGTCATTTGCTTCATGTTATTTCAAAATTTAGTCTAGGATAATTTAATTTGAATGTAATTTTCCCTCCTAAAATTAACACACCTTTCAGGAAAGGCTTCAGTCTGTGGGTCTCGTCGTTAAGATACAAAGCGACTGTCCGTCACTTGGAGGGGTGAACGTTTTACTAATTTTTTTTTTTCTTTTACAGAATGCCTAAAGATAGTCATAGAAAGTAAAGCTGCACAGGCGTCTATCAGTAGTTGACTTTAGATCGCAGACGAATACTAGGTGAAAGTTCAGCTTGGATGGTTTGTTATCCTACTGTGTCGGGCAGTGTTCCAAGTGCCGGCGAATACGTACTTGTTCTAGCAAGACCATATCGTGTATAGACTGAAATACTCTTTTGTGTCTTGGCGTTGTATATTATTCATCGGCCACTGGGCAGCTCCTGATTTACACCCACCGAGAGGGTCAACTGTGATTTTCTCCTGCAACGGTATTTAGAAAATCATTATTTCAGCAAGGAACCACTCGGCCAGGTAAAATCTGTCTGCCGTATATTTCTACTTATGTCCATGTATTTTATATTGGGAATTTTGAGGAAGTCGTCCGAGGTGAATCTTTCAGGGTTCGGCCCTGTATTTGTTAGTGGTATCGACTTTAGAAGCTGGAAGTGTCGTTTTCTAAAGATAATCAGCAATCCGTTCTCTTACTATTTTGAAATTCAATTGATTTGGTTATGCAGGAAATAAGGAATGGACTTGTTATAGGAGTAACTCAGTCAAATCTAATGCCAACGGCCATACCATGCTGAAAACACCGGTTCTCGTCTGATCACCGCAGTTAAGCAGCATTGGGCGTGGTTAGTACTTGGATGGGTGACCGCTTGGGAACACCACGTGCTGTTGGCTTCATTTTTTTTATTTTGCTTTTTTCTTTAATAACTGCAGCCAGCATGTCGGCGTCGTTGGGACTGCTCCCAAACTACCTATTTGCCGAAATGATTGCATTGTTTGATTATGGCTTTTTCTAAAAAAATTCCTTTGTGTTGCCTAATCGTTTCTCAGTAAGTGCACTCGAGCCTAGCCAATTTGTTCCGCGATTATCGAAGACGCAATGAAACGCGTGAATGAGTGTTGGGAGATACCTGTCGAGCAAATGAGGTAATTTTCCTCACCGCAGTATCTCAGTATGAAATTTTGCCGTCCAGGTGGTGGGATGGTCTACTTCCGGAAAAAGGAGGGCAACCACGAAAGATGTGAGACGTGACATCTCCGAGTTAAGATACACAGCGCTTGTCCAATACTTGGAGGGGTGAACATTAAATGAATTCCTTTTTTTTCTCTCCGGGGGTGTAATCAGATAACACAGAAGGCAAGGGGGTTAGGCGCCTGTCATTTGCTTCATGTTATTTCAAGATTTAGTCTAGGATAATTTATATTTGAATGTAATTTTCCCTCCTAAAATTAACACACCTTTCAGGAAAGGCTTCAGACTGTGGGTCTCGTCGTTAAGATACAAAGCGACTGTCCGTCATTTGGAGGGGTGAACGTTTTACTAAAATTTTTTTTTTCTTTTACAGAATGCCTAAAGATAGTCATAGAAAGTAAAGCTGCACAGGCGTCTATCAGTAGTTGACTTTAGATCGCAGACGAATACTAGGTGAAAGTTCAGCTTGGATGGTTTGTTATCCTACTGTGTCGGGCAGTGTTCCAAGTGCCGGCGAATACGTACTTGTTCTAGCAAGACCATATCGTGTATAGACTGAAATACTCTTTTGTGTCTTGGCGTTGTATATTATTCATCGGCCACTGGGCAGCTCCTGATTTACACCCACCGAGAGGGTCAACTGTGATTTTCTCCTGCAACGGTATTTAGAAAATCATTATTTCAGCAAGGAACCACTCGGCCATGTAAAATCTGTCTGCCGTATATTTCTACTTATGTCCATGTATTTTATATTGGGAATTTTGAGGAAGTCGTCCGAGGTGAATCTTTCAGGGTTCGGCCCTGTATTTGTTAGTGGTATCGACTTTAGAAGCTGGAAGTGTCGTTTTCTAAAGATAATCAGCAATCCGTTCTCTTACTATTTTGAAATTCAATTGATTTCGTTATGCAGGAAATAAGGAATGGACTTGTTATAGGAGTAACTCAGTCAAATCTAATGCCAACGGCCATACCATGCTGAAAACACCGGTTCTCGTCTGATCACCGCAGTTAAGCAGCATTGGGCGTGGTTAGTACTTGGATGGGTGACCGCTTGGGAACACCACGTGCTGTTGGCTTCATTTTTTTATTTTGCTTTTTTCTTTAATAACTGCAGCCAGCATGTCGGCGTCGTTGGGACTGCTCCCAAACTACCTATGTGCCGAAATGATTGCATTGTTTGATTATGGCTTTTTCTAAAAAAATTCCTTTTTGTTGCCTTATCGTTTCTCAGTAAGTGCACTCGAGCCTAGCCAGTTTGTTCCGCGATTATCGATGACGCAATGAAACGCATGAATGAGTGTTGGGAGATACCTGTCGAGCAAATGAGGTAATTTTCCTCACCGCAGTATCTCAGTGTGAAATTTTGCCGTCCAGGTGGTGGGATGGTCTACTTCCGGAAAAAGGAGGGCAACCACGAAAGATGTGAGACGTGACATCTCCGAGTTAAGATACACAGCGCTTGTCCAATACTTGGAGGGGTGAACATTATATGAATTCCTTTTTTTTCTCTCCGGGGGTATAATCAGATAAACACAGAAGGCAAGGGGGTTAGGCGCCTGTCATTTGCTTCATGTTATTTCAAGATTTAGTCTAGGATAATTTATATTTGAATGTAATTTTCCCTCCTAAAATTAACACACCTTTCAGGAAAGGCTTCAGACTGTGGGTCTCGTCGTTAAGATACAAAGCGACTGTCCGTCATTTGGAGGGGTGAACGTTTTACTAAAATTTTTTTTTTCTTTTACAGAATGCCTAAAGATAGTCATAGAAAGTAAAGCTGCACAGGCGTCTTTCAGTAGTTGACTTTAGATCGCAGACGAATACTAGGTGAAAGTTCAGCTTGGATGGTTTGTTATCCTACTGTGTCGGGCAGTGTTCCAAGTGCCGGCGAATACGTACTTGTTCTAGCAAGACCATATCGTGTATAGACTGAAATACTCTTTTGTGTCTTGGCGTTGTATATTATTCATCGGCCACTGGGCAGCTCCTGATTTACACCCACCGAGAGGGTCAACTGTGATTTTCTCCTGCAACGGTATTTAGAAAATCATTATTTCAGCAAGGAACCACTCGGCCATGTAAAATCTGTCTGCCGTATATTTCTACTTATGTCCATGTATTTTATATTGGGAATTTTGAGGAAGTCGTCCGAGGTGAATCTTTCAGGGTTCGGCCCTGTATTTGTTAGTGGTATCGACTTTAGAAGCTGGAAGTGTCGTTTTCTAAAGATAATCAGCAATCCGTTCTCTTACTATTTTGAAATTCAATTGATTTGGTTATGCAGGAAATAAGGAATGGACTTGTTATAGGAGTAACTCAGTCAAATCTAATGCCAACGGCCATACCATGCTGAAAACACCGGTTCTCGTCTGATCACCGCAGTTAAGCAGCATTGGGCGTGGTTAGTACTTGGATGGGTGACCGCTTGGGAACACCACGTGCTGTTGGCTTCATTTTTTTTATTTTGCTTTTTTCTTTAATAACTGCAGCCAGCATGTCGGCGTCGTTGGGACTGCTCCCAAACTACCTATTTGCCGAAATGATTGCATTGTTTGATTATGGCTTTTTCTAAAAAAATTCCTTTGTGTTGCCTAATCGTTTCTCAGTAAGTGCACTCGAGCCTAGCCAATTTGTTCCGCGATTATCGAAGACGCAATGAAACGCGTGAATGAGTGTTGGGAGATACCTGTCGAGCAAATGAGGTAATTTTCCTCACCGCAGTATCTGAGTGTGAAATTTTGCCGTCCAGGTGGTGGGATGGTCTACTTCCGGAAAAAGGAGGGCAACCACGAAAGATGTGAGACGTGACATCTCCGAGTTAAGATACACAGCGCTTGTCCAATACTTGGAGGGGTGAACATTATATGAATTCCTTTTTTTTCTCTCCGGGGGTATAATCAGATAAACACAGAAGGCAAGGGGGTTAGGCGCCTGTCATTTGCTTCATGTTATTTCAAGATTTAGTCTATGATAATTTATATTTGAATGTAATTTTCCCTCCTAAAATTAACACACCTTTCAGGAAAGGCTTCAGACTGTGGGTCTCGTCGTTAAGATACAAAGCGACTGTCCGTCATTTGGAGGGGTGAACGTTTTACTAAAATTTTTTTTTTCTTTTACAGAATGCCTAAAGATAGTCATAGAAAGTAAAGCTGCACAGGCGTCTATCAGTAGTTGACTTTAGATCGCAGACGAATACTAGGTGAAAGTTCAGCTTGGATGGTTTGTTATCCTACTGTGTCGGGCAGTGTTCCAAGTGCCGGCGAATACGTACTTGTTCTAGCAAGACCATATCGTGTATAGACTGAAATACTCTTTTGTGTCTTGGCGTTGTATATTATTCATCGGCCACTGGGCAGCTCCTGATTTACACCCACCGAGAGAGTCAACTGTGATTTTCTCCTGCAACGGTATTTAGAAAATCATTATTTCAGCAAAGAACCACTCGGCCAGGTAAAATCTGTCTGCCGTATATTTCTACTTATGTCCATGTATTTTATATTGGGAATTTTGAGGAAGTCGTCCGAGGTGAATCTTTCAGGGTTCGGCCCTGTATTTGTTAGTGGTATCGACTTTAGAAGCTGGAAGTGTCGTTTTCTAAAGATAATCAGCAATCCGTTCTCTTACTATTTTGAAATTCAATTTATTTGGTTATGCAGGAAATAAGGAATGGACTTGTTACAGGAGTAACTCTGTCAAATCTAATGCCAACGGCCATACCACGCTGAAAACACCGGTTCTCGTCTGATCACCGCAGTTAAGCAGCATTGGGCGTGGTTAGTACTTGGATGGGTGACCGCTTGGGAACACCACGTGCTGTTGGCTTCATTTTTTTATTTTGCTTTTTTCTTTAATAACTGCAGCCAGCATGTCGGCGTCGTTGGGACTGCTCCCAAACTACCTATGTGCCGAAATGATTGCATTGTTTGATTATGGCTTTTTCTAAAAAAATTCCTTTTTGTTGCCTTATCGTTTCTCAGTAAGTGCACTCGAGCCTAGCCAGTTTGTTCCGCGATTATCGATGACGCAATGAAACGCATGAATGAGTGTTGGGAGATACCTGTCGAGCAAATGAGGTAATTTTCCTCACCGCAGTATCTCAGTGTGAAATTTTGCCGTCCAGGTGGTGGGATGGTCTACTTCCGGAAAAAGGAGGGCAACCACGAAAGATGTGAGACGGGACATCTCCGAGTTAAGATACACAGCGCTTGTCCAATACTTGGAGGGGTGAACATTATATGAATTCCTTTTTTTTCTCTCCGGGGGTATAATCAGATAAACACAGAAGGCAAGGGGGTTAGGCGCCTGTCATTTGCTTCATATTAATTCAAAATTTAATCTAGGATAATTTATATTTGAATGTAATTTTCCCTCCTAAAATTAACACACCTTTCAGGAAAGGCTTCAGACTGTGGGTCTCGTCGTTAAGATACAAAGCGAATGTCCGTCACTTGGAGGGGTGAACGTTTTACTAAAAATTTTTTTTTCTTTTACAGAATGCTTAAAGATAGTCATAGAAAGTAAAGCTGCACAGGCGTCTATCAGTAGTTGACTTTAGATCGCAGACGAATACTAGGTGAAAGTTCAGCTTGGATGGTTTGTTATCCTACTGTGTCGGGCAGTGTTCCAAGTGCCGGCGAATACGTACTTGTTCTAGCAAGACCATATCGTGTATAGACTGAAATACTCTTTTGTGTCTTGGCGTTGTATATTATTCATCGGCCACTGGGCAGCTCCTGATTTACACCCACCGAGAGGGTCAACTGTGATTTTCTCCTGCAACGGTATTTAGAAAATCATTATTTCAGCAAGGAACCACTCGGCCATGTAAAATCTGTCTGCCGTATATTTCTACTTATGTCCATGTATTTTATATTGGGAATTTTGAGGAAGTCGTCCGAGGTGAATCTTTCAGGGTTCGGCCCTGTATTTGTTAGTGGTATCGACTTTAGAAGCTGGAAGTGTCGTTTTCTAAAGATAATCAGCAATCCGTTCTCTTACTATTTTGAAATTCAATTGATTTCGTTATGCAGGAAATAAGGAATGGACTTGTTATAGGAGTAATTCAGTCAAATCTAATGCCAACGGCCATACCATGCTGAAAACACCGGTTCTCGTCTGATCACCGCAGTTAAGCAGCATTGGGCGTGGTTAGTACTTGGATGGGTGACCGCTTGGGAACACCACGTGCTGTTGGCTTCATTTTTTTATTTTGCTTTTTTCTTTAATAACTGCAGCCAGCATGTCGGCGTCGTTGGGACTGCTCCCAAACTACCTATGTGCCGAAATGATTGCATTGTTTGATTATGGCTTTTTCTAAAAAAATTCCTTTTTGTTGCCTTATCGTTTCTCAGTAAGTGCACTCGAGCCTAGCCAGTTTGTTCCGCGATTATCGATGACGCAATGAAACGCATGAATGAGTGTTGGGAGATACCTGTCGAGCAAATGAGGTAATTTTCCTCACCGCAGTATCTCAGTGTGAAATTTTGCCGTCCAGGTGGTGGGATGGTCTACTTCCGGAAAAAGGAGGGCAACCACGAAAGATGTGAGACGTGACATCTCCGAGTTAAGATACACAGCGCTTGTCCAATACTTGGAGGGGTGAACATTATATGAATTCCTTTTTTTCTCTCCGGGGGTATAATCAGATAAACACAGAAGGCAAGGGGGTTAGGCGCCTGTCATTTGCTTCATGTTATTTCAAGATTTAGTCTAGGATAATTTATATTTGAATGTAATTTTCCCTCCTAAAATTAACACACCTTTCAGGAAAGGCTTCAGACTGTGGGTCTCGTCGTTAAGATACAAAGCGACTGTCCGTCATTTGGAGGGGTGAACGTTTTACTAAAATTTTTTTTTTCTTTTACAGAATGCCTAAAGATAGTCATAGAAAGTAAAGCTGCACAGGCGTCTTTCAGTAGTTGACTTTAGATCGCAGACGAATACTAGGTGAAAGTTCAGCTTGGATGGTTTGTTATCCTACTGTGTCGGGCAGTGTTCCAAGTGCCGGCGAATACGTACTTGTTCTAGCAAGACCATATCGTGTATAGACTGAAATACTCTTTTGTGTCTTGGCGTTGTATATTATTCATCGGCCACTGGGCAGCTCCTGATTTACACCCACCGAGAGGGTCAACTGTGATTTTCTCCTGCAACGGTATTTAGAAAATCATTATTTCAGCAAGGAACCACTCGGCCATGTAAAATCTGTCTGCCGTATATTTCTACTTATGTCCATGTATTTTATATTGGGAATTTTGAGGAAGTCGTCCGAGGTGAATCTTTCAGGGTTCGGCCCTGTATTTGTTAGTGGTATCGACTTTAGAAGCTGGAAGTGTCGTTTTCTAAAGATAATCAGCAATCCGTTCTCTTACTATTTTGAAATTCAATTGATTTCGTTATGCAGGAAATAAGGAATGGACTTGTTATAGGAGTAACTCAGTCAAATCTAATGCCAACGGCCATACCATGCTGAAAACACCGGTTCTCGTCTGATCACCGCAGTTAAGCAGCATTGGGCGTGGTTAGTACTTGGATGGGTGACCGCTTGGGAACACCACGTGCTGTTGGCTTCATTTTTTTTATTTTGCTTTTTTCTTTAATAACTGCAGCCAGCATGTCGGCGTCGTTGGGACTGCTCCCAAACTACCTATTTGCCGAAATGATTGCATTGTTTGATTATGGCTTTTTCTAAAAAAATTCCTTTGTGTTGCCTAATCGTTTCTCAGTAAGTGCACTCGAGCCTAGCCAATTTGTTCCTCGATTATCGAAGACGCAATGAAACGCGTGAATGAGTGTTGGGAGATACCTGTCGAGCAAATGAGGTAATTTTCCTCACCGCAGTATCTGAGTGTGAAATTTTGCCGTCCAGGTGGTGGGATGGTCTACTTCCGGAAAAAGGAGGGCAACCACGAAAGATGTGAGACGTGACATCTCCGAGTTAAGATACACAGCGCTTGTCCAATACTTGGAGGGGTGAACATTATATGAATTCCTTTTTTTTCTCTCCGGGGGTATAATCAGATAAACACAGAAGGCAAGGGGGTTAGGCGCCTGTCATTTGCTTCATGTTATTTCAAGATTTAGTCTAGGATAATTTATATTTGAATGTAATTTTCCCTCCTAAAATTAACACACCTTTCAGGAAAGGCTTCAGACTGTGGGTCTCGTCGTTAAGATACAAAGCGACTGTCCGTCATTTGGAGGGGTGAACGTTTTACTAAAATTTTTTTTTTCTTTTACAGAATGCCTAAAGATAGTCATAGAAAGTAAAGCTGCACAGGCGTCTATCAGTAGTTGACTTTAGATCGCAGACGAATACTAGGTGAAAGTTCAGCTTGGATGGTTTGTTATCCTACTGTGTCGGGCAATGTTCCAAGTGCCGGCGAATACGTACTTGTTCTAGCAAGACCATATCGTGTATAGACTGAAATACTCTTTTGTGTCTTGGCGTTGTATATTATTCATCGGCCACTGGGCAGCTCCTGATTTACACCCACCGAGAGGGTCAACTGTGATTTTCTCCTGCAACGGTATTTAGAAAATCATTATTTCAGCAAGGAACCACTCGGCCATGTAAAATCTGTCTGCCGTATATTTCTACTTATGTCCATGTATTTTATATTGGGAATTTTGAGGAAGTCGTCCGAGGTGAATCTTTCAGGGTTCGGCCCTGTATTTGTTAGTGGTATCGACTTTAGAAGCTGGAAGTGTCGTTTTCTAAAGATAATCAGCAATCCGTTCTCTTACTATTTTGAAATTCAATTGATTTCGTTATGCAGGAAATAAGGAATGGACTTGTTATAGGAGTAACTCAGTCAAATCTAATGCCAACGGCCATACCATGCTGAAAACACCGGTTCTCGTCTGATCACCGCAGTTAAGCAGCATTGGGCGTGGTTAGTACTTGGATGGGTGACCGCTTGGGAACACCACGTGCTGTTGGCTTCATTTTTTTTATTTTGCTTTTTTCTTTAATAACTGCAGCCAGCATGTCGGCGTCGTTGGGACTGCTCCCAAACTACCTATTTGCCGAAATGATTGCATTGTTTGATTATGGCTTTTTCTAAAAAAATTCCTTTGTGTTGCCTAATCGTTTCTCAGTAAGTGCACTCGAGCCTAGCCAATTTGTTCCTCGATTATCGAAGACGCAATGAAACGCGTGAATGAGTGTTGGGAGATACCTGTCGAGCAAATGAGGTAATTTTCCTCACCGCAGTATCTGAGTGTGAAATTTTGCCGTCCAGGTGGTGGGATGGTCTACTTCCGGAAAAAGGAGGGCAACCACGAAAGATGTGAGACGTGACATCTCCGAGTTAAGATACACAGCGCTTGTCCAATACTTGGAGGGGTGAACATTATATGAATTCCTTTTTTTTCTCTCCGGGGGTATAATCAGATAAACACAGAAGGCAAGGGGGTTAGGCGCCTGTCATTTGCTTCATGTTATTTCAAGATTTAGTCTATGATAATTTATATTTGAATGTAATTTTCCCTCCTAAAATTAACACACCTTTCAGGAAAGGCTTCAGACTGTGGGTCTCGTCGTTAAGATACAAAGCGACTGTCCGTCATTTGGAGGGGTGAACGTTTTACTAAAATTTTTTTTTTCTTTTACAGAATGCCTAAAGATAGTCATAGAAAGTAAAGCTGCACAGGCGTCTATCAGTAGTTGACTTTAGATCGCAGACGAATACTAGGTGAAAGTTCAGCTTGGATGGTTTGTTATCCTACTGTGTCGGGCAGTGTTCCAAGTGCCGGCGAATACGTACTTGTTCTAGCAAGACCATATCGTGTATAGACTGAAATACTCTTTTGTGTCTTGGCGTTGTATATTATTCATCGGCCACTGGGCAGCTCCTGATTTACACCCACCGAGAGAGTCAACTGTGATTTTCTCCTGCAACGGTATTTAGAAAATCATTATTTCAGCAAAGAACCACTCGGCCAGGTAAAATCTGTCTGCCGTATATTTCTACTTATGTCCATGTATTTTATATTGGGAATTTTGAGGAAGTCGTCCGAGGTGAATCTTTCAGGGTTCGGCCCTGTATTTGTTAGTGGTATCGACTTTAGAAGCTGGAAGTGTCGTTTTCTAAAGATAATCAGCAATCCGTTCTCTTACTATTTTGAAATTCAATTTATTTGGTTATGCAGGAAATAAGGAATGGACTTGTTACAGGAGTAACTCTGTCAAATCTAATGCCAACGGCCATACCACGCTGAAAACACCGGTTCTCGTCTGATCACCGCAGTTAAGCAGCATTGGGCGTGGTTAGTACTTGGATGGGTGACCGCTTGGGAACACCACGTGCTGTTGGCTTCATTTTTTTATTTTGCTTTTTTCTTTAATAACTGCAGCCAGCATGTCGGCGTCGTTGGGACTGCTCCCAAACTACCTATGTGCCGAAATGATTGCATTGTTTGATTATGGCTTTTTCTAAAAAAATTCCTTTTTGTTGCCTTATCGTTTCTCAGTAAGTGCACTCGAGCCTAGCCAGTTTGTTCCGCGATTATCGATGACGCAATGAAACGCATGAATGAGTGTTGGGAGATACCTGTCGAGCAAATGAGGTAATTTTCCTCACCGCAGTATCTCAGTGTGAAATTTTGCCGTCCAGGTGGTGGGATGGTCTACTTCCGGAAAAAGGAGGGCAACCACGAAAGATGTGAGACGGGACATCTCCGAGTTAAGATACACAGCGCTTGTCCAATACTTGGAGGGGTGAACATTATATGAATTCCTTTTTTTTCTCTCCGGGGGTATAATCAGATAAACACAGAAGGCAAGGGGGTTAGGCGCCTGTCATTTGCTTCATATTAATTCAAAATTTAATCTAGGATAATTTATATTTGAATGTAATTTTCCCTCCTAAAATTAACACACCTTTCAGGAAAGGCTTCAGACTGTGGGTCTCGTCGTTAAGATACAAAGCGAATGTCCGTCACTTGGAGGGGTGAACGTTTTACTAAAAATTTTTTTTTCTTTTACAGAATGCTTAAAGATAGTCATAGAAAGTAAAGCTGCACAGGCGTCTATCAGTAGTTGACTTTAGATCGCAGACGAATACTAGGTGAAAGTTCAGCTTGGATGGTTTGTTATCCTACTGTGTCGGGCAGTGTTCCAAGTGCCGGCGAATACGTACTTGTTCTAGCAAGACCATATCGTGTATAGACTGAAATACTCTTTTGTGTCTTGGCGTTGTATATTATTCATCGGCCACTGGGCAGCTCCTGATTTACACCCACCGAGAGGGTCAACTGTGATTTTCTCCTGCAACGGTATTTAGAAAATCATTATTTCAGCAAGGAACCACTCGGCCATGTAAAATCTGTCTGCCGTATATTTCTACTTATGTCCATGTATTTTATATTGGGAATTTTGAGGAAGTCGTCCGAGGTGAATCTTTCAGGGTTCGGCCCTGTATTTGTTAGTGGTATCGACTTTAGAAGCTGGAAGTGTCGTTTTCTAAAGATAATCAGCAATCCGTTCTCTTACTATTTTGAAATTCAATTGATTTCGTTATGCAGGAAATAAGGAATGGACTTGTTATAGGAGTAATTCAGTCAAATCTAATGCCAACGGCCATACCATGCTGAAAACACCGGTTCTCGTCTGATCACCGCAGTTAAGCAGCATTGGGCGTGGTTAGTACTTGGATGGGTGACCGCTTGGGAACACCACGTGCTGTTGGCTTCATTTTTTTATTTTGCTTTTTTCTTTAATAACTGCAGCCAGCATGTCGGCGTCGTTGGGACTGCTCCCAAACTACCTATGTGCCGAAATGATTGCATTGTTTGATTATGGCTTTTTCTAAAAAAATTCCTTTTTGTTGCCTTATCGTTTCTCAGTAAGTGCACTCGAGCCTAGCCAGTTTGTTCCGCGATTATCGATGACGCAATGAAACGCATGAATGAGTGTTGGGAGATACCTGTCGAGCAAATGAGGTAATTTTCCTCACCGCAGTATCTCAGTGTGAAATTTTGCCGTCCAGGTGGTGGGATGGTCTACTTCCGGAAAAAGGAGGGCAACCACGAAAGATGTGAGACGTGACATCTCCGAGTTAAGATACACAGCGCTTGTCCAATACTTGGAGGGGTGAACATTATATGAATTCCTTTTTTTCTCTCCGGGGGTATAATCAGATAAACACAGAAGGCAAGGGGGTTAGGCGCCTGTCATTTGCTTCATGTTATTTCAAGATTTAGTCTAGGATAATTTATATTTGAATGTAATTTTCCCTCCTAAAATTAACACACCTTTCAGGAAAGGCTTCAGACTGTGGGTCTCGTCGTTAAGATACAAAGCGACTGTCCGTCATTTGGAGGGGTGAACGTTTTACTAAAATTTTTTTTTTCTTTTACAGAATGCCTAAAGATAGTCATAGAAAGTAAAGCTGCACAGGCGTCTTTCAGTAGTTGACTTTAGATCGCAGACGAATACTAGGTGAAAGTTCAGCTTGGATGGTTTGTTATCCTACTGTGTCGGGCAGTGTTCCAAGTGCCGGCGAATACGTACTTGTTCTAGCAAGACCATATCGTGTATAGACTGAAATACTCTTTTGTGTCTTGGCGTTGTATATTATTCATCGGCCACTGGGCAGCTCCTGATTTACACCCACCGAGAGGGTCAACTGTGATTTTCTCCTGCAACGGTATTTAGAAAATCATTATTTCAGCAAGGAACCACTCGGCCATGTAAAATCTGTCTGCCGTATATTTCTACTTATGTCCATGTATTTTATATTGGGAATTTTGAGGAAGTCGTCCGAGGTGAATCTTTCAGGGTTCGGCCCTGTATTTGTTAGTGGTATCGACTTTAGAAGCTGGAAGTGTCGTTTTCTAAAGATAATCAGCAATCCGTTCTCTTACTATTTTGAAATTCAATTGATTTCGTTATGCAGGAAATAAGGAATGGACTTGTTATAGGAGTAACTCAGTCAAATCTAATGCCAACGGCCATACCATGCTGAAAACACCGGTTCTCGTCTGATCACCGCAGTTAAGCAGCATTGGGCGTGGTTAGTACTTGGATGGGTGACCGCTTGGGAACACCACGTGCTGTTGGCTTCATTTTTTTTATTTTGCTTTTTTCTTTAATAACTGCAGCCAGCATGTCGGCGTCGTTGGGACTGCTCCCAAACTACCTATTTGCCGAAATGATTGCATTGTTTGATTATGGCTTTTTCTAAAAAAATTCCTTTGTGTTGCCTAATCGTTTCTCAGTAAGTGCACTCGAGCCTAGCCAATTTGTTCCTCGATTATCGAAGACGCAATGAAACGCGTGAATGAGTGTTGGGAGATACCTGTCGAGCAAATGAGGTAATTTTCCTCACCGCAGTATCTGAGTGTGAAATTTTGCCGTCCAGGTGGTGGGATGGTCTACTTCCGGAAAAAGGAGGGCAACCACGAAAGATGTGAGACGTGACATCTCCGAGTTAAGATACACAGCGCTTGTCCAATACTTGGAGGGGTGAACATTATATGAATTCCTTTTTTTTCTCTCCGGGGGTATAATCAGATAAACACAGAAGGCAAGGGGGTTAGGCGCCTGTCATTTGCTTCATGTTATTTCAAGATTTAGTCTAGGATAATTTATATTTGAATGTAATTTTCCCTCCTAAAATTAACACACCTTTCAGGAAAGGCTTCAGACTGTGGGTCTCGTCGTTAAGATACAAAGCGACTGTCCGTCATTTGGAGGGGTGAACGTTTTACTAAAATTTTTTTTTTCTTTTACAGAATGCCTAAAGATAGTCATAGAAAGTAAAGCTGCACAGGCGTCTATCAGTAGTTGACTTTAGATCGCAGACGAATACTAGGTGAAAGTTCAGCTTGGATGGTTTGTTATCCTACTGTGTCGGGCAATGTTCCAAGTGCCGGCGAATACGTACTTGTTCTAGCAAGACCATATCGTGTATAGACTGAAATACTCTTTTGTGTCTTGGCGTTGTATATTATTCATCGGCCACTGGGCAGCTCCTGATTTACACCCACCGAGAGGGTCAACTGTGATTTTCTCCTGCAACGGTATTTAGAAAATCATTATTTCAGCAAGGAACCACTCGGCCATGTAAAATCTGTCTGCCGTATATTTCTACTTATGTCCATGTATTTTATATTGGGAATTTTGAGGAAGTCGTCCGAGGTGAATCTTTCAGGGTTCGGCCCTGTATTTGTTAGTGGTATCGACTTTAGAAGCTGGAAGTGTCGTTTTCTAAAGATAATCAGCAATCCGTTCTCTTACTATTTTGAAATTCAATTGATTTCGTTATGCAGGAAATAAGGAATGGACTTGTTATAGGAGTAACTCAGTCAAATCTAATGCCAACGGCCATACCATGCTGAAAACACCGGTTCTCGTCTGATCACCGCAGTTAAGCAGCATTGGGCGTGGTTAGTACTTGGATGGGTGACCGCTTGGGAACACCACGTGCTGTTGGCTTCATTTTTTTTATTTTGCTTTTTTCTTTAATAACTGCAGCCAGCATGTCGGCGTCGTTGGGACTGCTCCCAAACTACCTATTTGCCGAAATGATTGCATTGTTTGATTATGGCTTTTTCTAAAAAAATTCCTTTGTGTTGCCTAATCGTTTCTCAGTAAGTGCACTCGAGCCTAGCCAATTTGTTCCTCGATTATCGAAGACGCAATGAAACGCGTGAATGAGTGTTGGGAGATACCTGTCGAGCAAATGAGGTAATTTTCCTCACCGCAGTATCTGAGTGTGAAATTTTGCCGTCCAGGTGGTGGGATGGTCTACTTCCGGAAAAAGGAGGGCAACCACGAAAGATGTGAGACGTGACATCTCCGAGTTAAGATACACAGCGCTTGTCCAATACTTGGAGGGGTGAACATTATATGAATTCCTTTTTTTTCTCTCCGGGGGTATAATCAGATAAACACAGAAGGCAAGGGGGTTAGGCGCCTGTCATTTGCTTCATGTTATTTCAAGATTTAGTCTAGGATAATTTATATTTGAATGTAATTTTCCCTCCTAAAATTAACACACCTTTCAGGAAAGGCTTCAGACTGTGGGTCTCGTCGTTAAGATACAAAGCGACTGTCCGTCATTTGGAGGGGTGAACGTTTTACTAAAATTTTTTTTTTCTTTTACAGAATGCCTAAAGATAGTCATAGAAAGTAAAGCTGCACAGGCGTCTATCAGTAGTTGACTTTAGATCGCAGACGAATACTAGGTGAAAGTTCAGCTTGGATGGTTTGTTATCCTACTGTGTCGGGCAATGTTCCAAGTGCCGGCGAATACGTACTTGTTCTAGCAAGACCATATCGTGTATAGACTGAAATACTCTTTTGTGTCTTGGCGTTGTATATTATTCATCGGCCACTGGGCAGCTCCTGATTTACACCCACCGAGAGGGTCAACTGTGATTTTCTCCTGCAACGGTATTTAGAAAATCATTATTTCAGCAAGGAACCACTCGGCCATGTAAAATCTGTCTGCCGTATATTTCTACTTATGTCCATGTATTTTATATTGGGAATTTTGAGGAAGTCGTCCGAGGTGAATCTTTCAGGGTTCGGCCCTGTATTTGTTAGTGGTATCGACTTTAGAAGCTGGAAGTGTCGTTTTCTAAAGATAATCAGCAATCCGTTCTCTTACTATTTTGAAATTCAATTGATTTCGTTATGCAGGAAATAAGGAATGGACTTGTTATAGGAGTAACTCAGTCAAATCTAATGCCAACGGCCATACCATGCTGAAAACACCGGTTCTCGTCTGATCACCGCAGTTAAGCAGCATTGGGCGTGGTTAGTACTTGGATGGGTGACCGCTTGGGAACACCACGTGCTGTTGGCTTCATTTTTTTTATTTTGCTTTTTTCTTTAATAACTGCAGCCAGCATGTCGGCGTCGTTGGGACTGCTCCCAAACTACCTATTTGCCGAAATGATTGCATTGTTTGATTATGGCTTTTTCTAAAAAAATTCCTTTGTGTTGCCTAATCGTTTCTCAGTAAGTGCACTCGAGCCTAGCCAATTTGTTCCTCGATTATCGAAGACGCAATGAAACGCGTGAATGAGTGTTGGGAGATACCTGTCGAGCAAATGAGGTAATTTTCCTCACCGCAGTATCTGAGTGTGAAATTTTGCCGTCCAGGTGGTGGGATGGTCTACTTCCGGAAAAAGGAGGGCAACCACGAAAGATGTGAGACGTGACATCTCCGAGTTAAGATACACAGCGCTTGTCCAATACTTGGAGGGGTGAACATTATATGAATTCTTTTTTTTTCTCTCCGGGGGTATAATCAGATAAACACAGAAGGCAAGGGGGTTAGGCGCCTGTCATTTGCTTCATGTTATTTCAAGATTTAGTCTAGGATAATTTATATTTGAATGTAATTTTCCCTCCTAAAATTAACACACCTTTCAGGAAAGGCTTCAGACTGTGGGTCTCGTCGTTAAGATACAAAGCGACTGTCCGTCATTTGGAGGGGTGAACGTTTTACTAAAATTTTTTTTTTCTTTTACAGAATGCCTAAAGATAGTCATAGAAAGTAAAGCTGCACAGGCGTCTATCAGTAGTTGACTTTAGATCGCAGACGAATACTAGGTGAAAGTTCAGCTTGGATGGTTTGTTATCCTACTGTGTCGGGCAATGTTCCAAGTGCCGGCGAATACGTACTTGTTCTAGCAAGACCATATCGTGTATAGACTGAAATACTCTTTTGTGTCTTGGCGTTGTATATTATTCATCGGCCACTGGGCAGCTCCTGATTTACACCCACCGAGAGGGTCAACTGTGATTTTCTCCTGCAACGGTATTTAGAAAATCATTATTTCAGCATGGAACCACTCGGCCATGTAAAATCTGTCTGCCGTATATTTCTACTTATGTCCATGTATTTTATATTGGGAATTTTGAGGAAGTCGTCCGAGGTGAATCTTTCAGGGTTCGGCCCTGTATTTGTTAGTGGTATCGACTTTAGAAGCTGGAAGTGTCGTTTTCTAAAGATAATCAGCAATCCGTTCTCTTACTATTTTGAAATTCAATTGATTTCGTTATGCAGGAAATAAGGAATGGACTTGTTATAGGAGTAACTCAGTCAAATCTAATGCCAACGGCCATACCATGCTGAAAACACCGGTTCTCGTCTGATCACCGCAGTTAAGCAGCATTGGGAGTGGTTAGTACTTGGATGGGTGACCGCTTGGGAACACCACGTGCTGTTGGCTTCATTTTTTTATTTTGCTTTTTTCTTTAATAACTGCAGCCAGCATGTCGGCGTCGTTGGGACTGCTCCCAAACTACCTATGTGCCGAAATGATTGCATTGTTTGATTATGGCTTTTTCTAAAAAAATTCCTTTTTGTTGCCTTATCGTTTCTCAGTAAGTGCACTCGAGCCTAGCCAGTTTGTTCCGCGATTATCGATGACGCAATGAAACGCATGAATGAGTGTTGGGAGATACCTGTCGAGCAAATGAGGTAATTTTCCTCACCGCAGTATCTCAGTGTGAAATTTTGCCGTCCAGGTGGTGGGATGGTCTACTTCCGGAAAAAGGAGGGCAACCACGAAAGATGTGAGACGTGACATCTCCGAGTTAAGATACACAGCGCTTGTCCAATACTTGGAGGGGTGAACATTATATGAATTCCTTTTTTTTCTCTCCGGGGGTATAATCAGATAAACACAGAAGGCAAGGGGGTTAGGCGCCTGTCATTTGCTTCATGTTATTTCAAGATTTAGTCTAGGATAATTTATATTTGAATGTAATTTTCCCTCCTAAAATTAACACACCTTTCAGGAAAGGCTTCAGACTGTGGGTCTCGTCGTTAAGATACAAAGCGACTGTCCGTCATTTGGAGGGGTGAACGTTTTACTAAAATTTTTTTTTTCTTTTACAGAATGCCTAAAGATAGTCATAGAAAGTAAAGCTGCACAGGCGTCTTTCAGTAGTTGACTTTAGATCGCAGACGAATACTAGGTGAAAGTTCAGCTTGGATGGTTTGTTATCCTACTGTGTCGGGCAATGTTCCAAGTGCCGGCGAATACGTACTTGTTCTAGCAAGACCATATCGTGTATAGACTGAAATACTCTTTTGTGTCTTGGCGTTGTATATTATTCATCGGCCACTGGGCAGCTCCTGATTTACACCCACCGAGAGGGTCAACTGTGATTTTCTCCTGCAACGGTATTTAGAAAATCATTATTTCAGCAAGGAACCACTCGGCCATGTAAAATCTGTCTGCCGTATATTTCTACTTATGTCCATGTATTTTATATTGGGAATTTTGAGGAAGTCGTCCGAGGTGAATCTTTCAGGGTTCGGCCCTGTATTTGTTAGTGGTATCGACTTTAGAAGCTGGAAGTGTCGTTTTCTAAAGATAATCAGCAATCCGTTCTCTTACTATTTTGAAATTCAATTGATTTCGTTATGCAGGAAATAAGGAATGGACTTGTTATAGGAGTAACTCAGTCAAATCTAATGCCAACGGCCATACCATGCTGAAAACACCGGTTCTCGTCTGATCACCGCAGTTAAGCAGCATTGGGCGTGGTTAGTACTTGGATGGGTGACCGCTTGGGAACACCACGTGCTGTTGGCTTCATTTTTTTATTTTGCTTTTTTCTTTAATAACTGCAGCCAGCATGTCGGCGTCGTTGGGACTGCTCCCAAACTACCTATGTGCCGAAATGATTGCATTGTTTGATTATGGCTTTTTCTAAAAAAATTCCTTTTTGTTGCCTTATCGTTTCTCAGTAAGTGCACTCGAGCCTAGCCAGTTTGTTCCGCGATTATCGATGACGCAATGAAACGCATGAATGAGTGTTGGGAGATACCTGTCGAGCAAATGAGGTAATTTTCCTCACCGCAGTATCTCAGTGTGAAATTTTGCCGTCCAGGTGGTGGGATGGTCTACTTCCGGAAAAAGGAGGGCAACCACGAAAGATGTGAGACGTGACATCTCCGAGTTAAGATACACAGCGCTTGTCCAATACTTGGAGGGGTGAACATTATATGAATTCCTTTTTTTTCTCTCCGGGGGTATAATCAGATAAACACAGAAGGCAAGGGGGTTAGGCGCCTGTCATTTGCTTCATGTTATTTCAAGATTTAGTCTAGGATAATTTATATTTGAATGTAATTTTCCCTCCTAAAATTAACACACCTTTCAGGAAAGGCTTCAGACTGTGGGTCTCGTCGTTAAGATACAAAGCGACTGTCCGTCATTTGGAGGGGTGAACGTTTTACTAAAATTTTTTTTTTCTTTTACAGAATGCCTAAAGATAGTCATAGAAAGTAAAGCTGCACAGGCGTCTTTCAGTAGTTGACTTTAGATCGCAGACGAATACTAGGTGAAAGTTCAGCTTGGATGGTTTGTTATCCTACTGTGTCGGGCAGTGTTCCAAGTGCCGGCGAATACGTACTTGTTCTAGCAAGACCATATCGTGTATAGACTGAAATACTCTTTTGTGTCTTGGCGTTGTATATTATTCATCGGCCACTGGGCAGCTCCTGATTTACACCCACCGAGAGGGTCAACTGTGATTTTCTCCTGCAACGGTATTTAGAAAATCATTATTTCAGCAAGGAACCACTCGGCCATGTAAAATCTGTCTGCCGTATATTTCTACTTATGTCCATGTATTTTATATTGGGAATTTTGAGGAAGTCGTCCGAGGTGAATCTTTCAGGGTTCGGCCCTGTATTTGTTAGTGGTATCGACTTTAGAAGCTGGAAGTGTCGTTTTCTAAAGATAATCAGCAATCCGTTCTCTTACTATTTTGAAATTCAATTGATTTCGTTATGCAGGAAATAAGGAATGGACTTGTTATAGGAGTAACTCAGTCAAATCTAATGCCAACGGCCATACCATGCTGAAAACACCGGTTCTCGTCTGATCACCGCAGTTAAGCAGCATTGGGCGTGGTTAGTACTTGGATGGGTGACCGCTTGGGAACACCACGTGCTGTTGGCTTCATTTTTTTTATTTTGCTTTTTTCTTTAATAACTGCAGCCAGCATGTCGGCGTCGTTGGGACTGCTCCCAAACTACCTATTTGCCGAAATGATTGCATTGTTTGATTATGGCTTTTTCTAAAAAAATTCCTTTGTGTTGCCTAATCGTTTCTCAGTAAGTGCACTCGAGCCTAGCCAATTTGTTCCTCGATTATCGAAGACGCAATGAAACGCGTGAATGAGTGTTGGGAGATACCTGTCGAGCAAATGAGGTAATTTTCCTCACCGCAGTATCTGAGTGTGAAATTTTGCCGTCCAGGTGGTGGGATGGTCTACTTCCGGAAAAAGGAGGGCAACCACGAAAGATGTGAGACGTGACATCTCCGAGTTAAGATACACAGCGCTTGTCCAATACTTGGAGGGGTGAACATTATATGAATTCCTTTTTTTTCTCTCCGGGGGTATAATCAGATAAACACAGAAGGCAAGGGGGTTAGGCGCCTGTCATTTGCTTCATGTTATTTCAAGATTTAGTCTAGGATAATTTATATTTGAATGTAATTTTCCCTCCTAAAATTAACACACCTTTCAGGAAAGGCTTCAGACTGTGGGTCTCGTCGTTAAGATACAAAGCGACTGTCCGTCATTTGGAGGGGTGAACGTTTTACTAAAATTTTTTTTTTCTTTTACAGAATGCCTAAAGATAGTCATAGAAAGTAAAGCTGCACAGGCGTCTATCAGTAGTTGACTTTAGATCGCAGACGAATACTAGGTGAAAGTTCAGCTTGGATGGTTTGTTATCCTACTGTGTCGGGCAATGTTCCAAGTGCCGGCGAATACGTACTTGTTCTAGCAAGACCATATCGTGTATAGACTGAAATACTCTTTTGTGTCTTGGCGTTGTATATTATTCATCGGCCACTGGGCAGCTCCTGATTTACACCCACCGAGAGGGTCAACTGTGATTTTCTCCTGCAACGGTATTTAGAAAATCATTATTTCAGCAAGGAACCACTCGGCCATGTAAAATCTGTCTGCCGTATATTTCTACTTATGTCCATGTATTTTATATTGGGAATTTTGAGGAAGTCGTCCGAGGTGAATCTTTCAGGGTTCGGCCCTGTATTTGTTAGTGGTATCGACTTTAGAAGCTGGAAGTGTCGTTTTCTAAAGATAATCAGCAATCCGTTCTCTTACTATTTTGAAATTCAATTGATTTCGTTATGCAGGAAATAAGGAATGGACTTGTTATAGGAGTAACTCAGTCAAATCTAATGCCAACGGCCATACCATGCTGAAAACACCGGTTCTCGTCTGATCACCGCAGTTAAGCAGCATTGGGCGTGGTTAGTACTTGGATGGGTGACCGCTTGGGAACACCACGTGCTGTTGGCTTCATTTTTTTATTTTGCTTTTTTCTTTAATAACTGCAGCCAGCATGTCGGCGTCGTTGGGACTGCTCCCAAACTACCTATGTGCCGAAATGATTGCATTGTTTGATTATGGCTTTTTCTAAAAAAATTCCTTTTTGTTGCCTTATCGTTTCTCAGTAAGTGCACTCGAGCCTAGCCAGTTTGTTCCGCGATTATCGATGACGCAATGAAACGCATGAATGAGTGTTGGGAGATACCTGTCGAGCAAATGAGGTAATTTTCCTCACCGCAGTATCTCAGTGTGAAATTTTGCCGTCCAGGTGGTGGGATGGTCTACTTCCGGAAAAAGGAGGGCAACCACGAAAGATGTGAGACGGGACATCTCCGAGTTAAGATACACAGCGCTTGTCCAATACTTGGAGGGGTGAACATAATATGAATTCCTTTTTTTTCTCTCCGGTGGTATAATCAGATAAACACAGAAGGCAAGGGGGTTAGGCGCCTGTCATTTGCTTCATATTAATTCAAAATTTAGTCTAGGATAATTTATATTTGAATGTAATTTTCCCTCCTAAAATTAACACACCTTTCAGGAAAGGCTTAGACTGTGGGTCTCGTCGTTAAGATACAAAGCGAATGTCCGTCACTTGGAGGGGTGAACGTTTTACTAAAAATTTTTTTCTCTTTTACAGAATGCCTAAAGATAGTCATAGAAAGTAAAGCTGCACAGGCGTCTATCAGTAGTTGACTTTAGATCGCAGACGAATACTAGGTGAAAGTTCAGCTTGGATGGTTTGTTATCCTACTGTGTCGGGCAGTGTTCCAAGTGCCGGCGAATACGTACTTGTTCTAGCAAGACCATATCGTGTATAGACTGAAATACTCTTTTGTGTCTTGGCGTTGTATATTATTCATCGGCCACTGGGCAGCTCCTGATTTACACCCACCGAGAGAGTCAACTGTGATTTTCTCCTGCAACGGTATTTAGAAAATCATTATTTCAGCAAGGACCCACTCGGCCAGGTAAAATCTGTCTGCCGTATATTTCTACTTATGTCCATGTATTTTATATTGGGAATTTTGAGGAAGTCGTCCGAGGTGAATCTTTCAGGGTTCGGCCCTGTATTTGTTAGTGGTATCGACTTTAGAAGCTGGAAGTGTCGTTTTCTAAAGATAATCAGCAATCCGTTCTTTTACTATTTTGAAATTCAATTTATTTGGTTATGCAGGAAATAAGGAATGGACTTGTTACATAAGTAACTCTGTCAAATCTAATGCCAACGGCCATACCACGCTGAAAACACCGGTTCTCGTCTGATCACCGCAGTTAAGCAGCATTGGGCGTGGTTAGTACTTGGATGGGTGACCGCTTGGGAACACCACGTGTTGTTGGCTTCATTTTTTTATTTTGCTTTCTTCTTTAATAACTGCAGCCAGCATGTCGGCGTCGTTGGGACTGCTCCCAAACTACCTATGTGCCGAAATGATTGCATTGTTTGATTATGGCTTTTTCTAAAAAAATTCCTTTTTGTTGCCTTATCGTTTCTCAGTAAGTGCACTCGAGCCTAGCCAGTTTGTTCCGCGATTATCGATGACGCAATGAAACGCATGAATGAGTGTTGGGAGATACCTGTCGAGCAAATGAGGTAATTTTCCTCACCGCAGTATCTCAGTGTGAAATTTTGCCGTCCAGGTGGTGGGATGGTCTACTTCCGGAAAAAGGAGGGCAACCACGGAAGATGTGAGACGGGACATCTCCGAGTTAGATACACAGCGCTTGTCCAATACTTGGAGGGGTGAACATTATATGAATTCCTTTTTTTTCTCTCCGGGGGTATAATCAGATAAACACAGAAGGCAAGGGGGTTAGGCGCCTGTCATTTGCTTCATATTATTTCAAAATTTAGTCTAGGATAATTTAATTTGAATGTAATTTTCCCTCCTAAAATTAACACACCTTTCAGGAAAGGCTTCAGTCTGTGGGTCTCGTCGTTAAGATACAAAGCGACTGTCCGTCACTTGGAGGGGTGAACGTTTTACTAATTTTTTTTTTTTCTTTTACAGAATGCCTAAAGATAGTCATAGAAAGTAAAGCTGCACAGGCGTCTATCAGTAGTTGACTTTAGATCGCAGACGAATACTAGGTGAAAGTTCAGCTTGGATGGTTTTTTATCCTACTGTGTCGGGCAGTGTTCCAAGTGCCGGCGAATACGTACTTGTTCTAGCAAGACCATATCGTGTATAGACTGAAATACTCTTTTGTGTCTTGGCGTTGTATATTATTCATCGGCCACTGGGCAGCTCCTGATTTACACCCACCGAGAGAGTCAACTGTGATTTTCTCCTGCAACGGTATTTAGAAAATCATTATTTCAGCAAGGAACCACTCGGCCAGGTAAATTCTGTCTGCCGTATATTTCTACTTATGTCCATGTATTTTATATTGGGAATTTTGAGGAAGTCGTCCGAGGTGAATCTTTCAGGGTTCGGCCCTGTATTTGTTGGTGGTATCGACTTTAGAAGCTGGAAGTGTCGTTTTCTAAAGATAATCAGCAATCCGTTCTCTTACTATTTTGAAATTCAATTGATTTGGTTATGCAGGAAATAAGGAATGGACTTGTTATAGGAGTAACTCAGTCAAATCTAATGCCAACGGCCATACCATGCTGAAAACACCGGTTCTCGTCTGATCACCGCAGTTAAGCAGCATTGGGCGTGGTTAGTACTTGGATGGGTGACCGCTTGGGAACACCACGTGCTGTTGGCTTCATTTTTTTTATTTTGCTTTTTTCTTTAATAACTGCAGCCAGCATGTCGGCGTCGTTGGGACTGCTCCCAAACTACCTATTTGCCGAAATGATTGCATTGTTTGATTATGGCTTTTTCTAAAAAAATTCCTTTGTGTTGCCTAATCGTTTCTCAGTAAGTGCACTCGAGCCTAGCCAGTTTGTTCCGCGATTATCGAAGACGCAATGAAACGCGTGAATGAGTGTTGGGAGATACCTGTCGAGCAAATGAGGTAATTTTCCTCACCGCAGTATCTCAGTGTGAAATTTTGCCGTCCAGGTGGTGGGATGGTCTACTTCCGGAAAAAGGAGGGCAACCACGAAAGATGTGAGACGGGACATCTCCGAGTTAAGATACACAGCGCTTGTCCAATACTTGGAGGGGTGAACATTATATCAATTCCTTTTTTTTCTCTCCGGGGGTATAATCAGATAAACACAGAAGGCAAGGGGGTTAGGCGCCTGTCATTTGCTTCATATTAATTCAAAATTTAGTCTAGGATAATTTATATTTGAATGTAATTTTCCCTCCTAAAATTAACACACCTTTCAGGAAAGGCTTCAGACTGTGGGTCTCGTCGTTAAGATACAAAGCGACTGTCCGTCACTTGGAGGGGTGAACGTTTTACTAATTTTTTTTTTTTCTTTTACAGAATGCCTAAAGATAGTCATAGAAAGTAAAGCTGCACAGGCGTCTATCAGTAGTTGACTTTAGATCGCAGACGAATACTAGGTGAAAGTTCAGCTTGGATGGTTTGTTATCCTACTGTGTCGGGCAGTGTTCCAAGTGCCGGCGAATACGTACTTGTTCTAGCAAGACCATATCGTGTATAGACTGAAATACTCTTTTGTGTCTTGGCGTTGTATATTATTCATCGGCCACTGGGCAGCTCCTGATTTACACCCACCGAGAGAGTCAACTGTGATTTTCTCCTGCAACGGTATTTAGAAAATCATTATTTCAGCAAGGGACCACTCGGCCAGGTAAAATCTGTCTGCCGTATATTTCTACTTATGTCCATGTATTTTATATTGGGAATTTTGAGGAAGTCGTCCGAGGTGAATCTTTCAGGGTTCGGCCCTGTATTTGTTAGTGGTATCGACTTTAGAAGCTGGAAGTGTCGTTTTCTAAAGATAATCAGCAATCCGTTCTCTTACTATTTTGAAATTCAATTGATTTGGTTATGCAGGAAATAAGGAATGGACTTGTTATAGGAGTAACTCAGTCAAATCTAATGCCAACGGCCATACCATGCTGAAAACACCGGTTCTCGTCTGATCACCGCAGTTAAGCAGCATTGGGCGTGGTTAGTACTTGGATGGGTGACCGCTTGGGAACACCACGTGCTGTTGGCTTCATTTTTTTTATTTTGCTTTTTTCTTTAATAACTGCAGACAGCATGTCGGCGTCGTTGGGACTGCTCCCAAACTACCTATTTGCCGAAATGATTGCATTGTTTGATTATGGCTTTTTCTAAAAAAATTCCTTTTTGTTGCCTTATCGTTTCTCAGTAAGTGCACTCGAGCCTAGCCAGTTTGTTCCGCGATTATCGATGACGCAATGAAACGCATGAATGAGTGTTGGGAGATACCTGTCGAGCAAATGAGGTAATTTTCCTCACCGCAGTATCTCAGTGTGAAATTTTGCCATCCAGGTGGTGGGATGGTCTACTTCCGGAAAAAGGAGGGCAACCACGGAAGATGTGAGACGGGACATCTCCGAGTTAGATACACAGCGCTTGTCCAATACTTGGAGGGGTGAACATTATATGAATTCCTTTTTTTCTCTCCGGGGGTATAATCAGATAAACACAGAAGGCAAGGGGGTTAGGCGCCTGTCATTTGCTTCATGTTATTTCAAAATTTAGTCTAGGATAATTTAATTTGAATGTAATTTTCCCTCCTAAAATTAACACACCTTTCAGGAAAGGCTTCAGTCTGTGGGTCTCGTCGTTAAGATACAAAGCGACTGTCCGTCACTTGGAGGGGTGAACGTTTTACTAATTTTTTTTTTTCTTACACAGAATGCCTAAAGATAGTCATAGAAAGTAAAGCTGCACAGGCGTCTATCAGTAGTTGACTTTAGATCGCAGACGAATACTAGGTGAAAGTTCAGCTTGAATGGTTTTTTATCCTACTGTGTCGGGCAGTGTTCCAAGTGCCGGCGAATACGTACTTGTTCTAGCAAGACCATATCGTGTATAGACTGAAATACTCTTTTGTGTCTTGGCGTTGTATATTATTCATCGGCCACTGGGCAGCTCCTGATTTACACCCACCGAGAGAGTCAACTGTGATTTTCTCCTGCAACGGTATTTAGAAAATCATTATTTCAGCAAGGAACCACTCGGCCAGGTAAAATCTGTCTGCCGTATATTTCTACTTATGTCCATGTATTTTATATTGGGAATTTTGAGGAAGTCGTCCGAGGTGAATCTTTCAGGGTTCGGCCCTGTATTTGTTAGTGGTATCGACTTTAGAAGCTGGAAGTGTCGTTTTCTAAAGATAATCAGCAATCCGTTCTCTTACTATTTTGAAATTCAATTGATTTGGTTATGCAGGAAATAAGGAATGGACTTGTTATAGGAGTAACTCAGTCAAATCTAATGCCAACGGCCATACCATGCTGAAAACACCGGTTCTCGTCTGATCACCGCAGTTAAGCAGCATTGGGCGTGGTTAGTACTTGGATGGGTGACCGCTTGGGAACACCACGTGTGATAGATAGAGATAGAGGAGAGGATTGGATCTCACTTTTCGGCACTGGTCGAGAGAATTGTCTGGTTCAACACTCTCAGCGCTCGGCGAGGTATGGACGGAGGTGACCTGGCCTTTCTGAAGGCCCACCTCCCTGAGCTGCTCCAGCAGGTGCGGAAGCAGCTTCTGGACGCCATCGACGCCGAAAAGCAGCGACAGCGGGCGGCAGCAGCAGCAGCAACAGCAACAGCCGTAGCCGTGGTCGGAGGGCCTACTCGAGCCAACGCTGGCAAGAGGAAGGCCAACGAGTTGGACTTGTCCAACTCGGGCGGTTCGACGGAACCCGCATCTAGGCGCCCGGCGCCCGGGCCACTGTCCGGAGCCGGGTCCACTCCTCTGCCGGCACCGGCGAAAGTCCATCGGCCCGATGGCTCGGCGGCGGCAGCAACAGCAACCTACACCAACGCTTCCACGGGCGAACAAGCCACCTCGTGTGGCCGGCAACTCGGCAGTTATGCTGAGGTCAGCGCGGCGTACACCGGGGTAGTGGCCGGGCGACCGGTTAAAGGGGCGACTGCTGGGGTGGATTCCTCGGCACCGCTCCCCACTAAAGCCGGGGCCTCGCAAGAGGTTAAAGGAGTGAGGGACGTGAAGTCGTCCCGCGGACCTCCCCCCGCTCACCCCGCCGCGCTGAAACCGCCAAGCGGGACAGTGAAGCCCTCAGCCAAGGGACCCGGCTCCCAGCCGGGACCCGCTTCCTCGATGGAGGAGGCACATGGGCGCAGGTCTCCCCGGGCTTCCGGGGACCTGTCCGGGCCGCTCACTGGCGTGTCATCTGACGCCGCTTCTTCTTCCCACGCTCAAGTGGACAAAACGGCTCCGGGGGAGCGCCGTAACAAAACCCCGGTGTACGTGTCTGGGGTGAAGGACGTACGCGGTTTCCTGCAGAGGATTCGCGCGGAGTCGGCCTGCGGGATCGTGGCGCAGATGAAGGGAGAAAACCTGACTCTTGTGCCTGAGTCCGCCGACGGATTCCGGGCCACCGTCAGGGTCCTGCGTTCCCTCGGTGAGGGCGAGGGTGTGAGTTTTCACACATTCTCCCTCCCCGAGGATCGGTGCGTGCGCCTGGTGATTAAAAACCTGGGCGTGCGCATGCCCGAGGCCGAGATACGCGAGGAGCTGGCCGCCATGCACATTACTGTGCAGGGTGTCCTGCAACTCCGATCAACGCGCCGGGCCATG
Organism: Zootermopsis nevadensis; assembly: GCF_977971745.1. Taxonomy (NCBI): domain Eukaryota; kingdom Metazoa; phylum Arthropoda; class Insecta; order Blattodea; family Termopsidae; genus Zootermopsis; species Zootermopsis nevadensis. Next base: position 1,172,065 of record NW_028259149.1, on the reverse strand, counting down.
GACCAGGACGGTGACCGTCCCCTTACGCCACACTTTATAGTGTCGGTAGCACGGGGCCCCGACGTGGCGAAAGTGCGTTCCCTGACCGAGATCTGCGGTCTGCGGGTCAAGGTGGAGACGTACGTCGCACCGAAGGGGCCCATGCAGTGCAAGCGGTGCCAACGCTTCGGGCACACGCAGCGGAACTGCGGTTATGCACCTAGGTGCGTGGCCTGCGGGGACGCTCACCCATCCGGGTCGTGTGCCACCCCCAAGCAGCAGCTTAAGTGCTGCAGCTGCGGGGGCAACCACACTGCGAACTATAGAGGTTGCAGAAAGTGGAAGGAAGCCAAGGCGGCCGCTGCGCAGCGTGCGAAAGGGGATCGCGGCAGAAAGGACGGCGTCTCCACGCGCCTGCCAGCGCCCAAATCGGCGCCAGCTAAGCCTTCTCTAGACCAGGAGAACTTGGGCCCTGGGTGGAACCACGTGGTCCGTGGTGGCCGCGTCGTCAAAGCTGCGGCCATGGGGAACTCCGCCCCAACGCCATCTAGCGCCATTGCACGGACTGAGCGGCAGGCTGTCTCCAAGGGCGGCCGTGCCAAGCCCGCTCGTCCTGCGGTGCCGGTGGCAAATCCCACTGCACCTGTTCCCAACAAGCCCGCACCTGCTCCCAAGAAGACTGACCCCACCCCACCCAAGGGTCAGTCACCGCTCCAGGACATCGCAGATATCCTGGAGACCCTCTCACCACGGGTCTGCGTCGAGTTGACGCGCCGTCTCCTCGCCGCGATCCACTCCCTCCCACCCGGCGGGTCTCGTCCGCGAGCCCTCCTCAAAACCGTTCTCCTCTTCATGGCCGACAATGACTGCACGGCCTAGAGGACACGGTGGTAAAGCCTTGCGGCTGGCTTACTGGAACGCCGACGGTGTTCGCGGCAGGAAGCTGGAGCTGGAGCAGTTCCTCGGTGACTACGGAGTCGATGTTTGCCTCCTGAACGAGACGCACCTCACGTCGGGTCGGGCCTTGAGGTTCGCGAACTACGTTTGCCACCGTACGGACCGCCCGACGCTGGGGGGCGGCACAGCGATCCTTGTCCGCAGGGGCATTGATCACTACCCTGTGCCGGTCTCGGGTCTGCAGCAACTGGAAGCAACCGCCATTCACCTGGTGCTGGCAACTAGGAAAGTTAAGCTCGTGGCGGCATACCTCGCACCCACCCGGCCCTGGATTGAGTCGGACTTGACCGAGTGCTTAAGCGGGGGTTTCCCGGTCCTCTTGGCTGGTGACCTCAACGCAAAGCACACGGACTGGAATTCTAGGCTGATCTCTGCTAGGGGCTCGCTCCTGCGTGATTACGCCAACAGAAATTCCTGCTTGATCTACGGGCCGGATTCCCCAACCACGGCTCCCTACACACACAACGCCACACCCGACGTCCTTGATATTGTCCTCATCAAGGACTTCGTTCTACCGGTGCACCTGACTGTATGCCCCGCACTCAGCTCAGATCACCTGCCCGTCCTCATCGACACCACGTGCCGATCGTCCTTTCAAAACCTGCCTGATCGCCCGGACTTCGCGAGAATGGACTGGGCTTCATTCCAGGCTTGCCTCGAAAGCAGACTCCCGGGGAACCCCGTGGTAAACGACGAGGAGGCAATCGACAAGTGCGTCGAGGAGCTGACCAGTGCTATCCTGGAAGCCACAGCAGCGTCCGCTCCCAAGCTTCGACCCCGCGTTGACAGGCGACCGCTTCTGCCCGCTAGTATTCGGGATGAAATACGCCTGAAGAACCGGCTGAGGAGGCGGTGGCAGGTCACGAGGGACCCCGCTCTTAAGACCCAGGTCAATCGACTCCAGAGGTCGGTGACCTATCGTCTCAACGAGTGGCGGAACGAACAGTGGAGCGACACGCTCGAATCCTTGGACTGCGAGGACCAGTCGCTTTGGAAGATGACCAAGCGGGTGATGCGAGTCCCCACTCCGTCGCCTCCCTTGATAGTGCCGGGAGGACTGGCTCTCTCGAACCCCGAGAAGGCAGAAGCCCTGGCCGACAGCCTTGAGGTCCAATTCCAGCCGGTAGACAACCCGTCGGACCCGGCTGCAATTGACATGGTTAACGAGGAGATGCGAGCATACGAGTATGCCCCCGCAAGTGAACCGAAATTAACCAGTCCCTCGGAGGTCGCCCAGGCCATCAAGGGACTCAAGGTTGGCAAGGCTCCGGGCCCCAACGGTATACCGAACAGGGTCCTGAGACATCTCCCACGACGCGCGGTAACCTTTCTCACGAAAGTGTTCAACGCGGTTCTCCGCAGGCAGCACTTCCCCTCGGCATGGAAACACGCTCGCGTGGTGTCCATACTGAAACCGGGGAAGGACCCCACGCTACCTTCTTCCTATAGACCCATCAGTCTTCTCGACACGGTAGGCAAGCTCTGCGAGAAGATCCTTCTAACGAGGGTCCTACACGAGGTCAGCGAACGCGGGCTGCTGCGCGACGAGCAGTTTGGGTTTCGACCCAGACACAGCACGTCGATGCAGCTGGCTCGCCTCGTCGAAAGGGTCAACAGAAACCTTGATGAGAAGCGGCTAACCGGCGCGGTCTTCCTGGACGTGGCCAAAGCCTTCGACACAGTCTGGGTCCAAGGCCTCCTATACAAACTGACCGTCCTCAACTTCCCGTCGTACTTGGTGAAAACCATCTCTTCCTACCTCGCTGACCGGACATTCCAGACGTCCTTCCAGTCGGCCGCGTCCACACGTCGAGCCATGCGGGCTGGAGTTGTGCAGGGCGGACTTCTCTCCCCTGTGCTCTTCAGTCTGTATGTCAACGACATACCCACTCCGTCCCGCCACGTCGAGTTAGCACAGTACGCGGACGACACGGCTCTAGTAGCCACGTCCCGTAGCCCAACGCTTCTCGTCAGGTATCTGGAAACCTACCTGAGTAGACTTGAGCTCTGGCTCAGGGCCTGGAGGATTGCTATCAACGTCTCGAAGAGCACCGCGGTTCTCTTCGTTTCGTCGAGAAGACGCATCCAACAGCCCAGAGCAGTGCAGTTTCTCGGCCAGCCGATCGAATGGGTCAAAACAGCGCGGTATCTGGGGGTCACCCTTGACGCCGGGCTTACCTGGTCGGCGCACGTCAACCAGGTGGGAAAGAAGGCGGCGCAACGATTAGGTGTGCTAGGCCCGCTCATCAATAGGAGAAGTGGCCTGTCCATCAGGAACGGTGTGCTGCTCTATAAGCAGCTCATCCGTCCCATGATGGATTACGCATGCCCGATCTGGAGGTCAGCTGCCCGCACCCACGTCCGGAAGCTGCAAGTTCTGCAATCCAAGTGTCTCCGCATTGTTACTAACGCGCCCTGGTACGTTAGTAACAGGCAAATACATGAGGATCTGGGGGTCCCTTTCTTTGCCGACCACACCAGAGCACTGACTGAGAGATTTGACTCGAGGTTAGCTGGTGTGGGGAACCCCTTAGTTCGGCAACTCGGGAGGCACTCGTGCCGAACGAGGGCTGCCAGAGGTCGCCCAAGGGCAACCGAGGGCGACCGATGTCCAGCAGGCCAGCCGAGGCCGTCCCCAAACGACGGCCAAGTCGGCACAACGAGTGATTAGACTACTCGGCTACCCTGACTGAGGTTTTCCGTGCTTTTCCTCAGTTGTGAGGCGAATGCCAGGGTATAACTTAATAGGGGCACGGCCCGCCACCCTCCCCCCCCCGATCGTGGAGGCCATCAGCTGAAATGATCTTCCCCCCACGCCGCAGAGGCCTTCAGCCGAAACGGCCCCCCCCTCTCTGGGTTCAAACCCCAGAGATCCAACCAACCAAATTCCTTTGGACAACTTGCCTGACGGGATAACCTCCCATCAGCAGCAACAGATCCCAGTTTGAATGGTCGAGGCTCCAGCCACGGCGTAACCCTGTTAGCGTCAGCAAAATTTTCGTTTTTTTTTTTTTTTTTTTTTTTTTTTTTTTTTTTTTTTTTTTTTTTTTTTTTTTTTTTATATATTAAGACCGTTTACCATTTCCAGCAATGCGCCTTGAGTGCAGGAATGGTGTCACCTAGGTAGGGACGATGCTTGCGCTTGCGCAGGCCTCCGCCCTCGGTTAGCTTTTTGGTTGGTTGGTACTAGGTGAAAGTTCAGCTTGGATGGTTTGTTATCCTACTGTGTCGGGCAGTGTTCCAAGTGCCGGCGAATACGTACTTGTTCTAGCAAGACCATATCGTGTATAGACTGAAATACTCTTTTGTGTCTTGGCGTTGTATATTATTCATCGGCCACTGGGCAGCTCCTGATTTACACCCACCGAGAGAGTCAACTGTGATTTTCTCCTGCAACGGTATTTAGAAAATCATTATTTCAGCAAAGAACCACTCGGCCAGGTAAAATCTGTCTGCCGTATATTTCTACTTATGTCCATGTATTTTATATTGGGAATTTTGAGGAAGTCGTCCGAGGTGAATCTTTCAGGGTTCGGCCCTGTATTTGTTAGTGGTATCGACTTTAGAAGCTGGAAGTGTCGTTTTCTAAAGATAATCAGCAATCCGTTCTCTTACTATTTTGAAATTCAATTTATTTGGTTATGCAGGAAATAAGGAATGGACTTGTTACAGGAGTAACTCTGTCAAATCTAATGCCAACGGCCATACCACGCTGAAAACACCGGTTCTCGTCTGATCACCGCAGTTAAGCAGCATTGGGCGTGGTTAGTACTTGGATGGGTGACCGCTTGGGAACACCACGTGCTGTTGGCTTCATTTTTTTATTTTGCTTTTTTCTTTAATAACTGCAGCCAGCATGTCGGCGTCGTTGGGACTGCTCCCAAACTACCTATGTGCCGAAATGATTGCATTGTTTGATTATGGCTTTTTCTAAAAAAATTCCTTTTTGTTGCCTTATCGTTTCTCAGTAAGTGCATTCGAGCCTAGCCAGTTTGTTCCGCGATTATCGATGACGCAATGAAACGCATGAATGAGTGTTGGGAGATACCTGTCGAGCAAATGAGGTAATTTTCCTCACCGCAGTATCTGAGTGTGAAATTTTGCCGTCCAGGTGGTGGGATGGTCTACTTCCGGAAAAAGGAGGGCAACCACGAAAGATGTGAGACGGGACATCTCCGAGTTAAGATACACAGCGCTTGTCCAATACTTGGAGGGGTGAACATTATATGAATTCATTTTTTTTCTCTCCGGGGGTATAATCAGATAAACACAGAAGGCAAGGGGGTTAGGCGCCTGTCATTTGCTTCATATTAATTCAAAATTTAATCTAGGATAATTTATATTTGAATGTAATTTTCCCTCCTAAAATTAACACACCTTTCAGGAAAGGCTTCAGACTGTGGGTCACGTCGTTAAGATACAAAGCGAATGTCCGTCACTTGGAGGGGTGAACGTTTTACTAAAATTTTTTTTTTCTTTTACAGAATGCTTAAAGATAGTCATAGAAAGTAAAGCTGCACAGGCGTCTATCAGTAGTTGACTTTAGTTCGCAGACGAATACTAGGTGAAAGTTCAGCTTGGATGGTTTGTTATCCTACTGTGTCGGGCAGTGTTCCAAGTGCCGGCGAATACGTACTTGTTCTAGCAAGACCATATCGTGTATAGACTGAAATACTCTTTTGTGTCTTGGCGTTGTATATTATTCATCGGCCACTGGGCAGCTCCTGATTTACACCCACCGAGAGGGTCAACTGTGATTTTCTCCTGCAACGGTATTTAGAAAATCATTATTTCAGCAAGGAACCACTCGGCCATGTAAAATCTGTCTGCCGTATATTTCTACTTATGTCCATGTATTTTATATTGGGAATTTTGAGGAAGTCGTCCGAGGTGAATCTTTCAGGGTTCGGCCCTGTATTTGTTAGTGGTATCGACTTTAGAAGCTGGAAGTGTCGTTTTCTAAAGATAATCAGCAATCCGTTCTCTTACTATTTTGAAATTCAATTGATTTCGTTATGCAGGAAATAAGGAATGGACTTGTTATAGGAGTAACTCAGTAAAATCTAATGCCAACGGCCATACCATGCTGAAAACACCGGTTCTCGTCTGATCACCGCAGTTAAGCAGCATTGGGCGTGGTTAGTACTTGGATGGGTGACCGCTTGGGAACACCACGTGCTGTTGGCTTCATTTTTTTATTTTGCTTTTTTCTTTAATAACTGCAGCCAGCATGTCGGCGTCGTTAGGACTGCTCCCAAACTACCTATGTGCCGAAATGATTGCATTGTTTGATTATGGCTTTTTCTAAAAAAATTCCTTTTTGTTGCCTTATCGTTTCTCAGTAAGTGCATTCGAGCCTAGCCAGTTTGTTCCGCGATTATCGATGACGCAATGAAACGCATGAATGAGTGTTGGGAGATACCTGTCGAGCAAATGAGGTAATTTTCCTCACCGCAGTATCTCAGTGTGAAATTTTGCCGTCCAGGTGGTGGGATGGTCTACTTCCGGAAAAAGGAGGGCAACCACGAAAGATGTGAGACGGGACATCTCCGAGTTAAGATACACAGCGCTTGTCCAATACTTGGAGGGGTGAACATTATATGAATTCATTTTTTTTCTCTCCGGGGGTATAATCAGATAAACACAGAAGGCAAGGGGGTTAGGCGCCTGTCATTTGCTTCATATTAATTCAAAATTTAATCTAGGATAATTTTATTTGAATGTAATTTTCCCTCCTAAAATTAACACACCTTTCAGGAAAGGCTTCAGACTGTGGGTCACGTCGTTAAGATACAAAGCGAATGTCCGTCACTTGGAGGGGTGAACGTTTTACTAAAATTTTTTTTTTCTTTTACAGAATGCTTAAAGATAGTCATAGAAAGTAAAGCTGCACAGGCGTCTATCAGTAGTTGACTTTAGATCGCAGACGAATACTAGGTGAAAGTTCAGCTTGGATGGTTTGTTATCCTACTGTGTCGGGCAGTGTTCCAAGTGCCGGCGAATACGTACTTGTTCTAGCAAGACCATATCGTGTATAGACTGAAATACTCTTTTGTGTCTTGGCGTTGTATATTATTCATCGGCCACTGGGCAGCTCCTGATTTACACCCACCGAGAGAGTCAACTGTGATTTTCTCCTGCAACGGTATTTAGAAAATCATTATTTCAGCAAAGAACCACTCGGCCAGGTAAAATCTGTCTGCCGTATATTTCTACTTATGTCCATGTATTTTATATTGGGAATTTTGAGGAAGTCGTCCGAGGTGAATCTTTCAGGGTTCGGCCCTGTATTTGTTAGTGGTATCGACTTTAGAAGCTGGAAGTGTCGTTTTCTAAAGATAATCAGCAATCCGTTCTCTTACTATTTTGAAATTCAATTTATTTGGTTATGCAGGAAATAAGGAATGGACTTGTTACAGGAGTAACTCTGTCAAATCTAATGCCAACGGCCATACCACGCTGAAAACACCGGTTCTCGTCTGATCACCGCAGTTAAGCAGCATTGGGCGTGGTTAGTACTTGGATGGGTGACCGCTTGGGAACACCACGTGCTGTTGGCTTCATTTTTTTATTTTGCTTTTTTCTTTAATAACTGCAGCCAGCATGTCGGCGTCGTTGGGACTGCTCCCAAACTACCTATGTGCCGAAATGATTGCATTGTTTGATTATGGCTTTTTCTAAAAAAATTCCTTTTTGTTGCCTTATCGTTTCTCAGTAAGTGCATTCGAGCCTAGCCAGTTTGTTCCGCGATTATCGATGACGCAATGAAACGCATGAATGAGTGTTGGGAGATACCTGTCGAGCAAATGAGGTAATTTTCCTCACCGCAGTATCTGAGTGTGAAATTTTGCCGTCCAGGTGGTGGGATGGTCTACTTCCGGAAAAAGGAGGGCAACCACGAAAGATGTGAGACGGGACATCTCCGAGTTAAGATACACAGCGCTTGTCCAATACTTGGAGGGGTGAACATTATATGAATTCATTTTTTTTCTCTCCGGGGGTATAATCAGATAAACACAGAAGGCAAGGGGGTTAGGCGCCTGTCATTTGCTTCATATTAATTCAAAATTTAATCTAGGATAATTTATATTTGAATGTAATTTTCCCTCCTAAAATTAACACACCTTTCAGGAAAGGCTTCAGACTGTGGGTCACGTCGTTAAGATACAAAGCGAATGTCCGTCACTTGGAGGGGTGAACGTTTTACTAAAATTTTTTTTTTCTTTTACAGAATGCTTAAAGATAGTCATAGAAAGTAAAGCTGCACAGGCGTCTATCAGTAGTTGACTTTAGTTCGCAGACGAATACTAGGTGAAAGTTCAGCTTGGATGGTTTGTTATCCTACTGTGTCGGGCAGTGTTCCAAGTGCCGGCGAATACGTACTTGTTCTAGCAAGACCATATCGTGTATAGACTGAAATACTCTTTTGTGTCTTGGCGTTGTATATTATTCATCGGCCACTGGGCAGCTCCTGATTTACACCCACCGAGAGAGTCAACTGTGATTTTCTCCTGCAACGGTATTTAGAAAATCATTATTTCAGCAAAGAACCACTCGGCCAGGTAAAATCTGTCTGCCGTATATTTCTACTTATGTCCATGTATTTTATATTGGGAATTTTGAGGAAGTCGTCCGAGGTGAATCTTTCAGGGTTCGGCCCTGTATTTGTTAGTGGTATCGACTTTAGAAGCTGGAAGTGTCGTTTTCTAAAGATAATCAGCAATCCGTTCTCTTACTATTTTGAAATTCAATTTATTTGGTTATGCAGGAAATAAGGAATGGACTTGTTACAGGAGTAACTCTGTCAAATCTAATGCCAACGGCCATACCACGCTGAAAACACCGGTTCTCGTCTGATCACCGCAGTTAAGCAGCATTGGGCGTGGTTAGTACTTGGATGGGTGACCGCTTGGGAACACCACGTGCTGTTGGCTTCATTTTTTTATTTTGCTTTTTTCTTTAATAACTGCAGCCAGCATGTCGGCGTCGTTGGGACTGCTCCCAAACTACCTATGTGCCGAAATGATTGCATTGTTTGATTATGGCTTTTTCTAAAAAAATTCCTTTTTGTTGCCTTATCGTTTCTCAGTAAGTGCACTCGAGCCTAGCCAGTTTGTTCCGCGATTATCGATGACGCAATGAAACGCATGAATGAGTGTTGGGAGATACCTGTCGAGCAAATGAGGTAATTTTCCTCACCGCAGTATCTCAGTGTGAAATTTTGCCGTCCAGGTGGTGGGATGGTCTACTTCCGGAAAAAGGAGGGCAACCACGAAAGATGTGAGACGGGACATCTCCGAGTTAAGATACACAGCGCTTGTCCAATACTTGGAGGGGTGAACATTATATGAATTCCTTTTTTTTCTCTCCGGGGGTATAATCAGATAAACACAGAAGGCAAGGGGGTTAGGCGCCTGTCATTTGCTTCATATTAATTCAAAATTTAATCTAGGATAATTTATATTTGAATGTAATTTTCCCTCCTAAAATTAACACACCTTTCAGGAAAGGCTTCAGACTGTGGGTCTCGTCGTTAAGATACAAAGCGAATGTCCGTCACTTGGAGGGGTGAACGTTTTACTAAAAATTTTTTTTTCTTTTACAGAATGCTTAAAGATAGTCATAGAAAGTAAAGCTGCACAGGCGTCTATCAGTAGTTGACTTTAGATCGCAGACGAATACTAGGTGAAAGTTCAGCTTGGATGGTTTGTTATCCTACTGTGTCGGGCAGTGTTCCAAGTGCCGGCGAATACGTACTTGTTCTAGCAAGACCATATCGTGTATAGACTGAAATACTCTTTTGTGTCTTGGCGTTGTATATTATTCATCGGCCACTGGGCAGCTCCTGATTTACACCCACCGAGAGGGTCAACTGTGATTTTCTCCTGCAACGGTATTTAGAAAATCATTATTTCAGCAAGGAACCACTCGGCCATGTAAAATCTGTCTGCCGTATATTTCTACTTATGTCCATGTATTTTATATTGGGAATTTTGAGGAAGTCGTCCGAGGTGAATCTTTCAGGGTTCGGCCCTGTATTTGTTAGTGGTATCGACTTTAGAAGCTGGAAGTGTCGTTTTCTAAAGATAATCAGCAATCCGTTCTCTTACTATTTTGAAATTCAATTGATTTCGTTATGCAGGAAATAAGGAATGGACTTGTTATAGGAGTAACTCAGTCAAATCTAATGCCAACGGCCATACCATGCTGAAAACACCGGTTCTCGTCTGATCACCGCAGTTAAGCAGCATTGGGCGTGGTTAGTACTTGGATGGGTGACCGCTTGGGAACACCACGTGCTGTTCGCTTCATTTTTTTTATTTTGCTTTTTTCTTTAATAACTGCAGCCAGCATGTCGGTGTCGTTGGGACTGCTCCCAAACTACCTATTTGCCGAAATGATTGCATTGTTTGATTATGGCTTTTTATAAAAAAATTCCTTTGTGTTGCCTAATTGTTTCTCAGTAAGTGCACTCGAGCCTAGCCAGTTTGTTCCGCGATTATCGAAGACGCAATGAAACGCGTGAATGAGTGTTGGGAGATACCTGTCGAGCAAATGAGGTAATTTTCTTCACCGCAGTATCTCAGTGTGAAATTTTGCCGTCCAGGTGGTGGGATGGTCTACTTCCGGAAAAAGGAGGGCAACCACGAAAGATGTGAGACGTGACATCTCCGAGTTAAGATACACAGCGCTTGTCCAATACTTGGAGGGGTGAACATTATATGAATTCCTTTTTTTTCTCTCCGGGGGTATAATCAGATAAACACAGAAGGCAAGGGGGTTAGGCGCCTGTCATTTGCTTCATGTTATTTCAAGATTTAGTCTACGATAATTTATATTTGAATGTAATTTTCCCTCCTAAAATTAACACACCTTTCAGGAAAGGCTTCAGACTGTGGGTCTCGTCGTTAAGATACAAAGCGAATGTCCGTCACTTGGAGGGGTGAACGTTTTACTAAAATTTTTTTTTTCTTTTACAGAATGCCTAAAGATAGTCATAGAAAGTAAAGCTGCACAGGCGTCTATCAGTAGTTGACTTTAGATCGCAGACGAATACTAGGTGAAAGTTCAGCTTGGATGGTTTGTTATCCTACTGTGTCGGGCAGTGTTCCAAGTGCCGGCGAATACGTACTTGTTCTAGCAAGACCATATCGTGTATAGACTGAAATACTCTTTTGTGTCTTGGCGTTGTATATTATTCATCGGCCACTGGGCAGCTCCTGATTTACACCCACCGAGAGGGTCAACTGTGATTTTCTCCTGCAACGGTATTTAGAAAATCATTATTTCAGCAAGGAACCACTCGGCCAGGTAAAATCTGTCTGCCGTATATTTCTACTTATGTCCATGTATTTTATATTGGGAATTTTGAGGAAGTCGTCCGAGGTGAATCTTTCAGGGTTCGGCCCTGTATTTGTTAGTGGTATCGACTTTAGAAGCTGGAAGTGTCGTTTTCTAAAGATAATCAGCAATCCGTTCTCTTACTATTTTGAAATTCAATTGATTTCGTTATGCAGGAAATAAGGAATGGACTTGTTATAGGAGTAACTCAGTCAAATCTAATGCCAACGGCCATACCATGCTGAAAACACCGGTTCTCGTCTGATCACCGCAGTTAAGCAGCATTGGGCGTGGTTAGTACTTGGATGGGTGACCGCTTGGGAACACCACGTGCTGTTGGCTTCATTTTTTTTATTTTGCTTTTTTCTTTAATAACTGCAGCCAGCATGTCGGCGTCGTTGGGACTGCTCCCAAACTACCTATTTGCCGAAATGATTGCATTGTTTGATTATGGCTTTTTCTAAAAAAATTCCTTTGTGTTGCCTAATCGTTTCTCAGTAAGTGCACTCGAGCCTAGCCAGTTTGTTCCGCGATTATCGAAGACGCAATGAAACGCGTGAATGAGTGTTGGGAGATACCTGTCGAGCAAATGAGGTAATTTTCCTCACCGCAGTATCTCAGTGTGAAATTTTGCCGTCCAGGTGGTGGGATGGTCTACTTCCGGAAAAAGGAGGGCAACCACGAAAGATGTGAGACGTGACATCTCCGAGTTAAGATACACAGCGCTTGTCCAATACTTGGAGGGGTGAACATTATATGAATTCCTTTTTTTTCTCTCCGGGGGTATAATCAGATAAACACAGAAGGCAAGGGGGTTAGGCGCCTGTCATTTGCTTCATGTTATTTCAAGATTTAGTCTAGGATAATTTATATTTGAATGTAATTTTCCCTCCTAAATTTAACACACCTTTCAGGAAAGGCTTCAGACTGTGGGTCTCGTCGTTAAGATACAAAGCGACTGTCCGTCACTTGGAGGGGTGAACGTTTTACTAAAATTTTTTTTTTCTTTTACAGAATGCCTAAAGATAGTCATAGAAAGTAAAGCTGCACAGGCGTCTATCAGTAGTTGACTTTAGATCGCAGACGAATACTAGGTGAAAGTTCAGCTTGGATGGTTTGTTATCCTACTGTGTCGGGCAGTGTTCCAAGTGCCGGCGAATACGTACTTGTTCTAGCAAGACCATATCGTTTATAGACTGAAATACTCTTTTGTGTCTTGGCGTTGTATATTATTCATCGGCCACTGGGCAGCTCCTGATTTACACCCACCGAGAGGGTCAACTGTGATTTTCTCCTGCAACGGTATTTAGAAAATCATTATTTCAGCAAGGAACCACTCGGCCAGGTAAAATCTGTCTGCCGTATATTTCTACTTATGTCCATGTATTTTATATTGGGAATTTTGAGGAAGTCGTCCGAGGTGAATCTTTCAGGGTTCGGCCCTGTATTTGTTAGTGGTATCGACTTTAGAAGCTGGAAGTGTCGTTTTCTAAAGATAATCAGCAATCCGTTCTCTTACTATTTTGAAATTCAATTGATTTGGTTATGCAGGAAATAAGGAATGGACTTGTTATAGGAGTAACTCAGTCAAATCTAATGCCAACGGCCATACCATGCTGAAAACACCGGTTCTCGTCTGATCACCGCAGTTAAGCAGCATTGGGCGTGGTTAGTACTTGGATGGGTGACCGCTTGGGAACACCACGTGCTGTTGGCTTCATTTTTTTTATTTTGCTTTTTTCTTTAATAACTGCAGCCAGCATGTCGGCGTCGTTGGGACTGCTCCCAAACTACCTATTTGCCGAAATGATTGCATTGTTTGATTATGGCTTTTTCTAAAAAAATTCCTTTGTGTTGCCTAATCGTTTCTCAGTAAGTGCACTCGAGCCTAGCCAGTTTGTTCCGCGATTATCGAAGACGCAATGAAACGCGTGAATGAGTGTTGGGAGATACCTGTCGAGCAAATGAGGTAATTTTCCTCACCGCAGTATCTCTGTGTGAAATTTAGCCGTCCAGGTGGTGGGATGGTCTACTTCCGGAAAAGGAGGGCAACCACGAAAGATGTGAGACGGGACATCTCCGAGTTAAGATACACAGCGCTTGTCCAATACTTGGAGAGCTGAACATTATATGAATTTCTTTTTTTTCTCTCCGGGGGTATAATCAGATAAACACAGAAGGCAAGGGGGTTAGGCGCCTGTCATTTGCTTCATGCATATTTCAAAATTTAGACTAGGATATTTTATATTTGAATGTAATTTTCCCTCCTAAAATTAACACACCTTTCAGGAAAGGCTTCAGACTGTGGGTCTCGTCGTTAAGATACAAAGCGACTGTCCGTCACTTGGAGGGGTGAACGTTTTACTAAATTTTTTTCTTTCTTTTACAGAATGCCTAAAGTTAGTCATAGAAAGTAAAGCTGCACAGGCGTCTATCAGTAGTTGACTTTAGATCGCAGACGAATACTAGGTGAAAGTTCAGCTTGGATGGTTTGTTATCCTACTGTGTCGGGCAGTGTTCCAAGTGCCGGCGAATACGTACTTGTTCTAGCAAGACCATATCGTGTATAGACTGAAATACTCTTTTGTGTCTTGGCGTTGTATATTATTCATCGGCCACTGGGCAGCTCCTGATTTACACCCACCGAGAGGGTCAACTGTGATTTTCTCCTGCAACGGTATTTAGAAAATCATTATTTCAGCAAGGAACCACTCGGCCAGGTAAAATCTGTCTGCCGTATATTTCTACTTATGTCCATGTATTTTATATTGGGAATTTTGAGGAAGTCGTCCGAGGTGAATCTTTCAGGGTTCGGCCCTGTATTTGTTAGTGGTATCGAGTTTAGAAGCTGGAAGTGTCGTTTTCTAAAGATAATCAGCAATCCGTTCTCTTACTATTTTGAAATTCAATTTATTTGGTTATGCAGGAAATAAGGAATGGACTTGTTACAGGAGTAACTCTGTCAAATCTAATGCCAACGGCCATACCACGCTGAAAACACCGGTTCTCGTCTGATCACCGCAGTTAAGCAGCATTGGGCGTGGTTAGTACTTGGATGGGTGACCGCTTGGGAACACCACGTGCTGTTGGCTTCATTTTTTTATTTTGCTTTTTTCTTTAATAACTGCAGCCAGCATGTCGGCGTCGTTGGGACTGCTCCCAAACTACCTATGTGCCGAAATGATTGCATTGTTTGATTATGGCTTTTTCTAAAAAAATTCCTTTTTGTTGCCTTATCGTTTCTCAGTAAGTGCACTCGAGCCTAGCCAGTTTGTTCCGCGATTATCGATGACGCAATGAAACGCATGAATGAGTGTTGGGAGATACCTGTCGAGCAAATGAGGTAATTTTCCTCACCGCAGTATCTCAGTGTGAAATTTTGCCGTCCAGGTGGTGGGATGGTCTACTTCCGGAAAAAGGAGGGCAACCACGGAAGATGAGAGACGGGACATCTCCGAGTTAGATACACAGCGCTTGTCCAATACTTGGAGGGGTGAACATTATATGAATTCCTTTTTTTTCTCTCCGGGGGTATAATCAGATAAACACAGAAGGCAAGGGGGTTAGGCGCCTGTCATTTGCTTCATGTTATTTCAAAATTTAGTCTAGGATAATTTAATTTGAATGTAATTTTCCCTCCTAAAATTAACACACCTTTCAGGAAAGGCTTCAGTCTGTGGGTCTCGTCGTTAAGATACAAAGCGACTGTCCGTCACTTGGAGGGGTGAACGTTTTACTAATTTTTTTTTTTTCTTTTACAGAATGCCTAAAGATAGTCATAGAAAGTAAAGCTGCACAGGCGTCTATCAGTAGTTGACTTTAGATCGCAGACGAATACTAGGTGAAAGTTCAGCTTGGATGGTTTTTTATCCTACTGTGTCGGGCAGTGTTCCAAGTGCCGGCGAATACGTACTTGTTCTAGCAAGACCATATCGTGTATAGACTGAAATACTCTTTTGTGTCTTGGCGTTGTATATTATTCATCGGCCACTGGGCAGCTCCTGATTTACACCCACCGAGAGGGTCAACTGTGATTTTCTCCTGCAACGGTATTTAGAAAATCATTATTTCAGCAAGGAACCACTCGGCCAGGTAAAATCTGTCTGCCGTATATTTCTACTTATGTCCATGTATTTTATATTGGGAATTTTGAGGAAGTCGTCCGAGGTGAATCTTTCAGGGTTCGGCCCTGTATTTGTTAGTGGTATCGAGTTTAGAAGCTGGAAGTGTCGTTTTCTAAAGATAATCAGCAATCCGTTCTCTTACTATTTTGAAATTCAATTTATTTGGTTATGCAGGAAATAAGGAATGGACTTGTTACAGGAGTAACTCTGTCAAATCTAATGCCAACGGCCATACCACGCTGAAAACACCGGTTCTCGTCTGATCACCGCAGTTAAGCAGCATTGGGCGTGGTTAGTACTTGGATGGGTGACCGCTTGGGAACACCACGTGCTGTTGGCTTCATTTTTTTATTTTGCTTTTTTCTTTAATAACTGCAGCCAGCATGTCGGCGTCGTTGGGACTGCTCCCAAACTACCTATGTGCCGAAATGATTGCATTGTTTGATTATGGCTTTTTCTAAAAAAATTCCTTTTTGTTGCCTTATCGTTTCTCAGTAAGTGCACTCGAGCCTAGCCAGTTTGTTCCGCGATTATCGATGACGCAATGAAACGCATGAATGAGTGTTGGGAGATACCTGTCGAGCAAATGAGGTAATTTTCCTCACCGCAGTATCTCAGTGTGAAATTTTGCCGTCCAGGTGGTGGGATGGTCTACTTCCGGAAAAAGGAGGGCAACCACGGAAGATGAGAGACGGGACATCTCCGAGTTAGATACACAGCGCTTGTCCAATACTTGGAGGGGTGAACATTATATGAATTCCTTTTTTTTCTCTCCGGGGGTATAATCAGATAAACACAGAAGGCAAGGGGGTTAGGCGCCTGTCATTTGCTTCATGTTATTTCAAAATTTAGTCTAGGATAATTTAATTTGAATGTAATTTTCCCTCCTAAAATTAACACACCTTTCAGGAAAGGCTTCAGTCTGTGGGTCTCGTCGTTAAGATACAAAGCGACTGTCCGTCACTTGGAGGGGTGAACGTTTTACTAATTTTTTTTTTTTCTTTTACAGAATGCCTAAAGATAGTCATAGAAAGTAAAGCTGCACAGGCGTCTATCAGTAGTTGACTTTAGATCGCAGACGAATACTAGGTGAAAGTTCAGCTTGGATGGTTTTTTATCCTACTGTGTCGGGCAGTGTTCCAAGTGCCGGCGAATACGTACTTGTTCTAGCAAGACCATATCGTGTATAGACTGAAATACTCTTTTGTGTCTTGGCGTTGTATATTATTCATCGGCCACTGGGCAGCTCCTGATTTACACCCACCGAGAGGGTCAACTGTGATTTTCTCCTGCAACGGTATTTAGAAAATCATTATTTCAGCAAGGAACCACTCGGCCAGGTAAAATCTGTCTGCCGTATATTTCTACTTATGTCCATGTATTTTATATTGGGAATTTTGAGGAAGTCGTCCGAGGTGAATCTTTCAGGGTTCGGCCCTGTATTTGTTAGTGGTATCGAGTTTAGAAGCTGGAAGTGTCGTTTTCTAAAGATAATCAGCAATCCGTTCTCTTACTATTTTGAAATTCAATTTATTTGGTTATGCAGGAAATAAGGAATGGACTTGTTACAGGAGTAACTCTGTCAAATCTAATGCCAACGGCCATACCACGCTGAAAACACCGGTTCTCGTCTGATCACCGCAGTTAAGCAGCATTGGGCGTGGTTAGTACTTGGATGGGTGACCGCTTGGGAACACCACGTGCTGTTGGCTTCATTTTTTTATTTTGCTTTTTTCTTTAATAACTGCAGCCAGCATGTCGGCGTCGTTGGGACTGCTCCCAAACTACCTATGTGCCGAAATGATTGCATTGTTTGATTATGGCTTTTTCTAAAAAAATTCCTTTTTGTTGCCTTATCGTTTCTCAGTAAGTGCACTCGAGCCTAGCCAGTTTGTTCCGCGATTATCGATGACGCAATGAAACGCATGAATGAGTGTTGGGAGATACCTGTCGAGCAAATGAGGTAATTTTCCTCACCGCAGTATCTCAGTGTGAAATTTTGCCGTCCAGGTGGTGGGATGGTCTACTTCCGGAAAAAGGAGGGCAACCACGGAAGATGAGAGACGGGACATCTCCGAGTTAGATACACAGCGCTTGTCCAATACTTGGAGGGGTGAACATTATATGAATTCCTTTTTTTTCTCTCCGGGGGTATAATCAGATAAACACAGAAGGCAAGGGGGTTAGGCGCCTGTCATTTGCTTCATGTTATTTCAAAATTTAGTCTAGGATAATTTAATTTGAATGTAATTTTCCCTCCTAAAATTAACACACCTTTCAGGAAAGGCTTCAGTCTGTGGGTCTCGTCGTTAAGATACAAAGCGACTGTCCGTCACTTGGAGGGGTGAACGTTTTACTAATTTTTTTTTTTTCTTTTACAGAATGCCTAAAGATAGTCATAGAAAGTAAAGCTGCACAGGCGTCTATCAGTAGTTGACTTTAGATCGCAGACGAATACTAGGTGAAAGTTCAGCTTGGATGGTTTGTTATCCTACTGTGTCGGGCAGTGTTCCAAGTGCCGGCGAATACGTACTTGTTCTAGCAAGACCATATCGTGTATAGACTGAAATACTCTTTTGTGTCTTGGCGTTGTATATTATTCATCGGCCACTGGGCAGCTCCTGATTTACACCCACCGAGAGGGTCAACTGTGATTTTCTCCTGCAACGGTATTTAGAAAATCATTATTTCAGCAAGGAACCACTCGGCCAGGTAAAATCTGTCTGCCGTATATTTCTACTTATGTCCATATATTTTATATTGGGAATTTTGAGGAAGTCGTCCGAGGTGAATCTTTCAGGGTTCGGCCCTGTATTTGTTAGTGGTATCGACTTTAGAAGCTGGAAGTGTCGTTTTCTAAAGATAATCAGCAATCCGTTCTCTTACTATTTTGAAATTCAATTGATTTGGTTATGCAGGAAATAAGGAATGGACTTGTTATAGGAGTAACTCAGTCAAATCTAATGCCAACGGCCATACCATGCTGAAAACACCGGTTCTCGTCTGATCACCGCAGTTAAGCAGCATTGGGCGTGGTTAGTACTTGGATGGGTGACCGCTTGGGAACACCACGTGCTGTTGGCTTCATTTTTTTTATTTCGCTTTTTTCTTTAATAACTGCAGCCAGCATGTCGGCGTCGTTGGGACTGCTCCCAAACTACCTATTTGCCGAAATGATTGCATTGTTTGATTATGGCTTTTTCTAAAAAAATTCCTTTTTGTTGCCTTATCGTTTCTCAGTAAGTGCACTCGAGCCTAGCCAGTTTGTTCCGCGATTATCGATGACGCAATGAAACGCATGAATGAGTGTTGGGAGATACCTGTCGAGCAAATGAGGTAATTTTCCTCACCGCAGTATCTCAGTGTGAAATTTTGCCATCCAGGTGGTGGGATGGTCTACTTCCGGAAAAAGGAGGGCAACCACGGAAGATGTGAGACGGGACATCTCCGAGTTAGATACACAGCGCTTGTCCAATACTTGGAGGGGTGAACATTATATGAATTCCTTTTTTTTCTCTCCGGGGGTATAATCAGATAAACACAGAAGGCAAGGGGGTTAGGCGCCTGTCATTTGCTTCATGTTATTTCAAAATTTAGTCTAGGATAATTTAATTTGAATGTAATTTTCCCTCCTAAAATTAACACACCTTTCAGGAAAGGCTTTAGTCTGTGGGTCTCGTCGTTAAGATACAAAGCGACTGTCCGTCACTTGGAGGGGTGAACGTTTTACTAATTTTTTTTTTCTTACACAGAATGCCTAAAGATAGTCATAGAAAGTAAAGCTGCACAGGCGTCTATCAGTAGTTGACTTTAGATCGCAGACGAATACTAGGTGAAAGTTCAGCTTGAATGGTTTTTTATCCTACTGTGTCGGGCAGTGTTCCAAGTGCCGGCGAATACGTACTTGTTCTAGCAAGACCATATCGTGTATAGACTGAAATACTCTTTTGTGTCTTGGCGTTGTATATTATTCATCGGCCACTGGGCAGCTCCTGATTTACACCCACCGAGAGAGTCAACTGTGATTTTCTCCTGCACCGGTTTTTAGAAAATCATTATTTCAGCAAGGAACCACTCGGCCAGGTAAAATCTGTCTGCCGTATATTTCTACTTATGTCCATATATTTTATATTGGGAATTTTGAGGAAGTCGTCCGAGGTGAATCTTTCAGGGTTCGGCCCTGTATTTGTTAGTGGTATCGACTTTAGAAGCTGGAAGTGTCGTTTTCTAAAGATAATCAGCAATCCGTTCTCTTACTATTTTGAAATTCAATTGATTTGGTTATGCAGGAAATAAGGAATGGACTTGTTATAGGAGTAACTCAGTCAAATCTAATGCCAACGGCCATACCATGCTGAAAACACCGGTTCTCGTCTGATCACCGCAGTTAAGCAGCATTGGGCGTGGTTAGTACTTGGATGGGTGACCGCTTGGGAACACCACGTGCTGTTGGCTTCATTTTTTTTATTTCGCTTTTTTCTTTAATAACTGCAGCCAGCATGTCGGCGTCGTTGGGACTGCTCCCAAACTACCTATTTGCCGAAATGATTGCATTGTTTGATTATGGCTTTTTCTAAAAAAATTCCTTTTTGTTGCCTTATCGTTTCTCAGTAAGTGCACTCGAGCCTAGCCAGTTTGTTCCGCGATTATCGATGACGCAATGAAACGCATGAATGAGTGTTGGGAGATACCTGTCGAGCAAATGAGGTAATTTTCCTCACCGCAGTATCTCAGTGTGAAATTTTGCCGTCCAGGTGGTGGGATGGTCTACTTCCGGAAAAAGGAGGGCAACCACGGAAGATGTGAGACGGGACATCTCCCAGTTAGATACACAGCGCTTGTCCAATACTTGGAGGGGTGAACATTATATGAATTCCTTTTTTTTCTCTCCGGGGGTATAATCAGATAAACACAGAAGGCAAGGGGGTTAGGCGCCTGTCATTTGCTTCATGTTATTTCAAAATTTAGTCTAGGATAATTTAATTTGAATGTAATTTTCCCTCCTAAAATTAACACACCTTTCAGGAAAGGCTTCAGTCTGTGGGTCTCGTCGTTAAGATACAAAGCGACTGTCCGTCACTTGGAGGGGTGAACGTTTTACTAATTTTTTTTTTTCTTACACAGAATGCCTAAAGATAGTCATAGAAAGTAAAGCTGCACAGGCGTCTATCAGTAGTTGACTTTAGATCGCAGACGAATACTAGGTGAAAGTTCAGCTTGAATGGTTTTTTATCCTACTGTGTCGGGCAGTGTTCCAAGTGCCGGCGAATACGTACTTGTTCTAGCAAGACCATATCGTGTATAGACTGAAATACTCTTTTGTGTCTTGGCGTTGTATATTATTCATCGGCCACTGGGCAGCTCCTGATTTACACCCACCGAGAGAGTCAACTGTGATTTTCTCCTGCAACGGTTTTTAGAAAATCATTATTTCAGCAAGGAACCACTCGGCCAGGTAAAATCTGTCTGCCGTATATTTCTACTTATGTCCATGTATTTTATATTGGGAATTTTGAGGAAGTCGTCCGAGGTGAATCTTTCAGGGTTCGGCCCTGTATTTGTTAGTGGTATCGACTTTAGAAGCTGGAAGTGTCGTTTTCTAAAGATAATCAGCAATCCGTTCTCTTACTATTTTGAAATTCAATTGATTTGGTTATGCAGGAAATAAGGAATGGACTTGTTATAGGAGTAACTCAGTCAAATCTAATGCCAACGGCCATACCATGCTGAAAACACCGGTTCTCGTCTGATCACCGCAGTTAAGCAGCATTGGGCGTGGATAGTACTTGGATGGGTGACCGCTTGGGAACACCACGTGCTGTTGGCTTCATTTTTTTTATTTTGCTTTTTTCTTTAATAACTGCAGCCAGCATGTCGGCGTCGTTGGGACTGCTCCCAAACTACCTATTTGCCGAAATGATTGCATTGTTTGATTATGGCTTTTTCTAAAAAAATTCCTTTGTGTTGCCTAATCGTTTCTCAGTAAGTGCACTCGAGCCTAGCCAGTTTGTTCCGCGATTATCGAAGACGCAATGAAACGCGTGAATGAGTGTTGGGAGATACCTGTCGAGCAAATGAGGTAATTTTCCTCACCGCTGTATCTCAGTGTGAAATTTTGCCGTCCAGGTGGTGGGATGGTCTACTTCCGGAAAAAGGAGGGCAACCACGAAAGATGTGAGACGGGACATCTCCGAGTTAAGATACACAGCGCTTGTCCAATACTTGGAGGGGTGAACATAATATGAATTCCTTTTTTTTCTCTCCGGTGGTATAATCAGATAAACACAGAAGGCAAGGGGGTTAGGCGCCTGTCATTTGCTTCATATTAATTCAAAATTTAGTCTAGGATAATTTATATTTGAATGTAATTTTCCCTCCTAAAATTAACACACCTTTCAGGAAAGGCTTAGACTGTGGGTCTCGTCGTTAAGATACAAAGCGAATGTCCGTCACTTGGAGGGGTGAACGTTTTACTAAAAATTTTTTTCTCTTTTACAGAATGCCTAAAGATAGTCATAGAAAGTAAAGCTGCACAGGCGTCTATCAGTAGTTGACTTTAGATCGCAGACGAATACTAGGTGAAAGTTCAGCTTGGATGGTTTGTTATCCTACTGTGTCGGGCAGTGTTCCAAGTGCCGGCGAATACGTACTTGTTCTAGCAAGACCATATCGTGTATAGACTGAAATACTCTTTTGTGTCTTGGCGTTGTATATTATTCATCGGCCACTGGGCAGCTCCTGATTTACACCCACCGAGAGAGTCAACTGTGATTTTCTCCTGCAACGGTATTTAGAAAATCATTATTTCAGCAAGGACCCACTCGGCCAGGTAAAATCTGTCTGCCGTATATTTCTACTTATGTCCATGTATTTTATATTGGGAATTTTGAGGAAGTCGTCCGAGGTGAATCTTTCAGGGTTCGGCCCTGTATTTGTTAGTGGTATCGACTTTAGAAGCTGGAAGTGTCGTTTTCTAAAGATAATCAGCAATCCGTTCTTTTACTATTTTGAAATTCAATTTATTTGGTTATGCAGGAAATAAGGAATGGACTTGTTACATAAGTAACTCTGTCAAATCTAATGCCAACGGCCATACCACGCTGAAAACACCGGTTCTCGTCTGATCACCGCAGTTAAGCAGCATTGGGCGTGGTTAGTACTTGGATGGGTGACCGCTTGGGAACACCACGTGTTGTTGGCTTCATTTTTTTATTTTGCTTTCTTCTTTAATAACTGCAGCCAGCATGTCGGCGTCGTTGGGACTGCTCCCAAACTACCTATGTGCCGAAATGATTGCATTGTTTGATTATGGCTTTTTCTAAAAAAATTCCTTTTTGTTGCCTTATCGTTTCTCAGTAAGTGCACTCGAGCCTAGCCAGTTTGTTCCGCGATTATCGATGACGCAATGAAACGCATGAATGAGTGTTGGGAGATACCTGTCGAGCAAATGAGGTAATTTTCCTCACCGCAGTATCTCAGTGTGAAATTTTGCCGTCCAGGTGGTGGGATGGTCTACTTCCGGAAAAAGGAGGGCAACCACGGAAGATGTGAGACGGGACATCTCCGAGTTAGATACACAGCGCTTGTCCAATACTTGGAGGGGTGAACATTATATGAATTCCTTTTTTTTCTCTCCGGGGGTATAATCAGATAAACACAGAAGGCAAGGGGGTTAGGCGCCTGTCATTTGCTTCATATTATTTCAAAATTTAGTCTAGGATAATTTAATTTGAATGTAATTTTCCCTCCTAAAATTAACACACCTTTCAGGAAAGGCTTCAGTCTGTGGGTCTCGTCGTTAAGATACAAAGCGACTGTCCGTCACTTGGAGGGGTGAACGTTTTACTAATTTTTTTTTTTTCTTTTACAGAATGCCTAAAGATAGTCATAGAAAGTAAAGCTGCACAGGCGTCTATCAGTAGTTGACTTTAGATCGCAGACGAATACTAGGTGAAAGTTCAGCTTGGATGGTTTTTTATCCTACTGTGTCGGGCAGTGTTCCAAGTGCCGGCGAATACGTACTTGTTCTAGCAAGACCATATCGTGTATAGACTGAAATACTCTTTTGTGTCTTGGCGTTGTATATTATTCATCGGCCACTGGGCAGCTCCTGATTTACACCCACCGAGAGAGTCAACTGTGATTTTCTCCTGCAACGGTATTTAGAAAATCATTATTTCAGCAAGGAACCACTCGGCCAGGTAAATTCTGTCTGCCGTATATTTCTACTTATGTCCATGTATTTTATATTGGGAATTTTGAGGAAGTCGTCCGAGGTGAATCTTTCAGGGTTCGGCCCTGTATTTGTTGGTGGTATCGACTTTAGAAGCTGGAAGTGTCGTTTTCTAAAGATAATCAGCAATCCGTTCTCTTACTATTTTGAAATTCAATTGATTTGGTTATGCAGGAAATAAGGAATGGACTTGTTATAGGAGTAACTCAGTCAAATCTAATGCCAACGGCCATACCATGCTGAAAACACCGGTTCTCGTCTGATCACCGCAGTTAAGCAGCATTGGGCGTGGTTAGTACTTGGATGGGTGACCGCTTGGGAACACCACGTGCTGTTGGCTTCATTTTTTTTATTTTGCTTTTTTCTTTAATAACTGCAGCCAGCATGTCGGCGTCGTTGGGACTGCTCCCAAACTACCTATTTGCCGAAATGATTGCATTGTTTGATTATGGCTTTTTCTAAAAAAATTCCTTTGTGTTGCCTAATCGTTTCTCAGTAAGTGCACTCGAGCCTAGCCAGTTTGTTCCGCGATTATCGAAGACGCAATGAAACGCGTGAATGAGTGTTGGGAGATACCTGTCGAGCAAATGAGGTAATTTTCCTCACCGCAGTATCTCAGTGTGAAATTTTGCCGTCCAGGTGGTGGGATGGTCTACTTCCGGAAAAAGGAGGGCAACCACGAAAGATGTGAGACGGGACATCTCCGAGTTAAGATACACAGCGCTTGTCCAATACTTGGAGGGGTGAACATTATATCAATTCCTTTTTTTTCTCTCCGGGGGTATAATCAGATAAACACAGAAGGCAAGGGGGTTAGGCGCCTGTCATTTGCTTCATATTAATTCAAAATTTAGTCTAGGATAATTTATATTTGAATGTAATTTTCCCTCCTAAAATTAACACACCTTTCAGGAAAGGCTTCAGACTGTGGGTCTCGTCGTTAAGATACAAAGCGACTGTCCGTCACTTGGAGGGGTGAACGTTTTACTAATTTTTTTTTTTTCTTTTACAGAATGCCTAAAGATAGTCATAGAAAGTAAAGCTGCACAGGCGTCTATCAGTAGTTGACTTTAGATCGCAGACGAATACTAGGTGAAAGTTCAGCTTGGATGGTTTGTTATCCTACTGTGTCGGGCAGTGTTCCAAGTGCCGGCGAATACGTACTTGTTCTAGCAAGACCATATCGTGTATAGACTGAAATACTCTTTTGTGTCTTGGCGTTGTATATTATTCATCGGCCACTGGGCAGCTCCTGATTTACACCCACCGAGAGAGTCAACTGTGATTTTCTCCTGCAACGGTATTTAGAAAATCATTATTTCAGCAAGGGACCACTCGGCCAGGTAAAATCTGTCTGCCGTATATTTCTACTTATGTCCATGTATTTTATATTGGGAATTTTGAGGAAGTCGTCCGAGGTGAATCTTTCAGGGTTCGGCCCTGTATTTGTTAGTGGTATCGACTTTAGAAGCTGGAAGTGTCGTTTTCTAAAGATAATCAGCAATCCGTTCTCTTACTATTTTGAAATTCAATTGATTTGGTTATGCAGGAAATAAGGAATGGACTTGTTATAGGAGTAACTCAGTCAAATCTAATGCCAACGGCCATACCATGCTGAAAACACCGGTTCTCGTCTGATCACCGCAGTTAAGCAGCATTGGGCGTGGTTAGTACTTGGATGGGTGACCGCTTGGGAACACCACGTGCTGTTGGCTTCATTTTTTTTATTTTGCTTTTTTCTTTAATAACTGCAGACAGCATGTCGGCGTCGTTGGGACTGCTCCCAAACTACCTATTTGCCGAAATGATTGCATTGTTTGATTATGGCTTTTTCTAAAAAAATTCCTTTTTGTTGCCTTATCGTTTCTCAGTAAGTGCACTCGAGCCTAGCCAGTTTGTTCCGCGATTATCGATGACGCAATGAAACGCATGAATGAGTGTTGGGAGATACCTGTCGAGCAAATGAGGTAATTTTCCTCACCGCAGTATCTCAGTGTGAAATTTTGCCATCCAGGTGGTGGGATGGTCTACTTCCGGAAAAAGGAGGGCAACCACGGAAGATGTGAGACGGGACATCTCCGAGTTAGATACACAGCGCTTGTCCAATACTTGGAGGGGTGAACATTATATGAATTCCTTTTTTTCTCTCCGGGGGTATAATCAGATAAACACAGAAGGCAAGGGGGTTAGGCGCCTGTCATTTGCTTCATGTTATTTCAAAATTTAGTCTAGGATAATTTAATTTGAATGTAATTTTCCCTCCTAAAATTAACACACCTTTCAGGAAAGGCTTCAGTCTGTGGGTCTCGTCGTTAAGATACAAAGCGACTGTCCGTCACTTGGAGGGGTGAACGTTTTACTAATTTTTTTTTTTCTTACACAGAATGCCTAAAGATAGTCATAGAAAGTAAAGCTGCACAGGCGTCTATCAGTAGTTGACTTTAGATCGCAGACGAATACTAGGTGAAAGTTCAGCTTGAATGGTTTTTTATCCTACTGTGTCGGGCAGTGTTCCAAGTGCCGGCGAATACGTACTTGTTCTAGCAAGACCATATCGTGTATAGACTGAAATACTCTTTTGTGTCTTGGCGTTGTATATTATTCATCGGCCACTGGGCAGCTCCTGATTTACACCCACCGAGAGAGTCAACTGTGATTTTCTCCTGCAACGGTATTTAGAAAATCATTATTTCAGCAAGGAACCACTCGGCCAGGTAAAATCTGTCTGCCGTATATTTCTACTTATGTCCATGTATTTTATATTGGGAATTTTGAGGAAGTCGTCCGAGGTGAATCTTTCAGGGTTCGGCCCTGTATTTGTTAGTGGTATCGACTTTAGAAGCTGGAAGTGTCGTTTTCTAAAGATAATCAGCAATCCGTTCTCTTACTATTTTGAAATTCAATTGATTTGGTTATGCAGGAAATAAGGAATGGACTTGTTATAGGAGTAACTCAGTCAAATCTAATGCCAACGGCCATACCATGCTGAAAACACCGGTTCTCGTCTGATCACCGCAGTTAAGCAGCATTGGGCGTGGTTAGTACTTGGATGGGTGACCGCTTGGGAACACCACGTGTGATAGATAGAGATAGAGGAGAGGATTGGATCTCACTTTTCGGCACTGGTCGAGAGAATTGTCTGGTTCAACACTCTCAGCGCTCGGCGAGGTATGGACGGAGGTGACCTGGCCTTTCTGAAGGCCCACCTCCCTGAGCTGCTCCAGCAGGTGCGGAAGCAGCTTCTGGACGCCATCGACGCCGAAAAGCAGCGACAGCGGGCGGCAGCAGCAGCAGCAACAGCAACAGCCGTAGCCGTGGTCGGAGGGCCTACTCGAGCCAACGCTGGCAAGAGGAAGGCCAACGAGTTGGACTTGTCCAACTCGGGCGGTTCGACGGAACCCGCATCTAGGCGCCCGGCGCCCGGGCCACTGTCCGGAGCCGGGTCCACTCCTCTGCCGGCACCGGCGAAAGTCCATCGGCCCGATGGCTCGGCGGCGGCAGCAACAGCAACCTACACCAACGCTTCCACGGGCGAACAAGCCACCTCGTGTGGCCGGCAACTCGGCAGTTATGCTGAGGTCAGCGCGGCGTACACCGGGGTAGTGGCCGGGCGACCGGTTAAAGGGGCGACTGCTGGGGTGGATTCCTCGGCACCGCTCCCCACTAAAGCCGGGGCCTCGCAAGAGGTTAAAGGAGTGAGGGACGTGAAGTCGTCCCGCGGACCTCCCCCCGCTCACCCCGCCGCGCTGAAACCGCCAAGCGGGACAGTGAAGCCCTCAGCCAAGGGACCCGGCTCCCAGCCGGGACCCGCTTCCTCGATGGAGGAGGCACATGGGCGCAGGTCTCCCCGGGCTTCCGGGGACCTGTCCGGGCCGCTCACTGGCGTGTCATCTGACGCCGCTTCTTCTTCCCACGCTCAAGTGGACAAAACGGCTCCGGGGGAGCGCCGTAACAAAACCCCGGTGTACGTGTCTGGGGTGAAGGACGTACGCGGTTTCCTGCAGAGGATTCGCGCGGAGTCGGCCTGCGGGATCGTGGCGCAGATGAAGGGAGAAAACCTGACTCTTGTGCCTGAGTCCGCCGACGGATTCCGGGCCACCGTCAGGGTCCTGCGTTCCCTCGGTGAGGGCGAGGGTGTGAGTTTTCACACATTCTCCCTCCCCGAGGATCGGTGCGTGCGCCTGGTGATTAAAAACCTGGGCGTGCGCATGCCCGAGGCCGAGATACGCGAGGAGCTGGCCGCCATGCACATTACTGTGCAGGGTGTCCTGCAACTCCGATCAACGCGCCGGGCCATGGACCAGGACGGTGACCGTCCCCTTACGCCACACTTTATAGTGTCGGTAGCACGGGGCCCCGACGTGGCGAAAGTGCGTTCCCTGACCGAGATCTGCGGTCTGC
This sequence comes from Zootermopsis nevadensis, assembly GCF_977971745.1. Classification (NCBI taxonomy): domain Eukaryota; kingdom Metazoa; phylum Arthropoda; class Insecta; order Blattodea; family Termopsidae; genus Zootermopsis; species Zootermopsis nevadensis. Next base: position 1,144,030 of record NW_028259149.1, on the reverse strand, counting down.
GGGTCAAGGTGGAGACGTACGTCGCACCGAAGGGGCCCATGCAGTGCAAGCGGTGCCAACGCTTCGGGCACACGCAGCGGAACTGCGGTTATGCACCTAGGTGCGTGGCCTGCGGGGACGCTCACCCATCCGGGTCGTGTGCCACCCCCAAGCAGCAGCTTAAGTGCTGCAGCTGCGGGGGCAACCACACTGCGAACTATAGAGGTTGCAGAAAGTGGAAGGAAGCCAAGGCGGCCGCTGCGCAGCGTGCGAAAGGGGATCGCGGCAGAAAGGACGGCGTCTCCACGCGCCTGCCAGCGCCCAAATCGGCGCCAGCTAAGCCTTCTCTAGACCAGGAGAACTTGGGCCCTGGGTGGAACCACGTGGTCCGTGGTGGCCGCGTCGTCAAAGCTGCGGCCATGGGGAACTCCGCCCCAACGCCATCTAGCGCCATTGCACGGACTGAGCGGCAGGCTGTCTCCAAGGGCGGCCGTGCCAAGCCCGCTCGTCCTGCGGTGCCGGTGGCAAATCCCACTGCACCTGTTCCCAACAAGCCCGCACCTGCTCCCAAGAAGACTGACCCCACCCCACCCAAGGGTCAGTCACCGCTCCAGGACATCGCAGATATCCTGGAGACCCTCTCACCACGGGTCTGCGTCGAGTTGACGCGCCGTCTCCTCGCCGCGATCCACTCCCTCCCACCCGGCGGGTCTCGTCCGCGAGCCCTCCTCAAAACCGTTCTCCTCTTCATGGCCGACAATGACTGCACGGCCTAGAGGACACGGTGGTAAAGCCTTGCGGCTGGCTTACTGGAACGCCGACGGTGTTCGCGGCAGGAAGCTGGAGCTGGAGCAGTTCCTCGGTGACTACGGAGTCGATGTTTGCCTCCTGAACGAGACGCACCTCACGTCGGGTCGGGCCTTGAGGTTCGCGAACTACGTTTGCCACCGTACGGACCGCCCGACGCTGGGGGGCGGCACAGCGATCCTTGTCCGCAGGGGCATTGATCACTACCCTGTGCCGGTCTCGGGTCTGCAGCAACTGGAAGCAACCGCCATTCACCTGGTGCTGGCAACTAGGAAAGTTAAGCTCGTGGCGGCATACCTCGCACCCACCCGGCCCTGGATTGAGTCGGACTTGACCGAGTGCTTAAGCGGGGGTTTCCCGGTCCTCTTGGCTGGTGACCTCAACGCAAAGCACACGGACTGGAATTCTAGGCTGATCTCTGCTAGGGGCTCGCTCCTGCGTGATTACGCCAACAGAAATTCCTGCTTGATCTACGGGCCGGATTCCCCAACCACGGCTCCCTACACACACAACGCCACACCCGACGTCCTTGATATTGTCCTCATCAAGGACTTCGTTCTACCGGTGCACCTGACTGTATGCCCCGCACTCAGCTCAGATCACCTGCCCGTCCTCATCGACACCACGTGCCGATCGTCCTTTCAAAACCTGCCTGATCGCCCGGACTTCGCGAGAATGGACTGGGCTTCATTCCAGGCTTGCCTCGAAAGCAGACTCCCGGGGAACCCCGTGGTAAACGACGAGGAGGCAATCGACAAGTGCGTCGAGGAGCTGACCAGTGCTATCCTGGAAGCCACAGCAGCGTCCGCTCCCAAGCTTCGACCCCGCGTTGACAGGCGACCGCTTCTGCCCGCTAGTATTCGGGATGAAATACGCCTGAAGAACCGGCTGAGGAGGCGGTGGCAGGTCACGAGGGACCCCGCTCTTAAGACCCAGGTCAATCGACTCCAGAGGTCGGTGACCTATCGTCTCAACGAGTGGCGGAACGAACAGTGGAGCGACACGCTCGAATCCTTGGACTGCGAGGACCAGTCGCTTTGGAAGATGACCAAGCGGGTGATGCGAGTCCCCACTCCGTCGCCTCCCTTGATAGTGCCGGGAGGACTGGCTCTCTCGAACCCCGAGAAGGCAGAAGCCCTGGCCGACAGCCTTGAGGTCCAATTCCAGCCGGTAGACAACCCGTCGGACCCGGCTGCAATTGACATGGTTAACGAGGAGATGCGAGCATACGAGTATGCCCCCGCAAGTGAACCGAAATTAACCAGTCCCTCGGAGGTCGCCCAGGCCATCAAGGGACTCAAGGTTGGCAAGGCTCCGGGCCCCAACGGTATACCGAACAGGGTCCTGAGACATCTCCCACGACGCGCGGTAACCTTTCTCACGAAAGTGTTCAACGCGGTTCTCCGCAGGCAGCACTTCCCCTCGGCATGGAAACACGCTCGCGTGGTGTCCATACTGAAACCGGGGAAGGACCCCACGCTACCTTCTTCCTATAGACCCATCAGTCTTCTCGACACGGTAGGCAAGCTCTGCGAGAAGATCCTTCTAACGAGGGTCCTACACGAGGTCAGCGAACGCGGGCTGCTGCGCGACGAGCAGTTTGGGTTTCGACCCAGACACAGCACGTCGATGCAGCTGGCTCGCCTCGTCGAAAGGGTCAACAGAAACCTTGATGAGAAGCGGCTAACCGGCGCGGTCTTCCTGGACGTGGCCAAAGCCTTCGACACAGTCTGGGTCCAAGGCCTCCTATACAAACTGACCGTCCTCAACTTCCCGTCGTACTTGGTGAAAACCATCTCTTCCTACCTCGCTGACCGGACATTCCAGACGTCCTTCCAGTCGGCCGCGTCCACACGTCGAGCCATGCGGGCTGGAGTTGTGCAGGGCGGACTTCTCTCCCCTGTGCTCTTCAGTCTGTATGTCAACGACATACCCACTCCGTCCCGCCACGTCGAGTTAGCACAGTACGCGGACGACACGGCTCTAGTAGCCACGTCCCGTAGCCCAACGCTTCTCGTCAGGTATCTGGAAACCTACCTGAGTAGACTTGAGCTCTGGCTCAGGGCCTGGAGGATTGCTATCAACGTCTCGAAGAGCACCGCGGTTCTCTTCGTTTCGTCGAGAAGACGCATCCAACAGCCCAGAGCAGTGCAGTTTCTCGGCCAGCCGATCGAATGGGTCAAAACAGCGCGGTATCTGGGGGTCACCCTTGACGCCGGGCTTACCTGGTCGGCGCACGTCAACCAGGTGGGAAAGAAGGCGGCGCAACGATTAGGTGTGCTAGGCCCGCTCATCAATAGGAGAAGTGGCCTGTCCATCAGGAACGGTGTGCTGCTCTATAAGCAGCTCATCCGTCCCATGATGGATTACGCATGCCCGATCTGGAGGTCAGCTGCCCGCACCCACGTCCGGAAGCTGCAAGTTCTGCAATCCAAGTGTCTCCGCATTGTTACTAACGCGCCCTGGTACGTTAGTAACAGGCAAATACATGAGGATCTGGGGGTCCCTTTCTTTGCCGACCACACCAGAGCACTGACTGAGAGATTTGACTCGAGGTTAGCTGGTGTGGGGAACCCCTTAGTTCGGCAACTCGGGAGGCACTCGTGCCGAACGAGGGCTGCCAGAGGTCGCCCAAGGGCAACCGAGGGCGACCGATGTCCAGCAGGCCAGCCGAGGCCGTCCCCAAACGACGGCCAAGTCGGCACAACGAGTGATTAGACTACTCGGCTACCCTGACTGAGGTTTTCCGTGCTTTTCCTCAGTTGTGAGGCGAATGCCAGGGTATAACTTAATAGGGGCACGGCCCGCCACCCTCCCCCCCCCGATCGTGGAGGCCATCAGCTGAAATGATCTTCCCCCCACGCCGCAGAGGCCTTCAGCCGAAACGGCCCCCCCCTCTCTGGGTTCAAACCCCAGAGATCCAACCAACCAAATTCCTTTGGACAACTTGCCTGACGGGATAACCTCCCATCAGCAGCAACAGATCCCAGTTTGAATGGTCGAGGCTCCAGCCACGGCGTAACCCTGTTAGCGTCAGCAAAATTTTCGTTTTTTTTTTTTTTTTTTTTTTTTTTTTTTTTTTTTTTTTTTTTTTTTTTATATTAAGACCGTTTACCATTTCCAGCAATGCGCCTTGAGTGCAGGAATGGTGTCACCTAGGTAGGGACGATGCTTGCGCTTGCGCAGGCCTCCGCCCTCGGTTAGCTTTTTGGTTGGTTGGTTGGTTGGAACACCACGTGCTGTTGGCTTCATTTTTTTTATTTTGCTTTTTTCTTTAATAACTGCAGCCAGCATGTCGGCGTCGTTGGGACTGCTCCCAAACTACCTATTTGCCGAAATGATTGCATTGTTTGATTATGGCTTTTTCTAAAAAAATTCCTTTGTGTTGCCTAATCGTTTCTCAGTAAGTGCACTCGAGCCTAGCCAGTTTGTTCCGCGATTATCGAAGACGCAATGAAACGCGTGAATGAGTGTTGGGAGATACCTGTCGAGCAAATGAGGTAATTTTCCTCACCGCAGTATCTCAGTGTGAAATTTTGCCGTCCAGGTGGTGGGATGGTCTACTTCCGGAAAAAGGAGGGCAACCACGAAAGATGTGAGACGGGACATCTCCGAGTTAAGATACACAGCGCTTGTCCAATACTTGGAGGGGTGAACATTATATCAATTCCTTTTTTTTCTCTCCGGGGGTATAATCAGATAAACACAGAAGGCAAGGGGGTTAGGCGCCTGTCATTTGCTTCATATTAATTCAAAATTTAGTCTAGGATAATTTATATTTGAATGTAATTTTCCCTCCTAAAATTAACACACCCTTCAGGAAAGGCTTCAGACTGTGGGTCTCGTCGTTAAGATACAAAGCGACTGTCCGTCACTTGGAGGGGTGAACGTTTTACTAATTTTTTTTTTTTCTTTTACAGAATGCCTAAAGATAGTCATAGAAAGTAAAGCTGCACAGGCGTCTATCAGTAGTTGACTTTAGATCGCAGACGAATACTAGGTGAAAGTTCAGCTTGGATGGTTTGTTATCCTACTGTGTCGGGCAGTGTTCCAAGTGCCGGCGAATACGTACTTGTTCTAGCAAGACCATATCGTGTATAGACTGAAATACTCTTTTGTGTCTTGGCGTTCTATATTATTCATCGGCCACTGGGCAGCTCCTGATTTACACCCACCGAGAGAGTCAACTGTGATTTTCTCCTGCAACGGTATTTAGAAAATCATTATTTCAGCAAGGGACCACTCGGCCAGGTAAAATCTGTCTGCCGTATATTTCTACTTATGTCCATGTATTTTATATTGGGAATTTTGAGGAAGTCGTCCGAGGTGAATCTTTCAGGGTTCGGCCCTGTATTTGTTAGTGGTATCGACTTTAGAAGCTGGAAGTGTCGTTTTCTAAAGATAATCAGCAATCCGTTCTCTTACTATTTTGAAATTCAATTGATTTGGTTATGCAGGAAATAAGGAATGGACTTGTTATAGGAGTAACTCAGTCAAATCTAATGCCAACGGCCATACCATGCTGAAAACACCGGTTCTCGTCTGATCACCGCAGTTAAGCAGCATTGGGCGTGGTTAGTACTTGGATGGGTGACCGCTTGGGAACACCACGTGCTGTTGGCTTCATTTTTTTTATTTTGCTTTTTTCTTTAATAACTGCAGACAGCATGTCGGCGTCGTTGGGACTGCTCCCAAACTACCTATTTGCCGAAATGATTGCATTGTTTGATTATGGCTTTTTCTAAAAAAATTCCTTTTTGTTGCCTTATCGTTTCTCAGTAAGTGCACTCGAGCCTAGCCAGTTTGTTCCGCGATTATCGATGACGCAATGAAACGCATGAATGAGTGTTGGGAGATACCTGTCGAGCAAATGAGGTAATTTTCCTCACCGCAGTATCTCAGTGTGAAATTTTGCCATCCAGGTGGTGGGATGGTCTACTTCCGGAAAAAGGAGGGCAACCACGGAAGATGTGAGACGGGACATCTCCGAGTTAGATACACAGCGCTTGTCCAATACTTGGAGGGGTGAACATTATATGAATTCCTTTTTTTTCTCTCCGGGGGTATAATCAGATAAACACAGAAGGCAAGGGGGTTAGGCGCCTGTCATTTGCTTCATGTTATTTCAAAATTTAGTCTAGGATAATTTAATTTGAATGTAATTTTCCCTCCTAAAATTAACACACCTTTCAGGAAAGGCTTCAGTCTGTGGGTCTCGTCGTTAAGATACAAAGCGACTGTCCGTCACTTGGAGGGGTGAACGTTTTACTAATTTTTTTTTTCTTACACAGAATGCCTAAAGATAGTCATAGAAAGTAAAGCTGCACAGGCGTCTATCAGTAGTTGACTTTAGATCGCAGACGAATACTAGGTGAAAGTTCAGCTTGAATGGTTTTTTATCCTACTGTGTCGGGCAGTGTTCCAAGTGCCGGCGAATACGTACTTGTTCTAGCAAGACCATATCGTGTATAGACTGAAATACTCTTTTGTGTCTTGGCGTTGTATATTATTCATCGGCCACTGGGCAGCTCCTGATTTACACCCACCGAGAGAGTCAACTGTGATTTTCTCCTGCAACGGTATTTAGAAAATCATTATTTCAGCAAGGAACCACTCGGCCAGGTAAAATCTGTCTGCCGTATATTTCTACTTATGTCCATGTATTTTATATTGGGAATTTTGAGGAAGTCGTCCGAGGTGAATCTTTCAGGGTTCGGCCCTGTATTTGTTAGTGGTATCGACTTTAGAAGCTGGAAGTGTCGTTTTCTAAAGATAATCAGCAATCCGTTCTCTTACTATTTTGAAATTCAATTGATTTGGTTATGCAGGAAATAAGGAATGGACTTGTTATAGGAGTAACTCAGTCAAATCTAATGCCAACGGCCATACCATGCTGAAAACACCGGTTCTCGTCTGATCACCGCAGTTAAGCAGCATTGGGCGTGGATAGTACTTGGATGGGTGACCGCTTGGGAACACCACGTGCTGTTGGCTTCATTTTTTTTATTTTGCTTTTTTCTTTAATAACTGCAGCCAGCATGTCGGCGTCGTTGGGACTGCTCCCAAACTACCTATTTGCCGAAATGATTGCATTGTTTGATTATGGCTTTTTCTAAAAAAATTCCTTTGTGTTGCCTAATCGTTTCTCAGTAAGTGCACTCGAGCCTAGCCAGTTTGTTCCGCGATTATCGAAGACGCAATGAAACGCGTGAATGAGTGTTGGGAGATACCTGTCGAGCAAATGAGGTAATTTTCCTCACCGCAGTATCTCAGTGTGAAATTTTGCCGTCCAGGTGGTGGGATGGTCTACTTCCGGAAAAAGGAGGGCAACCACGAAAGATGTGAGACGGGACATCTCCGAGTTAAGATACACAGCGCTTGTCCAATACTTGGAGGGGTGAACATTATATCAATTCCTTTTTTTTCTCTCCGGGGGTATAATCAGATAAACACAGAAGGCAAGGGGGTTAGGCGCCTGTCATTTGCTTCATATTAATTCAAAATTTAGTCTAGGATAATTTATATTTGAATGTAATTTTCCCTCCTAAAATTAACACACCTTTCAGGAAAGGCTTCAGACTGTGGGTCTCGTCGTTAAGATACAAAGCGACTGTCCGTCACTTGGAGGGGTGAACGTTTTACTAATTTTTTTTTTTCTTTTACAGAATGCCTAAAGATAGTCATAGAAAGTAAAGCTGCACAGGCGTCTATCAGTAGTTGACTTTAGATCGCAGACGAATACTAGGTGAAAGTTCAGCTTGGATGGTTTGTTATCCTACTGTGTCGGGCAGTGTTCCAAGTGCCGGCGAATACGTACTTGTTCTAGCAAGACCATATCGTGTATAGACTGAAATACTCTTTTGTGTCTTGGCGTTGTATATTATTCATCGGCCACTGGGCAGCTCCTGATTTACACCCACCGAGAGAGTCAACTGTGATTTTCTCCTGCAACGGTATTTAGAAAATCATTATTTCAGCAAGGGACCACTCGGCCAGGTAAAATCTGTCTGCCGTATATTTCTACTTATGTCCATGTATTTTATATTGGGAATTTTGAGGAAGTCGTCCGAGGTGAATCTTTCAGGGTTCGGCCCTGTATTTGTTAGTGGTATCGACTTTAGAAGCTGGAAGTGTCGTTTTCTAAAGATAATCAGCAATCCGTTCTCTTACTATTTTGAAATTCAATTGATTTGGTTATGCAGGAAATAAGGAATGGACTTGTTATAGGAGTAACTCAGTCAAATCTAATGCCAACGGCCATACCATGCTGAAAACACCGGTTCTCGTCTGATCACCGCAGTTAAGCAGCATTGGGCGTGGTTAGTACTTGGATGGGTGACCGCTTGGGAACACCACGTGCTGTTGGCTTCATTTTTTTTATTTTGCTTTTTTCTTTAATAACTGCAGACAGCATGTCGGCGTCGTTGGGACTGCTCCCAAACTACCTATTTGCCGAAATGATTGCATTGTTTGATTATGGCTTTTTCTAAAAAAATTCCTTTTTGTTGCCTTATCGTTTCTCAGTAAGTGCACTCGAGCCTAGCCAGTTTGTTCCGCGATTATCGATGACGCAATGAAACGCATGAATGAGTGTTGGGAGATACCTGTCGAGCAAATGAGGTAATTTTCCTCACCGCAGTATCTCAGTGTGAAATTTTGCCATCCAGGTGGTGGGATGGTCTACTTCCGGAAAAAGGAGGGCAACCACGGAAGATGTGAGACGGGACATCTCCGAGTTAGATACACAGCGCTTGTCCAATACTTGGAGGGGTGAACATTATATGAATTCCTTTTTTTTCTCTCCGGGGGTATAATCAGATAAACACAGAAGGCAAGGGGGTTAGGCGCCTGTCATTTGCTTCATGTTACTTCAAAATTTAGTCTAGGATAATTTAATTTGAATGTAATTTTCCCTCCTAAAATTAACACACCTTTCAGGAAAGGCTTCAGTCTGTGGGTCTCGTCGTTAAGATACAAAGCGACTGTCCGTCACTTGGAGGGGTGAACGTTTTACTAATTTTTTTTTTCTTACACAGAATGCCTAAAGATAGTCATAGAAAGTAAAGCTGCACAGGCGTCTATCAGTAGTTGACTTTAGATCGCAGACGAATACTAGGTGAAAGTTCAGCTTGAATGGTTTTTTATCCTACTGTGTCGGGCAGTGTTCCAAGTGCCGGCGAATACGTACTTGTTCTAGCAAGACCATATCGTGTATAGACTGAAATACTCTTTTGTGTCTTGGCGTTGTATATTATTCATCGGCCACTGGGCAGCTCCTGATTTACACCCACCGAGAGAGTCAACTGTGATTTTCTCCTGCAACGGTATTTAGAAAATCATTATTTCAGCAAGGAACCACTCGGCCAGGTAAAATCTGTCTGCCGTATATTTCTACTTATGTCCATGTATTTTATATTGGGAATTTTGAGGAAGTCGTCCGAGGTGAATCTTTCAGGGTTCGGCCCTGTATTTGTTAGTGGTATCGACTTTAGAAGCTGGAAGTGTCGTTTTCTAAAGATAATCAGCAATCCGTTCTCTTACTATTTTGAAATTCAATTGATTTGGTTATGCAGGAAATAAGGAATGGACTTGTTATAGGAGTAACTCAGTCAAATCTAATGCCAACGGCCATACCATGCTGAAAACACCGGTTCTCGTCTGATCACCGCAGTTAAGCAGCATTGGGCGTGGATAGTACTTGGATGGGTGACCGCTTGGGAACACCACGTGCTGTTGGCTTCATTTTTTTTATTTTGCTTTTTTCTTTAATAACTGCAGCCAGCATGTCGGCGTCGTTGGGACTGCTCCCAAACTACCTATTTGCCGAAATGATTGCATTGTTTGATTATGGCTTTTTCTAAAAAAATTCCTTTGTGTTGCCTAATCGTTTCTCAGTAAGTGCACTCGAGCCTAGCCAGTTTGTTCCGCGATTATCGAAGACGCAATGAAACGCGTGAATGAGTGTTGGGAGATACCTGTCGAGCAAATGAGGTAATTTTCCTCACCGCTGTATCTCAGTGTGAAATTTTGCCGTCCAGGTGGTGGGATGGTCTACTTCCGGAAAAAGGAGGGCAACCACGAAAGATGTGAGACGGGACATCTCCGAGTTAAGATACACAGCGCTTGTCCAATACTTGGAGGGGTGAACATTATATGAATTCCTTTTTTTTCTCTCCGGTGGTATAATCAGATAAACACAGAAGGCAAGGGGGTTAGGCGCCTGTCATTTGCTTCATATTAATTCAAAATTTAGTCTAGGATAATTTATATTTGAATGTAATTTTCCCTCCTAAAATTAACACACCTTTCAGGAAAGGCTTAGACTGTGGGTCTCGTCGTTAAGATACAAAGCGAATGTCCGTCACTTGGAGGGGTGAACGTTTTACTAAAATTTTTTTTCTCTTTTACAGAATGCCTAAAGATAGTCATAGAAAGTAAAGCTGCACAGGCGTCTATCAGTAGTTGACTTTAGATCGCAGACGAATACTAGGTGAAAGTTCAGCTTGGATGGTTTGTTATCCTACTGTGTCGGGCAGTGTTCCAAGTGCCGGCGAATACGTACTTGTTCTAGCAAGACCATATCGTGTATAGACTGAAATACTCTTTTGTGTCTTGGCGTTGTATATTATTCATCGGCCACTGGGCAGCTCCTGATTTACACCCACCGAGAGAGTCAACTGTGATTTTCTCCTGCAACGGTATTTAGAAAATCATTATTTCAGCAAGGACCCACTCGGCCAGGTAAAATCTGTCTGCCGTATATTTCTACTTATGTCCATGTATTTTATATTGGGAATTTTGAGGAAGTCGTCCGAGGTGAATCTTTCAGGGTTCGGCCCTGTATTTGTTAGTGGTATCGACTTTAGAAGCTGGAAGTGTCGTTTTCTAAAGATAATCAGCAATCCGTTCTCTTACTATTTTGAAATTCAATTTATTTGGTTATGCAGGAAATAAGGAATGGACTTGTTACAGGAGTAACTCTGTCAAATCTAATGCCAACGGCCATACCACGCTGAAAACACCGGTTCTCGTCTGATCACCGCAGTTAAGCAGCATTGGGCGTGGTTAGTACTTGGATGGGTGACCGCTTGGGAACACCACGTGTTGTTGGCTTCATTTTTTTATTTTGCTTTTTTCTTTAATAACTGCAGCCAGCATGTCGGCGTCGTTGGGACTGCTCCCAAACTACCTATGTGCCGAAATGATTGCATTGTTTGATTATGGCTTTTTCTAAAAAAATTCCTTTTTGTTGCCTTATCGTTTCTCAGTAAGTGCACTCGAGCCTAGCCAGTTTGTTCCGCGATTATCGATGACGCAATGAAACGCATGAATGAGTGTTGGGAGATACCTGTCGAGCAAATGAGGTAATTTTCCTCACCGCAGTATCTCAGTGTGAAATTTTGCCGTCCAGGTGGTGGGATGGTCTACTTCCGGAAAAAGGAGGGCAACCACGGAAGATGTGAGACGGGACATCTCCGAGTTAGATACACAGCGCTTGTCCAATACTTGGAGGGGTGAACATTATATGAATTCCTTTTTTTTCTCTCCGGGGGTATAATCAGATAAACACAGAAGGCAAGGGGGTTAGGCGCCTGTCATTTGCTTCATGTTATTTCAAAATTTAGTCTAGGATAATTTAATTTGAATGTAATTTTCCCTCCTAAAATTAACACACCTTTCAGGAAAGGCTTCAGTCTGTGGGTCTCGTCGTTAAGATACAAAGCGACTGTCCGTCACTTGGAGGGGTGAACGTTTTACTAATTTTTTTTTTTCTTTTACAGAATGCCTAAAGATAGTCATAGAAAGTAAAGCTGCACAGGCGTCTATCAGTAGTTGACTTTAGATCGCAGACGAATACTAGGTGAAAGTTCAGCTTGGATGGTTTTTTATCCTACTGTGTCGGGCAGTGTTCCAAGTGCCGGCGAATACGTACTTGTTCTAGCAAGACCATATCGTGTATAGACTGAAATACTCTTTTGTGTCTTGGCGTTGTATATTATTCATCGGCCACTGGGCAGCTCCTGATTTACACCCACCGAGAGAGTCAACTGTGATTTTCTCCTGCAACGGTATTTAGAAAATCATTATTTCAGCAAGGAACCACTCGGCCAGGTAAATTCTGTCTGCCGTATATTTCTACTTATGTCCATGTATTTTATATTGGGAATTTTGAGGAAGTCGTCCGAGGTGAATCTTTCAGGGTTCGGCCCTGTATTTGTTGGTGGTATCGACTTTAGAAGCTGGAAGTGTCGTTTTCTAAAGATAATCAGCAATCCGTTCTCTTACTATTTTGAAATTCAATTGATTTGGTTATGCAGGAAATAAGGAATGGACTTGTTATAGGAGTAACTCAGTCAAATCTAATGCCAACGGCCATACCATGCTGAAAACACCGGTTCTCGTCTGATCACCGCAGTTAAGCAGCATTGGGCGTGGTTAGTACTTGGATGGGTGACCGCTTGGGAACACCACGTGTTGTTGGCTTCATTTTTTTATTTTGCTTTTTTCTTTAATAACTGCAGCCAGCATGTCGGCGTCGTTGGGACTGCTCCCAAACTACCTATGTGCCGAAATGATTGCATTGTTTGATTATGGCTTTTTCTAAAAAAATTCCTTTTTGTTGCCTTATCGTTTCTCAGTAAGTGCACTCGAGCCTAGCCAGTTTGTTCCGCGATTATCGATGACGCAATGAAACGCATGAATGAGTGTTGGGAGATACCTGTCGAGCAAATGAGGTAATTTTCCTCACCGCAGTATCTCAGTGTGAAATTTTGCCGTCCAGGTGGTGGGATGGTCTACTTCCGGAAAAAGGAGGGCAACCACGGAAGATGTGAGACGGGACATCTCCGAGTTAGATACACAGCGCTTGTCCAATACTTGGAGGGGTGAACATTATATGAATTCCTTTTTTTTCTCTCCGGGGGTATAATCAGATAAACACAGAAGGCAAGGGGGTTAGGCGCCTGTCATTTGCTTCATGTTATTTCAAAATTTAGTCTAGGATAATTTAATTTGAATGTAATTTTCCCTCCTAAAATTAACACACCTTTCAGGAAAGGCTTCAGTCTGTGGGTCTCGTCGTTAAGATACAAAGCGACTGTCCGTCACTTGGAGGGGTGAACGTTTTACTAATTTTTTTTTTTTCTTTTACAGAATGCCTAAAGATAGTCATAGAAAGTAAAGCTGCACAGGCGTCTATCAGTAGTTGACTTTAGATCGCAGACGAATACTAGGTGAAAGTTCAGCTTGGATGGTTTGTTATCCTACTGTGTCGGGCAGTGTTCCAAGTGCCGGCGAATACGTACTTGTTCTAGCAAGACCATATCGTGTATAGACTGAAATACTCTTTTGTGTCTTGGCGTTGTATATTATTCATCGGCCACTGGGCAGCTCCTGATTTACACCCACCGAGAGAGTCAACTGTGATTTTCTCCTGCAACGGTATTTAGAAAATCATTATTTCAGCAAGGAACCACTCTGCCAGGTAAATTCTGTCTGCCGTATATTTCTACTTATGTCCATGTATTTTATATTGGGAATTTTGAGGAAGTCGTCCGAGGTGAATCTTTCAGGGTTCGGCCCTGTATTTGTTGGTGGTATCGACTTTAGAAGCTGGAAGTGTCGTTTTCTAAAGATAATCAGCAATCCGTTCTCTTACTATTTTGAAATTCAATTGATTTGGTTATGCAGGAAATAAGGAATGGACTTGTTATAGGAGTAACTCAGTCAAATCTAATGCCAACGGCCATACCATGCTGAAAACACCGGTTCTCGTCTGATCACCGCAGTTAAGCAGCATTGGGCGTGGTTAGTACTTGGATGGGTGACCGCTTGGGAACACCACGTGCTGTTGGCTTCATTTTTTTTATTTTGCTTTTTTCTTTAATAACTGCAGCCAGCATGTCGGCGTCGTTGGGACTGCTCCCAAACTACCTATTTGCCGAAATGATTGCATTGTTTGATTATGGCTTTTTCTAAAAAAAATCCTTTGTGTTGCCTAATCGTTTCTCAGTAAGTGCACTCGAGCCTAGCCAGTTTGTTCCGCGATTATCGAAGACGCAATGAAACGCGTGAATGAGTGTTGGGAGATACCTGTCGAGCAAATGAGGTAATTTTCCTCACCGCAGTATCTCAGTGTGAAATTTTGCCGTCCAGGTGGTGGGATGGTCTACTTCCGGAAAAAGGAGGGCAACCACGAAAGATGTGAGACGGGACATCTCCGAGTTAAGATACACAGCGCTTGTCCAATACTTGGAGGGGTGAACATTATATCAATTCCTTTTTTTTCTCTCCGGGGGTATAATCAGATAAACACAGAAGGCAAGGGGGTTAGGCGCCTGTCATTTGCTTCATATTAATTCAAAATTTAGTCTAGGATAATTTATATTTGAATGTAATTTTCCCTCCTAAAATTAACACACCTTTCAGGAAAGGCTTCAGACTGTGGGTCTCGTCGTTAAGATACAAAGCGACTGTCCGTCACTTGGAGGGGTGAACGTTTTACTAATTTTTTTTTTTTCTTTTACAGAATGCCTAAAGATAGTCATAGAAAGTAAAGCTGCACAGGCGTCTATCAGTAGTTGACTTTAGATCGCAGACGAATACTAGGTGAAAGTTCAGCTTGGATGGTTTGTTATCCTACTGTGTCGGGCAGTGTTCCAAGTGCCGGCGAATACGTACTTGTTCTAGCAAGACCATATCGTGTATAGACTGAAATACTCTTTTGTGTCTTGGCGTTGTATATTATTCATCGGCCACTGGGCAGCTCCTGATTTACACCCACCGAGAGAGTCAACTGTGATTTTCTCCTGCAACGGTATTTAGAAAATCATTATTTCAGCAAGGGACCACTCGGCCAGGTAAAATCTGTCTGCCGTATATTTCTACTTATGTCCATGTATTTTATATTGGGAATTTTGAGGAAGTCGTCCGAGGTGAATCTTTCAGGGTTCGGCCCTGTATTTGTTAGTGGTATCGACTTTAGAAGCTGGAAGTGTCGTTTTCTAAAGATAATCAGCAATCCGTTCTCTTACTATTTTGAAATTCAATTGATTTGGTTATGCAGGAAATAAGGAATGGACTTGTTATAGGAGTAACTCAGTCAAATCTAATGCCAACGGCCATACCATGCTGAAAACACCGGTTCTCGTCTGATCACCGCAGTTAAGCAGCATTGGGCGTGGTTAGTACTTGGATGGGTGACCGCTTGGGAACACCACGTGCTGTTGGCTTCATTTTTTTTATTTTGCTTTTTTCTTTAATAACTGCAGACAGCATGTCGGCGTCGTTGGGACTGCTCCCAAACTACCTATTTGCCGAAATGATTGCATTGTTTGATTATGGCTTTTTCTAAAAAAATTCCTTTTTGTTGCCTTATCGTTTCTCAGTAAGTGCACTCGAGCCTAGCCAGTTTGTTCCGCGATTATCGATGACGCAATGAAACGCATGAATGAGTGTTGGGAGATACCTGTCGAGCAAATGAGGTAATTTTCCTCACCGCAGTATCTCAGTGTGAAATTTTGCCATCCAGGTGGTGGGATGGTCTACTTCCGGAAAAAGGAGGGCAACCACGGAAGATGTGAGACGGGACATCTCCGAGTTAGATACACAGCGCTTGTCCAATACTTGGAGGGGTGAACATTATATGAATTCCTTTTTTTTCTCTCCGGGGGTATAATCAGATAAACACAGAAGGCAAGGGGGTTAGGCGCCTGTCATTTGCTTCATGTTATTTCAAAATTTAGTCTAGGATAATTTAATTTGAATGTAATTTTCCCTCCTAAAATTAACACACCTTTCAGGAAAGGCTTCAGTCTGTGGGTCTCGTCGTTAAGATACAAAGCGACTGTCCGTCACTTGGAGGGGTGAACGTTTTACTAATTTTTTTTTTTCTTACACAGAATGCCTAAAGATAGTCATAGAAAGTAAAGCTGCACAGGCGTCTATCAGTAGTTGACTTTAGATCGCAGACGAATACTAGGTGAAAGTTCAGCTTGGATGGTTTGTTATCCTACTGTGTCGGGCAGTGTTCCAAGTGCCGGCGAATACGTACTTGTTCTAGCAAGACCATATCGTGTATAGACTGAAATACTCTTTTGTGTCTTGGCGTTGTATATTATTCATCGGCCACTGGGCAGCTCCTGATTTACACCCACCGAGAGAGTCAACTGTGATTTTCTCCTGCAACGGTATTTAGAAAATCATTATTTCAGCAAGGAACCACTCGGCCAGGTAAAATCTGTCTGCCGTATATTTCTACTTATGTCCATGTATTTTATATTGGGAATTTTGAGGAAGTCGTCCGAGGTGAATCTTTCAGGGTTCGGCCCTGTATTTGTTAGTGGTATCGACTTTAGAAGCTGGAAGTGTCGTTTTCTAAAGATAATCAGCAATCCGTTCTCTTACTATTTTGAAATTCAATTGATTTGGTTATGCAGGAAATAAGGAATGGACTTGTTATAGGAGTAACTCAGTCAAATCTAATGCCAACGGCCATACCATGCTGAAAACACCGGTTCTCGTCTGATCACCGCAGTTAAGCAGCATTGGGCGTGGATAGTACTTGGATGGGTGACCGCTTGGGAACACCACGTGCTGTTGGCTTCATTTTTTTTATTTTGCTTTTTTCTTTAATAACTGCAGCCAGCATGTCGGCGTCGTTGGGACTGCTCCCAAATTACCTATTTGCCGAAATGATTGCATTGTTTGATTATGGCTTTTTCTAAAAAAATTCCTTTGTGTTTCCTAATCGTTTCTCAGTAAGTGCACTCGAGCCTAGCCAATTTGTTCCGCGATTATCGAAGACGCAATGAAACGCGTGAATGAGTGTTGGGAGATACCTGTCGAGCAAATGAGGTAATTTTCCTCACCGCAGTATCTCAGTGTGAAATTTTGCCGTCCAGGTGGTGGGATGGTCTACTTCCGGAAAAGGAGGGCAACCACGAAAGATGTGAGACGGGACATCTCCGAGTTAAGATACACAGCGCTTGTCCAATACTTGGAGAGCTGAACATTATATGAATTTCTTTTTTTTCTCTCCGGGGGTATAATCAGATAAACACAGAAGGCAAGGGGGTTAGGCGCCTGTCATTTGCTTCATGCATATTTCAAAATTTAGACTAGGATATTTTATATTTGAATGTAATTTTCCCTCCTAAAATTAACACACCTTTCAGGAAAGGCTTCAGACTGTGGGTCTCGTCGTTAAGATACAAAGCGACTGTCCGTCACTTGGAGGGGTGAACGTTTTACTAAATTTTTTTTTTCTTTTACAGAATGCCTAAAGATAGTCATAGAAAGTAAAGCTGCACAGGCGTCTATCAGTAGTTGACTTTAGATCGCAGACGAATACTAGGTGAAAGTTCAGCTTGGATGGTTTGTTATCCTACTGTGTCGGGCAGTGTTCCAAGTGCCGGCGAATACGTACTTGTTCTAGCAAGACCATATCGTGTATAGACTGAAATACTCTTTTGTGTCTTGGCGTTGTATATTATTCATCGGCCACTGGGCAGCTCCTGATTTACACCCACCGAGAGAGTCAACTGTGATTTTCTCCTGCAACGGTATTTAGAAAATCATTATTTCAGCAAGGAACCACTCGGCCAGGTAAAATCTGTCTGCCGTATATTTCTACTTATGTCCATGTATTTTATATTGGGAATTTTGAGGAAGTCGTCCGAGGTGAATCTTTCAGGGTTCGGCCCTGTATTTGTTAGTGGTATCGACTTTAGAAGCTGGAAGTGTCGTTTTCTAAAGATAATCAGCAATCCGTTCTCTTACTATTTTGAAATTCAATTGATTTGGTTATGCAGGAAATAAGGAATGGACTTGTTATAGGAGTAACTCAGTCAAATCTAATGCCAACGGCCATACCATGCTGAAAACACCGGTTCTCGTCTGATCACCGCAGTTAAGCAGCATTGGGCGTGGTTAGTACTTGGATGGGTGACCGCTTGGGAACACCACGTGCTGTTGGCTTCATTTTTTTATTTTGCTTTTTTCTTTAATAACTGCAGCCAGCATGTCGGCGTCGTTGGGACTGCTCCCAAACTACCTATTTGCCGAAATGATTGCATTGTTTGATTATGGCTTTTTCTAAAATATTCCTTTTTGTTGCCTTATCGTATCTCAGTAAGTGCACTCGAGCCTAGCCAGTTTGTTCCGCGATTATCGATGACGCAATGAAACGCATGAATGAGTGTTGGGAGATACCTGTCGAGCAAATGAGGTAATTTTCCTCACCGCAGTATCTCAGTGTGAAATTTTGCCTTCCAGGTGGTGGGATGGTCTACTTCCGGAAAAAGGAGGGCAACCACGAAAGATGTGAGACGGGACATCTCCGAGTTAAGATACACAGCGCTTGTCCAATACTTGGAGAGCTGAACATTATATGAATTTCTTTTTTTTCTCTCCGGTGGTATAATCAGATAAACACAGAAGGCAAGGGGGTTAGGCGCCTGTCATTTGCTTCATGCATATTTCAAAATTTAGACTAGGATATTTTATATTTGAATGTAATTTTCCCTCCTAAAATTAACACACCTTTCAGGAAAGGCTTCAGACTGTGGGTCTCGTCGTTAAGATACAAAGCGACTGTCCGTCACTTGGAGGGGTGAACGTTTTACTAAAAATTTTTTTTTCTTTTACAGAATGCCTAAAGATAGTCATAGAAAGTAAAGCTGCACAGGCGTCTATCAGTAGTTGACTTTAGATCGCAGACGAATACTAGGTGAAAGTTCAGCTTGGATGGTTTGTTATCCTACTGTGTCGGGCAGTGTTCCAAGTGCCGGCGAATACGTACTTGTTCTAGCAAGACCATATCGTGTATAGACTGAAATACTCTTTTGTGTCTTGGCGTTGTATATTATTCATCGGCCACTGGGCAGCTCCTGATTTACACCCACCGAGAGGGTCAACTGTGATTTTCTCCTGCAACGGTATTTAGAAAATCATTATTTTAGCAAGGAACCACTCGGCCAGGTAAAATCTGTCTGCCGTATATTTCTACTTATGTCCATGTATTTTATATTGGGAATTTTGAGGAAGTCGTCCGAGGTGAATCTTTCAGGGTTCGGCCCTGTATTTGTTAGTGGTATCGACTTTAGAAGCTGGAAGTGTCGTTTTCTAAAGATAATCAGCAATCCGTTCTCTTACTATTTTGAAATTCAATTGATTTTGTTATGCAGGAAATAAGGAATGGACTTGTTATAGGAGTAACTCAGTCAAATCTAATGCCAACGGCCATACCATGCTGAAAACACCGGTTCTCGTCTGATCACCGCAGTTAAGCAGCATTGGGCGTGGTTAGTACTTGGATGGGTGACCGCTTGGGAACACCACGTGCTGTTGGCTTCATTTTTTTTATTTTGCTTTTTTCTTTAATAACTGCAGCCAGCATGTCGGCGTCGTTGGGACTGCTCCCAAACTACCTATTTGCCGAAATGATTGCATTGTTTGATTATGGCTTTTTCTAAAAAAATTCCTTTGTGTTGCCTAATCGTTTCTCAGTAAGTGCACTCGAGCCTAGCCAATTTGTTCCGCGATTATCGAAGACGCAATGAAACGCGTGAATGAGTGTTGGGAGATACCTGTCGAGCAAATGAGGTAATTTTCCTCACCGCATTATCTCAGTGTGAAATTTTGCCGTCCAGGTGGTGGGATGGTCTACTTCCGGAAAAAGGAGGGCAACCACGAAAGATGTGAGACGTGACATCTCCGAGTTAAGATACATAGCGCTTGTCCAATACTTGGAGGGGTGAACATTATATGAATTCCTTTTTTTTCTCTCCGGGGGTATACAGATAAACACAGAAGGCAAGGGGGTTAGGCGCCTGTCATTTGCTTCATGTTATTTCAAGATTTAGTCTAGGATAATTTATATTTGAATGTAATTTTCCCTCCTAAAATTAACACACCTTTCAGGAAAGGCTTCAGACTGTGGGTCTCGTCGTTAAGATACAAAGCGACTGTCCGTCACTTGGAGGGGTGAACGTTTTACTAATTTTTTTTTTTCTTTTACAGAATGCCTAAAGATAGTCATAGAAAGTAAAGCTGCACAGGCGTCTATCAGTAGTTGACTTTAGATCGCAGACGAATACTAGGTGAAAGTTCAGCTTGGATGGTTTGTTATCCTACTGTGTCGGGCAGTGTTCCAAGTGCCGGCGAATACGTACTTGTTCTAGCAAGACCATATCGTGTATAGACTGAAATACTCTTTTGTGTCTTGGCGTTGTATATTATTCATCGGCCACTGGGCAGCTCCTGATTTACACCCACCGAGAGAGTCAACTGTGATTTTCTCCTGCAACGGTATTTAGAAAATCATTATTTCAGCAAGGAACCACTCGGCCAGGTAAATTCTGTCTGCCGTATATTTCTACTTATGTCCATGTATTTTATATTGGGAATTTTGAGGAAGTCGTCCGAGGTGAATCTTTCAGGGTTCGGCCCTGTATTTGTTGGTGGTATCGACTTTAGAAGCTGGAAGTGTCGTTTTCTAAAGATAATCAGCAATCCGTTCTCTTACTATTTTGAAATTCAATTGATTTGGTTATGCAGGAAATAAGGAATGGACTTGTTATAGGAGTAACTCAGTCAAATCTAATGCCAACGGCCATACCATGCTGAAAACACCGGTTCTCGTCTGATCACCGCAGTTAAGCAGCATTGGGCGTGGTTAGTACTTGGATGGGTGACCGCTTGGGAACACCACGTGCTGTTGGCTTCATTTTTTTTATTTTGCTTTTTTCTTTAATAACTGCAGCCAGCATGTCGGCGTCGTTGGGACTGCTCCCAAACTACCTATTTGCCGAAATGATTGCATTGTTTGATTATGGCTTTTTCTAAAAAAATTCCTTTGTGTTGCCTAATCGTTTCTCAGTAAGTGCACTCGAGCCTAGCCAGTTTGTTCCGCGATTATCGAAGACGCAATGAAACGCGTGAATGAGTGTTGGGAGATACCTGTCGAGCAAATGAGGTAATTTTCCTCACCGCAGTATCTCAGTGTGAAATTTTGCCGTCCAGGTGGTGTGATGGTCTACTTCCGGAAAAAGGAGGGCAACCACGAAAGATGTGAGACGGGACATCTCCGAGTTAAGATACACAGCGCTTGTCCAATACTTGGAGGGGTGAACATTATATCAATTCCTTTTTTTTCTCTCCGGGGGTATAATCAGATAAACACAGAAGGCAAGGGGGTTAGGCGCCTGTCATTTGCTTCATATTAATTCAAAATTTAGTCTAGGATAATTTATATTTGAATGTAATTTTCCCTCCTAAAATTAACACACCTTTCAGGAAAGGCTTCAGACTGTGGGTCTCGTCGTTAAGATACAAAGCGACTGTCCGTCACTTGGAGGGGTGAACGTTTTACTAAATTTTTTTCTTTCTTTTACAGAATGCCTAAAGTTAGTCATAGAAAGTAAAGCTGCACAGGCGTCTATCAGTAGTTGACTTTAGATCGCAGACGAATACTAGGTGAAAGTTCAGCTTGGATGGTTTGTTATCCTACTGTGTCGGGCAGTGTTCCAAGTGCCGGCGAATACGTACTTGTTCTAGCAAGACCATATCGTGTATAGACTGAAATACTCTTTTGTGTCTTGGCGTTGTATATTATTCATCGGCCACTGGGCAGCTCCTGATTTACACCCACCGAGAGGGTCAACTGTGATTTTCTCCTGCAACGGTATTTAGAAAATCATTATTTCAGCAAGGAACCACTCGGCCAGGTAAAATCTGTCTGCCGTATATTTCTACTTATGTCCATGTATTTTATATTGGGAATTTTGAGGAAGTCGTCCGAGGTGAATCTTTCAGGGTTCGGCCCTGTATTTGTTAGTGGTATCGACTTTAGAAGCTGGAAGTGTCGTTTTCTAAAGATAATCAGCAATCCGTTCTCTTACTATTTTGAAATTCAATTGATTTGGTTATGCAGGAAATAAGGAATGGACTTGTTATAGGAGTAACTCAGTCAAATCTAATGCCAACGGCCATACCATGCTGAAAACACCGGTTCTCGTCTGATCACCGCAGTTAAGCAGCATTGGGCGTGGTTAGTACTTGGATGGGTGACCGCTTGGGAACACCACGTGCTGTTTGCTTCATTTCTTTTATTTTGCTTTTTTCTTTAATAACTGCAGCCAGCATGTCGGCGTCGTTGGGACTGCTCCCAAATTACCTATTTGCCGAAATGATTGCATTGTTTGATTATGGCTTTTTCTAAAAAAATTCCTTTGTGTTTCCTAATCGTTTCTCAGTAAGTGCACTCGAGCCTAGCCAATTTGTTCCGCGATTATCGAAGACGCAATGAAACGCGTGAATGAGTGTTGGGAGATACCTGTCGAGCAAATGAGGTAATTTTCCTCACCGCAGTATCTCAGTGTGAAATTTTGCCGTCCAGGTGGTGGGATGGTCTACTTCCGGAAAAGGAGGGCAACCACGAAAGATGTGAGACGGGACATCTCCGAGTTAAGATACACAGCGCTTGTCCAATACTTGGAGAGCTGAACATTATATGAATTTCTTTTTTTTCTCTCCGGGGGTATAATCAGATAAACACAGAAGGCAAGGGGGTTAGGCGCCTGTCATTTGCTTCATGCATATTTCAAAATTTAGACTAGGATATTTTATATTTGAATGTAATTTTCCCTCCTAAAATTAACACACCTTTCAGGAAAGGCTTCAGACTGTGGGTCTCGTCGTTAAGATACAAAGCGACTGTCCGTCACTTGGAGGGGTGAACGTTTTACTAAATTTTTTTTTTTCTTTTACAGAATGCCTAAAGATAGTCATAGAAAGTAAAGCTGCACAGGCGTCTATCAGTAGTTGACTTTAGATCGCAGACGAATACTAGGTGAAAGTTCAGCTTGGATGGTTTGTTATCCTACTGTGTCGGGCAGTGTTCCAAGTGCCGGCGAATACGTACTTGTTCTAGCAAGACCATATCGTGTATAGACTGAAATACTCTTTTGTGTCTTGGCGTTGTATATTATTCATCGGCCACTGGGCAGCTCCTGATTTACACCCACCGAGAGAGTCAACTGTGATTTTCTCCTGCAACGGTATTTAGAAAATCATTATTTCAGCAAGGAACCACTCGGCCAGGTAAAATCTGTCTGCCGTATATTTCTACTTATGTCCATGTATTTTATATTGGGAATTTTGAGGAAGTCGTCCGAGGTGAATCTTTCAGGGTTCGGCCCTGTATTTGTTAGTGGTATCGACTTTAGAAGCTGGAAGTGTCGTTTTCTAAAGATAATCAGCAATCCGTTCTCTTACTATTTTGAAATTCAATTGATTTGGTTATGCAGGAAATAAGGAATGGACTTGTTATAGGAGTAACTCAGTCAAATCTAATGCCAACGGCCATACCATGCTGAAAACACCGGTTCTCGTCTGATCACCGCAGTTAAGCAGCATTGGGCGTGGTTAGTACTTGGATGGGTGACCGCTTGGGAACACCACGTGCTGTTGGCTTCATTTTTTTATTTTGCTTTTTTCTTTAATAACTGCAGCCAGCATGTCGGCGTCGTTGGGACTGCTCCCAAACTACCTATTTGCCGAAATGATTGCATTGTTTGATTATGGCTTTTTCTAAAATATTCCTTTTTGTTGCCTTATCGTATCTCAGTAAGTGCACTCGAGCCTAGCCAGTTTGTTCCGCGATTATCGATGACGCAATGAAACGCATGAATGAGTGTTGGGAGATACCTGTCGAGCAAATGAGGTAATTTTCCTCACCGCAGTATCTCAGTGTGAAATTTTGCCTTCCAGGTGGTGGGATGGTCTACTTCCGGAAAAAGGAGGGCAACCACGAAAGATGTGAGACGGGACATCTCCGAGTTAAGATACACAGCGCTTGTCCAATACTTGGAGAGCTGAACATTATATGAATTTCTTTTTTTTCTCTCCGGTGGTATAATCAGATAAACACAGAAGGCAAGGGGGTTAGGCGCCTGTCATTTGCTTCATGCATATTTCAAAATTTAGACTAGGATATTTTATATTTGAATGTAATTTTCCCTCCTAAAATTAACACACCTTTCAGGAAAGGCTTCAGACTGTGGGTCTCGTCGTTAAGATACAAAGCGACTGTCCGTCACTTGGAGGGGTGAACGTTTTACTAAATTTTTTATTTTCTTTTACAGAATGCCTAAAGATAGTCATAGAAAGTAAAGCTGCACAGGCGTCTATCAGTAGTTGACTTTAGTTCGCAGACGAATACTAGGTGAAAGTTCAGCTTGGATGGTTTGTTATCCTACTGTGTCGGGCAGTGTTCCAAGTGCCGGCGAATACGTACTTGTTCTAGCAAGACCATATCGTGTATAGACTGAAATACTCTTTTGTGTCTTGGCGTTGTATATTATTCATCGGCCACTGGGCAGCTCCTGATTTACACCCACCGAGAGGGTCAACTGTGATTTTCTCCTGCAACGGTATTTAGAAAATCATTATTTTAGCAAGGAACCACTCGGCCAGGTAAAATCTGTCTGCCGTATATTTCTACTTATGTCCATGTATTTTATATTGGGAATTTTGAGGAAGTCGTCCGAGGTGAATCTTACAGGGTTCGGCCCTGTATTTGTTAGTGGTATCGACTTTAGAAGCTGGAAGTGTCGTTTTCTAAAGATAATCAGCAATCCGTTCTCTTACTATTTTGAAATTCAATTGATTTTGTTATGCAGGAAATAAGGAATGGACTTGTTATAGGAGTAACTCAGTCAAATCTAATGCCAACGGCCATACCATGCTGAAAACACCGGTTCTCGTCTGATCACCGCAGTTAAGCAGCATTGGGCGTGGTTAGTACTTGGATGGGTGACCGCTTGGGAACACCACGTGCTGTTGGCTTCATTTTTTTTATTTTGCTTTTTTCTTTAATAACTGCAGCCAGCATGTCGGCGTCGTTGGGACTGCTCCCAAACTACCTATTTGCCGAAATGATTGCATTGTTTGATTATGGCTTTTTCTAAAAAAATTCCTTTGTGTTGCCTAATCGTTTCTCAGTAAGTGCACTCGAGCCTAGCCAATTTGTTCCGCGATTATCGAAGACGCAATGAAACGCGTGAATGAGTGTTGGGAGATACCTGTCGAGCAAATGAGGTAATTTTCCTCACCGCATTATCTCAGTGTGAAATTTTGCCGTCCAGGTGGTGGGATGGTCTACTTCCGGAAAAAGGAGGGCAACCACGAAAGATGTGAGACGTGACATCTCCGAGTTAAGATACATAGCGCTTGTCCAATACTTGGAGGGGTGAACATTATATGAATTCCTTTTTTTTCTCTCCGGGGGTATACAGATAAACACAGAAGGCAAGGGGGTTAGGCGCCTGTCATTTGCTTCATGTTATTTCAAGATTTAGTCTAGGATAATTTATATTTGAATGTAATTTTCCCTCCTAAAATTAACACACCTTTCAGGAAAGGCTTCAGACTGTGGGTCTCGTCGTTAAGATACAAAGCGACTGTCCGTCACTTGGAGGGGTGAACGTTTTACTAAAATTTTTTTTTCTTTTACAGAATGCCTAAAGATAGTCATAGAAAGTAAAGCTGCACAGGCGTCTATCAGTAGTTGACTTTAGATCGCAGACGAATACTAGGTGAAAGTTCAGCTTGGAAGGTTTGTTATCCTACTGTGTCGGGCAGTGTTCCAAGTGCCGGCGAATACGTACTTGTTCTAGCAAGACCATATCGTGTATAGTCTGAAATACTCTTTTGTGTCTTGGCGTTGTATATTATTCATCGGCCACTGGGCAGCTCCTGATTTACACCCACCGAGAGGGTCAACTGTGATTTTCTCCTGCAACGGTATTTAGAAAATCATTATTTCAGCAAGGAACCACTCGGCCAGGTAAAATCTGTCTGCCGTATATTTCTACTTATGTCCATGTACTTTATATTGGGAATTTTGAGGAAGTCGTCCGAGGTGAATCTTTCAGGGTTCGGCCCTGTATTTGTTAGTGGTATCGACTTTAGAAGCTGGAAGTGTCGTTTTCTAAAGATAATCAGCAATCCGTTCTCTTACTATTTTGAAATTCAATTGATTTGGTTATGCAGGAAATAAGGAATGGACTTGTTATAGGAGTAACTCAGTCAAATCTAATGCCAACGGCCATACCATGCTGAAAACACCGGTTCTCGTCTGATCACCGCAGTTAAGCAGCATTGGGCGTGGTTAGTACTTGGATGGGTTTCCGCTTGGGAACACCACGTGCTGTTGGCTTCATTTTTTTATTTTGCTTTTTTCTTTAATAACTGCAGCCAGCATGTCGGCGTCGTTGGGACTGCTCCCAAACTACCTATTTGCCGAAATGATTGCATTGTTTGATTATGGCTTTTTCTAAAATATTCCTTTTTGTTGCCTTATCGTATCTCAGTAAGTGCACTCGAGCCTAGCCAGTTTGTTCCGCGATTATCGATGACGCAATGAAACGCATGAATGAGTGTTGGGAGATACCTGTCGAGCAAATGAGGTAATTTTCCTCACCGCAGTATCTCAGTGTGAAATTTTGCCTTCCAGGTGGTGGGATGGTCTACTTCCGGAAAAAGGAGGGCAACCACGAAAGATGTGAGACGGGACATCTCCGAGTTAAGATACACAGCGCTTGTCCAATACTTGGAGAGCTGAACATTATATGAATTTCTTTTTTTTCTCTCCGGTGGTATAATCAGATAAACACAGAAGGCAAGGGGGTTAGGCGCCTGTCATTTGCTTCATGCATATTTCAAAATTTAGACTAGGATATTTTATATTTGAATGTAATTTTCCCTCCTAAAATTAACACACCTTTCAGGAAAGGCTTCAGACTGTGGGTCTCGTCGTTAAGATACAAAGCGACTGTCCGTCACTTGGAGGGGTGAACGTTTTACTAAAATTTTTTTTTTCTTTTACAGAATGCCTAAAGATAGTCATAGAAAGTAAAGCTGCACAGGCGTCTATCAGTAGTTGACTTTAGATCGCAGACGAATACTAGGTGAAAG
Organism: Zootermopsis nevadensis; assembly: GCF_977971745.1. Classification (NCBI taxonomy): domain Eukaryota; kingdom Metazoa; phylum Arthropoda; class Insecta; order Blattodea; family Termopsidae; genus Zootermopsis; species Zootermopsis nevadensis. The sequence continues at coordinate 1,117,267 of NW_028259149.1, read as the reverse complement.
TTCAGCTTGGATGGTTTGTTATCCTACTGTGTCGGGCAGTGTTCCAAGTGCCGGCGAATACGTACTTGTTCTAGCAAGACCATATCGTGTATAGACTGAAATACTCTTTTGTGTCTTGGCGTTGTATATTATTCATCGGCCACTGGGCAGCTCCTGATTTACACCCACCGAGAGGGTCAACTGTGATTTTCTCCTGCAACGGTATTTAGAAAATCATTATTTTAGCAAGGAACCACTCGGCCAGGTAAAATCTGTCTGCCGTATATTTCTACTTATGTCCATGTATTTTATATTGGGAATTTTGAGGAAGTCGTCCGAGGTGAATCTTTCAGGGTTCGGCCCTGTATTTGTTAGTGGTATCGACTTTAGAAGCTGGAAGTGTCGTTTTCTAAAGATAATCAGCAATCCGTTCTCTTACTATTTTGAAATTCAATTGATTTGGTTATGCAGGAAATAAGGAATGGACTTGTTATAGGAGTAACTCAGTCAAATCTAATGCCAACGGCCATACCATGCTGAAAACACCGGTTCTCGTCTGATCACCGCAGTTAAGCAGCATTGGGCGTGGTTAGTACTTGGATGGGTGACCGCTTGGGAACACCACGTGCTGTTGGCTTCATTTTTTTTATTTTGCTTTTTTCTTTAATAACTGCAGCCAGCATGTCGGCGTCGTTGGGACTGCTCCCAAACTACTTATTTGCCGAAATGATTGCATTGTTTCATTATGGCTTTTTCTAAAATATTCCTTTTTGTTGCCTTATCGTTTCTCAGTAAGTGCACTCGAGCCTAGCCAGTTTGTTCCGCGATTATCGATGACGCAATGAAACGCATGAATGAGTGTTGGGAGATACCTGTCGAGCAAATGAGGTAATTTTCCTCACCGCAGTATCTCAGTGTGAAATTTTGCCTTCCAGGTGGGGGATTGTCTACTTCCGGAAAAAGGAGGGCAACCACGAAAGATGTGAGACGGGACATCTCCGAGTTAAGATACACAGCGCTTGTCCAATACTTGGAGAGCTGAACATTATATGAATTTCTTTTTTTTCTCTCCGGGGGTATAATCAGATAAACACAGAAGGCAAGGGGGTTAGGCGCCTGTCATTTGCTTCATGCATATTTCAAAATTTAGACTATTATATTTTATATTTGAATGTAATTTTCCCTCCTAAAATTAACACACCTTTCAGGAAAGGCTTCAGACTGTGGGTCTCGTCGTTAAGATACAAAGCGACTGTCCGTCACTTGGAGGGGTGAACGTTTTACTAAAATTTTTTTTTTCTTTTACAGAATGCCTAAAGATAGTCATAGAAAGTAAAGCTGCACAGGCGTCTATCAGTAGTTGACTTTAGATCGCAGACGAATACTAGGTGAAAGTTCAGCTTGGATGGTTTGTTATCCTACTGTGTCGGGCAGTGTTCCAAGTGCCGGCGAATACGTACTTGTTCTAGCAAGACCATATCGTGTATAGACTGAAATACTCTTTTGTGTCTTGGCGTTGTATATTATTCATCGGCCACTGGGCAGCTCCTGATTTACACCCACCGAGAGGGTCAACTGTGATTTTCTCCTGCAACGGTATTTAGAAAATCATTATTTCAGCAAGGAACCACTCGGCCAGGTAAAATCTGTCTGCCGTATATTTCTACTTATGTCCATGTATTTTATATTGGGAATTTTGAGGAAGTCGTCCGAGGTGAATCTTTCAGGGTTCGGCCCTGTATTTGTTAGTGGTATCGACTTTAGAAGCTGGAAGTGTCGTTTTCTAAAGATAATCAGCAATCCGTTCTCTTACTATTTTGAAATTCAATTGATTTGGTTATGCAGGAAATAAGGAATGGACTTGTTATAGGAGTAACTCAGTCAAATCTAATGCCAACGGCCATACCATGCTGAAAACACCGGTTCTCGTCTGATCACCGCAGTTAAGCAGCATTGGGCGTGGTTAGTACTTGGATGGGTGACCGCTTGGGAACACCACGTGCTGTTGGCTTCATTTTTTTTATTTTGCTTTTTTCTTTAATAACTGCAGCCAGCATGTCGGCGTCGTTGGGACTGCTCCCAAACTACCTATTTGCCGAAATGATTGCATTGTTTGATTATGGCTTTTTCTAAAATATTCCTTTTTCTTGCCTTATCGTTTCTCAGTAAGTGCACTCGAGCCTAGCCAGTTTGTTCCGCGATTATCGATGACGCAATGAAACGCATGAATGAGTGTTGGGAGATACCTGTCGAGCAAATGAGGTAATTTTCCTCACCGCAGTATCTCAGTGTGAAATTTTGCCTTCCAGGTGGTGGGATGGTCTACTTCCGGAAAAAGGAGGGCAACCACGAAAGATGTGAGACGGGACATCTCCGAGTTAAGATACACAGCGCTTGTCCAATACTTGGAGAGCTGAACATTATATGAATTTCTTTTTTTTCTCTCCGGGGGTATAATCAGATAAACACAGAAGGCAAGGGGGTTAGGCGCCTGTCATTTGCTTCATGCATATTTCAAAATTTAGACTAGGATATTTTATATTTGAATGTAATTTTCCCTCCTAAAATTAACACAACTTTCAGGAAAGGCTTCAGACTGTGGGTCTCGTCGTTAAGATACAAAGCGACTGTCCGTCACTTGGAGGGGTGAACGTTTTACTAAAATTTTTTTTTTCTTTTACAGAATGCCTAAAGATAGTCATAGAAAGTAAAGCTGCACAGGCGTCTATCAGTAGTTGACTTTAGATCGCAGACGAATACTAGGTGAAAGTTCAGCTTGGATGGTTTGTTATCCTACTGTGTCGGGCAGTGTTCCAAGTGCCGGCGAATACGTACTTGTTCTAGCAAGACCATATCGTGTATAGACTGAAATACTCTTTTGTGTCTTGGCGTTGTATATTATTCATCGGCCACTGGGCAGCTCCTGATTTACACCCACCGAGAGAGTCAACTGTGATTTTCTCCTGCAACGGTATTTAGAAAATCATTATTTCAGCAAGGAACCACTCGGCCAGGTAAAATCTGTCTGCCGTATATTTCTACTTATGTCCTTGTATTTTATATATGGAATTTTGAGGAAGTCGTCCGAGGTGAATCTTTCAGGGTTCGGCCCTGTATTTGTTAGTGGTATCGACTTTAGAAGCTGGAAGTGTCGTTTTCTAAAGATAATCAGCAATCCGTTCTCTTACTATTTTGAAATTCAATTGAATTGGTTATGCAGGAAATAAGGAATGGTCTTGTTATAGGAGTAACTCAGTCAAATCTAATGCCAACGGCCATACCATGCTGAAAACACCGGTTCTCGTCTGATCACCGCAGTTAAGCAGCATTGGGCGTGGTTAGTACTTGGATGGGTGACCGCTTTGGAACACCACGTGCTGTTGGCTTCATTTTTTTTATTTTGCTTTTTTCTTTAATAACTGCAGCCAGCATGTCGGCGTCGTTGGGACTACTCCCAAACTAACTATTTGCCGAAATGATTGCATTGTTTGATTATGGCTTTTTCTAAAAAAATTCCTTTTTGTTGCCTAATCGTTTCTCAGTAAGTGCACTCGAGCCTAGCCAGTTTGTTCCGCGATTATCGAAGACGCAATGTAACGCGTGAATGAGTGTTGGTAGATACCTGTCGAGCAAATGAGGTAATTTTCCTCACCGCAGTATCTCAGTATGAAATTTTGCCGTCCAGGTGGTGGGATGGTCTACTTCCGAAAAAAGGAGGGCAACCACGAAAGATGTGAGACGGGACATCTCCGAGTTAAGATACACAGCGCTTGTCCAATACTTGGAGGGGTGAACATTATATGAATTCCTTTTTTTTCTCTCCGGGGGTATAATCAGATAAACACAGAAGGCAAGGGGGTTAGACGCCTGTCATTTGCTTTATGCATATTTCAAAATTTAATCTAGGATCATTTATATTTGAATGTAATTTTCCCTCCTAAAATTAACACACCTTTCAGGAAAGGCTTCAGACTGTGGGTGTTGTCGTTAAGATATTAAGCGACTGTCCGTCACTTGGAGGGGTGAACGTTTTACTAATTTTTTTTCTTTTCTTTTACACAATGCCTAAAGATAGTCATAGAAAGTAAAGCTGCACAGGCGTCTATCAGTAGTTGACTTTAGATCGCAGACGAATACTAGGTGAAAGTTCAGCTTGGATGGTTTGTTATCCTACTGTGTCGGGCAGTGTTCCAAGTGCCGGCGAATACGTACTTGTTCTAGCAAGACCATATCGTGTATAGACTGAAATACTCTTTTGTGTCTTGGCGTTGTATATTATTCATCGGCCACTGGGCAGCTCCTGATTTACACCCACCGAGAGAGTCAACTGTGATTTTCTCTTGCAACGGTATTTAGAAAATTATTATTTCAGCAAGGAACCACTCGGCCAGGTAAAATCTGTCTGCCGTATATTTCTACTTATGTCCATGTATTTTATATTGGGAATTTTGAGGAAGTCGTCCGAGGTGAATCTTTCAGGGTTCGGCGCTGTATTTTTTAGTGGTATCGACTTTAGAAGCTGGAAGTGTAGTTTTCTAAAGATAATCAGCAATCCGTTCTCTTACTATTTTGAAATTCAATTGAATTGGTTATGCAGGAAATAAGGAATGGTCTTGTTATAGGAGTAACTCAGTCAAATTTAATGCCAACGGCCATACCATGCTGAAAACACCGGTTCTCGTCTGATCACCGCAGTTAAGCAGCATTGGGCGTGGTTAGTACTTGGATGGGTGACCGCTTGGGAACACCACGTGCTGTTGGCTTCATTTTTTTTATTTTGCTTTTTTTTTAATAACTGCAGCCAGCATGTCGGCGTCGTTGGGACTACTCCCAAACTACCTATTTGCCGAAATGATTGCATTGTTTGATTATGGCTTTTTCTAAAAAAATTCTTTTTTGTTGCCTAATCGTTTCTCAGTAAGTGCACTCGAGCCAAGCCAGTTTGTTCCGCGATTATCGAAGACGCAATGAAACGCGTGAATGTGTGTTGGGAGATACCTGTCGAGCAAATGAGGTAATATTCCTCACCGCAGTATCTCAGTATGAAATTTTGCCGTCCAGGTGGTGGGATGGTCTACTTCCGGAAAAAGGAGGGCAACCACGAAAGATGTGAGACGGGACATCTCCGAGTTAAGATACACAGCGCTTGTCCAATACTTGGAGAGCTGAACATTATATGAATTCCTTTTTTTTCTCTCCGGGGGTATAATCAGATAAACACAGAAGGCAAGGGGGTTAGGCGCCTGTCATTTGCTTCATGCATATTTCAAAATTTAGACTAGGATATTTTATATTTGAATGTAATTTTCCCTCCTAAAATTAACACACCTTTCAGGAAAGGCTTCAGACTGTGGGTCTCGTCGTTAAGATACAAAGCGACTGTCCGTCACTTGGAGGGGTGAACGTTTTACTAAATTTTTTTCTTTCTTTTACAGAATGCCTAAAGTTAGTCATAGAAAGTAAAGCTGCACAGGCGTCTATCAGTAGTTGACTTTACATCGCAGACGAATACTAGGTGAAAGTTCAGCTTGGATGGTTTGTTATCCTACTGTGTCGGGCAGTGTTCCAAGTGCCGGCGAATACGTACTTGTTCTAGCAAGACCATATCGTGTATAGACTGAAATACTCTTTTGTGTCTTGGCGTTGTATATTATTCATCGGCCACTGGGCAGCTCCTGATTTACACCTACCGAGAGAGTCAACTGTGATTTTCTCCTGCTACGGTATTTAGAAAATCATTATTTCAGCAAGGAACCACTCGGCCAGGTGAAATCTGTCTGCCGTATATTTCTACTTATGTCCATGTATTTTATATTGGGAATTTTGAGGAAGTCGTCCGAGGTGAATCTTTCAGGGTTCGGCCCTGTATTTTTTAGTGGTATCGACTTTAGAAGCTGGAAGTGTCGTTTTCTAAAGATAATCAGCAATACGTTCTCTTACTATTTTGAAATTCATTTGATTTGGTTATGCAGGAAATAAGGAAAGGACTTGTTATAGGAGTAACTCAGTCAAATCTAATGCCAACGGCCATACCATGCTGAAAACACCGGTTCTCGTCTGATCACCGCAGTTAAGCAGCATTGGGCGTGGTTAGTACTTGGATGGGTGACCGCTTGGGAACACCACGTGCTGTTGTCTTCATTCTTTTTATTTTGCTTTTTTCTTTAATAACTGCAGCCAGCATGTCGGCGTCGTTGGGACTCCTCCCAAACTACCTATTTGCCGAAATGATTGCATTGTTTGATTATGGCTTTTTCTAAAAAAATTCCTTTTTGTTGCCTAATCGTTTCTCAGTAAGTGCACTCGAGCCTAGCCAGTTTGTTCTGCGATTATGGAAGACGCAATGAAACGCGTGAATGAGTGTTGGGAGATACCTGTCGAGCAAATGAGGTAATATTCCTCACCGCAGTATCTCAGTATGAAATTTTGCCGTCCAGGTGGTGGGATGGTCTACTTCCGGAAAAAGGAGGGCAACCACGAAAGATGTGAGACGGGACATCTCCGAGTTAAGATACACAGCGCTTGTCCAATACTTGGAGAGCTGAACATTATATGAATTCCTTTTCTTTCTCTCCGGGGGTATAATCAGATAAACACAGAAGGCAAGGCGCCTGTCATTTGCTTCATGCATATTTCAAAATTTAGTCTAGGATATTTTATATTTGAATGTAATTTTCCCTCCTAAAATTAACACACTTTTCAGGAAAGGCTTCAGACTGTGGGTCTCGTCGTTAAGATACAAAGCGACTGTCCGTCACTTGGAGGGGTGAACGTTTTACTAAATTTTTTTCTTTCTTTTACAGAATGCCTAAAGTTAGTCATAGAAAGTAAAGCTGCACAGGCGTCTATCAGTAGTTGACTTTAGATCGCAGATGAATACTAGGTGAAAGTTCAGCTTGGATGGTTTGTTATCCTACTGTGTCGGGCAGTGTTCCAAGTGCCGGCGAATACGTCCTTGTTCTAGCAAGACCATATCGTGTATAGACTGAAATACTCTTTTGTGTCTTGGCGTTGTATATTATTCATCGGCCACTGGGCAGCTCCTGATTTACACCCACCGAGAGAGTCAACTGTGATTTTCTCTTGCAACGGTATTTAGAAAATTATTATTTCAGCAAGGAACCACTCGGCCAGGTAAAATCTGTCTGCCGTATATTTCTACTTATGTCCATGTATTTTATATTGGGAATTTTGAGGAAGTCGTCCGAGGTGAATCTTTCAGGGTTCGGCCCTGTATTTTTTAGTGGTATCGACTTTAGAAGCTGGAAGTGTCGTTTTCTAAAGATAATCAGCAATCCGTTCTCTTACTATTTTGAAATTCAATTGAATTGGTTATGCAGGAAATAAGGAATGGTCTTGTTATAGGAGTAACTCAGTCAAATTTAATGCCAACGGCCATACCATGCTGAAAACACCGGTTCTCGTCTGATCACCGCAGTTAAGCAGCATTGGGCGTGGTTAGTACTTGGATGGGTGACCGCTTGGGAACACCACGTGCTGTTGGCTTCATTTTTTTTATTTTGCTTTTTTTTTAATAACTGCAGCCAGCATGTCGGCGTCGTTGGGACTACTCCCAAACTACCTATTTGCCGAAATGATTGCATTGTTTGATTATGGCTTTTTCTAAAAAAATTCTTTTTTGTTGCCTAATCGTTTCTCAGTAAGTGCACTCGAGCCAAGCCAGTTTGTTCCGCGATTATCGAAGACGCAATGAAACGCGTGAATGTGTGTTGGGAGATACCTGTCGAGCAAATGAGGTAATATTCCTCACCGCAGTATCTCAGTATGAAATTTTGCCGTCCAGGTGGTGGGATGGTCTACTTCCGGAAAAAGGAGGGCAACCACGAAAGATGTGAGACGGGACATCTCCGAGTTAAGATACACAGCGCTTGTCCAATACTTGGAGAGCTGAACATTATATGAATTCCTTTTTTTTCTCTCCGGGGGTATAATCAGATAAACACAGAAGGCAAGGGGGTTAGGCGCCTGTCATTTGCTTCATGCATATTTCAAAATTTAGACTAGGATATTTTATATTTGAATGTAATTTTCCCTCCTAAAATTAACACACCTTTCAGGAAAGGCTTCAGACTGTGGGTCTCGTCGTTAAGATACAAAGCGACTGTCCGTCACTTGGAGGGGTGAACGTTTTACTAAATTTTTTTCTTTCTTTTACAGAATGCCTAAAGTTAGTCATAGAAAGTAAAGCTGCACAGGCGTCTATCAGTAGTTGACTTTACATCGCAGACGAATACTAGGTGAAAGTTCAGCTTGGATGGTTTGTTATCCTACTGTGTCGGGCAGTGTTCCAAGTGCCGGCGAATACGTACTTGTTCTAGCAAGACCATATCGTGTATAGACTGAAATACTCTTTTGTGTCTTGGCGTTGTATATTATTCATCGGCCACTGGGCAGCTCCTGATTTACACCTACCGAGAGAGTCAACTGTGATTTTCTCCTGCTACGGTATTTAGAAAATCATTATTTCAGCAAGGAACCACTCGGCCAGGTGAAATCTGTCTGCCGTATATTTCTACTTATGTCCATGTATTTTATATTGGGAATTTTGAGGAAGTCGTCCGAGGTGAATCTTTCAGGGTTCGGCCCTGTATTTTTTAGTGGTATCGACTTTAGAAGCTGGAAGTGTCGTTTTCTAAAGATAATCAGCAATACGTTCTCTTACTATTTTGAAATTCATTTGATTTGGTTATGCAGGAAATAAGGAAAGGACTTGTTATAGGAGTAACTCAGTCAAATCTAATGCCAACGGCCATACCATGCTGAAAACACCGGTTCTCGTCTGATCACCGCAGTTAAGCAGCATTGGGCGTGGTTAGTACTTGGATGGGTGACCGCTTGGGAACACCACGTGCTGTTGGCTTCATTCTTTTTATTTTGCTTTTTTCTTTAATAACTGCAGCCAGCATGTCGGCGTCGTTGGGACTACTCCCAAACTACCTATTTGCCGAAATGATTGCATTGTTTGATTATGGCTTTTTCTAAAAAAATTCCTTTTTGTTGCCTAATCGTTTCTCAGTAAGTGCACTCGAGCCTAGCCAGTTTGTTCTGCGATTATGGAAGACGCAATGAAACGCGTGAATGAGTGTTGGGAGATACCTGTCGAGCAAATGAGGTAATATTCCTCACCGCAGTATCTCAGTATGAAATTTTGCCGTCCAGGTGGTGGGATGGTCTACTTCCGGAAAAAGGAGGGCAACCACGAAAGATGTGAGACGGGACATCTCCGAGTTAAGATACACAGCGCTTGTCCAATACTTGGAGAGCTGAACATTATATGAATTCCTTTTCTTTCTCTCCGGGGGTATAATCAGATAAACACAGAAGGCAAGGCGCCTGTCATTTGCTTCATGCATATTTCAAAATTTAGTCTAGGATAGTTTATATTTGAATGTAATTTTCCCTCCTAAAATTAACACACTTTTCAGGAAAGGCTTCAGACTGTGGGTCTCGTCGTTAAGATACAAAGCGACTGTCCGTCACTTGGAGGGGTGAACGTTTTACTAAATTTTTTTCTTTCTTTTACAGAATGCCTAAAGTTAGTCATAGAAAGTAAAGCTGCACAGGCGTCTATCAGTAGTTGACTTTAGATCGCAGATGAATACTAGGTGAAAGTTCAGCTTGGATGGTTTGTTATCCTACTGTGTCGGGCAGTGTTCCAAGTGCCGGCGAATACGTCCTTGTTCTAGCAAGACCATATCGTGTATAGACTGAAATACTCTTTTGTGTCTTGGCGTTGTATATTATTCATCGGCCACTGGGCAGCTCCTGATTTACACCCACCTAGAGAGTCAACTGTGATTTTCTCCTGCAACGGTATTTAGAAAATCATTATTTCAGCAAGGAACCACTCGGCCAGGTAAAATCTGTCTGCCGTATATTTCTACTTATGTCCTTGTATTTTATATATGGAATTTTGAGGAAGTCGTCCGAGGTGAATCTTTCAGGGTTCGGCCCTGTATTTGTTAGTGGTATCGACTTTAGAAGCTGGAAGTGTCGTTTTCTAAAGATAATCAGCAATCCGTTCTCTTACTATTTTGAAATTCAATTGAATTGGTTATGCAGGAAATAAGGAATGGTCTTGTTATAGGAGTAACTCAGTCAAATCTAATGCCAACGGCCATACCATGCTGAAAACACCGGTTCTCGTCTGATCACCGCAGTTAAGCAGCATTGGGCGTGGTTAGTACTTGGATGGGTGACCGCTTTGGAACACCACGTGCTGTTGGCTTCATTTTTTTTATTTTGCTTTTTTCTTTAATAACTGCAGCCAGCATGTCGGCGTCGTTGGGACTACTCCCAAACTAACTATTTGCCGAAATGATTGCATTGTTTGATTATGGCTTTTTCTAAAAAAATTCCTTTTTGTTGCCTAATCGTTTCTCAGTAAGTGCACTCGAGCCTAGCCAGTTTGTTCCGCGATTATCGAAGACGCAATGTAACGCGTGAATGAGTGTTGGGAGATACCTGTCGAGCAAATGAGGTAATTTTCCTCACCGCAGTATCTCAGTATGAAATTTTGCCGTTCAGGTGGTGGGATGGTCTACTTCCGGAAAAAGGAGGGCAACCACGAAAGATGTGAGACGGGACATCTCCGAGTTAAGATACACAGCGCTTGTCCAATACTTGGAGGGGTGAACATTATATGAATTCCTTTTTTTTCTCTCCGTGGGTATAATCAGATAAACACACAAGGCAAGGGGGTTAGGCGCCTGTCATTTGCTTCATGCATATTTCAAAATTTAATCTAGGATCATTTATATTTGAATGTAATTTTCCCTCCTAAAATTAACACACCTTTCAGGAAAGGCTTCAGACTGTGGGTGTTGTCGTTAAGATATTAAGCGACTGTCCGTCACTTGGAGGGGTGAACGTTTTACTAATTTTTTTTCTTTTCTTTTACACAATGCCTAAAGATAGTCATAGAAAGTAAAGCTGCACAGGCGTCTATCAGTAGTTGACTTTAGATCGCAGACGAATACTAGGTGAAAGTTCAGCTTGGATGGTTTGTTATCCTACTGTGTCGGGCAGTGTTCCAAGTGCCGGCGAATACGTACTTGTTCTAGCAAGACCATATCGTGTATAGACTGAAATACTCTTTTGTGTCTTGGCGTTGTATATTATTCATCGGCCACTGGGCAGCTCCTGATTTACACCCACCGAGAGAGTCAACTGTGATTTTCTCTTGCAACGGTATTTAGAAAATTATTATTTCAGCAAGGAACCACTCGGCCAGGTAAAATCTGTCTGCCGTATATTTCTACTTATGTCCATGTATTTTATATTGGAAATTTTGAGGAAGTCGTCCGAGGTGAATCTTTCAGGGTTCGGCCCTGTATTTTTTAGTGGTATCGACTTTAGAAGCTGGAAGTGTCGTTTTCTAAAGATAATCAGCAATCCGTTCTCTTACTATTTTGAAATTCAATTGAATTGGTTATGCAGGAAATAAGGAATGGTCTTGTTATAGGAGTAACTCAGTCAAATTTAATGCCAACGGCCATACCATGCTGAAAACACCGGTTCTCGTCTGATCACCGCAGTTAAGCAGCATTGGGCGTGGTTAGTACTTGGATGGGTGACCGCTTGGGAACACCACGTGCTGTTGGCTTCATTTTTTTTATTTTGCTTTTTTTTTTAATAACTGCAGCCAGCATGTCGGCGTCGTTGGTACTACTCCCAAACTACCTATTTGCCGAAATGATTGCATTGTTTGATTATGGCTTTTTCTAAAAAAATTCTTTTTTGTTGCCTAATCGTTTCTCAGTAAGTGCACTCGAGCCAAGCCAGTTTGTTCCGCGATTATCGAAGACGCAATGAAACGCGTGAATGTGTGTTGGGAGATACCTGTCGAGCAAATGAGGTAATATTCCTCACCGCAGTATCTCAGTATGAAATTTTGCCGTCCAGGTGGTGGGATGGTCTACTTCCGGAAAAAGGAGGGCAACCACGAAAGATGTGAGACGGGACATCTCCGAGTTAAGATACACAGCGCTTGTCCAATACTTGGAGAGCTGAACATTATATGAATTCCTTTTTTTTCTCTCCGGGGGTATAATCAGATAAACACAGAAGGCAAGGGGGTTAGGCGCCTGTCATTTGCTTCATGCATATTTCAAAATTTAGACTAGGATATTTTATATTTGAATGTAATTTTCCCTCCTAAAATTAACACACCTTTCAGGAAAGGCTTCAGACTGTGGGTCTCGTCGTTAAGATACAAAGCGACTGTCCGTAACTTGGAGGGGTGAACGTTTTACTAAATTTTATTCTTTCTTTTACAGAATGCCTAAAGTTAGTCATAGAAAGTAAAGCTGCACAGGCGTCTATCAGTAGTTGACTTTAGATCGCAGACCAATACTAGGTGAAAGTTCAGCTTGGATGGTTGTTTATCCTACTGTGTCGGGCAGTGTTCCAAGTGCCGGCGAATACGTCCTTGTTCTAGCAAGACCATATCGTGTATAGACTGAAATACTCTTTTGTGTCTTGGCGTTGTATATTATTCATCGGCCACTGGGCAGCTCCTGATTTACACCCACCTAGAGAGTCAACTGTGATTTTCTCCTGCAACGGTATTTAGAAAATCATTATTTCAGCAAGGAACCACTCGGCCAGGTAAAATCTGTCTGCCGTATATTTCTACTTATGTCCATGTATTTTATATTGGGAATTTTGAGGAAGTCGTCCGAGGTGAATCTTTCAGGGTTCGGCCCTGTATTTGTTAGTGGTATCGACTTTAGAAGCTGGAAGTGTCGTTTTCTAAAGATAATCAGCAATCCGTTCTCTTACTATTTTGAAATTCAATTGATTTGTTTATGCAGGAAGTAAGGAATGGACTTGTTATAGGAGTAACACAGTCAAATCTAATGCCAACGGCCATACCATGCTGAAAACACCGGTTCTCGTCTGATCACCGCAGTTAAGCAGCATTGGGCGTGGTTAGTACTTGGATGGGTGACCGCTTGGAAACACCACGTGCTGTTGGCTTCATTTTTTTTATTTTGCTTTTTTCTTTAATAACTGCAGCCAGCATGTCGGCGTCGTTGGGACTACTCCCAAACTACCTATTTGCCGAAATGATTGCATTGTTTGATTATGGCTTTTTCTAAAAAAATTGCTTTTTGTTACCTAATCGTTTCTCAGTAAGTGCACTCGAGCCAAGCCAGTTTGTTCCGCGATTATCGAAGACGCAATGAAACGCGTGAATGTGTGTTGGGAGATACCTGTCGAGCAAATGAGGTAATATTCCTCACCGCAGTATCTCAGTATGAAATTTTGCCGTCCAGGTGGTGGGATGGTCTACTTCCGGAAAAAGGAGGGCAACCACGAAAGATGTGAGACGGGACATCTCCGAGTTAAGATACACAGCGCTTGTCCAATACTTGGAGAGCTGAACATTATATGAATTCCTTTTTTTTCTCTCCGGGGGTATAATCAGATAAACACAGAAGGCAAGGGGGTTAGGCGCCTGTCATTTGCTTCATGCATATTTCAAAATTTAGACTAGGATATTTTATATTTGAATGTAATTTTCCCTCCTAAAATTAACACACCTTTCAGGAAAGGCTTCAGACTGTGGGTCTCGTCGTTAAGATACAAAGCGACTGTCCGTCACTTGGAGGGGTGAACGTTTTACTAAATTTTTTTCTTTCTTTTACAGAATGCCTAAAGTTAGTCATAGAAAGTAAAGCTGCACAGGCGTCTATCAGTAGTTGACTTTAGATCGCAGATGAATACTAGGTGAAAGTTCAGCTTGGATGGTTTGTTATCCTACTGTGTCGGGCAGTGTTCCAAGTGCCGGCGAATACGTACTTGTTCTAGCAAGACCATATCGTGTATAGACTGAAATACTCTTTTGTGTCTTGGCGTTGTATATTATTCATCGGCCACTGGGCAGCTCCTGATTTACACCTACCGAGAGAGTCAACTGTGATTTTCTCCTGCTACGGTATTTAGAAAATCATTATTTCAGCAAGGAACCACTCGGCCAGGTGAAATCTGTCTGCCGTATATTTCTACTTATGTCCATGTATTTTATATTGGGAATTTTGAGGAAGTCGTCCGAGGTGAATCTTTCAGGGTTCGGCCCTGTATTTTTTAGTGGTATCGACTTTAGAAGCTGGAAGTGTCGTTTTCTAAAGATAATCAGCAATACGTTCTCTTACTATTTTGAAATTCAATTGATTTGGTTATGCAGGAAATAAGGAAAGGACTTGTTATAGGAGTAACTCAGTCAAATCTAATGCCAACGGCCATACCATGCTGAAAACACCGGTTCTCGTCTGATCACCGCAGTTAAGCAGCATTGGGCGTGGTTAGTACTTGGATGGGTGACCGCTTGGGAACACCACGTGCTGTTGGCTTCATTCTTTTTATTTTGCTTTTTTCTTTAATAACTGCAGCCAGCATGTCGGCGTCGTTGGGACTACTCCCAAACTACCTATTTGCCGAAATGATTGCATTGTTTGATTATGGCTTTTTCTAAAAAAATTCCTTTTTGTTGCCTAATCGTTTCTCAGTAAGTGCACTCGAGCCTAGCCAGTTTGTTCTGCGATTATGGAAGACGCAATGAAACGCGTGAATGAGTGTTGGGAGATACCTGTCGAGCAAATGAGGTAATATTCCTCACCGCAGTATCTCAGTATGAAATTTTGCCGTCCAGGTGGTGGGATGGTCTACTTCCGGAAAAAGGAGGGCAACCACGAAAGATGTGAGACGGGACATCTCCGAGTTAAGATACACAGCGCTTGTCCAATACTTGGAGAGCTGAACATTATATGAATTCCTTTTCTTTCTCTCCGGGGGTATAATCAGATAAATACAGAAGGCAAGGGGGTTAGGCGCCTGTCATTTGCTTCATGCATATTTCAAAATTTAGTCTAGGATAGTTTATATTTGAATGTAATTTTCCCTCCTAAAATTAACACACTTTTCAGGAAAGGCTTCAGACTGTGGGTCTCGTCGTTAAGATACAAAGCGACTGTCCGTCACTTGGAGGGGTGAACGTTTTACTAAATTTTTTTCTTTCTTTTACAGAATGCCTAAAGTTAGTCATAGAAAGTAAAGCTGCACAGGCGTCTATCAGTAGTTGACTTTAGATCGCAGATGAATACTAGGTGAAAGTTCAGCTTGGATGGTTTGTTATCCTACTGTGTCGGGCAGTGTTCCAAGTGCCGGCGAATACGTCCTTGTTCTAGCAAGACCATATCGTGTATAGACTGAAATACTCTTTTGTGTCTTGGCGTTGTATATTATTCATCGGCCACTGGGCAGCTCCTGATTTACACCCACCTAGAGAGTCAACTGTGATTTTCTCCTGCAACGGTATTTAGAAAATCATTATTTCAGCAAGGAACCACTCGGCCAGGTAAAATCTGTCTGCCGTATACTTCTACTTATGTCCATGTATTTTATATTGGGAATTTTGAGGAAGTCGTCCGAGGTGAATCTTTCAGGGTTCGGCCCTGTATTTGTTAGTAGTATCGACTTTAGAAGCTGGAAGTGTCGTTTTCTAAAGATAACCAGCAATCCGTTCTCTTACTATTTTGAAATTCAATTGATTTGGTTATGCAGGAAATAAGGAATGGACTTGTTATAGGAGTAACTCAGTCAAATCTAATGCCAACGGCCATACCATGCTGAAAACACCGGTTCTCGTCTGATCACCGCAGTTAACCAACCAACCAAAAAGCTAACTGAGGGCGGAGGCCTGCGCAAGCGCAAGCATCGTCCCTACCTAGGTGACACCATTCCTGCACTCAAGGCGCATTGCTGGAAATGGTAAACTGTCTTAATATAAAAAACGGAAATTTTGCTCACGCTAACAGGGTTACGCCGTGGCTGGAGCCTCGACCATTCAAACTGGGATCTGTTGCTGCTGATGGGAGGTTATCCCGTCAGGCAAGTTGTCCAAAGGAATTTGGTTGGTTGGATCTCTGGGGTTTGAACCCAGAGAGGGAGGGGCCGTTTCGGCTGAAGGCCTCTGCGGCGTGGGGGGAAGATCATTTCAGCTGATGGCCTCCATGATCGCAGTTAAGCAGCATTGGGCGTGGTTAGTACTTGGATGGGTGACCGCTTGGGAACACCACGTGCAGTTGGCTTCATTTTTTTTATTTTGCTTTTTTCTTTAATAACTGCAGCCAGCATGTCGGCGTCGTTGGGACTACTCCCAAACTACCTATTTGCCGAAATGATTGCATTGTTTGATTATGGCTTTTTCTAAAAAAATTCCTTTTTGTTGCCTAATCGTTTCTCAGTAAGTGCACTCGAGCCTAGCCAGTTTGTTCCGCGATTATCGAAGACGCAATGAAACGCGTGAATGAGTGTTGGGAGATACCTTTCGAGCAAATGAGGTAATATTCCTCACCGCAGTATCTCAGTATGAAATTTTGCCGTCCAGGTGGTGGGATGGTCTACTTCCGGAAAAAGGAGGGCAACCACGAAAGATGTGAGACGGGACATCTCCGAGTTAAGATACACAGCGCTTGTCCAATACTTGGAGAGCTGAACATTATATGAATTCCTTTTTTTACTCTCCGGGGGTATAATCAGATAAACACAGAAGGCAAGGGGGTTAGGCGCCTGTCATTTGCTTCATGCATATTTCAAAATTTAGTCTAGGATAGTTTATATTTGAATGTAATTTTCCCTCCTAAAATTAACACACTTTTCAGGAAAGGCTTCAGACTGTGTGTCTCGTCGTTAAGATACAAAGCGACTGTCCGTCATTTGGAGGGGTGAACGTTTTACTAAAAAAAATTTTTCTTTTACAGAATGCCTAAAGTTAGTCATAGAAAGTAAAGCTGCACAGGCGTCTATCAGTAGTTGACTTTAGATCGCAGACGAATACTAGGTGAAAGTTCAGCTTGGATGGTTTGTTATCCTACTGTGTCGGGCAGTGTTCCAAGTGCCGGCGAATACGTCCTTGTTCTAGCAAGACCATATCGTGTATAGACTGAAATACTCTTTTGTGTCTTGGCGTTGTATATTATTCATCGGCCACTGGGCAGCTCCTGATTTACACCCACCTAGAGAGTCAACTGTGATTTTCTCCTGCAACGGTATTTAGAAAATCATTATTTCAGCAAGGAACCACTCGGCCAGGTAAAATCTGTCTGCCGTATACTTCTACTTATGTCCATGTATTTTATATTGGGAATTTTGAGGAAGTCGTCCGAGGTGAATCTTTCAGGGTTCGGCCCTGTATTTGTTAGTGGTATCGACTTTAGAAGCTGGAAGTGTCGTTTTCTAAAGATAATCAGCAATCCGTTCTCTTACTATTTTGAAATTCAATTGATTTGGTTATGCAGGAAATAAGGAATGGACTTGTTATAGGATTAACTCAGTCAAATCTAATGCCAACGGCCATACCATGCTGAAAACACCGGTTCTCGTCTGATCACCGCAGTTAAGCAGCATTGGGCGTGGTTAGTACTTGGATGGGTGACCGCTTGGGAACACCACGTGCAGTTGGCTTCATTTTTTTTATTTTGCTTTTTTCTTTAATAACTGCAGCCAGCATGTCGGCGTCGTTGGGACTACTCCCAAACTACCTATTTGCCGAAATGATTGCATTGTTTGATTATGGCTTTTTCTAAAAAAATTCCTTTTTGTTGCCTAATCGTTTCTCAGTAAGTGCACTCGAGCCTAGCCAGTTTGTTCCGCGATTATCGAAGACGCAATGAAACGCGTGAATGAGTGTTGGGAGATACCTGTCGAGCAAATGAGGTGATATTCCTCACCGCAGTATCTCAGTATGAAATTTTGCCGTCCAGGTGGTGGGATGGTCTACTTCCGGAAAAAGGAGGGCAACCACGAAAGATTTGAGACGGGACATCTCCGAGTTAAGATACACAGCGCTTGTCCAATACTTGGAGAGCTGAACATTATATGAATTCCTTTTTTTACTCTCCGGGGGTATAATCAGATAAACACAGAAGGCAAGGGGGTTAGGCGCCTGTCATTTGCTTCATGCATATTTCAAAATTTAGTCTAGGATAGTTTATATTTGAATGTAATTTTCCCTCCTAAAATTAACACACTTTTCAGGAAAAGCTTCAGACTGTGTGTCTCGTCGTTAAGATACAAAGCGACTGTCCGTCACTTGGAGGGGTGAACGTTTTACTAAATTTTTTTCTTTCTTTTACAGAATGCCTAAAGTTAGTCATAGAAAGTAAAGCTGCACAGGCGTCTATCAGTAGTTGACTTTAGATCGCAGACGAATACTAGGTGAAAGTTCAGCTTGGATGGTTTGTTATCCTACTGTGTCGGGCAGTGTTCCAAGTGCCGGCGAATACGTCCTTGTTCTAGCAAGACCATATCGTGTATAGACTGAAATACTCTTTTGTGTCTTGGCGTTGTATATTATTCATCGGCCACTGGGCAGCTCCTGATTTACACCCACCTAGAGAGTCAACTGTGATTTTCTCCTGCAACGGTATTTAGAAAATCATTATTTCAGCAAGGAACCACTCGGCCAGGTAAAATCTGTCTGCCGTATACTTCTACTTATGTCCATGTATTTTATATTGGGAATTTTGAGGAAGTCGTCCGAGGTGAATCTTTCAGTGTTCGGCCCTGTATTTGTTAGTGGTATCGACTTTAGAAGCTGGAAGTGTCGTTTTCTAAAGATAATCAGCAATCCGTTCTCTTACTATTTTGAAATTCAATTGATTTGGTTATGCAGGAAATAAGGAATGGACTTGTTATAGGAGTAACTCAGTCAAATCTAATGCCAACGGCCATACCATGCTGAAAACACCGGTTCTCGTCTGATCACCGCAGTTAAGCAGCATTGGGCGTGGTTAGTACTTGGATGGGTGACCGCTTGGGAACACCACGTGCAGTTGGCTTCATTTTTTTTATTTTGCTTTTTTCTTTAATAACTGCAGCCAGCATGTCGGCGTCGTTGGGACTACTCCCAAACTACCTATTTGCCGAAATGATTGCATTGTTTGATTATGGCTTTTTCTAAAAAAATTCCTTTTTGTTGCCTAATCGTTTCTCAGTAACTGCACTCGAGCCTAGCCAGTTTGTTCCGCGATTATCGAAGACGCAATGAAACGCGTGAATGAGTGTTGGGAGATACCTGTCGAGCAAATGAGGTAATATTCCTCACCGCAGTATCTCAGTATGAAATTTTGCCGTCCAGGTGGTGGGATGGTCTACTTCCGTAAAAAGGAGGGCAACCACGAAAGATGTGAGACGGGACATCTCCGAGTTAAGATACACAGCGCTTGTCCAATACTTGGAGAGCTGAACATTATATGAATTCCTTTTTTTTCTCTCCGGGGGTATAATCAGATAAACACAGAAGGCAAGGGGGTTAGGCGCCTGTCATTTGCTTCATGCATATTTCAAAATTTAGACTAGGATATTTTATATTTGAATGTAATTTTCCCTCCTAAAATTAACACACCTTTCAGGAAAGGCTTCAGACTGTGGGTCTCGTCGTTAAGATACAAAGCGACTGTCCGTCACTTGGAGGGGTGAACGTTTTACTAAATTTTTTTCTTTCTTTTACAGAATGCCTAAAGTTAGTCATAGAAAGTAAAGCTGCACAGGCGTCTATCAGTAGTTGACTTTAGATCGCAGACGAATACTAGGTGAAAGTTCAGCTTGGATGGTTTGTTATCCTACTGTGTCGGGCAGTGTTCCAAGTGCCGGCGAATACGTACTTGTTCTAGCAAGACCATATCGTGTATAGACTGAAATACTCTTTTGTGTCTTGGCGTTGTATATTATTCATCGGCCACTGGGCAGCTCCTGATTTACACCTACCGAGAGAGTCAACTGTGAGTTTCTCCTGCTACGGTATTTAGAAAATCATTATTTCAGCAAGGAACCACTCGGCCAGGTGAAATCTGTCTGCCGTATATTTCTACTTATGTCCATGTATTTTATATTGGGAATTTTGAGGAAGTCGTCCGAGGTGAATCTTTCAGGGTTCGGCCCTGTATTTTTTAGTGGTATCGACTTTAGAAGCTGGAAGTGTCGTTTTCTAAAGATAATCAGCAATACGTTCTCTTACTATTTTGAAATTCAATTGATTTGGTTATGCAGGAAATAAGGAAAGGACTTGTTATAGGAGTAACTCAGTCAAATCTAATGCCAACGGCCATACCATGCTGAAAACACCGGTTCTCGTCTGATCACCGCAGTTAAGCAGCATTGGGCGTGGTTAGTACTTGGATGGGTGACCGCTTGGGAACACCACGTGCTGTTGGCTTCATTCTTTTTATTTTGCTTTTTTCTTTAATAACTGCAGCCAGCATGTCGGCGTCGTTGGGACTACTCCCAAACTACCTATTTGCCGAAATGATTGCATTGTTTGATTATGGCTTTTTCTAAAAAAAATCCTTTTTGTTGCCTAATCGTTTCTCAGTAAGTGCACTCGAGCCTAGCCAGTTTGTTCTGCGATTATGGAAGACGCAATGAAACGCGTGAATGAGTGTTGGGAGATACCTGTCGAGCAAATGAGGTAATATTCCTCACCGCAGTATCTCAGTATGAAATTTTGCCGTCCAGGTGGTGGGATGGTCTACTTCCGGAAAAAGGAGGGCAACCACGAAAGATGTGAGACGGGACATCTCCGAGTTAAGATACACAGCCCTTGTCCAATACTTGGAGAGCTGAACATTATATGAATTCCTTTTCTTTCTCTCCGGGGGTATAATCAGATAAACACAGAAGGCAAGGGGGTTAGGCGCCTGTCATTTGCTTCATGCATATTTCAAAATTTAGTCTAGGATAGTTTATATTTGAATGTAATTTTCCCTCCTAAAATTAACACACTTTTCAGGAAAGGCTTCAGACTGTGTGTCTCGTCGTTAAGATACAAAGCGACTGTCCGTCACTTGGAGGGGTGAACGTTTTACTAAAAAAATATTTTCTTTTACAGAATGCCTAAAGTTAGTCATAGAAAGTAAAGCTGCACAGGCGTCTATCAGTAGTTGACTTTAGATCGCAGACGAATACTAGGTGAAAGTTCAGCTTGGATGGTTTGTTATCCTACTGTGTCGGGCAGTGTTCCAAGTGCCGGCGAATACGTCCTTGTTCTAGCAAGACCATATCGTGTATAGACTGAAATACTCTTTTGTGTCTTGGCGTTGTATATTATTCATCGGCCACTGGGCAGCTCCTGATTTACTCCCACCTAGAGAGTCAACTGTGATTTTCTCCTGCAACGGTATTTAGAAAATCATTATTTCAGCAAGGAACCACTCGGCCAGGTAAAATCTGTCTGCCGTATACTTCTACTTATGTCCATGTATTTTATATTGGGAATTTTGAGGAAGTCGTCCGAGGTGAATCTTTCAGGGTTCGGCCCTGTATTTGTTAGTGGTATCGACTTTAGAAGCTGGAAGTGTCGTTTTCTAAAGATAATCAGCAATCCGTTCTCTTACTATTTTGAAATTCAATTGATTTGGTTATGCAGGAAATAAGGAATGGACTTGTTATAGGAGTAACTCAGTCAAATCTAATGCCAACGGCCATACCATGCTGAAAACACCGGTTCTCGTCTGATCACCGCAGTTAAGCAGCATTGGGCGTGGTTAGTACTTGGATGGGTGACAGCTTGGGAACACCACGTGCAGTTGGCTTCATTTTTTTTATTTTGCTTTTTTCTTTAATAACTGCAGCCAGCATGTCGGCGTCGTTGGGACTACTCCCAAACTACCTATTTGCCGAAATGATTGCATTGTTTGATTATGGCTTTTTCTAAAAAAATTCCTTTTTGTTGCCTAATCGTTTCTCAGTAAGTGCACTGGAGCCTAGCCAGTTTGTTCCGCGATTATCGAAGACGCAATGAAACGCGTGAATGAGTGTTGGGAGATACCTGTCGAGCAAATGAGGTAATATTCCTCACCGCAGTATCTCAGTATGAAATTTTGCCGTCCAGGTGGTGGGATGGTCTACTTCCGGAAAAAGGAGGGCAACCACGAAAGATGTGAGACGGGACATCTCCGAGTTAAGATACACAGCGCTTGTCCAATACTTGGAGAGCTGAACATTATATGAATTCCTTTTTTTACTCTCCGGGGGTATAATCAGATAAACACAGAAGGCAAGGGGGTTAGGCGCCTGTCATTTGCTTCATGCATATTTCAAAATTTAGTCTAGGATAGTTTATATTTGAATGTAATTTTCCCTCCTAAAATTAACACACTTTTCAGGAAAGGCTTCAGACTGTGTGTCTCGTCGTTAAGATACAAAGCGACTGTCCGTCATTTGGAGGGGTGAACGTTTTACTAAAAAAAATTTTTCTTTTACAGAATGCCTAAAGTTAGTCATAGAAAGTAAAGCTGCACAGGCGTCTATCAGTAGTTGACTTTAGATCGCAGACGAATACTAGGTGAAAGTTCAGCTTGGATGGTTTGTTATCCTACTGTGTCGGGCTGTGTTCCAAGTGCCGGCGAATACGTCCTTGTTCTAGCAAGACCATATCGTGTATAGACTGAAATACACTTTTGTGTCTTGGCGTTGTATATTATTCATCGGCCACTGGGCAGCTCCTGATTTACACCCACCTAGAGAGTCAACTGTGATTTTCTTTTGCAACGGTATTTAGAAAATCATTATTTCAGCAAGGAACCACTCGGCCAGGTAAAATCTGTCTGCCGTATACTTCTACTTATGTCCATGTATTTTATATTGGGAATTTTGAGGAAGTCGTCCGAGGTGAATCTTTCAGGGTTCGGCCCTGTATTTGTTAGTGGTATCGACTTTAGAAGCTGGAAGTGTCGTTTTCTAAAGATAATCAGCAATCCGTTCTCTTACTATTTTGAAATTCAATTGATTTGGTTATGCAGGAAATAAGGAATGGACTTGTTATAGGAGTAACTCAGTCAAATCTAATGCCAACGGCCATACCATGCTGAAAACACCGGTTCTCGTCTGATCACCGCAGTTAAGCAGCATTGGGCGTGGTTAGTACTTGGATGGGTGACCGCTTGGGAACACCACGTGCTGTTGGCTTCATTTTTTTTATTTTGCTTTTTTCTTTAATAACTGCAGCCAGCATGTCGGCGTCGTTGGGACTACTCCCAAACTACCTATTTGCCGAAATGATTGCATTGTTTGATTATGGCTTTTTCTAAAAAAATTCCTTTTTGTTGCCTAATCGTTTCTCAGTAAGTGCACTCGAGCCAAGCCAGTTTGTTCCGCGATTATCGAAGACGCAATGAAACGCGTGAATGTGTGTTGGGAGATACCTGTCGAGCAAATGAGGTAATATTCCTCACCGCAGTATCTCAGTATGAAATTTTGCCGTCCAGGTGGTGGGATGGTCTACTTCCGGAAAAAGGAGGGCAACCACGAAAGATGTGAGACGGGACATCTCCGAGTTAAGATACACAGCGCTTGTCCAATACTTGGAGAGCTGAACATTATATGAATTCCTTTTTTTCTCTCCGGGGGTATAATCAGATAAACACAGAAGGCAAGGGGGTTAGGCGCCTGTCATTTGCTTCATGCATATTTCAAAATTTAGAATAGGATATTTTATATTTGAATGTAATTTTCCCTCCTAAAATTAACACACCTTTCAGGAAAGGCTTCAGACTGTGGGTCTCGTCGTTAAGATACAAAGCGACTGTCCGTCACTTGGAGGGGTGAACGTTTTACTAAATTTTTTTCTTTCTTTTACAGAATGCCTAAAGTTAGTCATAGAAAGTAAAGCTGCAGAGGCGTCTATCAGTAGTTGACTTTAGATCGCAGACGAATACTAGGTGAAAGTTCAGCTTGGATGGTTTGTTATCCTACTGTGTCGGGCAGTGTTCCAAGTGCCGGCGAATACGTACTTGTTCTAGCAAGACCATATCGTGTATAGACTGAAATACTCTTTTGTGTCTTGGCGTTGTATATTATTCATCGGCCACTGGGCAGCTCCTGATTTACACCCACCGAGAGAGTCAACTGTGATTTTCTCCTGCAACGGTATTTAGAAAATCATTATTTCAGCAAGGAACCACTCGGCCAGGTGAAATCTGTCTGCCGTATATTTCTACTTATGTCCATGTATTTTATATTGGGAATTTTGAGGAAGTCGTCCGAGGTGAATCTTTCAGGGTTCGGCCCTGTATTTGTTAGTGGTATCGACTTTAGAAGCTGGAAGTGTCGTTTTCTAAAGATAATCAGCAATCCGTGCTCTTACTATTTTGAAATTTAATTGAATTGGTTATGCAGGAAAAAGGAATGGACTTGTTATAGGAGTAACTCAGTCAAATCTAATGCCAACGGCCATACCATGCTGAAAACACCGGTTCTCGTCTGATCACCGCAGTTAAGCAGCATTGGGCGTGGTTAGTACTTGGATGGGTGACCGCTTGGGAACACCACGTGCTGTTGGCTTCATTTTTTTTATTTTGCTTTTTTCTTTAATAACTGCAGCCAGCATGTCGGCGTCGTTGGGACTACTCCCAAACTACCTATTTGCCGAAATGATTGCATTGTTTGATTATGGCTTTTTCTAAAAAAATTCCTTTTTGTTGCCTAATCGTTTCTCAGTAAGTGCACTCGAGCCAAGCCAGTTTGTTCCGCGATTATCGAAGACGCAATGAAACGAGTGAATGTGTGTTGGGAGATACCTGTCGAGCAAATGAGGTAATATTCCTCACCGCAGTATCTCAGTATGAAATTTTGCCGTCCAGGTGGTGGGATGGTCTACTTCCGGAAAAAGGAGGGCAACCACGAAAGATGTGAGACGGGACATCTCCGAGTTAAGATACACAGCGCTTGTCCAATACTTGGAGAGCTGAACATTATATGAATTCCTTTTTTTTCTCTCCGGGGGTATAATCAGATAAACACAGAAGGCAAGGGGGTTAGGCGCCTGTCATTTGCTTCATGCATATTTCAAAATTTAGACTAGGATATTTTATATTTGAATGTAATTTTCCCTCCTAAAATTAACACACCTTTCAGGAAAGGCTTCAGACTGTGGGTCTCGTCGTTAAGATACAAAGCGACTGTCCGTCACTTGGAGGGGTGAACGTTTTACTAAAAAAAATTTTTCTTTTACAGAATGCCTAAAGTTAGTCATAGAAAGTAAAGCTGCACAGGCGTCTATCAGTAGTTGACTTTAGATCGCAGACGAATACTAGGTGAAAGTTCAGCTTGGATGGTTTGTTATCCTACTGTGTCGGGCAGTGTTCCAAGTGCCGGCGAATACGTACTTGTTCTAGCAAGACCATATCGTGTATAGACTGAAATACTCTTTTGTGTCTTGGCGTTGTATATTATTCATCGGCCACTGGGCAGCTCCTGATTTACACCCACCGAGAGAGTCAACTGTGATTTTCTCCTGCAACGGTATTTAGAAAATCATTATTTCAGCAAGGAACCACTCGGCCAGGTGAAATCTGTCTGCCGTATATTTCTACTTATGTCCATGTATTTTATATTGGGAATTTTGAGGAAGTCGTCCGAGGTGAATCTTTCAGGGTTCGGCCCTGTACTTTTTAGTGGTATCGACTTTAGAAGCTGGAAGTGTCGTTTTCTAAAGATAATCAGCAATCCGTTCTCTTACTATTTTGAAATTCAATTGATTTGGTTATGCAGGAAATAAGGAATGGACTTGTTATAGGAGTAACTCAGTCAAATCTAATGCCAACGGCCATACCATGCTGAAAACACCGGTTCTCGTCTGATCACCGCAGTTAAGCAGCATTGGGCGTGGTTAGTACTTGGATGGGTGACCGCTTGGGAACACCACGTGCTGTTGGCTTCATTTTTTTTATTTTGCTTTTTTCTTTAATAACTGCAGCCAGCATGTCGGCGTCGTTGGGACTACTCCCAAACTACCTATTTGCCGAAATGATTGCATTGTTTGATTATGGCTTTTTCTAAAAAAATTCCTTTTTGTTGCCTAATCGTTTCTCAGTAAGTGCACTCGAGCCTAGCCAGTTTGTTCTGCGATTATCGAAGACGCAATGAAACGCGTGAATGAGTGTTGGGAGATACCTGTCGATCAAATGAGGTAATATTCCTCACCGCAGTATCTCAGTATGAAATTTTGCCGTTCAGGTGGTGGGATGGTCTACTTCCGGAAAAAGGAGGGCAACCACGAAAGATGTGAGACGGGACATCTCCGAGTTAAGATACACAGCGCTTGTCCAATACTTGGAGGGATGAACATTATATGAATTCCTTTTCTTTCTCTCCGGGGGTATAATCAGATAAACACAGAAGGCAAGGGGGTTAGGCGCCTGTCATTTGCTTCATGCATATTTCAAAATTTAGTCTAGGATAGTTTATATTTGAATGTAATTTTCCCTCCTAAAATTAACACACTTTTCAGGAAAGGCTTCAGACTGTGGGTCTCGTCGTTAAGATACAAAGCGACTGTCCGTCACTTGGAGGGATGACGTTTTACTAAAAAAAATTTTTCTTTTACAGAATGCCTAAAGTTAGTCATAGAAAGTAAAGCTGCACAGGCGTCTATCAGTAGTTGTCTTTAGATCGCAGACGAATACTAGGTGAAAGTTCAGCTTGGATGGTTTGTTATCCTACTGTGTCGGGCAGTGTTCCAAGTGCCGGCGAATACGTACTTGTTCTAGCAAGACCATATCGTGTATAGACTGAAATACTCTTTTGTGTCTTGGCGTTGTATATTATTCATCGGCCACTGGGAGGCTCCTGATTTACACCCACCGAGAGAGTCAACTGTGATTTTCTCCTGCAACGGTATATAGAAAATCATTATTTCAGCAAGGAACCACTCGGCCAGGTAAAATCTGTCTGCCGTATATTTCTACTTATGTCCATGTATTTTATATTGGGAATTTTGAGGAAGTCGTCCGAGGTGAATCTTTCAGGGTTCGGCCCTGTATTTGTTAGTGGTATCGACTTTAGAAGCTGGAAGTGTCGTTTTCTAAAGATAATCAGCAATCCGTTCTCTTACTATTTTGAAATTCAATTGATTTGGTTATGCAGGAAATAAGGAATGGTCTTGTTATAGGAGTAACTCAGTCAAATCTAATGCCAACGGCCATACCATGCTGAAAACACCGGTTCTCGTCTGATCACCGCAGTTAAGCAGCATTGGGCGTGTTTAGTACTTGGATGGGTGACCGCTTGGGAACACCACGTGCAGTTGGCTTCATTTTTTTTATTTTGCTTTTTTCTTTAATAACTGCAGCCAGCATGTCGGCGTCGTTGGGACTACTCCCAAACTACCTATTTGCCGAAATGATTGCATTGTTTGATTATGGCTTTTTCTAAAAAAATTCCTTTTTGTTGCCTAATCGTTTCTCAGTAAGTGCACTCGAGCCTAGCCAGTTTGTTCTGCGATTATCGAAGACGCAATGAAACGCGTGAATGAGTGTTGGGAGATACCTGTCGAGCAAATGAGGTAATATTCCTCACCGCAGTATCTCAGTATGAAATTTTGCCGTCCAGGTGGTGGGATGGTCTACTTCCGGAAAAAGGAGGGCAACCACGAAAGATGTGAGACGGGACATCTCCGAGTTAAGATACACAGCGCTTGTCCAATACTTGGAGAGCTGAACATTATATGAATTCCTTTTTTTTCTCTCCGGGGGTATAATCAGATAAACACAGAAGGCAAGGGGGTTAGGCGCCTGTCATTTGCTTCATGCATATTTCAAAATTTAGACTAGGATATTTTATATTTCAATGTAATTTTCCCTCCTAAAATTAACACACCTTTCAGGAAAGGCTTCAGACTGTGGGTCTCGTCGTTAAGATACAAAGCGACTGTCCGTCACTTGGAGGGGTGAACGTTTTACTAAATTTTTTTCTTTCTTTTACAGAATGCCTAAAGTTAGTCATAGAAAGTAAAGCTGCACAGGCGTCTATCAGTAGTTGAATTTAGATCGCAGACGAATACTAGGTGAAAGTTCAGCTTGGATGGTTTGTTATCCTACTGTGTCGGGCAGTGTTCCAAGTGCCGGCGAATACGTACTTGTTCTAGCAAGACCATATCTTGTATAGACTGAAATACTCTTTTGTGTCTTGGCGTTGTATATTATTCATCGGCCACTGGGCAGCTCCTGATTTACACCCACCGAGAGAGTCAACTGTGATTTTCTCCTACAACGGTATATAGAAAATCATTATTTCAGCAAGGAACCACTCGGCCAGGTAAAATCTGTCTGCCGTATATTTCTACTTATGTCCATGTATTTTATATTGGGAATTTTGAGGAAGTCGTCCGAGGTGAATCTTTCAGGGTTCGGCCCTGTATTTGTTAGTGGTATCGACTTTAGAAGCTGGAAGTGTCGTTTTCTAAAGATAATCAGCAATCCGTTCTCTTACTATTTTGAAATTCAATTGATTTGGTTATGCAGGAAATAAGGAATGGTCTTGTTATAGGAGTAACTCAGTCAAATCTAATGCCAACGGCCATACCATGCTGAAAACACCGGTTCTCGTCTGATCACCGCAGTTAAGCAGCATTGGGCGTGGTTAGTACTTGGATGGGTGACCGCTTGGGAACACCACGTGCAGTTGGCTTCATTTTTTTTATTTTGCTTTTTTCTTTAATAACTGCAGCCAGCATGTCGGCGTCGTTGGGACTACTCCCAAACTACCTATTTGCCGAAATGATTGCATTGTTTGATTATGGCTTTTTCTAAAAAAATTCCTTTTTGTTGCCTAATCGTTTCTCAGTAAGTGCACTCGAGCCTAGCCAGTTTGTTCCGCGATTATCGAAGACGCAATGAAACTTGTGAATGAGTGTTGGGAGATACCTGTCGAGCAAATGAGGTAATATTCCTCACCGCAGTATCTCAGTATGAAATTTTGCCGTCCAGGTGGTGGGATGGTCTACTTCCGGAAAAAGGAGGGCAACCACGAAAGATGTGAGACGGGACATCTCCGAGTTAAAATACACAGCGCTTGTCCAATACTTGGAGGGGTGAACATTATATGAATTCCTTTTCTTTCTCTCCGGGGGTATAATCAGATAAACACAGAAGGCAAGGGGGTTAGGCGCCTGTCATTTGCTTCATGCATATTTCAAAATTTAGTCTAGGATCATTTATATTTGAATGTAATTTTCCCTCCTAAAATTAACACACTTTTCAGGAAAGGCTTCAGACTGTGGGTCTCGTCGTTAAGATACAAAGCGACTGTCCGTCACTTGGAGGGGTGAACGTTTTACTAAATTTTTTTCTTTCTTTTACAGAATGCCTAAAGTTAGTCATAGAAAGTAAAGCTGCACAGGCGTCTATCAGTAGTTGACTTTAGATCGCAGACGAATACTAGGTGAAAGTTCAGCTTGGATGGTTTGTTATCCTACTGTGTCGGGCAGTGTTCCAAGTGCCGGCGAATACGTACTTGTTCTAGCAAGACCATATCGTGTATAGACTGAAATACTCTTTTGTGTCTTGGCGTTGTATATTATTCATCGGCCACTGGGCAGCTCCTGATTTACACCCACCTAGAGAGTCAACTGTGATTTTCTCCTGCAACGGTATTTAGAAAATCATTATTTCAGCAAGGAACCACTCGGCCACGTGAAATCTGTCTGCCGTATATTTCTACTTATGTCCATGTATTTTATATTGGGAATTTTGAGGAAGTCGTCCGAGGTGAATCTTTCAGGGTTCGGCCCTGTATTTTTTAGTGGTATCGACTTTAGAAGCTGGAAGTGTCGTTTTCTAAAGATAATCAGCAATCCGTTCTCTTACTATTTTGAAATTCAATTGATTTGGTTATGCAGGAAATAAGGAATGGACTTGTTATAGGAGTAACTCAGTCAAATCTAATGCCAACGGCCATACCATGCTGAAAACACCGGTTCTCGTCTGATCACCGCAGTTAAGCAGCATTGGGCGTGGTTAGTACTTGGATGGGTGACCGCTTGGGAACACCACGTGCAGTTGGCTTCATTTTTTTTATTTTGCTTTTTTCTTTAATAACTGCAGCCAGCATGTCGGCGTCGTTGGGACTACTCCCAAACTACCTATTTGCCGAAATGATTGCATTGTTTGATTATGGCTTTTTCTAAAAAAATTCCTTTTTGTTGCCTAATCGTTTCTCAGTAAGTGCACTCGAGCCTAGCCAGTTTGTTCCGCGATTATCGAAGACGCAATGAAACGCGTGAATGAGTGTTGGGAGATACCTGTCGAGCAAATGAGGTAATATTCCTCACCGCAGTATCTAGTATGAAATTTTGCCGTCCAGGTGGTGGGATGGTCTACTTCCGGAAAAAGGATGGCAACCACGAAAGATGTGAGACGGGACATCTCCGAGTTAAGATACACAGCGCTTGTCCAATACTTGGAGAGCTGAACATTATATGAATTCCTTTTTTTTCTCTCCGGGGGTATAATCAGATAAACACAGAAGGCAAGGGGGTTAGGCGCCTGTCATTTGCTTCATGCATATTTCAAAATTTAGACTAGGATATTTTATATTTGAATGTAATTTTCCCTCCTAAAATTAACACACCTTTCAGGAAAGGCTTCAGACTGTGGGTCTCGTCGTTAAGATACAAAGCGACTGTCCGTCACTTGGAGGGGTGAACGTTTTACTAAATTTTTTTCTTTCTTTTACAGAATGCCTAAAGTTAGTCATAGAAAGTAAAGCTGCACAGGCGTCTATCAGTAGTTGACTTTAGATCGCAGACGAATACTAGGTGAAAGTTCAGCTTGGATGGTTTGTTATCCTACTGTGTCGGGCAGTGTTCCAAGTGCCGGCGAATACGTACTTGTTCTAGCAAGACCATATCGTGTATAGACTGAAATACTCTTTTGTGTCTTGGCGTTGTATATTATTCATCGGCCACTGGGCAGCTCCTGATTTACACCCACCGAGAGAGTCAACTGTGATTTTCTCCTGCAACGGTATATAGAAAATCATTATTTCAGCAAGGAACCACTCGGCCAGGTAAAATCTGTCTGCCGTATATTTCTACTTATGTCCATGTATTTTATATTGGGAATTTTGAGGAAGTCGTCCGAGGTGAATCTTTCAGGGTTCGGCCCTGTCTTTGTTAGTGGTATCGACTTTAGAAGCTGGAAATGTCGTTTTCTAAAGATAATCAGCAATCCGTTCTCTTACTATTTTGAAATTCAATTGATTTGGTTATGCAGGAAATAAGGAATGGTCTTGTTATAGGAGTAACTCAGTCAAATCTAATGCCAACGGCCATACCATGCTGAAAACACCGGTTCTCGTCTGATCACCGCAGTTAAGCAGCATTGGGCGTGGTTAGTACTTGGATGGGTGACCGCTTGGGAACACCACGTGCAGTTGGCTTCATTTTTTTTATTTTGCTTTTTTCTTTAATAACTGCAGCCAGCATGTCGGCGTCGTTGGGACTACTCCCAAACTACCTATTTGCCGAAATGATTGCATTGTTTGATTATGGCTTTTTCTAAAAAAATTCCTTTTTGTTGCCTAATCGTTTCTCAGTAAGTGCACTCGAGCCTAGCCAGTTTGTTCCGCGATTATCGAAGACGCAATGAAACGCGTGAATGAGTGTTGGGAGATACCTGTCGAGCAAATGAGGTAATATTCCTCACCGCAGTATCTCAGTATGAAATTTTGCCGTCCAGGTGGTGGGATGGTCTACTTCCGGAAAAAGGAGGGCAACCACGAAAGATGTGAGACGGGACATCTCCGAGTTAAGATACACAGCGCTTGTCCAATACTTGGAGAGCTGAACATTATATGAATTCCTTTTTTTTCTCTCCGGGGGTATAATCAGATAAACACAGAAGGCAAGGGGGTTAGGCGCCTGTCATTTGCTTCATGCATATTTCAAAATTTAGACTAGGATATTTTATATTTGAATGTAATTCTCCCTCCTAAAATTAACACACCTTTCAGGAAAGGCTTCAGACTGTGGGTCTCGTCGTTAAGATACAA
The DNA here is from genome assembly GCF_977971745.1 of Zootermopsis nevadensis. Lineage (NCBI taxonomy): Eukaryota > Metazoa > Arthropoda > Insecta > Blattodea > Termopsidae > Zootermopsis > Zootermopsis nevadensis. Next base: position 1,085,434 of record NW_028259149.1, on the reverse strand, counting down.
AGCGACTGTCCGTCACTTGGAGGGGTGAACGTTTTACTAAATTTCTTTCTTTCTTTTACAGAATGCCTAAAGTTAGTCATAGAAAGTAAAGCTGCACAGGCGTCTATCAGTAGTTGACTTTAGATCGCAGACGAATACTAGGTGAAAGTTCAGCTTGGATGGTTTGTTATCCTACTGTGTCGGGCAGTGTTCCAAGTGCCGGCGAATACGTACTTGTTCTAGCAAGACCATATCGTGTATAGACTGAAATACTCTTTTGTGTCTTGGCGTTGTATATTATTCATCGGCCACTGGGCAGCTCCTGATTTACACCCACCGAGAGAGTCAACTGTGATTTTCTCCTGCAACGGTATATAGAAAATCATTATTTCAGCAAGGAACCACTCGGCCAGGTAAAATCTGTCTGCCGTATATTTCTACTTATGTCCATGTATTTTATATTGGGAATTTTGAGGAAGTCGTCCGAGGTGAATCTTTCAGGGTTCGGCCCTGTATTTGTTAGTGGTATCGACTTTAGAAGCTGGAAGTGTCGTTTTCTAAAGATAATCAGCAATCCGTTCTCTTACTATTTTGAAATTCAATTGATTTGGTTATGCAGGAAATAAGGAATGGACTTGTTATAGGAGTAACTCAGTCAAATCTAATGCCAACGGCCATACCATGCTGAAACACCGGTTCTCGTCTGATCACCGCAGTTAAGCAGCATTGGGCGTGGTTAGTACTTGGATGGGTGACCGCTTGGGAACACCACGTGCAGTTGGCTTCATTTTTTTTATTTTGCTTTTTTCTTTAATAACTGCAGCCAGCATGTCGGCGTCGTTGGGACTACTCCCAAACTACCTATTTGCCGAAATGATTGCATTGTTTGATTATTGCTTTTTCTAAAAAAATTCCTTTTTGTTGCCTAATCGTTTCTCAGTAAGTGCACTCGAGCCTAGCCAGTTTGTTCTGCGATTATCGAAGACGCAATGAAACGCGTGAATGAGTGTTGGGAGATACCTGTCGAGCAAATGAGGTAATATTCCTCACCGCAGTATCTCAGTATGAAATTTTGCCGTCCAGGTGGTGGGATGGTCTACTTCCGGAAAAAGGAGGGCAACCACGAAAGATGTGAGACGGGACATCTCCGAGTTAAGATACACAGCGCTTGTCCAATACTTGGAGAGCTGAACATTATATGAATTCCTTTTTTTTCTCTCCGGGGGTATAATCAGATAAACACAGAAGGCAAGGGGGTTAGGCGCCTGTCATTTGCTTCATGCATATTTCAAAATTTAGACTAGGATATTTTATATTTGAATGTAATTTTCCCTCCTAAAATTAACACACCTTTCAGGAAAGGCTTCAGACTGTGGGTCTCGTCGTTAAGATACAAAGCGACTGTCCGTCACTTGGAGGGGTGAACGTTTTACTAAATTTTTTTCTTTCTTTTACAGAATGCCTAAAGTTAGTCATAGAAAGTAAAGCTGCACAGGCGTCTATCAGTAGTTGACTTTAGATCGCAGACGAATACTAGGTGAAAGTTCAGCTTGGATGGTTTGTTATCCTACTGTGTCGGGCAGTGTTCCAAGTGCCGGCGAATACGTACTTGTTCTAGCAAGACCATATCGTGTATAGACTGAAATACTCTTTTGTGTCTTGGCGTTGTATATTATTCATCGGCCACTGGGCAGCTCCTGATTTACACCCACCGAGAGAGTCAACTGTGATTTTCTCCTGCAACGGTATATAGAAAATCATTATTTCAGCAAGGAACCACTCGGCCAGGTAAAATCTGTCTGCCGTATATTTCTACTTATGTCCATGTATTTTATATTGGGAATTTTGAGGAAGTCGTCCGAGGTGAATCTTTCAGGGTTCGGCCCTGTATTTGTTAGTGGTATCGACTTTAGAAGCTGGAAGTGTCGTTTTCTAAAGATAATCAGCAATCCGTTCTCTTACTATTTTGAAATTCAATTGATTTGGTTATGCAGGAAATAAGGAATGGTCTTGTTATAGGAGTAACTCAGTCAAATCTAATGCCAACGGCCATACCATGCTGAAAACACCGGTTCTCGTCTGATCACCGCAGTTAAGCAGCATTGGGCGTGGTTAGTACTTGGATGGGTGACCGCTTGGGAACACCACGTGCAGTTGGCTTCATTTTTTTTATTTTGCTTTTTTCTTTAATAACTGCAGCCAGCATGTCGGCGTCGTTGGGACTACTCCCAAACTACCTATTTGCCGAAATGATTGCATTGTTTGATTATGGCTTTTTCTAAAAAAATTCCTTTTTGTTGCCTAATCGTTTCTCAGTAAGTGCACTCGAGCCTAGCCAGTTTGTTCCGCGATTATCGAAGACGCAATGAAACGCGTGAATGAGTGTTGGGAGATACCTGTCGAGCAAATGAGGTAATATTCCTCACCGCTGTATCTCAGTATGAAATTTTGCCGTCCAGGTGGTGGGATGGTCTACTTCCGGAAAAAGGATGGCAACCACGAAAGATGTGAGACGGGACATCTCCGAGTTAAGATACACAGCGCTTGTCCAATACTTGGAGAGCTGAACATTATATGAATTCCTTTTTTTTCTCTCCGGGGGTATAATCAGATAAACACAGAAGGCAAGGGGGTTAGGCGCCTGTCATTTGCTTCATGCATATTTCAAAATTTAGACTAGGATATTTTATATTTGAATGTAATTTTCCCTCCTAAAATTAACACACCTTTCAGGAAAGGCTTCAGACTGTGGGTCTCGTCGTTAAGATACAAAGCGACTGTCCGTCACTTGGAGGGGTGAACGTTTTACTAAATTTTTTTCTTTCTTTTACAGAATGCCTAAAGTTAGTCATAGAAAGTAAAGCTGCACAGGCGTCTATCAGTAGTTGACTTTAGATCGCAGACGAATACTAGGTGAAAGTTCAGCTTGGATGGTTTGTTATCCTACTGTGTCGGGCAGTGTTCCAAGTGCCGGCGAATACGTACTTGTTCTAGCAAGACCATATCGTGTATAGACTGAAATACTCTTTTGTGTCTTGGCGTTGTATATTATTCATCGGCCACTGGGCAGCTCCTGATTTACACCCACCGAGAGAGTCAACTGTGATTTTCTCCTGCAACGGTATTTAGAAAATCATTATTTCAGCAAGGAACCACTCGGCCAGGTGAAATCTGTCTGCCGTATATTTCTACTTATGTCCATGTATTTTATATTGGGAATTTTGAGGAAGTCGTCCGAGGTGAATCTTTCAGGGTTCGGCCCTGTATTTTTTAGTGGTATCGACTTTAGAAGCTGGAAGTGTCGTTTTCTAAAGATAATCAGCAATCCGTTCTCTTACTATTTTGAAATTCAATTGATTTGGTTATGCAGGAAATAAGGAATGGACTTGTTATAGGAGTAACTCAGTCAAATCTAATGCCAACGGCCATACCATGCTGAAAACACCGGTTCTCGTCTGATCACCGCAGTTAAGCAGCATTGGGCGTGGTTAGTACTTGGATGGGTGACCGCTTGGGAACACCACGTGCAGTTGGCTTCATTTTTTTTATTTTGCTTTTTTCTTTAATAACTGCAGCCAGCATGTCGGCGTCGTTGGGACTACTCCCAAACTACCTATTTGCCGAAATGATTGCATTGTTTGATTATGGCTTTTTCTAAAAAAATTCCTTTTTGTTGCCTAATCGTTTCTCAGTAAGTGCACTCGAGCCTAGCCAGTTTGTTCCGCGATTATCGAAGACGCAATGAAACGCGTGAATGAGTGTTGGGAGATACCTGTCGAGCAAATGAGGTAATATTCCTCACCGCAGTATCTCAGTATGAAATTTTGCCGTCCAGGTGGTGGGATGGTCTACTTCCGGAAAAAGGAGGGCAACCACGAAAGATGTGAGACGGGACATCTCCGAGTTAAGATACACAGCGCTTGTCCAATACTTGGAGGGGTGAACATTATATGAATTCCTTTTCTTTCTCTCCGGGGGTATAATCAGATAAACACAGAAGGCAAGGGGGTTAGGCGCCTGTCATTTGCTTCATGCATATTTCAAAATTTAGTCTAGGATAGTTTATATTTGAATGTAATTTTCCCTCCTAAAATTAACACACTTTTCAGGAAAGGCTTCAGACTGTGGGTCTCGTCGTTAAGATACAAAGCGACTGTCCGTCACTTGGAGGGGTGAACGTTTTACTAAAAAAAATTTTTCTTTTACAGAATGCCTAAAGTTAGTCATAGAAAGTAAAGCTGCACAGGCGTCTATCAGTAGTTGACTTTAGATCGCAGACGAATACTAGGTGAAAGTTCAGCTTGGATGGTTTGTTATCCTTCTGTGTCGGGCAGTGTTCCAAGTGCCGGCGAATACGTACTTGTTCTAGCAAGACCATATCGTGTATAGACTGAAATACTCTTTTGTGTCTTGGCGTTGTATATTATTCATCGGCCACTGGGCAGCTCCTGATTTACACCCACCGAGAGAGTCAACTGTGATTTTCTCCTGCAACGGTATTTAGAAAATCATTATTTCAGCAAGGAACCACTCGGCCAGGTGAAATCTGTCTGCCGTATATTTCTACTTTTGTCCATGTATTTTATATTGGGAATTTTGAGGAAGTCGTCCGAGGTGAATCTTTCAGGGTTCGGCCCTGTATTTGTTAGTGGTATCGACTTTAGAAGCTGGAAGTGTCGTTTTCTAAAGATAATCAGCAATCCGTTCTCTTACTATTTTGAAATTCAATTGATTTGGTTATGCAGGAAATAAGGAATGTACTTGTTATAGGAGTAACTCAGTCAAATCTAATGCCAACGGCCATACCATGCTGAAAACACCGGTTCTCGTCTGATCACAGCAGTTAAGCAGCATTGGGCGTGGTTAGTACTTGGATGGGTGACCGCTTGGGAACACCACGTGCAGTTGGCTTCATTTTTTTTATTTTGCTTTTTTCTTTAATAACTGCAGCCAGCATGTCGGCGTCGTTGGGACTACTCCCAAACTACCTATTTGCCGAAATGATTGCATTGTTTGATTATGGCTTTTTCTAAAAAAATTCCTTTTTGTTGCCTAATCGTTTCTCAGTAAGTGCACTCGAGCCTAGCCAGTTTGTTCCGCGATTATCGAAGACGCAATGAAACGCGTGAATGAGTGTTGGGAGATACCTGTCGAGCAAATGAGGTAATATTCCTCACCGCAGTATCTCAGTATGAAATTTTGCCGTCCAGGTGGTGGGATGGTCTACTTCCGGAAAAAGGAGGGCAACCACGAAAGATGTGAGACGGGACATCTCCGAGTTAAGATACACAGCGCTTGTCCAATACTTGGAGAGCTGAACATTATATGAATTCCTTTTTTTTCTCTCCGGGGGTATAATCAGATAAACACAGAAGGCAAGGGGGTTAGGCGCCTGTCATTTGCTTCATGCATATTTCAAAATTTAGACTAGGATATTTTATATTTGAATGTAATTTTCCCTCCTAAAATTAACACACCTTTCAGGAAAGGCTTCAGACTGTGGGTCTCGTCGTTAAGATACAAAGCGACTGTCCGTCACTTGGAGGGGTGAACGTTTAACTAAATTTTTTTCTTTCTTTTACAGAATGCCTAAAGTTAGTCATAGAAAGTAAAGCTGCACAGGCGTCTATCAGTAGTTGACTTTAGATCGCAGACGAATACTAGGTGAAAGTTCAGCTTGGATGGTTTGTTATCCTACTGTGTCGGGCAGTGTTCCAAGTGCCGGCGAATACGTCCTTGTTCTAGCAAGACCATATCGTGTATAGACTGAAATACTCTTTTGTGTCTTGGCGTTGTATATTATTTATCGGCCACCGGGCAGCTCCTGATTTACACCCACCTAGAGAGTCAACTGTGATTTTCTCCTGCAACGGTATTTAGAAAATCATTATTTCAGCAAGGAACCACTCGGCCAGGAAAAATCTGTCTGCCGTATACTTCTACTTATGTCCATGTATTTTATATTGGGAATTTTGAGGAAGTCGTCCGAGGTGAATCTTTCAGGGTTCGGCCCTGTATTTGTTAGTGGTATCGACTTTAGAAGCTGGAAGTGTCGTTTTCTAAAGATAATCAGCAATCCGTTCTCTTACTATTTTGAAATTCAATTGATTTGGTTATGCAGGAAATAAGGAATGGACTTGTTATAGGAGTAACTCAGTCAAATCTAATGCCAACGGCCATACCATGCTGAAAACACCGGTTCTCGTCTGATCACCGCAGTTAAGCAGCATTGGGCGTGGTTAGTACTTAGATGGGTGACCGCTTGGGAACACCACGTGCTGTTGGCTTTATTTTTTGTATTTTCCTTTTTTCTTTAATAACTGCAGCCAGCATGTCGGCGTCGTTGGGACTACTCCCAAACTACCTATTTGCCGAAATGATTGCATTGTTTGATTATGGCTTTTTCTAAAAAAATTCCTTTTTGTTGCCTAATCGTTTCTCAGTAAGTGCACTCGAGCCTAGCCAGTTTGTTCTGCGATTATCGAAGACGCAATGAAACGCGTGAATGAGTGTTGGGAGATACCTGTCGAGCAAATGAGGTAATATTCCTCACCGCAGTATCTCAGTATGAAATTTTGCCGTCCAGGTGGTGGGATGGTCTACTTCCGGAAAAAGGAGGGCAACCACGAAAGATGTGAGACGGGACATCTCCGAGTTAAGATACACAGCGCTTGTCCAATACTTGGAGAGCTGAACATTATATGAATTCCTTTTTTTTCTCTCCGGGGGTATAATCAGATAAACACAGAAGGCAAGGGGGTTAGGCGCCTGTCATTTGCTTCATGCATATTTCAAAATTTAGTCTAGGATAGTTTATATTTGAATGTAATTTTCCCTCCTAAAATTAACACACTTTTCAGGAAAGGCTTCAGACTGTGGGTCTCGTCGTTAAGATACAAAGCGACTGTCCGTCACTTGGAGGGGTGAACGTTTTACTAAAAAAAATTTTTCTTTTACAGAATGCCTAAAGTTAGTCATAGAAAGTAAAGCTGCACAGGCGTCTATCAGTAGTTGACTTTAGATGTAGACGAATACTAGGTGAAAGTTCAGCTTGGATGGTTTGTTATCCTACTGTGTCGGGCAGTGTTCCAAGTGCCGGCGAATACGTCCTTGTTCTAGCAAGACCATATCGTGTATAGACTGAAATACTCTTTTGTGTCTTGGCGTTGTATATTATTCATCGGCCACTGGGCAGCTCCTGATTTACACCCACCTAGAGAGTCAACTGTGATTTTCTCCTGCAACGGTATTTAGAAAATCATTATTTCAGCAAGGAACCACTCGGCCAGGAAAAATCTGTCTGCCGTATACTTCTACTTATGTCCATGTATTTTATATTGGGAATTTTGAGGAAGTCGTCCGAGGTGATTCTTTCAGGGTTCGGCCCTGTCTTTGTTAGTGGTATCGACTTTAGAAGCTGGAAGTGTCGTTTTCTAAAAATAATCAGCAATCCGTTCTCTTACTATTTTGAAATTCAATTGATTTGGTTATGCAGGAAATAAGGAATGGACTTGTTATAGGAGTAACTCAGTCAAATCTAATGCCAACGGCCATACCATGCTGAAAACACCGGTTCTCGTCTGATCACCGCAGTTAAGCAGCATTGGGCGTGGTTAGTACTTGGATGGGTGACCGCTTGGGAACACCACGTGCAGTTGGCTTCATTTTTTTTATTTTGCTTTTTTCTTTAATAACTGCAGCCAGCATGTCGGCGTCGTTGGGACTACTCCCAAACTACCTATTTGCCGAAATGATTGCATTGTTTGATTATGGCTTTTTCTAAAAAAATTCCTTTTTGTTGCCTAATCGTTTCTCAGTAAGTGCACTCGAGCCTAGCCAGTTTGTTCCGCGATTATCGAAGACGCAATGAAACGCGTGAATGAGTGTTGGGAGATACCTGTCGAGCAAATGAGGTAATATTCCTCACCGCAGTATCTCAGTATGAAATTTTGCCGTCCAGGTGGTGGGATGGTCTACTTCCGGAAAAAGGAGGGCAACCACGAAAGATGTGAGACGGGACATCTCCGAGTTAAGATACACAGCGCTTGTCCAATACTTGGAGAGCTGAACATTATATGAATTCCTTTTTTTTCTCTCCGGGGGTATAATCAGATAAACACAGAAGGCAAGGGGGTTAGGCGCCTGTCATTTGCTTCATGCATATTTCAAAATTTAGACTAGGATATTTTATATTTGAATGTAATTTTCCCTCCTAAAATTAACACACCTTTCAGGAAAGGCTTCAGACTGTGGGTCTCGTCGTTAAGATACAAAGCGACTGTCCGTCACTTGGAGGGGTGAACGTTTTACTAAATTTTTTTCTTTCTTTTACAGAATGCCTAAAGTTAGTCATAGAAAGTAAAGCTGCACAGGCGTCTATCAGTAGTTGACTTTAGATCGCAGACGAATACTAGGTGAAAGTTCAGCTTGGATGGTTTGTTATCCTACTGTGTCGGGCAGTGTTCCAAGTGCCGGCGAATACGTACTTGTTCTAGCAAGACCATATCGTGTATAGACTGAAATATCTTTTGTGTCTTGGCGTTGTATATTATTCATCGGCCACTGGGCAGCTCCTGATTTACACCCACCGAGAGAGTCAACTGTGATTTTCTCCTGCAACGGTATATAGAAAATCATTATTTCAGCAAGGAACCACTCGGCCAGGTAAAATCTGTCTGCCGTATATTTCTACTTATGTCCATGTATTTTATATTGGGAATTTTGATGAAGTCGTCCGAGGTGAATCTTTCAGGGTTCGGCCCTGTATTTGTTAGTGGTATCGACTTTAGAAGCTGGAAGTGTCGTTTTCTAAAGATAATCAGCAATCCGTTCTCTTACTATTTTGAAATTCAATTGATTTGGTTATGCAGGAAATAAGGAATGGTCTTGTTATAGGAGTAACTCAGTCAAATCTAATGCCAACGGCCATACCATGCTGAAAACACCGGTTCTCGTCTGATCACCGCAGTTAAGCAGCATTGGGCGTGGTTAGTACTTGGATGGGTGACCGCTTGGGAACACCACGTGCAGTTGGCTTCATTTTTTTTATTTTGCTTTTTTCTTTAATAACTGCAGCCAGCATGTCGGCGTCGTTGGGACTACTCCCAAACTACCTATTTGCCGAAATGATTGCATTGTTTGATTATGGCTTTTTCTAAAAAAATTCCTTTTTGTTGCCTAATCGTTTCTCAGTAAGTGCACTCGAGCCTAGCCAGTTTGTTCCGCGATTATCGAAGACGCAATGAAACGCGTGAATGAGTGTTGGGAGATACCTGTCGAGCAAATGAGGTAATATTCCTAACCGCAGTATCTCAGTATGATATTTTGCCGTCCAGGTGGTGGGATGGTCTACTTCCGGAAAAAGGAGGGCAACCACGAAAGATGTGAGACGGGACATCTCCGAGTTAAGATACACAGCGCTTGTCCAATACTTTTAGAGCTGAACATTATATGAATTCCTTTTTTTTCTCTCCGGGGGTATAATCAGATAAACACAGAAGGCAAGGGGGTTAGGCGCCTGTCATTTGCTTCATGCATATTTCAAAATTTAGACTAGGATATTTTATATTTGAATGTAATTTTCCCTCCTAAAATTAACACACCTTTCAGGAAAGGCTTCAGACTGTGGGTCTCGTCGTTAAGATACAAAGCGACTGTCCGTCACTTGGAGGGGTGAACGTTTTACTAAATTTTTTTCTTTCTTTTACAGAATGCCTAAAGTTAGTCATAGAAAGTAAAGCTGCACAGGCGTCTATCAGTAGTTGACTTTAGATCGCAGACGAATACTAGGTGAAAGTTCAGCTTGGATGGTTTGTTATCCTACTGTGTCGGGCAGTGTTCCAAGTGCCGGCGAATACGTACTTGTTCTAGCAAGACCATATCGTGTATAGACTGAAATATCTTTTGTGTCTTGGCGTTGTATATTATTCATCGGCCACTGGGCAGCTCCTGATTTACACCCACCGAGAGAGTCAACTGTGATTTTCTCCTGCAACGGTATATAGAAAATCATTATTTCAGCAAGGAACCACTCGGCCAGGTAAAATCTGTCTGCCGTATATTTCTACTTATGTCCATGTATTTTATATATGGAATTTTGAGGAAGTCGTCCGAGGTGAATCTTTCAGGGTTCGGCCCTGTATTTGTTAGTGGTATCGACTTTAGAAGCTGGAAGTGTCGTTTTCTAAAGATAATCAGCAATCCGTTCTCTTACTATTTTGAAATTCAATTGATTTGGTTATGCAGGAAATAAGGAATGGTCTTGTTATAGGAGTAACTCAGTCAAATCTAATGCCAACGGCCATACCATGCTGAAAACACCGGTTCTCGTCTGATCACCGCAATTAAGCAGCATTGGGCGTGGTTAGTACTTGGATGGGTGACCGCTTGGGAACACCACGTGCAGTTGGCTTCATTTTTTTTATTTTGCTTTTTTCTTTAATAACTTCAGCCAGCATGTCGGCGTCGTTGGGACTACTCCCAAACTACCTATTTGCCGAAATGATTGCATTGTTTGATTATGGCTTTTTCTAAAAAAATTCCTTTTTGTTGCCTAATCGTTTCTCAGTAAGTGCACTCGAGCCTAGCCAGTTTGTTCCGCGATTATCGAAGACGCAATGAAACGCGTGAATGAGTGTTGGGAGATACCTGTCGAGCAAATGAGGTAATATTCCTAACCGCAGTATCTCAGTATGAAATTTTGCCGTCCAGGTGGTGGGATGGTCTACTTCCGGAAAAAGGAGGGCAACCACGAAAGATGTGAGACGGGACATCTCCGAGTTAAGATACACAGCGCTTGTCCAATACTTGGAGAGCTGAACATTATATGAATTCCTTTTTTTTCTCTCCGGGGGTATAATCAGATAAACACAGAAGGCAAGGGGGTTAGGCGCCTGTCATTTGCTTCATGCATATTTCAAAATTTAGACTAGGATATTTTATATTTGAATGTAATTTTCCCTCCTAAAATTAACACACCTTTCAGGAAAGGCTTCAGACTGTGGGTCTCGTCGTTAAGATACAAAGCGACTGTCCGTCACTTGGAGGGGTGAACGTTTTACTAATTTTTTTTCTTTCTTTTACAGAATGCCTAAAGTTAGTCATAGAAAGTAAAGCTGCACAGGCGTCTATCAGTAGTTGACTTTAGATCGCAGACGAATACTAGGTGAAAGTTCAGCTTGGATGGTTTGTTATCCAACTGTGTCGGGCAGTGTTCCAAGTGCCGGCGAATACGTACTTGTTCTAGCAAGACTATATCGTGTATAGACTGAAATACTCTTTTGTGTCTTGGCGTTGTATATTATTCATCGGCCACTGGGCAGCTCCTGATTTACACCCACCGAGAGAGTCAACTGTGATTTTCTCCTGCAACGGTATATAGAAAATCATTATTTCAGCAAGGAACCACTCGGCCAGGTAAAATCTGTCTGCCGTATATTTCTACTTATGTCCATGTATTTTATATTGGGAATTTTGAGGAAGTCGTCCGAGGTGAATCTTTCAGGGTTCGGCCCTGTATTTGTTAGTGGTATCGACTTTAGAAGCTGGAAGTGTCGTTTTCTAAAGATAATCAGCAATCCGTTCTCTTACTATTTTGAAATTCAATTGATTTGGTTATGCAGGAAATAAGGAATGGTCTTGTTATAGGAGTAACTCAGTCAAATCTAATGCCAACGGCCATACCATGCTGAAAACACCGGTTCTCGTCTGATCACCGCAGTTAAGCAGCATTGGGCGTGGTTAGTACTTGGATGGGTGACCGCTTGGGAACACCACGTGCAGTTGGCTTCATTTTTTTTATTTTGCTTTTTTCTTTAATAACTGCAGCCAGCATGTCGGCGTCGTTGGGACTACTCCCAAACTACCTATTTGCCGAAATGATTGCATTGTTTGATTATGGCTTTTTCTAAAAAAATTCCTTTTTGTTGCCTAATCGTTTCTCAGTAAGTGCACTCGAGCCTAGCCAGTTTGTTCCGCGATTATCGAAGACGCAATGAAACGCGTGAATGAGTGTTGGGAGATACCTGTCGAGCAAATGAGGTAATATTCCTCACCGCAGTATCTCAGTATGAAATTTTGCCGTCCAGGTGGTGGGATGGTCTACTTCCGGAAAAAGGAGGGCAACCACGAAAGATGTGAGACGGGACATCTCCGAGTTAAGATACACAGCGCTTGTCCAATACTGGGAGGGGTGAACATTATATGAATTCCTTTTCTTTCTCTCCGGGGGTATAATCAGATAAACACAGAAGGCAAGGGGGTTAGGCGCCTGTCATTTGCTTCATGCATATTTCAAAATTTAGTCTAGGATAGTTTATATTTGAATGTAATTTTCCCTCCTAAAATTAACACACTTTTCAGGAAAGGCTTCAGACTGTGGGTCTCGTCGTTAAGATACAAAGCGACTGTCCGTCACTTGGAAGGGTGAACGTTTTACTAAAAAAAAATTTTCTTTTACAGAATGCCTAAAGTTAGTCATAGAAAGTAAAGCTGCACAGGCGTCTATCAGTAGTTGACTTTAGATCGCAGACGAATACTAGGTGAAAGTTCAGCTTGGATGGTTTGTTATCCTACTGTGTCGGGCAGTGTTCCAAGTGCCGGCGAATACGTACTTGTTCTAGCAAGACCATATCGTGTATAGACTGAAATACTCTTTTGTGTCTTGGCGTTGTATATTATTCATCGGCCACTGGGCAGCTCCTGATTTACACCCACCGAGAGAGTCAACTGTGATTTTCTCCTGCAACGGTATTTAGAAAATCATTATTTCATCAAGGAACCACTCGGCCAGGTGAAATCTGTCTGCCGTATATTTCTACTTATGTCCATGTATTTTATATTGGGAATTTTGAGGAAGTCGTCCGAGGTGAATCTTTCAGGGTTCGGCCCTGTATTTTTTAGTGGTATCGACTTTAGAAGCTGGAAGTGTCGTTTTCTAAAGATAATCAGCAATCCGTTCTCTTACTATTTTGAAATTCAATTGATTTGGTTATGCAGGAAATAAAGAATGGACTTGTTATAGGAGTAACTCAGTCAAATCTAATGCCAACGGCCATACCATGCTGAAAACACCGGTTCTCGTCTGATCACCGCAGTTAAGCAGCATTGGGCGTGGTTAGTACTTGGATGGGTGACCGCTTGGGAACACCACGTGCAGTTGGCTTCATTTTTTTTATTTTGCTTTTTTCTTTAATAACTGCAGCCAGCATGTCGGCGTCGTTGGGACTACTCCCAAACTACCTATTTGCCGAAATGATTGCATTGTTTGATTATGGCTTTTTCTAAAAAAATTCCTTTTTGTTGCCTAATCGTTTCTCAGTAAGTGCACTCGAGCCTAGCCAGTTTGTTCCGCGATTATCGAAGACGCAATGAAACGCGTGAATGAGTGTTGGGAGATACCTGTCGAGCAAATGAGGTAATATTCCTCACCGCAGTATCTCAGTATGAAATTTTGCCGTCCAGGTGGTGGGATGGTCTACTTCCGGAAAAAGGAGGGCAACCACGAAAGATGTGAGACGGGACATCTCCGAGTTAAGATACACAGCGCTTGTCCAATACTGGGAGGGGTGAACATTATATGAATTCCTTTTCTTTCTCTCCGGGGGTATAATCAGATAAACACAGAAGGCAAGGGGGTTAGGCGCCTGTCATTTGCTTCATGCATATTTCAAAATTTAGTCTAGGATAGTTTATATTTGAATGTAATTTTCCCTCCTAAAATTAACACACTTTTCAGGAAAGGCTTCAGACTGTGGGTCTCGTCGTTAAGATACAAAGCGACTGTCCGTCACTTGGAAGGGTGAACGTTTTACTAAAAAAAAATTTTCTTTTACAGAATGCCTAAAGTTAGTCATAGAAAGTAAAGCTGCACAGGCGTCTATCAGTAGTTGACTTTAGATCGCAGACGAATACTAGGTGAAAGTTCAGCTTGGATGGTTTGTTATCCTACTGTGTCGGGCAGTGTTCCAAGTGCCGGCGAATACGTACTTGTTCTAGCAAGACCATATCGTGTATAGACTGAAATACTCTTTTGTGTCTTGGCGTTGTATATTATTCATCGGCCACTGGGCAGCTCCTGATTTACACCCACCGAGAGAGTCAACTGTGATTTTCTCCTGCAACGGTATTTAGAAAATCATTATTTCATCAAGGAACCACTCGGCCAGGTGAAATCTGTCTGCCGTATATTTCTACTTATGTCCATGTATTTTATATTGGGAATTTTGAGGAAGTCGTCCGAGGTGAATCTTTCAGGGTTCGGCCCTGTATTTTTTAGTGGTATCGACTTTAGAAGCTGGAAGTGTCGTTTTCTAAAGATAATCAGCAATCCGTTCTCTTACTATTTTGAAATTCAATTGATTTGGTTATGCAGGAAATAAAGAATGGACTTGTTATAGGAGTAACTCAGTCAAATCTAATGCCAACGGCCATACCATGCTGAAAACACCGGTTCTCGTCTGATCACCGCAGTTAAGCAGCATTGGGCGTGGTTAGTACTTGGATGGGTGACCGCTTGGGAACACCACGTGCAGTTGGCTTCATTTTTTTTATTTTGCTTTTTTCTTTAATAACTGCAGCCAGCATGTCGGCGTCGTTGGGACTACTCCCAAACTACCTATTTGCCGAAATGATTGTATTGTTTGATTATGGCTTTTTCTAAAAAAAATTCCTTTTTGTTGCCTAATCGTTTCTCAGTAAGTGCACTCGAGCCTAGCCAGTTTGTTCCGCGATTATCGAAGACGCAATGAAACGCGTGAATGAGTGTTGGGAGATACCTGTCGAGCAAATGAGGTAATATTCCTCACCGCAGTATCTCAGTATGAAATTTTGCCGTCCAGGTGGTGGGATGGTCTACTTCCGGAAAAAGGAGGGCAACCACGAAAGATGTGAGACGGGACATCTCCGAGTTAAGATACACAGCGCTTGTCCAATACTTGGAGGGGTGAACATTATATGAATTCCTTTTCTTTCTCTCCGGGGGTATAATCAGATAAACACAGAAGGCAAGGGGGTTAGGCGCCTGTCATTTGCTTCATGCATATTTCAAAATTTAGTCTAGGATAGTTTATATTTGAATGTAATTTTCCCTCCTAAAATTAACACACTTTTCAGGAAAGGCTTCAGACTGTGGGTCTCGTCGTTAAGATACAAAGCGACTGTCCGTCACTTGGAGGGGTGAACGTTTTACTAAAAAAAATTTTTCTTTTACAGAATGCCTAAAGTTAGTCATAGAAAGTAAAGCTGCACAGGCGTCTATCAGTAGTTGACTTTAGATCGCAGACGAATACTAGGTGAAAGTTCAGCTTGGATGGTTTGTTATCCTTCTGTGTCGGGCAGTGTTCCAAGTGCCGGCGAATACGTACTTGTTCTAGCAAGACCATATCGTGTATAGACTGAAATACTCTTTTGTGTCTTGGCGTTGTATATTATTCATCGGCCACTGGGAAGCTCCTGATTTACACCCACCGAGTGAGTCAACTGTGATTTTCTCCTGCAACGGTATTTAGAAAATCATTATTTCAGCAAGGAACCACTCGGCCAGGTGAAATCTGTCTGTCGTATATTTCTACTTTTGTCCATGTATTTTATATTGGGAATTTTGAGGAAGTCGTCCGAGGTGAATCTTTCAGGGTTCGGCCCTGTATTTGTTAGTGGTATCGACTTTAGAAGCTGGAAGTGTCGTTTTCTAAAGATAATCAGCAATCCGTTCTCTTACTATTTTGAAATTCAATTGATTTGGTTATGCAGGAAATAAGGAATGGACTTGTTATAGGAGTAACTCAGTCAAATCTAATGCCAACGGCCATACCATGCTGAAAACACCGGTTCTCGTCTGATCACCGCAGTTAAGCAGCATTGGGCGTGGTTAGTACTTGGATGGGTGACCGCTTGGGAACACCACGTGCAGTTGGCTTCATTTTTTTTATTTTGCTTTTTTCTTTAATAACTGCAGCCAGCATGTCGGCGTCGTTGGGACTACTCCCAAACTACCTATTTGCCGAAATGATTGCATTGTTTGATTATGGCTTTTTCTAAAAAAATTCCTTTTTGTTGCCTAATCGTTTCTCAGTAAGTGCACTCGAGCCTAGCCAGTTTGTTCCGCGATTATCGAAGACGCAATGAAACGCGTGAA
Source organism: Zootermopsis nevadensis (assembly GCF_977971745.1). Lineage (NCBI taxonomy): Eukaryota > Metazoa > Arthropoda > Insecta > Blattodea > Termopsidae > Zootermopsis > Zootermopsis nevadensis. The sequence continues at coordinate 1,069,323 of NW_028259149.1, read as the reverse complement.
TGAGTGTTGGGAGATACCTGTCGAGCAAATGAGGTAATATTCCTCACCGCAGTATCTCAGTATGAAATTTTGCCGTCCAGGTGGTGGGATGGTCTACTTCCGGAAAAAGGAGGGCAACCACGAAAGATGTGAGACGGGACATCTCCGAGTTAAGATACACAGCGCTTGTCCAATACTTGGAGAGCTGAACATTATATGAATTCCTTTTTTTTCTCTCCGGGGGTATAATCAGATAAACACAGAAGGCAAGGGGGTTAGGCGCCTGTCATTTGCTTCATGCATATTTCAAAATTTAGACTAGGATATTTTATATTTGAATGTAATTTTCCCTACTAAAATTAACACACCTTTCAGGAAAGGCTTCAGACTGTGGGTCTCGTCGTTAAGATACAAAGCGACTGTCCGTCACTTGGAGGGGTGAACGTTTTACTAAATTTTTTTCTTTCTTTTACAGAATGCCTAAAGTTAGTCATAGAAAGTAAAGCTGCACAGGCGTCTATCAGTAGTTGACTTTAGATCGCAGACGAATACTAGGTGAAAGTTCAGCTTGGATGGTTTGTTATCCTACTGTGTCGGGCAGTGTTCCAAGTGCCGGCGAATACGTACTTGTTCTAGCAAGACCATATCGTGTATAGACTGAAATACTCTTTTGTGTCTTGGCGTTGTATATTATTCATCGGCCACTGGGCAGCTCCTGATTTACACCCACCGAGATAGTCAACTGTGATTTTCTCCTGCAACGGTATATAGAAAATCATTATTTCAGCAAGGAACCACTCGGCCAGGTAAAATCTGTCTGCCGTATATTTCTACTTATGTCCATGTATTTTATATTGGGAATTTTGAGGAAGTCGTCCGAGGTGAATCTTTCAGGGTTCGGCCCTGTATTTGTAAGTGGTATCGACTTTAGAAGCTGGAAGTGTCGTTTTCTAAAGATAATCAGCAATCCGTTCTCTTACTATTTTGAAATTCAATTGATTTGGTTATGCAGGAAATAAGGAATGGACTTGTTATAGGAGTAACTCAGTCAAATCTAATGCCAACGGCCATACCATGCTGAAAACACCGGTTCTCGTCTGATCACCGCAGTTAAGCAGCATTGGGCGTGGTTAGTACTTGGATTGGTGACCGCTTGGGAACACCACGTGCAGTAGGCTTCATTTTTTTTATTTTGCTTTTTTCTTTAATAACTGCAGCCAGCATGTCGGCGTCGTTGGGACTACTCCCAAACTACCTATTTGCCGAAATGATTGCATTGTTTGATTATGGCTTTTTCTAAAAAAATTCCTTTTTGTTGCCTAATCGTTTCTCAGTAAGTGCACTCGAGCCTAGCCAGTTTGTTCCGCGATTATCGAAGACGCAATGAAACGCGTGAATGAGTGTTGGGAGATACCTGTCGAGCAAATGAGGTAATATTCCTCACCGCAGTATCTCAGTATGAAATTTTGCCGTCCAGGTGGTGGGATGGTCTACTTCCGGAAAAAGGAGGGCAACCACGAAAGATGTGAGACGGGACATCTCCGAGTTAAGATTCACAGCGCTTGTCCAATACTTGGAGGGGTGAACATTATATGAATTCCTTTTCTTTCTCTCCGGGGGTATAATCAGATAAACACAGAAGGCAAGGGGGTTAGGCGCCTGTCATTTGCTTCATGCATATTTCAAAATTTTGTCTAGGATCATTTATATTTGAATGTAATTTTCCCTCCTAAAATTAACACACCTTTCAGGAAAGGCTTCAGACTGTGGGTCTCGCCGTTAAGATACAAAGCGACTGTCCGTCACTTGGAGGAGTGAACGTTTTACTAAAAAAAATTTTTTCTTTTACAGAATGCCTAAAGTTAGTCATAGAAAGTAAAGCTGCACAGGCGTCTATCAGTAGTTGACATTAGATCGCAGACGAATACTAGGTGATAGTTCAGCTTGGATGGTTTGTTATCCTACTGTGTCGGGCAGTGTTCCAAGTGCCGGCGAATACGTACTTGTTCTAGCAAGACCATATCGTGTATAGACTGAAATACACTTTTGTGCCTTGGCGTTGTATATTATTCATCGGCCACTGGGCAGCTCCTGATTTACACCCACCGAGAGAGTCAACTGTGATTTTCTCCTGCAACGGTATTTAGAAAATCATTATTTCAGCAATGAACCACTCGGCCAGGTAAAATCTGTCTGCCGTATATTTCTACTTATGTCCATGTATTTTATTTTGGGAATTTTGAGGAAGTCGTCCGAGGTGAATCTTTCAGGGTTCGGCCCTGTATTTGTTAGTGGTATCGACTTTAGAAGCTGGAAGTGTCGTTTTCTAAAGATAATCAGCAATCCGTTCTCTTACTATTTTGAAATTCAATTGATTTGGTTATGCAGGAAATAAGGAATGGATTTGTTATAGGAGTAACTCAGTCAAATCTAATGCCAACGGCCATACCATGCTGAAAACCCCGGTTCTCGTCTGATCACCGCAGTTAAGCAGCATTGGGCGTGGTTAGTACTTGGATGGGTGACCGCTTGGGAACACCACGTGCAGTTGGCTTCATTTTTTTTATTTTGCTTTTTTCTTTAATAACTGCAGCCAGCATGTCGGCGTCGTTGGGACTACTCCCAAACTACCTATTTGCCGAAATGATTGCATTGTTTGATTATGGCTTTTTCTAAAAAAATTCCTTTTTGTTGCCTAATCGTTTCTCAGTAAGTGCACTCGAGCCTAGCCAGTTTGTTCCGCGATTATCGAAGACGCAATGAAACGCGTGAATGAGTGTTGGGAGATACCTGTCGAGCAAATGAGGTAATATTCCTCACCGCAGTATCTCAGTATGAAATTTTGCCGTCCAGGTGGTGGGATGGTCTACTTCCGGAAAAAGGAGGGCAACCACGAAAGATGTGAGACGGGACATCTCCGAGTTAAGATACACAGCGCTTGTCCAATACTTGGAGAGCTGAACATTATATGAATTCCTTTTTTTTCTCTCCGGGGGTATAATCAGATAAACACAGAAGGCAAGGGGGTTAGGCGCCTGTCATTTGCTTCATGCATATTTCAAAATTTAGACTAGGATATTTTATATTTGAATGTAATTTTCCCTACTAAAATTAACACACCTTTCAGGAAAGGCTTCAGACTGTGGGTCTCGTCGTTAAGATACAAAGCGACTGTCCGTCACTTGGAGGGGTGAACGTTTTACTAAATTTTTTTCTTTCTTTTACAGAATGCCTAAAGTTAGTCATAGAAAGTAAAGCTGCACAGGCGTCTATCAGTAGTTGACTTTAGATCGCAGACGAATACTAGGTGAAAGTTCAGCTTGGATGGTTTGTTATCCTACTGTGTCGGGCAGTGTTCCAAGTGCCGGCGAATACGTACTTGTTCTAGCAAGACCATATCGTGTATAGACTGAAATACTCTTTTGTGTCTTGGCGTTGTATATTATTCATCGGCCACTGGGCAGCTCCTGATTTACACCCACCGAGATAGTCAACTGTGATTTTCTCCTGCAACGGTATATAGAAAATCATTATTTCAGCAAGGAACCACTCGGCCAGGTAAAATCTGTCTGCCGTATATTTCTACTTATGTCCATGTATTTTATATTGGGAATTTTGAGGAAGTCGTCCGAGGTGAATCTTTCAGGGTTCGGCCCTGTATTTGTAAGTGGTATCGACTTTAGAAGCTGGAAGTGTCGTTTTCTAAAGATAATCAGCAATCCGTTCTCTTACTATTTTGAAATTCAATTGATTTGGTTATGCAGGAAATAAGGAATGGACTTGTTATAGGAGTAACTCAGTCAAATCTAATGCCAACGGCCATACCATGCTGAAAACACCGGTTCTCGTCTGATCACCGCAGTTAAGCAGCATTGGGCGTGGTTAGTACTTGGATTGGTGACCGCTTGGGAACACCACGTGCAGTAGGCTTCATTTTTTTTATTTTGCTTTTTTCTTTAATAACTGCAGCCAGCATGTCGGCGTCGTTGGGACTACTCCCAAACTACCTATTTGCCGAAATGATTGCATTGTTTGATTATGGCTTTTTCTAAAAAAATTCCTTTTTGTTGCCTAATCGTTTCTCAGTAAGTGCACTCGAGCCTAGCCAGTTTGTTCCGCGATTATCGAAGACGCAATGAAACGCGTGAATGAGTGTTGGGAGATACCTGTCGAGCAAATGAGGTAATATTCCTCACCGCAGTATCTCAGTATGAAATTTTGCCGTCCAGGTGGTGGGATGGTCTACTTCCGGAAAAAGGAGGGCAACCACGAAAGATGTGAGACGGGACATCTCCGAGTTAAGATTCACAGCGCTTGTCCAATACTTGGAGGGGTGAACATTATATGAATTCCTTTTCTTTCTCTCCGGGGGTATAATCAGATAAACACAGAAGGCAAGGGGGTTAGGCGCCTGTCATTTGCTTCATGCATATTTCAAAATTTTGTCTAGGATCATTTATATTTGAATGTAATTTTCCCTCCTAAAATTAACACACCTTTCAGGAAAGGCTTCAGACTGTGGGTCTCGCCGTTAAGATACAAAGCGACTGTCCGTCACTTGGAGGAGTGAACGTTTTACTAAAAAAAATTTTTTCTTTTACAGAATGCCTAAAGTTAGTCATAGAAAGTAAAGCTGCACAGGCGTCTATCAGTAGTTGACATTAGATCGCAGACGAATACTAGGTGATAGTTCAGCTTGGATGGTTTGTTATCCTACTGTGTCGGGCAGTGTTCCAAGTGCCGGCGAATACGTACTTGTTCTAGCAAGACCATATCGTGTATAGACTGAAATACACTTTTGTGCCTTGGCGTTGTATATTATTCATCGGCCACTGGGCAGCTCCTGATTTACACCCACCGAGAGAGTCAACTGTGATTTTCTCCTGCAACGGTATTTAGAAAATCATTATTTCAGCAATGAACCACTCGGCCAGGTAAAATCTGTCTGCCGTATATTTCTACTTATGTCCATGTATTTTATTTTGGGAATTTTGAGGAAGTCGTCCGAGGTGAATCTTTCAGGGTTCGGCCCTGTATTTGTTAGTGGTATCGACTTTAGAAGCTGGAAGTGTCGTTTTCTAAAGATAATCAGCAATCCGTTCTCTTACTATTTTGAAATTCAATTGATTTGGTTATGCAGGAAATAAGGAATGGATTTGTTATAGGAGTAACTCAGTCAAATCTAATGCCAACGGCCATACCATGCTGAAAACCCCGGTTCTCGTCTGATCACCGCAGTTAAGCAGCATTGGGCGTGGTTAGTACTTGGATGGGTGACCGCTTGTGAACACCACGTGCTGTTGGCTTCATTTTTTTTATTTTGCTTTTTTCTTTAATAACTGCAGCCAGCATGTCGGCGTCGTTGGGACTACTCCCAAACTACCTATTTGCCGAAATGATTGCATTGTTTGATTATGGCTTTTTCTAAAAAAAATCCTTTTTGTTGCCTAATCGTTTCTCAGTAAGTGCACTCGAGCCTAGCCAGTTTGTTCCGCGATTATCGAAGACGCAATGAAACGCGTAATGAGTGTTGGGAGATACCTGTCGAGCAAATGAGGTAATATTCCTCACCGCAGTATCTCAGTATGAAATTTTGCCGTCCAGGTGGTGGGATGGTCTACTTCCGGAAAAAGGAGGGCAACCACGAAAGATGTGAGACGGGACATCTCCGAGTTAAGATACACAGCGCTTGTCCAATACTTGGAGGGGTGAACATTATATGAATTCCTTTTCTTTCTCTCCGGGGGTATAATCAGATAAACACAGAAGGCAAGGGGGTTAGGCGCCTGTCATTTGCTTCATGCATATTTCAAAATTTAGACTAGGATATTTTATATTTGAATGTAATTTTCCTTCCTAAAATTAACACACCTTTCAGGAAAGGCTTCAGACTGTGGGTCTCGTCGTTAAGATACAAAGCGACTGTCCGTCACTTGGAGGGGTGAACGTTTTACTAAATTTTTTTCTTTCTTTTACAGAATGTCTAAAGTTAGTCATAGAAAGTAAAGCTGCACAGGCGTCTATCAGTAGTTGACTTTAGATCGCAGACGAATACTAGGTGAAAGTTCAGCTTGGATGGTTTGTTATCCTACTGTGTCGGGCAGTGTTCCAAGTGCCGGCGAATACGTACTTGTTCTAGCAAGACCATATCGTGTATAGACTGAAATACTCTTTTGTGTCTTGGCGTTGTATATTATTCATCGGCCACTGGGCAGCTCCTGATTTACACCCACCGAGAGAGTCAACTGTGATTTTCTCCTGCAACGGTATTTAGAAAATCATTATTTCATCAAGGAACCACTCGGCCAGGTGAAATCTGTCTGCCGTATATTTCTACTTATGTCCATGTATTTTATATTGGGAATTTTGAGGAAGTCGTCCGAGGTGAATCTTTCAGGGTTCGGCCCTGTATTTTTTAGTGGTATCGACTTTAGAAGCTGGAAGTGTCGTTTTCTAAAGATAATCAGCAATCCGTTCTCTTACTATTTTGAAATTCAATTGATTTGGTTATGCAGGAAATAAAGAATGGACTTGTTATAGGAGTAACTCAGTCAAATCTAATGCCAACGGCCATACCATGCTGAAAACACCGGTTCTCGTCTGATCACCGCAGTTAAGCAGCATTGGGCGTGGTTAGTACTTGGATGGGTGACCGCTTGGGAACACCACGTGCAGTTGGCTTCATTTTTTTTATTTTGCTTTTTTCTTTAATAACTGCAGCCAGCATGTCGGCGTCGTTGGGACTACTCCCAAACTACCTATTTGCCGAAATGATTGCATTGTTTGATTATGGCTTTTTCTAAAAAAATTCCTTTTTGTTGCCTAATCGTTTCTCAGTAAGTGCACTCGAGCCTAGCCAGTTTGTTCCGCGATTATCGAAGACGCAATGAAACGCGTGAATGAGTGTTGGGAGATACCTGTCGAGCAAATGAGGTAATATTCCTCACCGCAGTATCTCAGTATGAAATTTTGCCGTCCAGGTGGTGGGATGGTCTACTTCCGGAAAAAGGAGGGCAACCACGAAAGATGTGAGACGGGACATCTCCGAGTTAAGATACACAGCGCTTGTCCAATACTGGGAGGGGTGAACATTATATGAATTCCTTTTCTTTCTCTCCGGGGGTATAATCAGATAAACACAGAAGGCAAGGGGGTTAGGCGCCTGTCATTTGCTTCATGCATATTTCAAAATTTAGTCTAGGATAGTTTATATTTGAATGTAATTTTCCCTCCTAAAATTAACACACCTTTCAGGAAAGGCTTCAGACTGTGGGTCTCGCCGTTAAGATACAAAGCGACTGTCCGTCACTTGGAGGAGTGAACGTTTTACTAAAAAAAATTTTTTCTTTTACAGAATGCCTAAAGTTAGTCATAGAAAGTAAAGCTGCACAGGCGTCTATCAGTAGTTGACTTTAGATCGCAAACGAATACTAGGTGAAAGTTCAGCTTGGATGGTTTGTTATCCTACTGTGTCGGGCAGTGTTCCAAGTGCCGGCGAATACGTACTTGTTCTAGCAAGACCATATCGTGTATAGACTGAAATACTCTTTTGTGCCTTGGCGTTGTATATTATTCATCGGCCACTGGGCAGCTCCTGATTTACACCCACCGAGAGAGTCAACTGTGATTTTCTCCTGCAACGGTATTTAGAAAATCATTATTTCAGCAAGGAACCACTCGGCCAGGTAAAATCTGTCTGCCGTATATTTCTACTTATGTCCATGTATTTTATATTGGGAATTTTGAGGAAGTCGTCCGAGGTGAATCTTTCAGGGTTCGGCCCTGTATTTGTTAGTGGTATCGACTTTAGAAGCTGGAAGTGTCGTTTTCTAAAGATAATCAGCAATCCGTTCTCTTACTATTTTGAAATTCAATTGATTTGGTTATGCAAGAAATAAGGAATGGACTTGTTATAGGAGTAACTCAGTCAAATCTAATGCCAACGGCCATACCATGCTGAAAACACCGGTTCTCGTCTGATCACCGCAGTTAAGCAGCATTGGGCGTGGTTAGTACTTGGATGGGTGACCGCTTGGGAACACCACGTGCTGTTGGCTTCATTTTTTTTATTTTGCTTTTTTCTTTAATAACTGCAGCCAGCATGTCGGCGTCGTTGGGACTGCTCCCAAACTACCTATGTGCCGAAATGATTGCATTGTTTGATTATGGCTTTTTCTAAAAAAATTCCTTTTTGTTGCCTTATCGTTTCTCAGTAAGTGCACTCGAGCCTAGCCAGTTTGTTCCGCGATTATCGATGACGCAATGAAACGCATGAATGAGTGTTGGGAGATACCTGTCGAGCAAATGAGGTAATTTTCCTCACCGCAGTATCTCAGTGTGAAATTTTGCCGTCCAGGTGGTGGGATGGTCTACTTCCGGAAAAAGGAGGGCAACCACGAAAAATGTGAGACGGGACATCTCCGAGTTAAGATACACAGAGCTTGTCCAATACTTGGAGAGGTGAACATTATATAAATTCCTTTTTTTTCTCTCCGGGGGTATAATCAGATAAACACAGAAGGCAAGGGGGTTAGGCGCCTGTCATTTGCTTCAAGTTATTTCAAGATTTAGTCTAGGATAATTTATATTTGAATGTAATTTTCCCTCCTAAAATTAACACACCTTTCAGGAAAGGCTTCAGACTGTGGGTCTCGTCGTTAAGATACAAAGCGACTGTCCGTCACTTGGAGGGGTGAACGTTTTACTAATTTTTTTTCTTTCTTTTACAGAATGCCTAAAGTTAGTCATAGAAAGTAAAGCTGCACAGGCGTCTATCAGTAGTTGACTTTAGATCGCAGACGAATACTAGGTGAAAGTTCAGCTTGGATGGTTTGTTATCCTACTGTGTCGGGCAGTGTTCCAAGTGCCGGCGAATACGTACTTGTTCTAGCAAGACCATATCGTGTATAGACTGAAATACTCTTTTGTGTCTTGGCGTTGTATATTATTCATCGGCCACTGGGCAGCTCCTGATTTACACCCACCGAGAGAGTCAACTGTGATTTTCTCCAGCAACGGTATATAGAAAATCATTATTTCAGCAAGGAACCACTCGGCCAGGTAAAATCTGTCTGCCGTATATTTCTACTTATGTCCATGTATTTTATATTGGGAATTTTGAGGAAGTCGTCCGAGTTGAATCTTTCAGGGTTCGGCCCTCTATTTGTTAGTGGTATCGACTTTAGAAGCTGGAAGTGTCGTTTTCTAAAGATAATCAGCAATCCGTTCTCTTACTATTTTGAAATTCAATTGATTTGGTTATGCAGGAAATAAGGAATGGTCTTGTTGTAGGTGTAACTCAGTCAAATCTTATGCCAACGGCCATACCATGCTGAAAACACCGGTTCTCGTCTGATCACCGCAGTTAAGCAGCATTGGGCGTGGTTAGTACTTGGATGGGTGACCGCTTGGGAACACCACGTGCAGTTGGCTTCATTTTTTTTATTTTGCTTTTTTCTTTAATAACTGCAGCCAGCATGTCGGCGTCGTTGGGACTACTCCCAAACTACCTATTTGCCGAAATGATTGCATTGTTTGATTATGGCTTTTTCTAAAAAAATTCCTTTTTGTTGCCTAATCGTTTCTCAGTAAGTGCACTCGAGCCTAGCCAGTTTGTTCCGCGATTATCGAAGATGCAATGAAACGCGTGAATGAGTGTTGGGAGATACCTGTCGAGCAAATGAGGTAATATTCCTCACCGCAGTATCTCAGTATGAAATTTTGCCGTCCAGGTGGTGGGATGGTCTACTTCCGGAAAAAGGAGGGCAACCACGAAAGATGTGAGACGGGACATCTCCGAGTTAAGATACACAGCGCTTGTCCAATACTTGGAGGGGTGAACATTATATGAATTCCTTTTCTTTCTCTCCGGGGGTATAATCAGATAAACACAGAAGGCAAGGGGGTTAGGCGCCTGTCATTTGCTTCATGCATATTTCAAAATTTAGTCTAGGATAGTTTATATTTGAATGTAATTTTCCCTCCTAAAATTAACACACTTTTCAGGAAAGGCTTCAGACTGTGGGTCTCGTCGTTAAGATACAAAGCGACTGTCCGTCACTTGGAGGGGTGAACGTTTTACTAAAAAAAATTTTTCTTTTACAGAATGCCTAAAGTTAGTCATAGAAAGTAAAGCTGCACAGGCGTCTATCAGTAGTTGACTTTAGATCGCAGACGAATACTAGGTGAAAGTTCAGCTTGGATGGTTTGTTATCCTTCTGTGTCGGGCAGTGTTCCAAGTGCCGGCGAATACGTACTTGTTCTAGCAAGACCATATCGTGTATAGACTGAAATACTCTTTTGTGTCTTGGCGTTGTATATTATTCATCGGCCACTGGGAAGCTCCTGATTTACACCCACCGAGTGAGTCAACTGTGATTTTCTCCTGCAACGGTATTTAGAAAATCATTATTTCAGCAAGGAACCACTCGGCCAGGTGAAATCTGTCTGTCGTATATTTCTACTTTTGTCCATGTATTTTATATTGGGAATTTTGAGGAAGTCGTCCGAGGTGAATCTTTCAGGGTTCGGCCCTGTATTTGTTAGTGGTATCGACTTTAGAAGCTGGAAGTGTCGTTTTCTAAAGATAATCAGCAATCCGTTCTCTTACTATTTTGAAATTCAATTGATTTGGTTATGCAGGAAATAAGGAATGGACTTGTTATAGGAGTAACTCAGTCAAATCTAATGCCAACGGCCATACCATGCTGAAAACACCGGTTCTCGTCTGATCACCGCAGTTAAGCAGCATTGGGCGTGGTTAGTACTTGGATGGGTGACCGCTTGGGAACACCACGTGCAGTTGGCTTCATTTTTTTTATTTTGCTTTTTTCTTTAATAACTGCAGCCAGCATGTCGGCGTCGTTGGGACTACTCCCAAACTACCTATTTGCCGAAATGATTGCATTGTTTGATTATGGCTTTTTCTAAAAAAATTCCTTTTTGTTGCCTAATCGTTTCTCAGTAAGTGCACTCGAGCCTAGCCAGTTTGTTCCGCGATTATCGAAGACGCAATGAAACGCGTGAATGAGTGTTGGGAGATACCTGTCGAGCAAATGAGGTAATATTCCTCACCGCAGTATCTCAGTATGAAATTTTGCCGTCCAGGTGGTGGGATGGTCTACTTCCGGAAAAAGGAGGGCAACCACGAAAGATGTGAGACGGGACATCTCCGAGTTAAGATACACAGCGCTTGTCCAATACTTGGAGAGCTGAACATTATATGAATTCCTTTTTTTTCTCTCCGGGGGTATAATCAGATAAACACAGAAGGCAAGGGGGTTAGGCGCCTGTCATTTGCTTCATGCATATTTCAAAATTTAGACTAGGATATTTTATATTTGAATGTAATTTTCCCTCCTAAAATTAACACACCTTTCAGGAAAGGCTTCAGACTGTGGGTCTCGTCGTTAAGATACAAAGCGACTGTCCGTCACTTGGAGGGGTGAACGTTTTACTAAATTTTTTTCTTTCTTTTACAGAATGCCTAAAGTTAGTCATAGAAAGTAAAGCTGCACAGGCGTCTATCAGTAGTTGACTTTAGATCGCAGACGAATACTAGGTGAAAGTTCAGCTTGGATGGTTTGTTATCCTACTGTGTCGGGCAGTGTTCCAAGTGCCGGCGAATACGTACTTGTTCTAGCAAGACCATATCGTGTATAGACTGAAATATTCTTTTGTGTCTTGGCGTTGTATATTATTCATCGGCCACTGGGCAGCTCCTGATTTACACCCACCGAGATAGTCAACTGTGATTTTCTCCTGCAACGGTATATAGAAAATCATTATTTCAGCAAGGAACCACTCGGCCAGGTAAAATCTGTCTGCCGTATATTTCTACTTATGTCCATGTATTTTATATTGGGAATTTTGAGGAAGTCGTCCGAGGTGAATCTTTCAGGGTTCGGCCCTGTATTTGTAAGTGGTATCGACTTTAGAAGCTGGAAGTGTCGTTTTCTAAAGATAATCAGCAATCCGTTCTCTTACTATTTTGAAATTCAATTGATTTGGTTATGCAGGAAATAAGGAATGGACTTGTTATAGGAGTAACTCAGTCAAATCTAATGCCAACGGCCATACCATGCTGAAAACACCGGTTCTCGTCTGATCACCGCAGTTAAGCAGCATTGGGCGTGGTTAGTACTTGGATGGGTGACCGCTTGGGAACACCACGTGCTGTTGGCTTCATTTTTTTTATTTTGCTTTTTTCTTTAATAACTGCAGCCAGCATGTCGGCGTCGTTGGGACTACTCCCAAACTACCTATTTGCCGAAATGATTGCATTGTTTGATTATGGCTTTTTCTAAAAAAATTCCTTTTTGTTGCCTAATCGTTTCTCAGTAAGTGCACTCGAGCCTAGCCAGTTTGTTCTGCGATTATCGAAGACTCAATGAAACGCGTGAATGAGTGTTGGGAGATACCTGTCGAGCAAATGAGGTAATATTCCTCACCGCAGTATCTCAGTATGAAATTTTGCCGTCCAGGTGGTGGGATGGTCTACTTCCGGAAAAAGGAGGGCAACCACGAAAGATGTGAGACGGGACATCTCCGAGTTAAGATACACAGCGCTTGTCCAATACTTGGAGAGCTCAACATTATATGAATTCCTTTTCTTTCTCTCCGGGGGTATAATCAGATAAACACAGAAGGCAAGGGGGTTAGGCGCCTGTCATTTGCTTCATGCATATTTCAAAATTTAGTCTAGGATAGTTTATATTTGAATGTAATTTTCCCTCCTAAAATTAACACACTTTTCAGGAAAGGCTTCAGACTGTGGGTCTCGTCGTTAAGATACAAAGCGACTGTCCGTCACTTGGAAGGGTGAACGTTTTACTAAAAAAAATTTTTCTTTTACAGAATGCCTAAAGTTAGTCATAGAAAGTAAAGCTGCACAGGCGTCTATCAGTAGTTGACTTTAGATCGCAGACGAATACTAGGTGAAAGTTCAGCTTGGATGGTTTGTTATCCTACTGTGTCGGGCAGTGTTCCAAGTGCCGGCGAATACGTACTTGTTCTAGCAAGACCATATCGTGTATAGACTGAAATATTCTTTTGTGTCTTGGCGTTGTATATTATTCATCGGCCACTGGGCAGCTCCTGATTTACACCCACCGAGATAGTCAACTGTGATTTTCTCCTGCAACGGTATATAGAAAATCATTATTTCAGCAAGGAACCACTCGGCCAGGTAAAATCTGTCTGCCGTATATTTCTACTTATGTCCATGTATTTTATATTGGGAATTTTGAGGAAGTCGTCCGAGGTGAATCTTTCAGGGTTCGGCCCTGTATTTGTAAGTGGTATCGACTTTAGAAGCTGGAAGTGTCGTTTTCTAAAGATAATCAGCAATCCGTTCTCTTACTATTTTGAAATTCAATTGATTTGGTTATGCAGGAAATAAGGAATGGACTTGTTATAGGAGTAACTCAGTCAAATCTAATGCCAACGGCCATACCATGCTGAAAACACCGGTTCTCGTCTGATCACCGCAGTTAAGCAGCATTGGGCGTGGTTAGTACTTGGATGGGTGACCGCTTGGGAACACCACGTGCTGTTGGCTTCATTTTTTTTATTTTGCTTTTTTCTTTAATAACTGCAGCCAGCATGTCGGCGTCGTTGGGACTACTCCCAAACTACCTATTTGCCGAAATGATTGCATTGTTTGATTATGGCTTTTTCTAAAAAAATTCCTTTTTGTTGCCTAATCGTTTCTCAGTAAGTGCACTCGAGCCTAGCCAGTTTGTTCTGCGATTATCGAAGACTCAATGAAACGCGTGAATGAGTGTTGGGAGATACCTGTCGAGCAAATGAGGTAATATTCCTCACCGCAGTATCTCAGTATGAAATTTTGCCGTCCAGGTGGTGGGATGGTCTACTTCCGGAAAAAGGAGGGCAACCACGAAAGATGTGAGACGGGACATCTCCGAGTTAAGATACACAGCGCTTGTCCAATACTTGGAGAGCTCAACATTATATGAATTCCTTTTCTTTCTCTCCGGGGGTATAATCAGATAAACACAGAAGGCAAGGGGGTTAGGCGCCTGTCATTTGCTTCATGCATATTTCAAAATTTAGTCTAGGATAGTTTATATTTGAATGTAATTTTCCCTCCTAAAATTAACACACTTTTCAGGAAAGGCTTCAGACTGTGGGTCTCGTCGTTAAGATACAAAGCGACTGTCCGTCACTTGGAAGGGTGAACGTTTTACTAAAAAAAATTTTTCTTTTACAGAATGCCTAAAGTTAGTCATAGAAAGTAAAGCTGCACAGGCGTCTATCAGTAGTTGACTTTAGATCGCAGACGAATACTAGGTGAAAGTTCAGCTTGGATGGTTTGTTATCCTACTGTGTCGGGCAGTGTTCCAAGTGCCGGCGAATACGTACTTGTTCTAGCAAGACCATATCGTGTATAGACTGAAATACTCTTTTGTGTCTTGGCGTTGTATATTATTCATCGGCCACTGGGCAGCTCCTGATTTACACCCACCGAGAGAGTCAACTGTGATTTTCTCCAGCAACGGTATATAGAAAATCATTATTTCAGCAAGGAACCACTCGGCCAGGTAAAATCTGTCTGCCGTATATTTCTACTTATGTCCATGTATTTTATATTGGGAATTTTGAGGAAGTCGTCCGAGTTGAATCTTTCAGGGTTCGGCCCTCTATTTGTTAGTGGTATCGACTTTAGAAGCTGGAAGTGTCGTTTTCTAAAGATAATCAGCAATCCGTTCTCTTACTATTTTGAAATTCAATTGATTTGGTTATGCAGGAAATAAGGAATGGTCTTGTTGTAGGTGTAACTCAGTCAAATCTTATGCCAACGGCCATACCATGCTGAAAACACCGGTTCTCGTCTGATCACCGCAGTTAAGCAGCATTGGGCGTGGTTAGTACTTGGATGGGTGACCGCTTGGGAACACCACGTGCTGTTAGCTACATTTTTTTTTATTTTGCTTTTTTCTTTAATAACTGCAGCCAGCATGTCGGCGTCGTTGGTACTACTCCCAAACTACCTATTTGCCGAAATGATTGCATTGTTTGATTATGGCTTTTTCTAAAAAAATTCCTTTTTGTTGCCTAATCGTTTCTCAGTAAGTGCACTCGAGCCTAGTCAGTTTGTTCCGCGATTATCGAAGACGAAATGTAACGCGTGAATGAGTGTTGGGAGATACCTGTCGAGCAAATGAGGTAATATTCCTCACCGCAGTATCTCAGTATGAAATTTTGCCGTCCAGGTGGTGGGATGGTCTATTTCCGGAAAAAGGAGGGCAACCACGAAAGATGTGAGACGGGACATCTCCGATTTAAGATACACAGCGCTTGTCCAATACTTTGAGTGGTGAACATTATATGAATTCCTTTTTTTTCTCTCCGGGGGTATAATCAGATAAACACAGAAGGCAAGGGGGTTAGGCGCCTGTCATTTGCTTCATGCATATTTCAAAATTTTGTCTAGGATCATTTATATTTGAATGTAATTTTCCCTCCTAAAATTAACACACCTTTCAGGAAAGGCTTCAGACTGTGGGTCTCGCCGTTAAGATACAAAGCGACTGTCCGTCACTTGGAGGAGTGAACGTTTTACTAAAAAAAATTTTTTCTTTTACAGAATGCCTAAAGTTAGTCATAGAAAGTAAAGCTGCACAGGCGTCTATCAGTAGTTGACTTTAGATCGCAAACGAATACTAGGTGAAAGTTCAGCTTGGATGGTTTGTTATCCTACTGTGTCGGGCAGTGTTCCAAGTGCCGGCGAATACGTACTTGTTCTAGCAAGACCATATCGTGTATAGACTGAAATACTCTTTTGTGCCTTGGCGTTGTATATTATTCATCGGCCACTGGGCAGCTCCTGATTTACACCCACCGAGAGAGTCAACTGTGATTTTCTCCTGCAACGGTATTTAGAAAATCATTATTTCAGCAAGGAACCACTCGGCCAGGTAAAATCTGTCTGCCGTATATTTCTACTTATGTCCATGTATTTTATATTGGGAATTTTGAGGAAGTCGTCCGAGGTGAATCTTTCAGGGTTCGGCCCTGTATTTGTTAGTGGTATCGACTTTAGAAGCTGGAAGTGTCGTTTTCTAAAGATAATCAGCAATCCGTTCTCTTACTATTTTGAAATTCAATTGATTTGGTTATGCAAGAAATAAGGAATGGACTTGTTATAGGAGTAACTCAGTCAAATCTAATGCCAACGGCCATACCATGCTGAAAACACCGGTTCTCGTCTGATCACCGCAGTTAAGCAGCATTGGGCGTGGTTAGTACTTGGATGGGTGACCGCTTGGGAACACCACGTGCTGTTGGCTTCATTTTTTTTATTTTGCTTTTTTCTTTAATAACTGCAGCCAGCATGTCGGCGTCGTTGGGACTGCTCCCAAACTACCTATGTGCCGAAATGATTGCATTGTTTGATTATGGCTTTTTCTAAAAAAATTCCTTTTTGTTGCCTTATCGTTTCTCAGTAAGTGCACTCGAGCCTAGCCAGTTTGTTCCGCGATTATCGATGACGCAATGAAACGCATGAATGAGTGTTGGGAGATACCTGTCGAGCAAATGAGGTAATTTTCCTCACCGCAGTATCTCAGTGTGAAATTTTGCCGTCCAGGTGGTGGGATGGTCTACTTCCGGAAAAAGGAGGGCAACCACGAAAAATGTGAGACGGGACATCTCCGAGTTAAGATACACAGCGCTTGTCCAATACTTGGAGAGCTCAACATTATATGAATTCCTTTTCTTTCTCTCCGGGGGTATAATCAGATAAACACAGAAGGCAAGGGGGTTAGGCGCCTGTCATTTGCTTCAAGTTATTTCAAGATTTAGTCTAGGATAATTTATATTTGAATGTAATTTTCCCTCCTAAAATTAACACACCTTTCAGGAAAGGCTTCAGACTGTGGGTCTCGTCGTTAAGATACAAAGCGACTGTCCGTCACTTGGAGGGGTGAACGTTTTACTAAATTTTTTTCTTTCTTTTACAGAATGCCTAAAGTTAGTCATAGAAAGTAAAGCTGCACAGGCGTCTATCAGTAGTTGACTTTAGATCGCAGACGAATACTAGGTGAAAGTTCAGCTTGGATGGTTTGTTATCCTACTGTGTCGGGCAGTGTTCCAAGTGCCGGCGAATACGTACTTGTTCTAGCAAGACCATATCGTGTATAGACTGAAATACTCTTTTGTGTCTTGGCGTTGTATATTATTCATCGGCCACTGGGCAGCTCCTGATTTACACCCACCGAGAGAGTCAACTGTGATTTTCTCCAGCAACGGTATATAGAAAATCATTATTTCAGCAAGGAACCACTCGGCCAGGTAAAATCTGTCTGCCGTATATTTCTACTTATGTCCATGTATTTTATATTGGGAATTTTGAGGAAGTCGTCCGAGTTGAATCTTTCAGGGTTCGGCCCTCTATTTGTTAGTGGTATCGACTTTAGAAGCTGGAAGTGTCGTTTTCTAAAGATAATCAGCAATCCGTTCTCTTACTATTTTGAAATTCAATTGATTTGGTTATGCAGGAAATAAGGAATGGTCTTGTTGTAGGTGTAACTCAGTCAAATCTTATGCCAACGGCCATACCATGCTGAAAACACCGGTTCTCGTCTGATCACCGCAGTTAAGCAGCATTGGGCGTGGTTAGTACTTGGATGGGTGACCGCTTGGGAACACCACGTGCTGTTAGCTACATTTTTTTTTATTTTGCTTTTTTCTTTAATAACTGCAGCCAGCATGTCGGCGTCGTTGGTACTACTCCCAAACTACCTATTTGCCGAAATGATTGCATTGTTTGATTATGGCTTTTTCTAAAAAAATTCCTTTTTGTTGCCTAATCGTTTCTCAGTAAGTGCACACGAGCCTAGTCAGTTTGTTCCGCGATTATCGAAGACGAAATGTAACGCGTGAATGAGTGTTGGGAGATACCTGTCGAGCAAATGAGGTAATATTCCTCACCGCAGTATCTCAGTATGAAATTTTGCCGTCCAGGTGGTGGGATGGTCTATTTCCGGAAAAAGGAGGGCAACCACGAAAGATGTGAGACGGGACATCTCCGATTTAAGATACACAGCGCTTGTCCAGTACTTTGAGTGGTGAACATTATATGAATTCCTTTTTTTTCTCTCCGGGGGTATAATCAGATAAACACAGAAGGCAAGGGGGTTAGGCGCCTGTCATTTGCTTCATGCATATTTCAAAATTTTGTCTAGGATCATTTATATTTGAATGTAATTTTCCCTCCTAAAATTAACACACCTTTCAGGAAAGGCTTCAGACTGTGGGTCTCGCCGTTAAGATACAAAGCGACTGTCCGTCACTTGGAGGAGTGAACGTTTTACTAAAAAAAATTTTTTCTTTTACAGAATGCCTAAAGTTAGTCATAGAAAGTAAAGCTGCACAGGCGTCTATCAGTAGTTGACTTTAGATCGCAAACGAATACTAGGTGAAAGTTCAGCTTGGATGGTTTGTTATCCTACTGTGTCGGGCAGTGTTCCAAGTGCCGGCGAATACGTACTTGTTCTAGCAAGACCATATCGTGTATAGACTGAAATACTCTTTTGTGCCTTGGCGTTGTATATTATTCATCGGCCACTGGGCAGCTCCTGATTTACACCCACCGAGAGAGTCAACTGTGATTTTCTCCTGCAACGGTATTTAGAAAATCATTATTTCAGCAAGGAACCACTCGGCCAGGTAAAATCTGTCTGCCGTATATTTCTACTTATGTCCATGTATTTTATATTGGGAATTTTGAGGAAGTCGTCCGAGGTGAATCTTTCAGGGTTCGGCCCTGTATTTGTTAGTGGTATCGACTTTAGAAGCTGGAAGTGTCGTTTTCTAAAGATAATCAGCAATCCGTTCTCTTACTATTTTGAAATTCAATTGATTTGGTTATGCAAGAAATAAGGAATGGACTTGTTATAGGAGTAACTCAGTCAAATCTAATGCCAACGGCCATACCATGCTGAAAACACCGGTTCTCGTCTGATCACCGCAGTTAAGCAGCATTGGGCGTGGTTAGTACTTGGATGGGTGACCGCTTGGGAACACCACGTGCTGTTGGCTTCATTTTTTTTATTTTGCTTTTTTCTTTAATAACTGCAGCCAGCATGTCGGCGTCGTTGGGACTGCTCCCAAACTACCTATGTGCCGAAATGATTGCATTGTTTGATTATGGCTTTTTCTAAAAAAATTCCTTTTTGTTGCCTTATCGTTTCTCAGTAAGTGCACTCGAGCCTAGCCAGTTTGTTCCGCGATTATCGATGACGCAATGAAACGCATGAATGAGTGTTGGGAGATACCTGTCGAGCAAATGAGGTAATTTTCCTCACCGCAGTATCTCAGTGTGAAATTTTGCCGTCCAGGTGGTGGGATGGTCTACTTCCGGAAAAAGGAGGGCAACCACGAAAAATGTGAGACGGGACATCTCCGAGTTAAGATACACAGCGCTTGTCCAATACTTGGAGGGGTGAACATTATATAAATTCCTTTCTTTTCTCTCCGGGGGTATAATCAGATAAACACAGAAGGCAAGGGGGTTAGGCGCCTGTCATTTGCTTCAAGTTATTTCAAGATTTAGTCTAGGATAATTTATATTTGAATGTAATTTTCCCTCCTAAAATTAACACACCTTTCAGGAAAGGCTTCAGACTGTGGGTCTCGTCGTTAAGATACAAAGCGACTGTCCGTCACTTGGAGGGGTGAACGTTTTACTAAATTTTTTTTTTTTCTTTTACAGAATGCCTAAAGATAGTCATAGAAAGTAAAGCTGCACAGGCGTCTATCAGTAGTTGACTTTAGATCGCAGACGAATACTAGGTGAAAGTTCAGCTTGGATGGTTTGTTATCCTACTGTGTCGGGCAGTGTTCCAAGTGCCGGCGAATACGTACTTGTTCTAGCAAGACCATATCGTGTATAGACTGAAATACTCTTTTGTGTCTTGGCGTTGTATATTATTCATCGGCCACTGGGCAGCTCCTGATTTACACCCACCGAGAGGGTCAACTGTGATTTTCTCCTGCAACGGTATTTAGAAAATCATTATTTCAGCAAGGAACCACTCGGCCAGGTAAAATCTGTCTGCCGTATATTTCTACTTATGTCCATGTATTTTATATTGGGAATTTTGAGGAAGTCGTCCGAGGTGAATCTTTCAGGGTTCGGCCCTGTATTTGTTAGTGGTATCGACTTTAGAAGCTGGAAGTGTCGTTTTCTAAAGATAATCAGCAATCCGTTCTCTTACTATTTTGAAATTCAATTGATTTGGTTATGCAGGAAATAAGGAATGGACTTGTTATAGGAGTAACTCAGTCAAATCTAATGCCAACGGCCATACCATGCTGAAAACACCGGTTCTCGTCTGATCACCGCAGTTAAGCAGCATTGGGCGTGGTTAGTACTTGGATGGGTGACCGCTTGGGAACACCACGTGCTGTTGGCTTCATTTTATTATTTTGCTTTTTTCTTTAATAACTGAGCCAGCATGTCGGCGTCGTTGGGACTACTCCCAAACTACCTATTTGCCGAAATGATTGCATTGTTTGATTATGGCTTTTTCTAAAAAAATTCCTTTTTGTTGCCTAATCGTTTCTCAGTAAGTGCACTCGAGCCTAGCCAGTTTGTTCCGCGATTATCGAAGACGCAATGAAACGCGTGAATGAGTGTTGAGAGATACCTGTCGAGCAAATGACGTAATATTCCTCACCGCAGTATCTCAGTATGAAATTTTGCCGTCCAGGTGGTGGGATGGTGTACTTCCGGAAAAAGGAGGGCAACCACGAAAGATGTGAGACGGGACATCTCCGAGTTAAGATACACAGCGCTTGTCCAATACTTGGAGGGGTGAACATTATATGTATTCCTTTTTTTTCTCTCCGGGGGTATAATCAGATAAACACAGAAGGCAAGGGGGTTAGGCGCCTGTCATTTGCTTCATGCATATTTCAAAATTTAGACTAGGATATTTTATATTTGAATGTAATTTTCCCTCCTAAAATTAACACACCTTTCAGGAAAGGCTTCAGACTGTGGGTCTCGTCGTTAAGATACAAAGCGACTGTCCGTCACTTCGAGGGGTGAACGTTTTACTAAATTTTTTTCTTTCTTTTACAGAATGCCTAAAGTTAGTCATAGAAAGTAAAGCTGCACAGGCGTCTATCAGTAGTTGACTTTAGATCGCAGACGAATACTAGGTGAAAGTTCAGCTTGGATGGTTTGTTATCCTACTGTGTCGGGCAGTGTTCCAAGTGCCGGCGAATACGTACTTGTTCTAGCAAGACCATATCGTGTATAGACTGAAATACTCTTTTGTGTCTTGGCGTTGTATATTATTCGTCGGCCACTGGGCAGCTCCTGATTTACACCCACCGAGAGAGTCAACTGTGATTTTCTCCAGCAACGGTATATAGAAAATCATTATTTCAGCAAGGAACCACTCGGCCAGGTAAAATCTGTCTGCCGTATATTTCTACTTATGTCCATGTATTTTATATTGGGAATTTTGAGGAAGTCGTCCGAGTTGAATCTTTCAGGGTTCGGCCCTCTATTTGTTAGTGGTATCGACTTTAGAAGCTGGAAGTGACGTTTTCTAAAGATAATCAGCAATCCGTTCTCTTACTATTTTGAAATTCAATTGATTTGGTTATGCAGGAAATAAGGAATGGTCTTGTTGTAGGTGTAACTCAGTCAAATCTTATGCCAACGGCCATACCATGCTGAAAACACCGGTTCTCGTCTGATCACCGCAGTTAAGCAGCATTGGGCGTGGTTAGTACTTGGATGGGTGACCGCTTGGGAACACCACGTGCTGTTAGCTACATTTTTTTTATTTTGCTTTTTTCTTTAATAACTGCAGCCAGCATGTCGGCGTCGTTGGGACTACTCCCAAACTACCTATTTGCCGAAATGATTGCATTGTTTGATTATGGCTTTTTCTAAAAAAATTCCTTTTTGTTGCCTAATCGTTTCTCAGTAAGTGCACTCGAGCCTAGTCAGTTTGTTCCGCGATTATCGAAGACGAAATGTAACGCGTGAATGAGTGTTGGGAGATACCTGTCGAGCAAATGAGGTAATATTCCTCACCGCAGTATCTCAGTATGAAATTTTGCCGTCCAGGTGGTGGGATGGTCTATTTCCGGAAAAAGGAGGGCAACCACGAAAGATGTGAGACGGGACATCTCCGATTTAAGATACACAGCGCTTGTCCAATACTTGGAGTGGTGAACATTATATGAATTCCTTTTTTTTCTCTCCGGGGGTATAATCAGATAAACACAGAAGGCAAGGGGGTTAGGCGCCTGTCATTTGCTTCATGCATATTTCAAAATTTTGTCTAGGATCATTTATATTTGAATGTAATTTTCCCTCCTAAAATTAACACACCTTTCAGGAAAGGCTTCAGACTGTGGGTCTCGCCGTTAAGATACAAAGCGACTGTCCGTCACTTGGAGGAGTGAACGTTTTACTAAATTTTTTTTTTCTTTTACAGAATGCCTAAAGATAGTCATAGAAAGTAAAGCTGCACAGGCGTCTATCAGTAGTTGACTTTAGATCGCAGACGAATACTAGGTGAAAGTTCAGCTTGGATGGTTTGTTATCCTACTGTGTCGGGCAGTGTTCCAAGTGCCGGCGAATACGTACTTGTTCTAGCAAGACCATATCGTGTATAGACTGAAATACTCTTTTGTGTCTTGGCGTTGTATATTATTCATCGGCCACTGGGCAGCTCCTGATTTACACCCACCGAGAGGGTCAACTGTGATTTTCTCCTGCAACGGTATTTAGAAAATCATTATTTCAGCAAGGAACCACTCGGCCAGGTAAAATCTGTCTGCCGTATATTTCTACTTATGTCCATGTATTTTATATTGGGAATTTTGAGGAAGTCGTCCGAGGTGAATCTTTCAGGGTTCGGCCCTGTATTTGTTAGTGGTATCGACTTTAGAAGCTGGAAGTGTCGTTTTCTAAAGATAATCAGCAATCCGTTCTCTTACTATTTTGAAATTCAATTGATTTGGTTATGCAGGAAATAAGGAATGGACTTGTTATAGGAGTAACTCAGTCAAATCTAATGCCAACGGCCATACCATGCTGAAAACACCGGTTCTCGTCTGATCACCGCAGTTAAGCAGCATTGGGCGTGGTTAGTACTTGGATGGGTGACCGCTTGGGAACACCACGTGCTGTTGGCTTCATTTTATTATTTTGCTTTTTTCTTTAATAACTGAGCCAGCATGTCGGCGTCGTTGGGACTACTCCCAAACTACCTATTTGCCGAAATGATTGCATTGTTTGATTATGGCTTTTTCTAAAAAAATTCCTTTTTGTTGCCTAATCGTTTCTCAGTAAGTGCACTCGAGCCTAGCCAGTTTGTTCCGCGATTATCGAAGACGCAATGAAACGCGTGAATGAGTGTTGAGAGATACCTGTCGAGCAAATGACGTAATATTCCTCACCGCAGTATCTCAGTATGAAATTTTGCCGTCCAGGTGGTGGGATGGTCTACTTCCGGAAAAAGGAGGGCAACCACGAAAGATGTGAGACGGGACATCTCCGAGTTAAGATACACAGCGCTTGTCCAATACTTGGAGGGGTGAACATTATATGTATTCCTTTTTTTTCTCTCCGGGGGTATAATCAGATAAACACAGAAGGCAAGGGGGTTAGGCGCCTGTCATTTGCTTCATGCATATTTCAAAATTTAGACTAGGATATTTTATATTTGAATGTAATTTTCCCTCCTAAAATTAACACACCTTTCAGGAAAGGCTTCAGACTGTGGGTCTCGTCGTTAAGATACAAAGCGACTGTCCGTCACTTCGAGGGGTGAACGTTTTACTAAATTTTTTTCTTTCTTTTACAGAATGCCTAAAGTTAGTCATAGAAAGTAAAGCTGCACAGGCGTCTATCAGTAGTTGACTTTAGATCGCAGACGAATACTAGGTGAAAGTTCAGCTTGGATGGTTTGTTATCCTACTGTGTCGGGCAGTGTTCCAAGTGCCGGCGAATACGTACTTGTTCTAGCAAGACCATATCGTGTATAGACTGAAATACTCTTTTGTGTCTTGGCGTTGTATATTATTCGTCGGCCACTGGGCAGCTCCTGATTTACACCCACCGAGAGAGTCAACTGTGATTTTCTCCAGCAACGGTATATAGAAAATCATTATTTCAGCAAGGAACCACTCGGCCAGGTAAAATCTGTCTGCCGTATATTTCTACTTATGTCCATGTATTTTATATTGGGAATTTTGAGGAAGTCGTCCGAGTTGAATCTTTCAGGGTTCGGCCCTCTATTTGTTAGTGGTATCGACTTTAGAAGCTGGAAGTGACGTTTTCTAAAGATAATCAGCAATCCGTTCTCTTACTATTTTGAAATTCAATTGATTTGGTTATGCAGGAAATAAGGAATGGTCTTGTTGTAGGTGTAACTCAGTCAAATCTTATGCCAACGGCCATACCATGCTGAAAACACCGGTTCTCGTCTGATCACCGCAGTTAAGCAGCATTGGGCGTGGTTAGTACTTGGATGGGTGACCGCTTGGGAACACCACGTGCTGTTAGCTACATTTTTTTTATTTTGCTTTTTTCTTTAATAACTGCAGCCAGCATGTCGGCGTCGTTGGGACTACTCCCAAACTACCTATTTGCCGAAATGATTGCATTGTTTGATTATGGCTTTTTCTAAAAAAATTCCTTTTTGTTGCCTAATCGTTTCTCAGTAAGTGCACTCGAGCCTAGTCAGTTTGTTCCGCGATTATCGAAGACGAAATGTAACGCGTGAATGAGTGTTGGGAGATACCTGTCGAGCAAATGAGGTAATATTCCTCACCGCAGTATCTCAGTATGAAATTTTGCCGTCCAGGTGGTGGGATGGTCTATTTCCGGAAAAAGGAGGGCAACCACGAAAGATGTGAGACGGGACATCTCCGATTTAAGATACACAGCGCTTGTCCAATACTTGGAGTGGTGAACATTATATGAATTCCTTTTTTTTCTCTCCGGGGGTATAATCAGATAAACACAGAAGGCAAGGGGGTTAGGCGCCTGTCATTTGCTTCATGCATATTTCAAAATTTTGTCTAGGATCATTTATATTTGAATGTAATTTTCCCTCCTAAAATTAACACACCTTTCAGGAAAGGCTTCAGACTGTGGGTCTCGCCGTTAAGATACAAAGCGACTGTCCGTCACTTGGAGGAGTGAACGTTTTACTAAAAAAAATTTTTTCTTTTACAGAATGCCTAAAGTTAGTCATAGAAAGTAAAGCTGCACAGGCGTCTATCAGTAGTTGACTTTAGATCGCAAACGAATACTAGGTTAAAGTTCAGCTTGGATGGTTTGTTATCCTACTGTGTCGGGCAGTGTTCCAAGTGCCGGCGAATACGTACTTGTTCTAGCAAGACCATATCGTGTATAGACTGAAATACTCTTTTGTGCCTTGGCGTTGTATATTATTCATCGGCCACTGGGCAGCTCCTGATTTACACCCACCGAGAGAGTCAACTGTGATTTTCTCCTGCAACGGTATTTAGAAAATCATTATTTCAGCAAGGAACCACTCGGCCAGGTAAAATCTGTCTGCCGTATATTTCTACTTATGTCCATGTATTTTATATTGGGAATTTTGAGGAAGTCGTCCGAGGTGAATCTTTCAGGGTTCGGCCCTGTATTTGTTAGTGGTATCGACTTTAGAAGCTGGAAGTGTCGTTTTCTAAAGATAATCAGCAATCCGTTCTCTTACTATTTTGAAATTCAATTGATTTGGTTATGCAAGAAATAAGGAATGGACTTGTTATAGGAGTAACTCAGTCAAATCTAATGCCAACGGCCATACCATGCTGAAAACACCGGTTCTCGTCTGATCACCGCAGTTAAGCAGCATTGGGCGTGGTTAGTACTTGGATGGGTGACCGCTTGGGAACACCACGTGCTGTTGGCTTCATTTTTTTTATTTTGCTTTTTTCTTTAATAACTGCAGCCAGCATGTCGGCGTCGTTGGGACTGCTCCCAAACTACCTATGTGCCGAAATGATTGCATTGTTTGATTATGGCTTTTTCTAAAAAAATTCCTTTTTGTTGCCTTATCGTTTCTCAGTAAGTGCACTCGAGCCTAGCCAGTTTGTTCCGCGATTATCGATGACGCAATGAAACGCATGAATGAGTGTTGGGAGATACCTGTCGAGCAAATGAGGTAATTTTCCTCACCGCAGTATCTCAGTGTGAAATTTTGCCGTCCAGGTGGTGGGATGGTCTACTTCCGGAAAAAGGAGGGCAACCACGAAAAATTTGAGACGGGACATCTCCGAGTTAAGATACACAGCGCTTGTCCAATACTTGGAGGGGTGAACATTATATAAATTCCTTTCTTTTCTCTCCGGGGGTATAATCAGATAAACACAGAAGGCAAGGGGGTTAGGCGCCTGTCATTTGCTTCAAGTTATTTCAAGATTTAGTCTAGGATAATTTATATTTGAATGTAATTTTCCCTCCTAAAATTAACACACCTTTCAGGAAAGGCTTCAGACTGTGGGTCTCGTCGTTAAGATACAATGCGACTGTCCGTCACTTGGAGGGGTGAACGTTTTACTAAATTTTTTTTTTCTTTTACAGAATGCCTAAAGATAGTCATAGAAAGTAAAGCTGCACAGGCGTCTATCAGTAGTTGACTTTAGATCGCAGACGAATACTAGGTGAAAGTTCAGCTTGGATGGTTTGTTATCCTACTGTGTCGGGCAGTGTTCCAAGTGCCGGCGAATACGTACTTGTTCTAGCAAGACCATATCGTGTATAGACTGAAATACTCTTTTGTGTCTTGGCGTTGTATATTATTCATCGGCCACTGGGCAGCTCCTGATTTACACCCACCGAGAGGGTCAACTGTGATTTTCTCCTGCAACGGTATTTAGAAAATCATTATTTCAGCAAGGAACCACTCGGCCAGGTAAAATCTGTCTGCCGTATATTTCTACTTATGTCCATGTATTTTATATTGGGAATTTTGAGGAAGTCGTCCGAGGTGAATCTTTCAGGGTTCGGCCCTGTATTTGTTAGTGGTATCGACTTTAGAAGCTGGAAGTGTCGTTTTCTAAAGATAATCAGCAATCCGTTCTCTTACTATTTTGAAATTCAATTGATTTGGTTATGCAGGAAATAAGGAATGGACTTGTTATAGGAGTAACTCAGTCAAATCTAATGCCAACGGCCATACCATGCTGAAAACACCGGTTCTCGTCTGATCACCGCAGTTAAGCAGCATTGGGCGTGGTTAGTACTTGGATGGGTGACCGCTTGGGAACACCACGTGCTGTTGGCTTCATTTTATTATTTTGCTTTTTTCTTTAATAACTGAGCCAGCATGTCGGCGTCGTTGGGACTACTCCCAAACTACCTATTTGCCGAAATGATTGCATTGTTTGATTATGGCTTTTTCTAAAAAAATTCCTTTTTGTTGCCTAATCGTTTCTCAGTAAGTGCACTCGAGCCTAGCCAGTTTGTTCCGCGATTATCGAAGACGCAATGAAACGCGTGAATGAGTGTTGAGAGATACCTGTCGAGCAAATGACGTAATATTCCTCACCGCAGTATCTCAGTATGAAATTTTGCCGTCCAGGTGGTGGGATGGTCTACTTCCGGAAAAAGGAGGGCAACCACGAAAGATGTGAGACGGGACATCTCCGAGTTAAGATACACAGCGCTTGTCCAATACTTGGAGGGGTGAACATTATATGTATTCCTTTTTTTTCTCTCCGGGGGTATAATCAGATAAACACAGAAGGCAAGGGGGTTAGGCGCCTGTCATTTGCTTCATGCATTATTCAAAATTTAGACTAGGATATTTTATATTTGAATGTAATTTTCCCTCCTAAAATTAACACACCTTTCAGGAAAGGCTTCAGACTGTGGGTCTCGTCGTTAAGATACAAAGCGACTGTCCGTCACTTCGAGGGGTGAACGTTTTACTAAATTTTTTTCTTTCTTTTACAGAATGCCTAAAGTTAGTCATAGAAAGTAAAGCTGCACAGGCGTCTATCAGTAGTTGACTTTAGATCGCAGACGAATACTAGGTGAAAGTTCAGCTTGGATGGTTTGTTATCCTACTGTGTCGGGCAGTGTTCCAAGTGCCGGCGAATACGTACTTGTTCTAGCAAGACCATATCGTGTATAGACTGAAATACTCTTTTGTGTCTTGGCGTTGTATATTATTCGTCGGCCACTGGGCAGCTCCTGATTTACACCCACCGAGAGAGTCAACTGTGATTTTCTCCAGCAACGGTATATAGAAAATCATTATTTCAGCAAGGAACCACTCGGCCAGGTAAAATCTGTCTGCCGTATATTTCTACTTATGTCCATGTATTTTATATTGGGAATTTTGAGGAAGTCGTCCGAGTTGAATCTTTCAGGGTTCGGCCCTCTATTTGTTAGTGGTATCGACTTTAGAAGCTGGAAGTGACGTTTTCTAAAGATAATCAGCAATCCGTTCTCTTACTATTTTGAAATTCAATTGATTTGGTTATGCAGGAAATAAGGAATGGTCTTGTTGTAGGTGTAACTCAGTCAAATCTTATGCCAACGGCCATACCATGCTGAAAACACCGGTTCTCGTCTGATCACCGCAGTTAAGCAGCATTGGGCGTGGTTAGTACTTGGATGGGTGACCGCTTGGGAACACCACGTGCTGTTAGCTACATTTTTTTTATTTTGCTTTTTTCTTTAATAACTGCAGCCAGCATGTCGGCGTCGTTGGGACTACTCCCAAACTACCTATTTGCCGAAATGATTGCATTGTTTGATTATGGCTTTTTCTAAAAAAATTCCTTTTTGTTGCCTAATCGTTTCTCAGTAAGTGCACTCGAGCCTAGTCAGTTTGTTCCGCGATTATCGAAGACGAAATGTAACGCGTGAATGAGTGTTGGGAGATACCTGTCGAGCAAATGAGGTAATATTCCTCACCGCAGTATCTCAGTATGAAATTTTGCCGTCCAGGTGGTGGGATGGTCTATTTCCGGAAAAAGGAGGGCAACCACGAAAGATGTGAGACGGGACATCTCCGATTTAAGATACACAGCGCTTGTCCAATACTTGGAGTGGTGAACATTATATGAATTCCTTTTTTTTCTCTCCGGGGGTATAATCAGATAAACACAGAAGGCAAGGGGGTTAGGCGCCTGTCATTTGCTTCATGCATATTTCAAAATTTTGTCTAGGATCATTTATATTTGAATGTAATTTTCCCTCCTAAAATTAACACACCTTTCAGGAAAGGCTTCAGACTGTGGGTCTCGCCGTTAAGATACAAAGCGACTGTCCGTCACTTGGAGGAGTGAACGTTTTACTAAAAAAAATTTTTTCTTTTACAGAATGCCTAAAGTTAGTCATAGAAAGTAAAGCTGCACAGGCGTCTATCAGTAGTTGACTTTAGATCGCAAACGAATACTAGGTGAAAGTTCAGATTGGATGGTTTGTTATCCTACTGTGTCGGGCAGTGTTCCAAGTGCCGGCGAATACGTACTTGTTCTAGCAAGACCATATCGTGTATAGACTGAAATACTCTTTTGTGCCTTGGCGTTGTATATTATTCATCGGCCACTGGGCAGCTCCTGATTTACACCCACCGAGAGAGTCAACTGTGATTTTCTCCTGCAACGGTATTTAGAAAATCATTATTTCAGCAAGGAACCACTCGGCCAGGTAAAATCTGTCTGCCGTATATTTCTACTTATGTCCATGTATTTTATATTGGGAATTTTGAGGAAGTCGTCCGAGGTGAATCTTTCAGGGTTCGGCCCTGTATTTGTTAGTGGTATCGACTTTAGAAGCTGGAAGTGTCGTTTTCTAAAGATAATCAGCAATCCGTTCTCTTACTATTTTGAAATTCAATTGATTTGGTTATGCAAGAAATAAGGAATGGACTTGTTATAGGAGTAACTCAGTCAAATCTAATGCCAACGGCCATACCATGCTGAAAACACCGGTTCTCGTCTGATCACCGCAGTTAAGCAGCATTGGGCGTGGTTAGTACTTGGATGGGTGACCGCTTGGGAACACCACGTGCTGTTGGCTTCATTTTTTTTATTTTGCTTTTTTCTTTAATAACTGCAGCCAGCATGTCGGCGTCGTTGGGACTGCTCCCAAACTACCTATGTGCCGAAATGATTGCATTGTTTGATTATGGCTTTTTCTAAAAAAATTCCTTTTTGTTGCCTTATCGTTTCTCAGTAAGTGCACTCGAGCCTAGCCAGTTTGTTCCGCGATTATCGATGACGCAATGAAACGCATGAATGAGTGTTGGGAGATACCTGTCGAGCAAATGAGGTAATTTTCCTCACCGCAGTATCTCAGTGTGAAATTTTGCCGTCCAGGTGGTGGGATGGTCTACTTCCGGAAAAAGGAGGGCAACCACGAAAAATTTGAGACGGGACATCTCCGAGTTAAGATACACAGCGCTTGTCCAATACTTGGAGGGGTGAACATTATATAAATTCCTTTCTTTTCTCTCCGGGGGTATAATCAGATAAACACAGAAGGCAAGGGGGTTAGGCGCCTGTCATTTGCTTCAAGTTATTTCAAGATTTAGTCTAGGATAATTTATATTTGAATGTAATTTTCCCTCCTAAAATTAACACACCTTTCAGGAAAGGCTTCAGACTGTGGGTCTCGTCGTTAAGATACAAAGCGACTGTCCGTCACTTGGAGGGGTGAACGTTTTACTAAATTTTTTTTTTCTTTTACAGAATGCCTAAAGATAGTCATAGAAAGTAAAGCTGCACAGGCGTCTATCAGTAGTTGACTTTAGATCGCAGACGAATACTAGGTGAAAGTTCAGCTTGGATGGTTTGTTATCCTACTGTGTCGGGCAGTGTTCCAAGTGCCGGCGAATACGTACTTGTTCTAGCAAGACCATATCGTGTATAGACTGAAATACTCTTTTGTGTCTTGGCGTTGTATATTATTCATCGGCCACTGGGCAGCTCCTGATTTACACCCACCGAGAGGGTCAACTGTGATTTTCTCCTGCAACGGTATTTAGAAAATCATTATTTCAGCAAGGAACCACTCGGCCAGGTAAAATCTGTCTGCCGTATATTTCTACTTATGTCCATGTATTTTATATTGGGAATTTTGAGGAAGTCGTCCGAGGTGAATCTTTCAGGGTTCGGCCCTGTATTTGTTAGTGGTATCGACTTTAGAAGCTGGAAGTGTCGTTTTCTAAAGATAATCAGCAATCCGTTCTCTTACTATTTTGAAATTCAATTGATTTGGTTATGCAGGAAATAAGGAATGGACTTGTTATAGGAGTAACTCAGTCAAATCTAATGCCAACGGCCATACCATGCTGAAAACACCGGTTCTCGTCTGATCACCGCAGTTAAGCAGCATTGGGCGTGGTTAGTACTTGGATGGGTGACCGCTTGGGAACACCACGTGCTGTTGGCTTCATTTTATTATTTTGCTTTTTTCTTTAATAACTGAGCCAGCATGTCGGCGTCGTTGGGACTACTCCCAAACTACCTATTTGCCGAAATGATTGCATTGTTTGATTATGGCTTTTTCTAAAAAAATTCCTTTTTGTTGCCTAATCGTTTCTCAGTAAGTGCACTCGAGCCTAGCCAGTTTGTTCCGCGATTATCGAAGACGCAATGAAACGCGTGAATGAGTGTTGAGAGATACCTGTCGAGCAAATGACGTAATATTCCTCACCGCAGTATCTCAGTATGAAATTTTGCCGTCCAGGTGGTGGGATGGTCTACTTCCGGAAAAAGGAGGGCAACCACGAAAGATGTGAGACGGGACATCTCCGAGTTAAGATACACAGCGCTTGTCCAATACTTGGAGGGGTGAACATTATATGTATTCCTTTTTTTTCTCTCCGGGGGTATAATCAGATAAACACAGAAGGCAAGGGGGTTAGGCGCCTGTCATTTGCTTCATGCATTATTCAAAATTTAGACTAGGATATTTTATATTTGAATGTAATTTTCCCTCCTAAAATTAACACACCTTTCAGGAAAGGCTTCAGACTGTGTGTCTCGTCGTTAAGATACAAAGCGACTGTCCGTCACTTCGAGGGGTGAACGTTTTACTAAATTTTTTTCTTTATTTTACAGAATGCCTAAAGTTAGTCATAGAAAGTAAAGCTGCACAGGCGTCTATCAGTAGTTGACTTTAGATCGCAGACGAATACTAGGTGAAAGTTCAGCTTGGATGGTTTGTTATCCTACTGTGTCGGGCAGTGTTCCAAGTGCCGGCGAATACGTACTTGTTCTAGCAAGACCATATCGTGTATAGACTGAAATACTCTTTTGTGTCTTGGCGTTGTATATTATTCATCGGCCACTGGGCAGCTCCTGATTTACACCCACCGAGAGAGTCAACTGTGATTTTCTCCTGCAACGGTATTTAGAAAATCATTATTTCAGCAAGGAACCACTCGGCCAGGTAAAATCTGTCTGCCGTATATTTCCACTTATGTCCATGTATTTTATATTGGGAATTTTGAGGAAGTCGTCCGAGGTGAATCTTTCAGGGTTCGGCCCTGTATTTGTTAGTGGTATCGACTTTAGAAGCTGGAAGTGTCGTTTTCTAAAGATAATCAGCAATCCGTTCTCTTACTATTTTGAAATTCAATTGATTTGGTTATGCAGGAAATAAGGAATGGACTTGTTATAGGAGTAACTTAGTCAAATCTAATGCCAACGGCCATACCATGCTGAAAACACCGGTTCTCGTCTGATCACCGCAGTTAAGCAGCATTGGGCGTGGTTAGTACTTGGATGGGTGACCGCTTGGGAACACCACGTGCTGTTGGCTTCATTTTTTTTATTTTGCTTTTTTCTTTAATAACTGCAGCCAGCATGTACGCGTCGTTGGGACTACTCCCAAACTACCTATTTGCCGAAATGATTGCATTGTTTGATTATGGCTTTTTCTAAAAAAATTCCTTTTTGTTGCCTAATCGTTTCTCAGTAAGTGCACTCGAGCCTAGCCAGTTTGTTCCGCGATTATCGAAGACGCAATGAAACGCGTGAATGAGTGTTGGGAGATACCTGTCGAGCAAATGAGGTAATATTCCTCACCGCAGTATCTCAGTATGAAATTTTGCCGTCCAGGTGGTGGGATGGTCTATTTCCGGAAAAAGGAGGGCAACCACGAAAGATGTGAGACGGGACATCTCCGATTTAAGATACACAGCGCTTGTCCAATACTTGGAGTGGTGAACATTATATGAATTCCTTTTTTTTCTCTCCGGGGGTATAATCAGATAAACACAGAAGGCAAGGGGGTTAGGCGCCTGTCATTTGCTTCATGCATATTTCAAAATTTTGTCTAGGATCATTTATATTTGAATGTAATTTTCCCTCCTAAAATTAACACACCTTTCAGGAAAGGCTTCAGACTGTGGGTCTCGCCGTTAAGATACAAAGCGACTGTCCGTCACTTGGAGGAGTGAACGTTTTACTAAAAAAAATTTTTTCTTTTACAGAATGCCTAAAGTTAGTCATAGAAAGTAAAGCTGCACAGGCGTCTATCAGTAGTTGACTTTAGATCGCAAACGAATACTAGGTGAAAGTTCAGATTGGATGGTTTGTTATCCTACTGTGTCGGGCAGTGTTCCAAGTGCCGGCGAATACGTACTTGTTCTAGCAAGACCATATCGTGTATAGACTGAAATACTCTTTTGTGCCTTGGCGTTGTATATTATTCATCGGCCACTGGGCAGCTCCTGATTTACACCCACCGAGAGAGTCAACTGTGATTTTCTCCTGCAACGGTATTTAGAAAATCATTATTTCAGCAAGGAACCACTCGGCCAGGTAAAATCTGTCTGCCGTATATTTCTACTTATGTCCATGTATTTTATATTGGGAATTTTGAGGAAGTCGTCCGAGGTGAATCTTTCAGGGTTCGGCCCTGTATTTGTTAGTGGTATCGACTTTAGAAGCTGGAAGTGTCGTTTTCTAAAGATAATCAGCAATCCGTTCTCTTACTATTTTGAAATTCAATTGATTTGGTTATGCAAGAAATAAGGAATGGACTTGTTATAGGAGTAACTCAGTCAAATCTAATGCCAACGGCCATACCATGCTGAAAACACCGGTTCTCGTCTGATCACCGCAGTTAAGCAGCATTGGGCGTGGTTAGTACTTGGATGGGTGACCGCTTGGGAACACCACGTGCTGTTGGCTTCATTTTTTTTATTTTGCTTTTTTCTTTAATAACTGCAGCCAGCATGTCGGCGTCGTTGGGACTGCTCCCAAACTACCTATGTGCCGAAATGATTGCATTGTTTGATTATGGCTTTTTCTAAAAAAATTCCTTTTTGTTGCCTTATCGTTTCTCAGTAAGTGCACTCGAGCCTAGCCAGTTTGTTCCGCGATTATCGATGACGCAATGAAACGCATGAATGAGTGTTGGGAGATACCTGTCGAGCAAATGAGGTAATTTTCCTCACCGCAGTATCTCAGTGTGAAATTTTGCCGTCCAGGTGGTGGGATGGTCTACTTCCGGAAAAAGGAGGGCAACCACGAAAAATTTGAGACGGGACATCTCCGAGTTAAGATACACAGCGCTTGTCCAATACTTGGAGGGGTGAACATTATATAAATTCCTTTCTTTTCTCTCCGGGGGTATAATCAGATAAACACAGAAGGCAAGGGGGTTAGGCGCCTGTCATTTGCTTCAAGTTATTTCAAGATTTAGTCTAGGATAATTTATATTTGAATGTAATTTTCCCTCCTAAAATTAACACACCTTTCAGGAAAGGCTTCAGACTGTGGGTCTCGTCGTTAAGATACAAAGCGACTGTCCGTCACTTGGAGGGGTGAACGTTTTACTAAATTTTTTTTTTCTTTTACAGAATGCCTAAAGATAGTCATAGAAAGTAAAGCTGCACAGGCGTCTATCAGTAGTTGACTTTAGATCGCAGACGAATACTAGGTGAAAGTTCAGCTTGGATGGTTTGTTATCCTACTGTGTCGGGCAGTGTTCCAAGTGCCGGCGAATACGTACTTGTTCTAGCAAGACCATATCGTGTATAGACTGAAATACTCTTTTGTGTCTTGGCGTTGTATATTATTCATCGGCCACTGGGCAGCTCCTGATTTACACCCACCGAGAGGGTCAACTGTGATTTTCTCCTGCAACGGTATTTAGAAAATCATTATTTCAGCAAGGAACCACTCGGCCAGGTAAAATCTGTCTGCCGTATATTTCTACTTATGTCCATGTATTTTATATTGGGAATTTTGAGGAAGTCGTCCGAGGTGAATCTTTCAGGGTTCGGCCCTGTATTTGTTAGTGGTATCGACTTTAGAAGCTGGAAGTGTCGTTTTCTAAAGATAATCAGCAATCCGTTCTCTTACTATTTTGAAATTCAATTGATTTGGTTATGCAGGAAATAAGGAATGGACTTGTTATAGGAGTAACTCAGTCAAATCTAATGCCAACGGCCATACCATGCTGAAAACACCGGTTCTCGTCTGATCACCGCAGTTAAGCAGCATTGGGCGTGGTTAGTACTTGGATGGGTGACCGCTTGGGAACATGAGGTTAGATAGAGGAGAGGATTGGATCTCACTTTTCGGCACTGGTCGAGAGAATTGTCTGGTTCAACACTCTCAGCGCTCGGCGAGGTATGGACGGAGGTGACCTGGCCTTTCTGAAGGCCCACCTCCCTGAGCTGCTCCAGCAGGTGCGGAAGCAGCTTCTGGACGCCATCGACGCCGAAAAGCAGCGACAGCGGGCGGCAGCAGCAGCAGCAACAGCAACAGCCGTAGCCGTGGTCGGAGGGCCTACTCGAGCCAACGCTGGCAAGAGGAAGGCCAACGAGTTGGACTTGTCCAACTCGGGCGGTTCGACGGAACCCGCATCTAGGCGCCCGGCGCCCGGGCCACTGTCCGGAGCCGGGTCCACTCCTCTGCCGGCACCGGCGAAAGTCCATCGGCCCGATGGCTCGGCGGCGGCAGCAACAGCAACCTACACCAACGCTTCCACGGGCGAACAAGCCACCTCGTGTGGCCGGCAACTCGGCAGTTATGCTGAGGTCAGCGCGGCGTACACCGGGGTAGTGGCCGGGCGACCGGTTAAAGGGGCGACTGCTGGGGTGGATTCCTCGGCACCGCTCCCCACTAAAGCCGGGGCCTCGCAAGAGGTTAAAGGAGTGAGGGACGTGAAGTCGTCCCGCGGACCTCCCCCCGCTCACCCCGCCGCGCTGAAACCGCCAAGCGGGACAGTGAAGCCCTCAGCCAAGGGACCCGGCTCCCAGCCGGGACCCGCTTCCTCGATGGAGGAGGCACATGGGCGCAGGTCTCCCCGGGCTTCCGGGGACCTGTCCGGGCCGCTCACTGGCGTGTCATCTGACGCCGCTTCTTCTTCCCACGCTCAAGTGGACAAAACGGCTCCGGGGGAGCGCCGTAACAAAACCCCGGTGTACGTGTCTGGGGTGAAGGACGTACGCGGTTTCCTGCAGAGGATTCGCGCGGAGTCGGCCTGCGGGATCGTGGCGCAGATGAAGGGAGAAAACCTGACTCTTGTGCCTGAGTCCGCCGACGGATTCCGGGCCACCGTCAGGGTCCTGCGTTCCCTCGGTGAGGGCGAGGGTGTGAGTTTTCACACATTCTCCCTCCCCGAGGATCGGTGCGTGCGCCTGGTGATTAAAAACCTGGGCGTGCGCATGCCCGAGGCCGAGATACGCGAGGAGCTGGCCGCCATGCACATTACTGTGCAGGGTGTCCTGCAACTCCGATCAACGCGCCGGGCCATGGACCAGGACGGTGACCGTCCCCTTACGCCACACTTTATAGTGTCGGTAGCACGGGGCCCCGACGTGGCGAAAGTGCGTTCCCTGACCGAGATCTGCGGTCTGCGGGTCAAGGTGGAGACGTACGTCGCACCGAAGGGGCCCATGCAGTGCAAGCGGTGCCAACGCTTCGGGCACACGCAGCGGAACTGCGGTTATGCACCTAGGTGCGTGGCCTGCGGGGACGCTCACCCATCCGGGTCGTGTGCCACCCCCAAGCAGCAGCTTAAGTGCTGCAGCTGCGGGGGCAACCACACTGCGAACTATAGAGGTTGCAGAAAGTGGAAGGAAGCCAAGGCGGCCGCTGCGCAGCGTGCGAAAGGGGATCGCGGCAGAAAGGACGGCGTCTCCACGCGCCTGCCAGCGCCCAAATCGGCGCCAGCTAAGCCTTCTCTAGACCAGGAGAACTTGGGCCCTGGGTGGAACCACGTGGTCCGTGGTGGCCGCGTCGTCAAAGCTGCGGCCATGGGGAACTCCGCCCCAACGCCATCTAGCGCCATTGCACGGACTGAGCGGCAGGCTGTCTCCAAGGGCGGCCGTGCCAAGCCCGCTCGTCCTGCGGTGCCGGTGGCAAATCCCACTGCACCTGTTCCCAACAAGCCCGCACCTGCTCCCAAGAAGACTGACCCCACCCCACCCAAGGGTCAGTCACCGCTCCAGGACATCGCAGATATCCTGGAGACCCTCTCACCACGGGTCTGCGTCGAGTTGACGCGCCGTCTCCTCGCCGCGATCCACTCCCTCCCACCCGGCGGGTCTCGTCCGCGAGCCCTCCTCAAAACCGTTCTCCTCTTCATGGCCGACAATGACTGCACGGCCTAGAGGACACGGTGGTAAAGCCTTGCGGCTGGCTTACTGGAACGCCGACGGTGTTCGCGGCAGGAAGCTGGAGCTGGAGCAGTTCCTCGGTGACTACGGAGTCGATGTTTGCCTCCTGAACGAGACGCACCTCACGTCGGGTCGGGCCTTGAGGTTCGCGAACTACGTTTGCCACCGTACGGACCGCCCGACGCTGGGGGGCGGCACAGCGATCCTTGTCCGCAGGGGCATTGATCACTACCCTGTGCCGGTCTCGGGTCTGCAGCAACTGGAAGCAACCGCCATTCACCTGGTGCTGGCAACTAGGAAAGTTAAGCTCGTGGCGGCATACCTCGCACCCACCCGGCCCTGGATTGAGTCGGACTTGACCGAGTGCTTAAGCGGGGGTTTCCCGGTCCTCTTGGCTGGTGACCTCAACGCAAAGCACACGGACTGGAATTCTAGGCTGATCTCTGCTAGGGGCTCGCTCCTGCGTGATTACGCCAACAGAAATTCCTGCTTGATCTACGGGCCGGATTCCCCAACCACGGCTCCCTACACACACAACGCCACACCCGACGTCCTTGATATTGTCCTCATCAAGGACTTCGTTCTACCGGTGCACCTGACTGTATGCCCCGCACTCAGCTCAGATCACCTGCCCGTCCTCATCGACACCACGTGCCGATCGTCCTTTCAAAACCTGCCTGATCGCCCGGACTTCGCGAGAATGGACTGGGCTTCATTCCAGGCTTGCCTCGAAAGCAGACTCCCGGGGAACCCCGTGGTAAACGACGAGGAGGCAATCGACAAGTGCGTCGAGGAGCTGACCAGTGCTATCCTGGAAGCCACAGCAGCGTCCGCTCCCAAGCTTCGACCCCGCGTTGACAGGCGACCGCTTCTGCCCGCTAGTATTCGGGATGAAATACGCCTGAAGAACCGGCTGAGGAGGCGGTGGCAGGTCACGAGGGACCCCGCTCTTAAGACCCAGGTCAATCGACTCCAGAGGTCGGTGACCTATCGTCTCAACGAGTGGCGGAACGAACAGTGGAGCGACACGCTCGAATCCTTGGACTGCGAGGACCAGTCGCTTTGGAAGATGACCAAGCGGGTGATGCGAGTCCCCACTCCGTCGCCTCCCTTGATAGTGCCGGGAGGACTGGCTCTCTCGAACCCCGAGAAGGCAGAAGCCCTGGCCGACAGCCTTGAGGTCCAATTCCAGCCGGTAGACAACCCGTCGGACCCGGCTGCAATTGACATGGTTAACGAGGAGATGCGAGCATACGAGTATGCCCCCGCAAGTGAACCGAAATTAACCAGTCCCTCGGAGGTCGCCCAGGCCATCAAGGGACTCAAGGTTGGCAAGGCTCCGGGCCCCAACGGTATACCGAACAGGGTCCTGAGACATCTCCCACGACGCGCGGTAACCTTTCTCACGAAAGTGTTCAACGCGGTTCTCCGCAGGCAGCACTTCCCCTCGGCATGGAAACACGCTCGCGTGGTGTCCATACTGAAACCGGGGAAGGACCCCACGCTACCTTCTTCCTATAGACCCATCAGTCTTCTCGACACGGTAGGCAAGCTCTGCGAGAAGATCCTTCTAACGAGGGTCCTACACGAGGTCAGCGAACGCGGGCTGCTGCGCGACGAGCAGTTTGGGTTTCGACCCAGACACAGCACGTCGATGCAGCTGGCTCGCCTCGTCGAAAGGGTCAACAGAAACCTTGATGAGAAGCGGCTAACCGGCGCGGTCTTCCTGGACGTGGCCAAAGCCTTCGACACAGTCTGGGTCCAAGGCCTCCTATACAAACTGACCGTCCTCAACTTCCCGTCGTACTTGGTGAAAACCATCTCTTCCTACCTCGCTGACCGGACATTCCAGACGTCCTTCCAGTCGGCCGCGTCCACACGTCGAGCCATGCGGGCTGGAGTTGTGCAGGGCGGACTTCTCTCCCCTGTGCTCTTCAGTCTGTATGTCAACGACATACCCACTCCGTCCCGCCACGTCGAGTTAGCACAGTACGCGGACGACACGGCTCTAGTAGCCACGTCCCGTAGCCCAACGCTTCTCGTCAGGTATCTGGAAACCTACCTGAGTAGACTTGAGCTCTGGCTCAGGGCCTGGAGGATTGCTATCAACGTCTCGAAGAGCACCGCGGTTCTCTTCGTTTCGTCGAGAAGACGCATCCAACAGCCCAGAGCAGTGCAGTTTCTCGGCCAGCCGATCGAATGGGTCAAAACAGCGCGGTATCTGGGGGTCACCCTTGACGCCGGGCTTACCTGGTCGGCGCACGTCAACCAGGTGGGAAAGAAGGCGGCGCAACGATTAGGTGTGCTAGGCCCGCTCATCAATAGGAGAAGTGGCCTGTCCATCAGGAACGGTGTGCTGCTCTATAAGCAGCTCATCCGTCCCATGATGGATTACGCATGCCCGATCTGGAGGTCAGCTGCCCGCACCCACGTCCGGAAGCTGCAAGTTCTGCAATCCAAGTGTCTCCGCATTGTTACTAACGCGCCCTGGTACGTTAGTAACAGGCAAATACATGAGGATCTGGGGGTCCCTTTCTTTGCCGACCACACCAGAGCACTGACTGAGAGATTTGACTCGAGGTTAGCTGGTGTGGGGAACCCCTTAGTTCGGCAACTCGGGAGGCACTCGTGCCGAACGAGGGCTGCCAGAGGTCGCCCAAGGGCAACCGAGGGCGACCGATGTCCAGCAGGCCAGCCGAGGCCGTCCCCAAACGACGGCCAAGTCGGCACAACGAGTGATTAGACTACTCGGCTACCCTGACTGAGGTTTTCCGTGCTTTTCCTCAGTTGTGAGGCGAATGCCAGGGTATAACTTAATAGGGGCACGGCCCGCCACCCTCCCCCCCCCGATCGTGGAGGCCATCAGCTGAAATGATCTTCCCCCCACGCCGCAGAGGCCTTCAGCCGAAACGGCCCCCCCCTCTCTGGGTTCAAACCCCAGAGATCCAACCAACCAAATTCCTTTGGACAACTTGCCTGACGGGATAACCTCCCATCAGCAGCAACAGATCCCAGTTTGAATGGTCGAGGCTCCAGCCACGGCGTAACCCTGTTAGCGTCAGCAAAATTTTCGTTTTTTTTTTTTTTTTTTTTTTTTTTTTTTTTTTTTTTTTTTTTTTTTTTTTTTTTTTTTTTTTTATATTAAGACCGTTTACCATTTCCAGCAATGCGCCTTGAGTGCAGGAATGGTGTCACCTAGGTAGGGACGATGCTTGCGCTTGCGCAGGCCTCCGCCCTCGGTTAGCTTTTTGGTTGGTTGGTTGGTTGGTGGCTTGGGAACACCACGTGCTGTTGGCTTCATTTTATTATTTTGCTTTTTTCTTTAATAACTGAGCCAGCATGTCGGCGTCGTTGGGACTACTCCCAAACTACCTATTTGCCGAAATGATTGCATTGTTTGATTATGGCTTTTTCTAAAAAAATTCCTTTTTGTTGCCTAATCGTTTCTCAGTAAGTGCACTCGAGCCTAGCCAGTTTGTTCCGCGATTATCGAAGACGCAATGAAACGCGTGAATGAGTGTTGAGAGATACCTGTCGAGCAAATGACGTAATATTCCTCACCGCAGTATCTCAGTATGAAATTTTGCCGTCCAGGTGGTGGGATGGTCTACTTCCGGAAAAAGGAGGGCAACCACGAAAGATGTGAGACGGGACATCTCCGAGTTAAGATACACAGCGCTTGTCCAATACTTGGAGGGGTGAACATTATATGTATTCCTTTTTTTTCTCTCCGGGGGTATAATCAGATAAACACAGAAGGCAAGGGGGTTAGGCGCCTGTCATTTGCTTCATGCATTATTCAAAATTTAGACTAGGATATTTTATATTTGAATGTAATTTTCCCTCCTAAAATTAACACACCTTTCAGGAAAGGCTTCAGACTGTGTGTCTCGTCGTTAAGATACAAAGCGACTGTCCGTCACTTCGAGGGGTGAACGTTTTACTAAATTTTTTTCTTTATTTTACAGAATGCCTAAAGTTAGTCATAGAAAGTAAAGCTGCACAGGCGTCTATCAGTAGTTGACTTTAGATCGCAGACGAATACTAGGTGAAAGTTCAGCTTGGATGGTTTGTTATCCTACTGTGTCGGGCAGTGTTCCAAGTGCCGGCGAATACGTACTTGTTCTAGCAAGACCATATCGTGTATAGACTGAAATACTCTTTTGTGTCTTGGCGTTGTATATTATTCATCGGCCACTGGGCAGCTCCTGATTTACACCCACCGAGAGAGTCAACTGTGATTTTCTCCTGCAACGGTATTTAGAAAATCATTATTTCAGCAAGGAACCACTCGGCCAGGTAAAATCTGTCTGCCGTATATTTCCACTTATGTCCATGTATTTTATATTGGGAATTTTGAGGAAGTCGTCCGAGGTGAATCTTTCAGGGTTCGGCCCTGTATTTGTTAGTGGTATCGACTTTAGAAGCTGGAAGTGTCGTTTTCTAAAGATAATCAGCAATCCGTTCTCTTACTATTTTGAAATTCAATTGATTTGGTTATGCAGGAAATAAGGAATGGACTTGTTATAGGAGTAACTTAGTCAAATCTAATGCCAACGGCCATACCATGCTGAAAACACCGGTTCTCGTCTGATCACCGCAGTTAAGCAGCATTGGGCGTGGTTAGTACTTGGATGGGTGACCGCTTGGGAACACCACGTGCTGTTGGCTTCATTTTTTTTATTTTGCTTTTTTCTTTAATAACTGCAGCCAGCATGTACGCGTCGTTGGGACTACTCCCAAACTACCTATTTGCCGAAATGATTGCATTGTTTGATTATGGCTTTTTCTAAAAAAATTCCTTTTTGTTGCCTAATCGTTTCTCAGTAAGTGCACTCGAGCCTAGCCAGTTTGTTCCGCGATTATCGAAGACGCAATGAAACGCGTGAATGAGTGTTGGGAGATATCTGTCGAGCAAATGAGGTAATATTCCTCACCGCAGTATCTCAGTATGAAATTTTGCCGTCCAGGTGGTGGGATGGTCTACTTCCGGAAAAAGGAGGGCAACCACGAAAGATGTGAGACGGGACATCTCCGAGTTAAGATACACAGCGCTTGTCCAATACTTGGAGGGGTGAACATTATATGAATTTTTTTTTTTTCTCTCGGGGGTATAATCAGATAAACACAGAAGGCAAGGGGGTTAGGCGCCTGTCATTTGCTTCATGCATATTTCAAAATTTAGTATAGGATAATTTATATTTGAATGTAATTTTCCCTCCTAAAATTAACACACCTTTCAGGAAAGGCTTCTGACTGTGGGTCTCGTCGTTAAGATACATGCGATTGTCCGTCACTTGGAGGGGTGAACGTTTTACTAAATTTTTTTTTTCTTTTACAGAATGCCTAAAGATAGTCATAGAAAGTAAAGCTGCACAGGCGTCTATCAGTAGTTGACTTTAGATCGCAGACGAATACTAGGTGAAAGTTCAGCTTGGATGGTTTGTTATCCTACTGTGTCGGGCGGTGCACCAAGTGCCGGCGAGTACGTACTCTTTCCACCAAGACTATATAGACTGCTCTAAAGCCACACTGATACTCACAGAGCTGAAAAGCCATAAGTGAAGAACATTTACAGCATGAAAATGACTCAATTAAAACTTTCTCTACTCTGGAAAGAATCACACCCAATTAGGGTTTTAGGTTCTTTCAGTGGTTCAAAAATGACTGCATTCTATTTTGTAGAACTGTGTAATCTGGTAGGAGTTTACCATTGTTTCATAGGCCCTTGCTGCTTCCATCATCAGGGACCTTCTACGAGACTATAAGGCACTTCTATCTGGAAGAGTTATGTTCAAACACAAGTTCAGACCTCAGTAAACTTATATTTGTGAATGATTTTGATAAATGTGTCATGAACTTTGCATGATAGTCCGTGTTGCTAAAATTATTACTTCTAGTCGGAGATAAAATACATTTTCAGTATGGTATGACAATATTGCATTTTCTGACATAATATTTTTTTAAAAAAAATTGTTATGGTTGCACAGAATTTTGTAAAATATTCAAATGAAAGATTTTACATAAGTCCATCAAGCAGGGCAACAATTGTTACATGCTGACAGTGACAAAGCTAATAAGTATTTTTTGCAATTTCTTGTTATGAATGCACCTGATACAGACGGTTGTCTTCTGGGATGTTGTAGCATGTGGTCTCATAGAAACTGACAAATTGATGTTTCAGAGGTGCTGACTGCTTACATCATCGAGGCAATGAGTGAGTTGCATGAGAAAGTGTAGTTTGATATGTAGGAGTAGGTGGGACCAATGGATTTTGGGTAAGGATGGTTGAAATGAGGACA
The DNA here is from genome assembly GCF_977971745.1 of Zootermopsis nevadensis. Classification (NCBI taxonomy): domain Eukaryota; kingdom Metazoa; phylum Arthropoda; class Insecta; order Blattodea; family Termopsidae; genus Zootermopsis; species Zootermopsis nevadensis. Next base: position 1,025,417 of record NW_028259149.1, on the reverse strand, counting down.
AGCTGTGCACAGCCTGGAGAGGACACGGAAGTGGTCTTAAATATATAGTACTTGGAATCAGGATGGGAAAGAACAATTTAAAGAGGTGAAATGGATGAAAGTTGAAATAAACATACTGTGTAAATATGAATACGAAATGTAAGGAATAGAAGAAGTAGCACGCAGTAAGCACTTCTCAAATGTTGGTCATTTTCTATAAGACTACACAGCACAACGTCCAAGAAGATGGTCATGCGATCATGAGAACCTGAAATCTTGTGCACATGAAAAAGGTATTTATGTTGTCATTTCTCACGTCGTCTTCCCAGAAATGGCCAGCTCTAATCAAACTTCTATTAAATTTTTTAAATGAGAGATGTTTTTATATTACTCTATGACAAGTTAAGAAAAGTAACATAATCTTAATAAACTTCTTATGATTAGAACAGCATTATAATATAAATTAAATTGTGTAAATCTACACTAAAGTAAGTTGTTAAAATGTATTGAGCATGGTGTATTACGCATCTATGTAATTCAGTTACGATACACAAAGTACAGTTTCTCATTTTCCTTTTGTAACAGTTTGTTAACACCGATAGTAATTCTACTAAACTGTAATACAGTCTAGAAACAATTTGTTTCTATTTCCACTTTTCAACGCTTCTGGTCTCTGTCTTCAGTTTCGTCTGATGATGGAAAAACACTCTCTAAAATATTTGATTCTAACTCTGTACTTAAATGGCTGATTGCCTGAGAATAATTCATTGCATTGCGTTGGTATGAAAACTTCGTATCTTACAACCTTCTCTAATGCTTCTGATTTGCTAATACCAGTTGAATTTCTTGCCTGCAGAAAAATGTACAGGTTGTTGACATGACATTGAGTGTTGAAAACTGTTAGTCAGACATGAATTTCTTATCCTGTAACATCTGAAAACTAATGATCTCTCTTGGCATTCTAATAGACTTCATATTGAGTTCTGTGGGAACCTTTCAGGAGTTTGCATGAAACTGACTGACATGAAGGAAGATAGGTGGCACAGATGGTGTCTGCTTCATGCTTCAAACAACTGAATCCTTTATACACCAGCTCTTTGAAGCTGATTGGGTCATGAGGGCATATGACAGAAGGTGCACAGAAGCATGCAGAACTCAGCCACCATCATCTGAGTTGGTCAATTTTTTATCTGGAGCCAGATTGAAAATTCCATCTGGTCTCATATGCTACTGGAACTTTCTTATTGCAAATATTTCTTAGCAAGTACAAGTTGAGGTTCTCATAAGTGCCCTTTAAGGAATGGTTCAAACTGGGACATAACTTCATTTGCCTAGAAACTTTACAGTTGTAGATCCAAAAAGTCCTCCCCTCATTTCTCCAAAAAAAAAAAATTACCTTCTACTCTTTACAAGAACATTTTGATGGTAATTTTAATTGATTCTCATATTGTTTGGTCATATGCCTATTAACAGACTGTTCCTTCTTTGCTGTTATTAGTCGCTGAACCACTGATTGCATGTGCTGAGAACTATTTGCATGGTTATTTCCTCTTCGGTCTTTTTGCATTCAGAGATGTCAGGGATGTGTGAAGAGTGTCACATTGGCAAAACAGGTTGTACACAGAACAATAACCTTTCCAGTTGTTAGTGAAACAAAAGTCTCAGACTTAATGGCTTGTCTCCATTAGTAAGTCTTCATTCGCACATTCAGAAAGATATCGCGTTTTTCCATGTTGCAGGGAGAAATGCCTTCCTAAACCTGTATTTCTAATATAGTCGAGTCCTCTGTCGATATATTGGTATCATCTGTGGGTATCATCTGTGGTTGTTCATCCAGTCTCAAGCGCATCTATTTTGATAATGTTAGGCCATAGCCCTACATCTCAACGTAACTCCGTGTAGTTTCAGTCTACGAGTACTTCATCTGATATTTCGTCAACAGGTAACATTTCCTATACTAGTTCCGGACATCATGTTCGCGTTTTATTTTGCAACTGGCAAATATCATAAAAACAGTTCAAATCACGACATAAGCCCTATCACAGAGCCATCGTCGGTGTAGCCGTCGGGAAAAATAATTTATCGTTTTCATAATTTCGATTTTCAATTGAAACGATTGCAGGTTTTTGTGTAAAGTGGCCTATTGTGATAAAATTACATAAAGCAACTAATCCCGTGGGTTGTCTTGGACTTAATGTTTGGTAAATATTTGTTGAAGTTCGTAAAAGTTCATTTTTTCAGCTGTCTTCGCAAGTATTTATTAAATTGAGGTTCTCCAACATATTTAATTTAGGTCTCTTGCTGTCTCCTGCGTACTAACGTTCGGAGGGAGTATGTAGTTGGTAACCCGCAGGGTTGCAACCCTGGTATTTTACTTGGATAATCCATGGATATTCACACTTGATCATGGCGGAAACTTTCCATTCATCCCACCACGGTCATGTATGTTGTCTCCTGCATGTTCATTTACGTTCGTTGCAATTACAAACAAATGTAATGTCAGTGGAATAGTAGTGTTTTGAAATGTTGGTGTAGTGAGTGCTTTAAATGTATATAACCAAAAATGCCAATTTGTAGTGTTTTCGGATGTAAAAACAGGAACAGTAACACGCAAGGTGTGAAGTTTTATTCGTTCCCAAAAGAAAGCGATGTACAAAATAAATGGATCGTTGCGTGTGGAAGGAAAGATGGATTCAATCTAAAAACTGGTAAATAATAAATTCGATGTAGGTCAGATACTGCATTCATGAATTCTATTATTAGTTGCAGTGATACTCCTATATCTAAACCTTACAGGTAAAATATGCTCAATACATTTTGAAGACAAATTTATACAGCAGTCTATGAAGAACCGTCTTCTTGGTTTGAAACCAAAGAATGAGAGAGATTTGACTTCTGATGCAGTTCCAACATTAAATTTACCGCATACATTATCCACTGGCAAAAAAAGAAAATTTAATAATACAGTACGGAGTAACAGATTTGAAGTTAGATCAAGAAAAATATTAGCAAGGGACAATTCAACAGCGTAAGTTTTATTGTTGAGAAGTAAAATTTACAAAAATCCGTAAAATATATCATGTTCATGAACGTAGTTCACATTATAGGATTTTAGGTTCTCAGGGTGGCGAATATGAAGATGAGTGTTGTTGTGTTGTCTGGTAGAAGTTTACCATAGTTTCACAGGTCCTTGCTGCTTCCATCATCATGATTATTGCTTGGATCTCTGAAGCGTTGGTAAACTACTTCCAGATTACATGGTGCTACATCCCAGAAGACATCCATCTTTGGATTCATCACCATGATAACCTCAAATCCAACTTGTTATGTTTAATTTCCACAGACCATGTTTATTTACTAGTATACACTATAATTTAGCTGCATTATGCACTTTTATGATTTTGTGCCCTCCTTTCATTTCTGTATCAAACCAGCAGATAAAACAGGGCATACTGCAACACGAATTATGATTCTTGTAGAATTTAAACATGTGTATTGACGTAGTTATTAATATTGGTGAGTAAAGTGTTTGGACATTCAAGTATGTGTTTTTGCGGCTCAGCTAATCGAGAAGTTCCATTTGTTTTATACAGCCCAAACCTTAATGTTTTTTTTTTTCATTTCCTTTTTCAGACTACATGGACAGTTAAATGATGCTGCTGATATTTAAAATATCTCTCCAGTGTTTTTATATTGTAGATTTTGGTACATAGTTATTTAAATTGTCATTATTATCATTATTACTGTGCTCTTAAATTCTCGTGTTTGGTTGCAGATCTTGTCCCATTTCATTTGAAGAACTGCAAAAAGAAAATGATATACTGAAAATCAAAATTAAAGAGCAAGAACAATACATTTTCAAACTTCAGGAAGAAATAAGATTATTGAAGGATGCTAAGAGAACACAAAGGGAAAACTAATAATTTACAAATGCATCCGCTTCACTAAAGTTAAGAATGAAGTTATTTTAAGTGGTGATATGAAGGAAAATGAAATGGACTGGTGTAGATATTCCATAAAGCAAAATGTATTTTGGAACCAAGAATGAATTTCCCACTATCTGCTACCAAGTTCATGTATGTTTTGTAGATGGGCTGAACTTTTGAATGCTGTGAGGTTGTGTTAACTGATGTATTTATGCTCATGAATGCCAGAGGAAAAACCTTGTCAGAACAGGCAAGATGTCTTATTGTATGGTGAAATCTGAGGGGACAAACGAGTTTTGAATCGAAATGGTGAGACCATGTAGAACTGTGCTAGTAGTTGCAAATACATGATGGTTAGGAGCTGGAAACAGCCAATTTATTATGAATTGATGAAGCTGCTATAAAAGAATATTTTAATTTAAATTGTTTATGAACTGCATCATGTCAGTTTGTCATTACGACTGTCAGTGATCGACGGGACAAAATAGGTCACCTTTTCAATTACGAGCTGTTTATTTTACCATTTTCATTTGCACATAATCTCTTAAATGTATTGAAGGATAATCTCCTAGACAAACTCTTCATAATAAATGGAAGAACTGTTTCTGGGAATCTTTACAACAGTTCCTGTCTTTTTTTGATAACTGAACTAACAATAGCTCATGCACCATGTTTTAAGTATTTAATATCCATAAAGACGACAAAATCTTCTCTGTTGTCTTGTGTCCGCACACATCAGCCATTTAGAAAGATATCCTTCCACGTGTGTGGTTATTTATTCCAGTTCTTTGATGTGTTGGGAGGGGAGAAGGGAGAGAGGAAAGATGAGCTTGTGGAGGCATGGAGGGGAAGGGGTTCATTATAATGGTTGTAAATGGAATTAGAGATTGGATATTGGTTGATATGTACATCACATGTTAAACACAGGACATTCCCACAGCCCCATAGATGATATGGTTGCCAGTACTTAAGAAGGGCATACATTTGAACACCATAGAAAAATACCATAAAAACTGTGCACAGAGACCAAACTCGGTCTTTGAAGTGTGCATTTGTGAGTAGTGAGTAACCAGCCCACTGACAAATGATATTTATACTGACAGCCAAAATTCAATCTTTAATTCCATTTTCAACCATTATAATAAAACAACCTACCCTTCCCACTCACAGTAATGCGTGCTTCAAATGTACTGCCCAAAGATTATAGTTTTTTGGCTGTCCTTGCCAGAGATACTGCTCAGTAGACATGTTACCAAACTGTAAAACTACCTGACCTCAGTTTGGTCACGTTTGCATTTTTCACTCTTCAGGTCGTGGCTGCCAACTGTTTTCTTCCTTATTAAGCTCAGAAGGTATTATAGACACACACACACACACTCAGCCAGAGGCAGGACTCGGTTTACGCCGCTTCACTTTTGCGCCCCTCATAGATCACGATTGCGGGGGGGGGGGGGGGGGTGACGAGTCATAACTGTGCCCGACTTCCTAGACACAGATGGTCCCGATATTATAATAAAACTATAATATTAAATGATAAACTACGGCTTAAAATTTAAATAACTAAACAAAAAACAGAATATGAAATGCGATGAGATGTGTGTTGTGCCTTCAATTTAGTACCATCAACAGAGGAAAGTGAAGCTGACTCTGCAATGCCAGTTAGGACACCAACAGTGAAATCAATGCAAGAGGCTGTTTCTCTTAATAATAAGGGATGTGAGATCTGTAGAACAACCCCAACTGCGAGCGGAGCTCAACTTTTTAGGGAGGAATTGAGACAGTTCTACAGCCATATTATAACTTATCATCAGAAAAGAAAAAAACCAAACAGACATCTATACTGTTGTTTTGAAAGCAGTAAAATTTCTTTCTTTTTCTTATACATTATCATCTTAAAACGACATACAATTTTCAGTACGTAAATTTCATAAAATAAAACTTTTTTCAAGTATTTGTGTTAATTACTGAAATTCTTGGAATGAAACGTAATATATTTACATAAATTACACAGCAAGAACCATTAAAATTCTTAATATAAAAATAAGTGTTCTTCAAATTATATTATGGTAATAAAATCAATGATAAAATTAATGTGGCTTATATCATACAAAGAGGAAAATGGAACCATAAAACATTTTTTGGTTTGAAAAAAAGTTTAAATGATGGTATCAAATGAAAATAAAGAGTACTCTGGGTCACTGACAGTATTTTAATTGTCAGGTTGAAAACTGAACGCGAAAACATGTTGCATGAACATTTTCACATCAGTAATGCAAATATGGCAAACAAAAGGTTTTTATGATGCATATACATAGTTTCAGCATAGAATTTTGGAATTTATTGCAATGTACTTCTCTTGTGAAAGGTACCAATTATGATGAGGCATTTTTCTTCTGATGAGAGAGGCCAACTTGACAACTGATATACAGGTGTCCCAGGAGGAAAGGTCAATATTCTGGGAGGTCATATTATCGGTCATTCTAAGCAAAAAAGTGTACATGTGTCCTATTCCTAACGGTTTCCGAGACAGGGCTATTTCATTGTACAGTAGTTTGGATTTGGCGCTCAATATTGCCCTTCGCTATTGGATGTTATCGCCCTCATAAACGAACGTCAAGACACACTCAGACTAGCAACACGTCATGTCCTCACATGAGTTGCAAAGTTCATTGAAGTTGACGGTGGAATTTTCAAAAATGTATTGTACTAGGTAAACTGCACCAACTTTGTCACTTGAACAATAAATACCGGTATTAGAAACAGTACGTAATATCTCTTTCTTATCAACAATTTTTGCTTAGAATGACTGATACTATGACCTCCCAGAATATTGATCTTTCCTCCTGGGACATTCTGTATATGCAGAAGGCTCTAAAATCACATTTCAATTGACCAGCCAGTTACCCGACTTAACTGAATCATAATTTTTTTTAAGTATACAAGTGATTTAACCAGAATGGACAAACAGCCATCAATGTCAACATAAAACAGCATTTTTATCAAAATATCATACATACATTACAGCTTCAAATTTTGTAATGAGAATTGAACTTTCCAAAATATGTTGAAGATGGCTGTCTTCTGAGTTGTTGCACCGTGTAGTCTGGTAGAAGTTTTGCCAACGTTTCAGAAATCCTTGCTGCCTCCATCATTGCCCAGATGATTGTTTTGAGATCAGAATACTTTCTACTGCTTCTCATTTCTCAATCTTTGATCGTAATACTCTTCTAGCACCTTTATACCTCCAGTAATGTCGACCTCCGTTGTTTAGTACATAATAACTCTTTTTCATATTGCTGCAGCTGTTTATCCTTTCTTTGAATTGTTTTCTCTTGTTCTGCCAAACGTTTCTTCATTTTAACATACAAAAAACAACAGTAAGTCACAATAAATGGTCATATTTAAACCAAATATTAAACATAAAAATATTTCTTGAATTGTAATAATTGAATGACAGAAAATAATACAAGATACCAATGTTTTCTTAACATACAACACAGAAAACCCGCTTATTGTTACAAAATATCAAGATATAGATCCTGTGACAGAGTTTGCTCTAACTTTGTCCTTCATAAACTATCTTTCCTTTCTATTGAAATTCTTAAGATATAATTTAGCAGTTGATTATGCTAAAAATGCTTGAATCTTAGCCCCAACTTCAATTACCTTCATCTCAGCCAGTTGGCTCTTAGCAGCAGCTTCCTGTTTTACAGCCTTTGATAACGCAAGTTCTTCCCGATCAAACTGGTCTGTCATGGCAGCATAGTCTCGTTCAAGCCTAGTGAATTTCTCCGTGAGCTCTGCGTGGGACTGCTCACTTTCCTTTACGCTTCCCTGCCACTCCGACAGCTGACTCTCAGCCTGCTTGCGATATCGCGCAAACTCTTGTCGACTCGCACAAGCGACTGTCAGTGCAGTTATCGGTTCATTATTTTTGGCTTCCAGCTGAATCTTTAGTTTCTCATAATCACGCTTACCCTGCAAATGCATTATAAATGAAACGCTTGTAACATTATACAGAGTGTATCAGATATTCCTTAGATTAAAAACGTAGATCATACACTCATTCCACTTCCTTCATAGACATCTTAATATTATCCTCCCCCTTCTTAATCTGTAGGAGAATTTCCAAACAAATTTCTTTTTGTCTTTGATGGTTTTCATAACTTTAGAGAATTCACGTGAAAGTTTTCACAGAAAGGTAAATTAAAATACGCAATTAAGATGCAATAAATTACGTAACTTGAATTTCTTGAGGTGCGAAGCTTGAAATACAAAGGTGTCCAAAATATTAGCCACTTTATATCATTCTCACTTACTGAAACGTTTTGCGCGATAGATAAATAAATACTTTCGTGATATTATCTTGCATGTTATCATCGTGACGTGCATTATCTGACAGAAAATTGTTAAGTTCTTCTGCTCAACAATGATGTATACAATTTTGTAAATGTAACTATTCATTACAAAAGACAACGCTTTTTTTTATCTCAATGGTCAGGCTTGACCGTCGTGACCCCTTTCGGGGTTTTCTTGCGAAAGTACCACTGTGGTTTCGCCTACAAATCATTTGGAGATTGGTTATATATCATGTAATGAAAAACAGATGAAACATTTTCTTGTTTTATTATAAAAAAAAACAGTACGTTTCCACAGTGTTCTTCAGCCTATAGCCGCTCACCCTGCCTAATTGTTTAAACTTGATATAAATTTATCCACGCCGGAGAGGAATTCGACACTGCACGCCACACAGACGCGTCGGAGAAGTTGCTCACCTTGAAGGTGACAAGCCAACGTGTCAGTATCAAAGTCGCGTTCTTATTGGATAGGTGCGCTAACGTTGGACCAATTACATCGCCTGTTTATTTGTCTACTACGCTATTTTATTGGCTTCATTTTGCCTATACTTTTACATGCCTATGGAATTTCTTTGTATTATAAAAGATCACGGACTGAGGTTTTTGGAAAATAAATTTACCTTAAAGACCTATAAGAGAAGGATAAAAAACTTTTTGAGTAGCTTCATAATTAGTACACATCATTTGAAATCCTTGGAGGTTGTCTGCCGTAATAGCATGAAAGTAAGAAAGTAAAAATGCTGTCCCGCTGTACGCCATGTAGGCGCTTGGGGGGAGAGGAGGGTGTAGCTCCTACTCATTCCTAACGTCGACACTAGATGGTGTGAGTGTTATAACGTAGTCTAATTTCAAACAGAGCATAATCTGTTGTACAATGCCTGGACTGACTGAGGTATTCTGCGTACTGTTTGCATGTCCAAAAATAGTACTTCTGTGTGTGTAATGTGTCTAAGGAAGGCTGTAAATATCATGCAAGAATGACAAAGACTTCTGACAAACGGCAGACCCGTCCAGTCATCAGACAGGACGCCTGATGAGGGCAGAGACTAATAAATATCAAAACTCGGACTGTAAAATGTGGTAATGAGCCTCAAAAGAGGACTGACTGTCAGACTTGCAAGCGTTGGGGACGGAGCTGCTCCCTGAAACGTCGATTTTGTTAAAATATTGTTTCTGTTAAGATGTCTTTGTGTGGAAGTACTAACCCTCTGTGTTGTCCTCAACCATTGTGACCTTTCATCAATACGACGAGTTTTGAATGGTATAAGAGATTCCTCTGAACCTTTCGCCATCTTTCTTTTGCATGGAACTCTGGCTGCAGACCCTGAAATTGACAAATTCACAACGCTTTTCAGTTCTAATTTACGACCTTTCTTCCTATAATGATGCATCCTGCTATACGCCATGTAGGCGCTTGGGGGGAGAGAAAATAGCTCCTACTCATCATCATCATGTACCATTGAGACCATTTATCTTGGCACTAGGAGCAAAATAACCCTTTCATGCCACAATATTTGAACGTCATGTTTCTTTAATAGCAAATGAGAAGAAACGATAAAATTGTTGGTCACATACCTGGGAGGGAATAGCATTTCACTTTCCCAGCGGCAGAAGGCGCTTCTGTAGTAAGATTGGCTTTGAATTTCTTGAGTTGAAATTCTGTTCCTTGTGGTCCATTTGAATCATCACTGTGAAAGATTCGAAGCAGAAATGTTGTTGGCGAATATTAAACCTCAAAGCCTGAGTGTGCATAGAGTATGTAAATCAACAAGAATAATTCAAAATTCCTGATGATATTCAGTGATTTTTCTCACTGTGTATGATACTGATAAGGAAAATATTGTCAAATTACAGATGCAGTAACAAAACTGGAGAAAATAACACATCAAGAAGCTTTAGAATCTGTACTTTTAGCCTACGTCATTAAAGTAATAATTCCAGCGATAAAATTGGTTTGCCGTATATTATGCAAAGAGGTAGCTAAATAGAATGACTAAACACGTTTGGGTTTGAAAATCTCGTAACAGATCATTTTAAGGACCTGAGCCATATGTAAAAGGATAATATTCAAATGGGTCTTTGAGAAGCAGACTTTGAAGTTATGACATAGATTACAATTGAAAGCTCAAACAATGGTAAAAAAAATTAAAGTTACGTAAGATTAATCGCCATCGATATAGTACTTAGATCGTCGTGTTGCAAATTTTAAACACGAACCACGTTGCATTGAAATGTTCACATCAGTAATTACAATATGACAGCCAACTAACATTTTGAAGGCCACTCGAACGTCATTTCTCTCAGTACAAGCAGATAGCAAGTCAACTGTCAAAACAAGCTTAGTTTTCTTTCTACATATTTCATAACTTTAAATTTTGTAATGGAAATAGAACATTTCTTCACATCGGCATACGTTAACTAACTGCTATCAAGTTACTGAACACATTAATAGGACTTAATATATGTAATATTTTTATATTATTATACGTGTATAACACGTTTCAGAAACAATCCATCCTATCTTGCTTTATTTTATTAAATAAATGTAAATTGTACCATCTCTCAAGATGCACAAAACATAGGAACTATTTTTTTTTTTTAAAGTGTTCTGTCTGACGATAGGTCCATATGAACAGGATCCTTCCATCCTTTTCTCGGACTGGGACCTGTTCATATACGTTCTTGGCAGATGATCCAGAAGTGGTTTGCCATTGCCTTCTTCTGTGTGTGAATGGAGTAATTGTTGGGATGCCACGGAGGAAAACTCCGTGTTGCCTAGACCACGGCGTTGCCCAACACAAGTTATAAATTCGGGCACCGCCGGTAATCGAACCCGAGACCCCAGGATTACAAGGCCAGCGTTCTAACCGCTAGACCACCGTGGCTGTCATAGGAACTATAGGACTTTAGAAAGGAAATAATTACCTTATGCCATTCCTAGGTAATGGAGGTCTTTTGCCATTTATAATTGTGTATTTCGTCGATACTGCTTTGTCGCTAGTAGTGTCAAAATGCAGATCACTGTGACAAATGCCATTTTGTTGCAAAGTCTCTGTAGTAAAACTTAATGACTGCTTGTCTCCTTCAGTATTATTATATTGAAGCAAGATCCTGTCCCTACACCGCGTTAAATCATCTGTTATCGCTTTTAGTTCAGCGTTCACTCGTTCTATTTCTTGGTTTTTCTTTGACATACGTGACTGCAGATCAACATATTCTCTTTGTGTGTCGTTCAGTTGTTTTAATATTTCCTGTGCTTCAGGTTTCCTTCTTTGTCCTCTGGGGCATACACCACCCTTCAGCTCTTTTTCATGTAACCGAATTTTACGATTTCCCCCCCTTTCTGCAGGAACTGTCACCGAAGCAACAATTTCCGACTCCGTGTTATTATATTTCTGTACAGTTTCGTCTAATTTAATTTCCTATTTCTTTTGGTTGCGTTCCATTGTCCTAATGACTTCATCTTGCTCCATAGTCTTTTGTCTAACTGCAGTTAATTCATCTTCCAACCTTTCTGCACGTAGCAGTTCTTTTTCATAGTGCTGCAGTTTTTCTTCCTTCCTGGCTAATTCTTCTTGCAAATCTCGAATATACTTATCAAGTTCCACCTATAAGACAATGTAGTCAATAACAGAAAATTACCACATTTGAAGCAAATAACAAACGGCAATATTTCTCGCATTAAAAATCTCATGCTGAACGGCACAGAAACCCGTCTCTCTGACAAACAACAGAAAAACTAAACAAAGGAAAGGAAAGACTTATCTCTTCATCATCATCATTATCATCAACTACTCCAAGGATTGGTCCTATTTAGTCTTGCAGGATGCATTTGAACAGTGAGTGACCAGCCCACTGCCTCTGCACAATTTCTACTCAATCCTGATTTCTGTCTGCTGGAGCCATCTAGTAGCGAATCAGGAGAGACTTGGATGAGAAATGGCCGCTGAATTTTGCTTACGAAACATCTCGTGTCATGCTCGTAAGATTCTTTTACATGTCGTAAATCTATGACATGGGACCACTGGCTTTACTTTCCCTCCTTTTGGAAATTGTGCTATGGATTTTTATCATCCCTTAAAAATCTATCGACCTCTACCGGGTTTGAACCCGCGAACCTTGGGTCCAGTGGCGAGCACCCTAACCACTAGTCCGGTGTTGGGCAATCTTTTTACACTGGCGGCACACCAACCTCATTTTGTATATTGTTGGGGGGGGGGGGGGAGATGGTTTGTGGCATTGATTGGCAGCGACAACTTCTTACAAATTTATCCCAACCAAAAAATTTTCTATTTGATGTTCATAATTATCCATATATATTATTACGACATTTACTTTAAATACATTCACATTTTGAAATAAATTAAAACATATTTTTGCATATCGTGTAATCCAAAATTTATTAACTATGTTTAATCATTAAAACGTGAAGATCCTTATTAAAATTTGTATATGTAATTATGTCACGGTATCCAAATCAGTTTCCTGCGCCCCAAAAAGTCCACTGCATATGGAACATGACCGTCATTTACAAACAGTGGATGTGAGCACGGAAAATATTAAATATAAAATAAAACTAGACATAAATAATTATCTAATTATGAAACAACAGACTTTTGTAAGATGAGTAATTTTTCTTTAAAATTGACAAGTTATGATATATTTTGTTACTTATAGTTGGCTACACACTGCACTTCATAAATTAACTTGTAAAATCTGAAACTACAATATTCTTTCAACACTCAGTTTCCAACAGAAATATTAATCAGTACAGAATAAACAGAACAACGTTTGAGGCGTAAGTTTAGGCACTACCTACAACTACAATCTTCTGTGCGTCCGTGTGTATGTGTATTTTTTCCCCACCACCACGTACTTGATGGAATCGGCACGATAATGAAATCGTACATTATGATGTGCAAAACCACCAGAATAGACCTAATATGTAGAAAATTCTAGGCGCCATCATGAAATTTTTTAGGCACTCTGATGACCTGGATTTATACAAGCCCGCGTGTGTTAATGCATTTTCGTTAATCGTGACAGTAGTGAAAAGTAGCTAAGTAAATTGCATTGCAGTAACCTCCAGTTTCGTTTGTCAGTGAGACGTAGGTAAGTATTTCATAAAGAAGTCTTGTTTTAAAAAACGTTAACTTCCGTTCGTACTCATACATTGCCTCCTATGCTTATATTCTGCCTAATCTATGTAGGGACTTGATATGTGCCTACTCAAGGTTTGCCTCAGGTCCCAGCATAGAATAGGCAGACTTATAGAGGGCGGTACTTGCGCAGTAGCCTGTATGGAGAGACGTTACATTTTGTAAGTCTACTCCAAGCATGCACGAAGCAAGGAACGTGTGAGGAAATTGAGTGTTGTGGTACGGTGTTGTTACTTCGAAACGTGGTCGGAATTCGGATATTATACCCGCCTAACTGTTGTTTATATTGTGTCGAAACGGGTTGTGCTTGGTGCAGAACGGTACTGAATGTGTTATAGACGAAGGCTGCTCGTTTATTACTTACCTCGCTTCGCTGCCTTTCTTTGTTTGGCGTTAACTCATCGACATTCGGTGGGTCGCAAAAATTACTTTTTTCTTGAATATATGCAGTGGTCCTGTGAATTATTTCCTGCAGTCGATTCATCTTGTCTTTTTGTAAGTGTATCCATGGAAACACAATATATTGTTATGAAACAGTTTCAGAGCGCAACAATGTAGCTTTCTCTTGTTGATAATTTTAACAATTACATGCAGTATGTTCCAGTTTAGAATTCTTTGCTGGTCTTGAATGTTAAATATTTGAGACTCAACATGTTCAGAAGTAATATAAATATATCTTTCATGGAAATAAACCAATCACTACCACACTGACCGTCACCCTCTGTCTTGTAATATGTTTAATTTGCTAACCTATACATGGGATATTGCAACAGATCTCCCATGTGAAGAAAAATTTGTTTATGTCTCGCTGTTATGTATTCAGTACTTCAATTACCCTTAGAAACAACAACAATTAGCTACTATTTAGGACATTCCTCTAGTCCTTTCTTTAGACTAACATAAAAAAAATACTAAACTGCCGAATACACATTTACCGTAAGTCTTACAGCTTTCGAGGTAATTTAGCAAATGTTCACTCATAATTCAAGGGCCGTTACGTTTATTTCAACGATTTTTATGTTGTAAATGTTTATTTGGAGGCACCTTATGTTGAAGGCTATTTATAAGTCAGTATCAGAAATATTAGTCAGGAACTGAAAATCTATAAGAACCAACAGAAGGAACGCTCCAGAACTATTAGGCCACACGTATATAGCCTAACTGGTTATGTATTTTGCTGTCCTACAGCGTAAGGGCTCTCCATCCTTCATAATTATCATATATTTTGATAACATAACCTCAAATTATAGACATGTAGTATCTCTCAGTTTACCAAATTTTACAAGTCTAAATATAATACTTAATCAGGAAATAATATGTATAATATAAGCTATCATATTATTTTTTTGTTCTAGGGAAAAAGTATTTCACCAACAGCTACACACTTTCCAGATATACCAATTTTTAAATTAATATGTTCTCACTTTTATATAATTTGTGTTTGATTTGAGTTGAATAATTTTAAGAATTTTAAATTTCTTTGACAAGGGAAAGCGATTAATTAAAAATAAACCTATTGGAAAGTGTTCTTTCCAAATTAGGACCATATGAATGAAAGATTTTAATTTATTCACTGTAAATTGCAGAGGTTTGGAACATATATTAATACAAAGTCAGATACTTACATTTTAGATTATTTACAACACATATTCTACAATTTTAAATTATTTAAATGTTGTACTGACTTTTGGGCTTGTATTACACAGTTGTTGCTGCATCTAGTAGAGTAGAGTAGAGTTTATTTACATTCCATAGATCCTTCTTAGGACTCAACCAAAGGATATAGAACATGTCATTTCATACAATATACATACACTTCACAACTTTCAACACAAGTACAAGAACGTATTTCACATATCAATGTACATAAATTTCAGATTCTGCAATACAAGTATGAAAAATAATTTTACAAATTAATATACATAAACCTCAGAATTTTAAATATAAATACAAAACTTGCTTTACATATACGTAGATTATGGATATAAAGCTTAAACATTTTCAGCAGAGATGAAGTCATCTACAGAATAGAAGGAGTGAGTAAAGAGGTAATCTTTCAATGCAGGCTTGAATACCTTTATATCATAATTTAAGACTTTTAATTGTTCGTGGAAGATTATTAAACAACTTGATACCTGTATAGTACACTCCTTTCTGATATTTAGTAAAGTTAGCATTTGGCACATATAGATCATGTTTACGTCTTGTATTTAAATTATGTACATCTGTATTTCTTTTAAATTTATCCATGTTTTCCACCACAAATGATAGCAAGCAGAGTATAAATTCACTTGCAAGTGGAAGTATATTAAATTTACGAAATAATTTTCTAACATATCCATTGCCTTCATGAAGGTAGACAAGACATCTGGAATAGTTTATGGGTCTGCATATGTATATGACAACTAGAAGCTGCACCTCTGCCCTCCCATTGTCTATGAAAACCAACCAAGGGACAACTTGAGATGTTCACTATGACAATGGTTTGTATACTGTTAACTGAAACAGCTCATCATGCAGAAAATCTTCAGTCTTGAAGCCAGTATGATTTATTACTGACCACCAACCATTAATGTACAAGTATCTTTAATTACTGCTAATTATCAACAGTCCTTGAAGGACCTCAGCTCCCATGAACACATGATGCACAAAGCCTTGGCTTCAAGACCAACCTGATTCACTGCGGAGTTTTCTTGTGTGTGTTTCCCTTCATACGAACTCAAAGCTTCATGAAAGTGAAGTGTATTCCGAGCTTCGGGTGTCAGATCACATGTTGAAATGTTTGTCCGTGTGACATCTTCTCATTGGCGGCCATCACCTTCTCAATATACCACGTCATATTTCAGAAGCCGCAACAGTGAATGCAAAAACATTCATTGCAAGCTTCCACACTGTTTGGAAAAGTTAAGTTTTCCTTTATGACATTAATGCTATTTTGTTCTTCCAGTCAAGGAATGCAATGGTGAACTTTCATAAGGCAAGATGCTGAAGTTGATAATGGAGGTTCATTATGAGTATGTACATTTCATATTACATTTATACATTAGTATGTTAAAGTTTGGACTAACAAACCAAAGTGTATAAATTATGAAATCCCATGTTTACCTTAGCATTTTGTGTTCATATGTTTATAGTGTTGTCCTCGGTGGACTAGTGGTTAGCGTGCTCACCACTGGGCCCCAAGATTTGCGGGTTCAAACTCGGCTGAGGTCGACAGATTTTTAAGGGTGATAGAAATCCATCAATCCTGGTCATTAGCCTGCAGCCTAGTGACATCTGGTTTCACCATCTTCATTTGTCATATTAAAAAAATGTTGTTCTGAAATGAGAACACGAAGTTGCTGAACTTATTAATTTTGTAATACAGTGTTTCTCGTGTGTTTTACTTATGCAGAACCCTTTTGGTAAGAACGTTCATTTGCATAATCCTTGAAACAAACTTATGTTTTTAAGTATTTATTCTTCACTAACAAACCTGTTTGCAGAAAGTTTAATTAAATAACCCCCAGCCATAGGGTACTTAAGGAATACCTCCGACACTACATTAGGGAAGATCAGACAAATTGAGTGCCATATGCAGTTTATGTATACAACACTTCCGCACACACATCCACGGGTTACGCACTTTTTGAACTTGTGTATGTTTTCAAGTCAACCATGCCATCAGAATTTCAAGGTGACCCGAGTCCACAATATAATTATGATGACTTCCTTGCTGAATTGAAGGGCAGACTACAGACGGCCCATAAGATCGCTAGGGAAAGACTAATAAAAGCTAAGAAAAAAAGTAAAGAATATTATGATCGAGATGCAAAGGAATCTACATTTGAGATAGGGGACAGGGTTCTCCTCTATGATGAAACCTTAAGGAGAGGCAGGTCAAGGAAACTATGTTCGCAATGGTTAGGACCATATGAGATTATTAGTTTGGATAAAGTAAATGCCGCCATTAAAAGAGGGAAGCGAACCCAAAAGGTGCATCTGAATCGGTTGAAACCATTTTGTTAGATAAATTCTTGATAAAGAAAAATATGAGAAAAGCAAAAAAACATAGAATTCATTTGTTTACAGATGCTACCTGGAAAATTTTGGATAATCGGAGCATGGATAGCATGTTTACCTTGGTTACAAGAATCCAAGTCTTCAACCCATGAACTGGGATACTCAGTCGATAGATATGACGAATCTCCGGGAGTGTACTATGAACACTTGGGAGAAGCTACCTTTTATAACACCGAATGGAAAACGGTAGTATATGTAAATTTGAAACAAACGGACAGTGAAACAGATTTACTTGGCCAGTACATTAATTACGTGAACAAATTGTGCCATGCCACTGAGATTCAAAATTCGACAGATTGCCATCATTTCTACACTATAGCCAAAGATAGATTTAGGCAGGTACGAGGAAGTGAAAAAGTACTAAAAGAATTAATTGGAAGTAATAATAAGCCTACCCGCGTACACAGAGGAGCTTTAAATTTCATAGGAGACATTAGTAAAATTCTATTTGGTACACTAGACGCCGATGATGCTGATTACTATAATGAACAAATTAAACATTTTGAGGAGAGCACGGAGGATATGACTAGCCTTATGAAACAACAATTATCTATAATAAAGGCATCACTAGGAACTTTTAATGACACTATTTCGGATATGGAATATAACAACAAAATAGTAAAGGAAGGATTGACTAGTTTAAAATCCTACATGGAGAAGGTTATCTCAGAGACTGAATCCCACTTGAATGTATTGAATGTTAAGGTGACAACCGAAGGACACATCGCTGGGGTCAACAATGCTTTAGACGCCATGCAGAGAAATTTGGATTTGATGATAGAGATATAGTTTCTCCAACACTTATTTTGGAAACCTTAAGGAAAAGTCTTCCATCTTTCCCTAAGGATACATTGGCACCATTTTCTTTAAGCAACGATTCTACCAACCTAATTTTAAGAATATGCAATATTCATAGTTATATAAAAGATGGTATATTAGGATATGTGATAAGCATACCATTAGTAAATAGAGGTACCTTTACCATATTTTGATTAATACCATTGCCCATTGCTATGGACAAAAGTAAATTTGTATACATTGAAACTGAAAATCAGATCGTATGCATAGATCAAACCAGGCAATATTATTTTGCAACAACCAAAGATGAATTAAGTCACTGTAAATCACTAGAACCAGGCACATAGATATGCAAACAAAGTCAGCCTTTGTTAAATAGCCATATGCAAGAATCATGCATAGTAAAACTATTACAACCAAGAATTAACATTCCAAAAATTTGTGATACAACAGTAGTACAAATCACACATACCATTTGGACACAGTTAGAAAAAAGGAATGAATGGATTTATTTTATTCCTTCAAGTGACAGTATCACGATTCTATGTCCAAACGAAGACCAATAGACGTTGTGCTTAAAGGCACTGGAAAACTAAAAATTGAAGCCTGATGTAAAGGCTATAGTCAAACGGCCTTATTATCAACAAAAAATGAAATCCTAGTAAATACGTCAAGATATGGAGGAGATTTATTGTCTAAGATACAATCTCAATTTGATTACATTGAGCAGTTAGGTATTTCATTTAACCTAAGTAACATTGATCTAGATTTTAAATTCAAACAGGTAGTAACACACATGGAAGATTTAAAGTATGCTAGTTTCAAGATTTCAGAATTAGAAAAAATTGCAAAGGAACAAGAATGGAAACATAAACATGCCCAGTATTATAAAACCTACTCCGTACTAGTGTACATTGCTCTCACAATACTTGTTTTGTATGGATTATACAAACTGATAAAATTCATTGTAGCATTGCAATGACATCAACAGATCGCCTATGTTTATCCACGGAATCCAGTGGAACAGGCAATATAGTTAACATTAATATCAAAACCAGCAACGAGAGTTTAGCCGTGAACCCCGAAACAATCCCACTTCAAGACGTGGGAAACACCTCTACGAGCGAAGGCACCCCGGAACTTCGGAGGTCCCGGCGGTTAAGAACCCCCAGATCATATTTCTAAGCCCAATTAAAGTGTAAATTGGCCTTCCTATAAGAGGGGAGGTGTTGTATACGGGCTAATTATAGAAACTGCATTAATTGGTATATCCAATATCTTTAGGTACAAAGCTGCAAATTGTAACTATTTTGTAATTGGTACTCTCCCAATGCTATTTCAAAATAAGCTACAAACAAGTTATCTTCAGTAAGGGAAAGCAGGATGTTTCCACTGATTTCCAAATCATCCCTCGTGGTCAACTAGCGATGGGACTTATTGTAAACAAGCCAAAGTCCTATATGCAGTGGCAGAGTACCGAGATGAAGCAAGCTTTACAAAAACTATTATATTGTAACCATATTTAGAAAGTCAGCGTCACTAAACTTGTATAAAACCAAGACGATCGGCCACCCTTATTCACTCTCTGAACTTGAGTCTGGATCGTCTCCACTCTGGAAACAACTCGACTCTTGTTAGAAGTCGGCTCTGCCTGTACTTAGGCAGATCAACATCTCTCTATTCCTGGGTTTCTCAACAACTTGTACCACATTTATTTTCAATAAATTCTCAAGTTAACCTCCAGCTTGCAGTACTTCGGTCACCCCGAACTGCCTCCCAAGGGATCCGCTCGCCCTGCCAACCTATCCCAGCTCAGGATACAACAGCCCATGCCCCTACCATTTAACACAAGGGATGGGGAAAGTCTAGAAAAATCTCAACAAACTAGTATTCTGTGTTAATATTTATTCCCAGACATGTTGAAGACTAACAGCCAGCTGAAGAGGGAGGGTTGGATATTTGGGAGGTCCGGAACAATTTTCTTCGAGTCCCAGCCGGACACGAACTAGTAGAATATATTATCTGAAGTGTCACTCAGCAGTTCTTTTAATTGTTGTCACCAAAGCACACAATGGCCAACATACGTTGTTGTGTTGTGAATGCATGTGTCTACCCAGTAGCTGATAGCTTTGTTTTCCAAAACATACAGCGTCACTTCCAAAAGTAATGAAATGATGTGTAAGACTAACTCTATTGTTATGGTAGCACAGGCATTGTAAAATGAGTTAGTGTGCCAAAAACAGTATTCTCTTGTAGAACCCCATTTTTGTGCAAACACATCTTGAGTAACAGTAGAAGGGAATAACAACCCAATAACACTATATTCTTTATGTTTCTGATAACATTTATATATTTGTTTATTTTGGTGTTTGTTTAAGCAGCTGTTCTACTCGATTGTTACATCATGTGGAAAGTTCACACAGTGTTAGTACCCAGAAGACCAACATTGACATATTCGCTGCTGTAAGAATCTCAAATCTCAACTTTAATCTGGCTTATGACAGGATACTGGGGTGGGGCTCTTGTTACCATGACAATGAACCCTCAAGTTCCATGAAAGATAGTAAATTTGAGTGATAATGATTTTTCCCTCTTCTGAATTCCTGACATCAACTTCTGGATGTTCAACTGCTTGGTAGAAACTGTTATTTCATACAACAACCAAGTGTTATAGGTGATGTGTCCGGCAGAATGAACCACAGTGTGTACACCACAATACCTTTTTTATGTTGCTAGATCTTTTGTTTCACTGCCGAGCTGCGTTGAACAGGACGCGATCCATCACCGTCATGCTGGCTTACACGTGCTATGTTCACGGTGCCTTGTGACAGCTGACAACAATTTCAATACAAACATGACCTAAATATTTGTAATCACAAATGCTCTGGGCACACATGACGTTCAGGTTGTGGGGTTGGCATTTGTTTTGTTATAAACTTTTCATGGCATTTGTAAGTCCCTTTAGACATGCTGGAATAGTGCCTTAAATAGGCCACATTCTCTTTCTTCCATATTGTTTCCAGTTTATAAATATCTTCACATTTGAATATCGCTGTCATGTTAGATGTTGAACCATGTAGTTTAGCAAACAGTGATAAATGTATCACAGGAGCTTAGTGCCTCAAACTGAACTACACAGTGTTATTGAGAAGCCATCTTCATACTCATAACTGCAAGAACCTGATATCCCATCTTTCCATCTCATACACTCCAGTTGTAATGTTTCCACAGCCTTGTCAGACTAGGATACGTGTGTGATCTCGAAAGTCAAGTGAGAGACACATTCCATTTACTTCATATGGAACCTGTGTGCTTCCAATAGAACATAATAAAATTAAAAGAAATTTGTGGTTTTCATGGCAGTGAAAAGTTGTCAGTGGAACCACGGTTCCGGAGAATTTGACGTAAATACGTCTATACGGAAAGGAAGTTTATATATTCGCTTTGTTCTAAATATTTCCTTTATACATGCTTTACAATTGAGTAAAGTTTGATTAAGACTTTGCTTATTTAACTTGAATTAGTTACGCTTAAGATGGGTCTGTGGTAGCTGAATGTAATGTAAAGTAATGTAATGTAAGGTAAGGTAATGTAACTATGTAGGTAAACATTGTTGTTTACATGTTGATAAACAGATGACGTTTCCTAGGTAACAACAATGAAGTTACACTTTCTCGTAACACATTTTCATTACACATTTTTGCCGAATGACACTGACCCTAAAATATAGACGTATTTACGTCAAAAATTTATGCTCTTCTGGCTTTGTAAGTTGTTTGACCCTGATGATAGAGGCAGTACATTTCTCTGGGATGCTTGTAACTACTTACAAGACTGCACAGCATCACAACCCACAATACAATCTGCGCTGACGCTCGTTCACTGGACAGGAACTAGTTAATTTCAGTATTTGATGTAGGTGGCTTGCTAATGTTGCCCCATTCCCATACAGGGTGACACCCACTGTGCTGCTGGGTAGTGCCTGGCTGCACCCAACACGAGGCTCGGCGGTGCACAGACACTGTGCCACCTTAGAGGTACCAGCAACTTGGTCTTCTGGAGGGAGAGGCTGTCCTGTATTGTGTACAGTTGTTTCACTTATTGAAACAAGTATGTACTTACATTGTCCCTGTGTTACATTTTGTAATATCTCTCTTTTTTTGGTGAGGAATTTAGCAAGCCATTCAACCCCAAAGTTGAAGGACCACCCTTTTTTGGTTTATTGCGACCCCTTGTTCAATATATTTGCAGCTGCCCTCAATATGTGGAGGCCTTCTAGTCCATATACAACCTGAGGATTCACCATGCCGTGGTGAAAATGGTGTGATTCACATTTTCTTTCAGTTCACAGGGCACAAACTTTGAACGTTTAAATATGGGGTGCTGAGGAGAATATTAGGACCTGAGAGGGAGGTCATAAAAAGAGGCTGGAGAAAACTTCGTAATTTGTTTTCTTCATATAATTGGGACTGTGATTATGAGGTGGAAGAGATCTGTGGGATATGTAATGTATAGAATTTTGGTTGTGAATCCTGAAGAGGCCACTTGAATGACCTAATCAGATATGAAGGTTTAAGTATGGCCATCAGTAATCAGTTAACACAAATAAATACATTTCTTTTTAAATTAATATTACAATGTTCTGATTGTAAGACATTTCATGTTTTTTATATATTTCTTAATTTCTCATAGAGTAGTACATCTGTGATAATGCACTTAATGTTAGGATACAAATGATGACTTTCCAGGAACACAGCCCACATGTAAACCAACAAGAGAGCTGTCCAAGTACCTTTTATTGGCACATTGAGAAGCGTGCGTTAATTTCATCATCGCCTGTCT
This sequence comes from Zootermopsis nevadensis, assembly GCF_977971745.1. Taxonomy (NCBI): domain Eukaryota; kingdom Metazoa; phylum Arthropoda; class Insecta; order Blattodea; family Termopsidae; genus Zootermopsis; species Zootermopsis nevadensis. The sequence goes on along the minus strand of NW_028259149.1, from coordinate 1,002,293 downwards.
CTCTGCCTGTAACAACTTGGCTCATGCTCAATTGATTATCAAATTATGTGTTAAAATTTCAGTGTGTAGCCATATTAGTTTTCACTGAAATCAGTTGTGATTCAACTGGATCTGTATTTTCAATACTCGGTGCTCAGACGACCTTCTAGGGGCATTTTGGGTGGAGTAACGACATGACTTGTGAATGTTGCACAATATAGTCTGGTAGAAATTGACGAGTGTTTCAGAGGTACTTCCTGATTCTATCATCAGGGTAACAGTGGCGGCAATAGGCGCCTCTTAAAAATGTCTATAGATTTCTTCCAGACTACACCCGGAACACTGTCATGTTTATACTCACTGCTATGAGAAACCAGGAAACTTGCAAATAGAATATAATTAAATTAGTGAAATCAGACAAGACAAAGGAGCAAAGTCATTAATGTAACATAAGTAGCACAGCGTAGTCTGACAGATATAGCTATAAGGACAGTAGCCACGAGATTACACGGAGCTACAACATGGAAGCTAATCATCTCTAAGTTATTGATAATTTTCATTTTAGCATGTATTGCTCCGCAGTAATTTTTATTTTACCTTCAGGCCTTGACCGTGGTGGGTATTAACAACTATTGGTCCAGATAATGCAGGAACACAAGGAGTAATTCAGTTACACAAAATTATTTTAATTTATTTTAGATATAGATTATATACAATGTATAACTTGAATTATACACCAACAACTTTGGGGGTACAAAGCTGAAGAGAAATTATATCTGGGGGTACACGAACAAAAAAGGTTGAATACCACTGGCCTATATCACAGAAATTAATCTTAGTTTTAGGTTCAAATGATAAAAGTGGAAATCTGAATTCTGCAGGCTTCCATGACATTAAGTAATTAGTAACAGCAGCACTGCACTGAAGGAGATTAAAAAGTGATAGTGGAACCACGGTTCAGGAGAATTTGACGTAAACACGTCTATACGGAAAGGAAGTTTATATATTGGCTTTATTCTAAATATTTCCTTTATACATGCTTTACAATTGAGATAAGTTTCATTAAGACTATGCTTATTTAACTTCAATTAGTTACGCTTAAGATGATTCTGTGGTAGCTGAATGTAATGTAATGTAATGTTTCCTAGGTAACATAACAACGAAGTTACACTTTTTCGTTTCCCTTTTTCGTAACACATTTTTGCCGAATGACACTGACCCTAAAATATAGACGTATATACGTCAAAAAACAGCAGTGATTATATAAACTACAAACCTTATAATATCTCTCAAATTTATGTATTAGTTTGCTGAAACTTTCGAGCTTTTAATAATTACAGGGGATGCCAGGAGTCTATCCCGAACAAGATGAATCAGTCCATACCCACAATAATATTTTCCTAATACTCATTTACTATTATCCATATGTTTTCCGGTTAGCCTGTTCCCTTCAGCCTTTCCAACTAATATTTATCCACATTTCTCATGTACACCACATGCCCTGTCCATCTCATCCTCCATGCTTTGATTATTCTAATAATTAGGGACCAATTCAAATATCTTTTGTGTCCGAGCACTGAATGTACGATGCGTCCGTGTTTGGTGACAGGAAGCCCCTCATTTCTGTAACGACTTAAATTTCTCAAATGTGCTAATCTTGCAGCACGAATATAATCCTTTTCAATGAAAATAGTATATTTTCCGATTTCATCGACCTGAAGCTTAAATCTCTAATTATTTTCCACCACTAAAGTTGATATTTTTCTTGAGTACAGGTAACAACGTTTAAATTAGTCATATATTCTTGGAATAACACACTTATCAGAATCAATGACCGCTACTTTAATATGTTCAAACTGTTTTAAAATGCGTTTCAGCCCACTTAAGGACACCAGTAGCTTCATAAATGCAATTTCGTATTTTATTAACGTTAATCATCTTGCCGCTGTCAACTTTCTTCATAAAACTGTAAACACATAACCATTTCTCTACTCTGCTTGTAAATTACGTCACGTGAACATTCTTTACACATCTGCCCTCGCCTTGTATTCTGTTTACGCTTAATAGAAGCAACAGAGAAAATTACAGGTCTTGTTTTAAACGGGCCACTGTTATTTTGAAACATAGCTCAACACGATTTTGAATTGGTCTCGTCATTAAAGGCAATGAGATCCGATTTAGCACGCTTCTACCTCCTGTTTTCATCAAGCGGCCATAGCTGATTTCCTCAGAACAACCACTACTGCCCTCTTTTAGCTGGTTTGCGATTTAATACAGCATTAGTAGCAGGGCTAGTAGTTCCTACAGCAACGAACATAAACATGAAACAGAGGGCACCATTGTTGAGTTTCAAAGAATAGCAGCTGGGTTGTTTGCGTTTCCAGAGTTATGTTAATAAACAAACGTAAGCGAAGGAAGACGGCAGGATTCGTGTCAACAAAATTGTTTCTGTTTCTAAAAGGAATTCTTTGTGGTTTGGAATAAATTTGTGGGCGAAATGATCGCAGATACAGCTGATGAAAATAAATACGGAGAAATTTTGCGGCCTGACGTACGACTGGACGACAGATTTTGTACTGAGCAGGTAAGCTTCCTATTCTAATACCATACTATAGGTTTTCACATGTTCAGAAACTCTGCAATCTGTTCGTAGCTGACAAAACATATGTGGTATAACGTTTTATCCATCATCCACAGACGATGTAAAAACGAAAGTATCTCTCTTTAACACTTGACTTATTCCTTAAAATGGAAACAATTGCAATCCACTTCACGTATTTTCCAGTTTTCACTAAAGCGCATAAACGTTTCACTTCTTGTCTTAACTCATTAGTCTGTCTGGTGAAAACTGATTAACATAGATTCAGATGGCCTTATCTTTGCATTGCAGGTTGCCAAGTAAATGCATTGTATAACACATCATTTCTTCAAATGTCTCAAAACCAATTAATTTTAATGGGGAAATTATTCGCAAGAGAAAGCGTCTGTGTTATTAAATAAATTGCAAGTAATTCGCAAACAGAAGTCAAAGCACCAGAAACATTGTTCACAACTGATATTCCAAGCACACTTCGCTTGGACGACTGTACTCTTTCATAGTGATTTATAGTTTACCTAAGTCGAAATAAATAGTAAACGTAGAAACTGCTAATTTCAATCTATTCCAAATCCCTGCATGTATGGTTGGCGTTAATTTTAAACCTGTAGTTCCAACCTCTGGAACGAATCGGTGCGGTCCGGCCATTCACGACTGCTGGCCATGCTCACAGATAATATTCTGTGCCTGCACTTCCGGACCGTGACGATCCAAGGCGTGTGTACTCGTTTGTGTTTGTGGGTTAGTGAGATCATGGGCAGGTGACCATTGAATAGAATTCTGGCTCATGAAAAGTTTTTTTTATTGTTTCAAGGAGCCGCCGTGTGTATTAGCTTACATATCGCGAAGTTGTGTGTATCAAAGTTGTTACCCTATATCGCTAATGGCGCTGTTGCTGTTCCAACAACACATGTTCGTGCGTCCGGCTTGTTTATACCGCATTTATATGTTTATTCGTGGTTTATTTAACGAAGCAGACAGTAACTCGGACTGTAATATAACAAAAATAAATAGCGGTATTATAATAATAAAGTCCATCACTCTATCAGGAGCATAGGTATAATATAATTATAATAAAAAAATTGACAGTGGAACCACGGTTCCGGAGGATCTGACGTACTACGTCTTGGTATTTAAATTATATTTAAGCAATAAATACAATGAAAGGAAGTTTATATATTAGGTTTATTCTCAATATTTCCTTTATACATGCTTTACAATTGAGTAAATCGTTTGATTAAGACATTGCTTATTTAACTTGAATTAGTTACGCTTAAGATGGGCCTGTGGTAGCTGAAATATGTTATAAAATTTGTGCACTTTAGAGTATCAACATTTCGTGCAAACACCATATCTATACAAAATTTTGATGTAGTAATACTACATTGAGGATTTGACATCAACATTAAACCAAACGTTTCCCCCATAAATGTGACAAAGCTTTGATTTTCTTTCTTCTTTAAATGAATGTTAAAATCTCCTGCCAATATTATGGGCATTATTTTACGACCTTCTTTGTGATGGTCTTCTTGTTTACAGTTGTTAGTAGTAATTACAACAATGTAACAAGTGCAGTTGCTGAAATAAACATACTACAATGGAACAGATGAAACAGTCCCAAATAAACTTCGCCTCATTAGTTTAATTCATAAACAGGTGGAGTTGAAGGTCGGTTGTAAAATTTGTGCTTGCATTTCGAAACATGTCAACGAGATGTGAAACTTGCCTGCAAGCACAAGGAAGTCACTTTGAACAGCTTTTGTGATTTAAGGCAAGAACAATCAATGCAATAACATGTATCAGTGACGAGAAACACTCACTGCTTGCTGTCACTAGTGGCACCGAAACTGATTCGCCCGTGACTCACGCGTAAAAGTCCCGCCCACGTCAACAGATCGCCGGCCGACCACACAATACAAGCATGCCCCGGTATATGAGAATGGCTGTTCTGTGGCATAGAAACAAAATGGTAATCTGCCTGACTGATAGTACATATCCTAACATAAAATATTTATGTGTATAAACCATCTCGAAGTTTGATAATTGTCCAATGTTTATCAAACAATTTAGTTGCAGATGACATCTGTAATACTTGTTTTGTTCCTATTGCTGCAGAATGAGAAGGAAAAACTGGAGGGATGCTTAGTGCAGGTAACTGAAGATCTCGTTTGTGAACGACAACAGAGACGAGAGTTGGAATATCTTGTTTTCAGTCAGAAAGCAACAATTTCTGAGTTGCTGGAGGATGAAGGACAGAGCCTATATGAAGGGAGTGAAGTGAGGGATCAGCTGGAGGCATTCGTTCTGCTCAGCCAAGAGCTGTACACTCAAGCTCAGGAGCTTATTAAATTCCTCACTCATTCTGAGGAAACCTATCGCAATCAGGCAGCTGAGGTGAGCACGGGTTTCTGTGTGAATTAAATATTCAGTTTTAAAATTTAACCCATTGATGCAGCAGAGATTTGAGTTTGGTCAAAAGCATTTTTACTCAATATTCACATATTCAACTGTATTTAGAAAATATTTGTTTCTAAGCCCGATAAGTAGTTTCTTCCATGGAACCTAGTCCTTCGTGAGAAGACAATAGTCACTTGGCTGATTCCAGAATTTCCTTGCCTTTTATGGGTTCTGAAGTATCAGTAGACAATTACTGGACCCTCTCTCAATGTAGATAAATCCAATTTACAAGCACAATATTTTTCAAATGTTCATCAAAATATGATATAAATTTTTAATGCCTTGTTAAGCGTCGGCAGTAGAAAAGACAGGTAATGTCACTTTTTGTTAAGTGAACATACTTTCTGTATGAGATAGTTCTGTAAGTGTTTGCCAAAGGTGAGTAACTGTCTTGTTTGATGAGAAATATATGTTGTGCAAAGGGGCACGCTAAGTTAGAAAACCAATTATCTTATATCCAGTCACATACGTAAGCATTCTAGTGTGTTATTTTAATATTATTTTGTAATTTCGGCCTTCAACACACTTAACTGTTGTTAATGCTTTAATTTTGGCTATTTGCTTTTATGTTAATATAACCTTAGGTCATTTTTCTATATTGTTCCAAGTAAGTGTTAAGTGTGAATTAAAATTACAATTAAAATGAGTGTTACAAACTGGCATACATTTGAGGTTGAAGTAAAATTGAAATTACACGAGCATGGGAAGTGTACATAACCAAACTTTGATAATTGAAGTAAACAAAATAAACCTAAACTTGACTTACATAAATTAAACTATCCTGTTCAAATGTAATATAACCTAATCCAAACTAACCTCACAGGATATTGTGTAAAATAATCGAGCCACATTCGTGGTTATTTGTAATTGTCAATATTTCAGTTCTTAATGATTTTGAAATTTGTGAAACTTAAAATTTCTCAAAATTTCATATTGTGAACGATTTAATGAACAATTTTCAAATCTACTATGTTTTCAAAATTTGTAAACACCAACAACTTTATAATTTTTGTATTTTTCTAAATTCCAAAATTCAGATTTTAAAATTTCACAACTCACATATTCGATAACCCAACATTTAACATTCAGGAAATACCTGTGAATTTATTCAATTTTCTGAAACTCTTCTTTTGAGTGATTTTTAGTGTGCAGGATGAAGAGAATAATTCATATTCTAAAGTTCTACTGCACCTATTTATTGATTCTCAGCTTCAGCTTTTACCCACATGAGCAGGTAACTGCTTTAACTTTACCACATTTATGTTAATTGCTAACCCTCAATACTCGATTTCATAATCATATTTAGAGATATCCAAAGTACCGGGTCTACAATTTATGCTGTAACGGCCTTGCTTGCATTGCGTGCTTGGCCGAGTGCACTGTTGGTGTGGGATAGAGATAACGTGTTATTCCCGTGAGTCACAGGCGAATCAGTTTCAGTGCCGCTAGTAACAGCAAACTACGAATATTTCTCGATACTAATACATGTTATTACATTAATTGTTCTTACCTTAAATCACAAAAGATGTTCAAAGTGACTTCCTTGTGCTTGCAGGCAAGCACCGGTGTCAGGATTTGTGAGTCTCTGAACAACAGTGGTCTTACATGATCGCAATTTCAGAAGTCTCGTTGCTGTGTGAGCAGATCCCAATGACACGCCAGATTGTGCAGCTAAACGTGCCAAAGATTTCCTTGGACTTTTTTCTAAGAAAGCCCCAATTTCTCTTCCGTCAGTACACTCCGTTTCCTGTTCTTCTTTTTATCCAAAACTGATCCCGTACTACGAATTTTTTTTATTAATCTCTCTATCGTGGGCCTGCTAAGAACACTTTCACCGGGAAAATGTCTGCGATATTTACGGCGGCATCTTCCATAGGATGAATATTTGGCATATGTTTCGACTAAGAACACACGTTGCTTAATACTGTACACCATATTATCAACGTCAATCCGCGACGAGAGACGCAATGAAACTGATTCGCCTGTGACTCACGGGAATAACACGCTATCTCTATCCCACACCAACAGTGCACTCGGCCGAGCACGCAATGCAAGCAAGGCCGTTACAGCATAAATTGTAGACCCGGTATAAATAAATACCAAAAAATCCACCCCCACTAATTTTCCTTTGTGTATTAATTTGACTTTTATAGAAAAGAATTTTTGTTCTTTTGTAGGGGTTTGTTATGTAGTGATGCTTGTACAATTTTAGTAAATTGTGACAAAATCATCCCCCATTGCCTCCCAGTTCTTGTTTCTTAAATTCCTCTGTTGTTAATGCAACCAGAAGAATGTTCTATAAGTACCAATTGCTGTCCCACATACGAGTTTTGAATAGGTCTTGTCTGAGATGGGTTTGCATATAAATTATTTACCACTCTTTTTACACAAACGTTACCATTCTTTGTGTGGTCTGTTGCTTTGAGTAAAGAGGGAACAAGTCACACATTGATGATCATCTTGAGATTCCACCTTTTTTCGCTTGGTCACACGCTCGTTCAACATTTATAAGTTAGGCGGCCATTCATCTACTTTTTGGAAGTCATAGAGGGCCTGTAGCTGGCTGTGTTTGTTCACCCACTTGCCACAGGCAGAGGTGGGCGTGGTGCGGTGCTTATTCTTAGTCTAAGTGTCTTGAACATTTTATGAAGGGACGTTACTGCATCCTTCAGTTACTGTTACAGAATTTCAAGTTGTGAAATGTTCTGAGTTGCCAGATGAAATTTTTTTTAAAAAAAATTGTTATTGTTTTATGTGTGAATGTGTGGAAGCTGGCCAGTGAACCAAAAAGCTAACTAAATCATATTCTTGGGAAACCATAAGACAATTTTCCCTGCTAGGTTAGACCATTTTCATGTACAAAATGCATAGCAGAAAATTGTAAATGATTTCTTATATACTGTAAACAAGGTTGTGCATATGCTAGTAGAGATTTTTGCTATAGCAGAAGGCCCTGGCATATTAAAATTTTGCGCTATTTCTTCTGGTGGGTGATTGTCCCATCAGGGAACTTGTCCTTTATGAAAGGAACTTTGGTTTGGTGGATGTGAAGGAGCTGCACTCAGAACGATTTGAATCACTTTAGTATATGACCTACGCGTCTTGTGGGGGTGAGGGGAATTACATTGGCTGTTTTTTTCTGGAAGTCTTGTATATGAGTGACAGCAGGTGACTAGTAGGATTTGATGGTGCTGATTAATAAAGCTGCCTACAAGTGGAAGAAGAATATGTTGTTGCTGATGAGAAGTGATTAAAAAACATGGGGGGGGGGGAGTGTGGTGATGAAAAGAGATGACAGGTGACCCATGTTAACTGAGAAGAATTTGTAGCTCTTTTATGTAAAGAATAAAGGTGATTTTTTATCACAACGTTTAAAGATGTCATGGTTTGAAAATTAACCTTTTCGGGGATGTTTATGAGTACGTGAACTCTTGTCCGTCAAATACAATTACATGTAGGTGGCTGTCTTGTGGGCTGTTGTATCTCTTCACCAGCATTTCAGGGTGCTTGTTCGCTCCATCATGAGGGTAACCTGTTGATAGCGGCAGAAAGCACCTCTGAAATGTCAATAAACCTCTACCAGAGTATAGAGTGCAACAGCCAAGAACAAAGACACCCATCCTCATACTCATTTTGGTGATACAATAAATTACGTGTCTTCATACAGAGCTGTGATTTCTTCTTTGTAAAATCGTGAATGACCTTCACTTTTCATCTGCCAAATTTCAAAACAGTGACCTTAGAAACTATTTTATACCAAATGACGACAGAAACCTTCTTGTTTCCTGAAGATGTTCATTCCCAACATGTCCATTGAGTTTGCAGCAAGAAGAATGATGAGATATTGGAATTATGTTAATATATTATCAGTGTAAATTCATTTTCTTTGACTCTTTGTGTTCATTACTTCTTTGTTTCGTAGTTGAATATTCATCAAGGTAGCAATACACTTGAGAGGCAGATGACATCTGTAATAATTGTTTTGTTACTATAGCTGCAGAATGAGAAGGGAAAACTGGAGGGACGCTTAGTGCAGCTGACTCAAGATCTCGTTTGTGAACGACAACAGAGACGAGAGTTGGAAGATCTTGTTTTCAGTCAGAGAGCAACAATTTCTGAGTTGCTGGAGGAGAAAGAACAGAGCCTGAATAATGGGAGTGAAGTGAGGGATCAGCTGAAGGCGTGCATTCTGCTCAACCAAGGGTTCAAAGCTCAAGTTCAGGAGTTTATGAAAGTCATCACTCATTGTGAGGAAACCCATTGCAATCAGACAGCTGAGGTGAGCACGGGTTTCTGTATGTATTAAATATTCAGTTTTTACCTTTGCTTACGGATGAACGTATAAATTCGTGAGGCATTTAAATACCCTATAGAGGATGTCGGTGCAGTGTACGGGCGGCTGCAAGCTTAATTTTTGTAGCCCATAAGTATTTAACGAATAACTCCAGCGCAATGCGGTTTGCACTGGTTTGTTCTGAAAAGATAACTGTATGTGGACATATGACAACACCGCCACATTCCATTGAGCTCTACCTAGGAATCTAAAAATAATATCCTGACCTTCTCATTCTCATCATGGATGTCCCTTCGTCTAGTCACATACTTACAGAAGCAGAAAGACGTGCACTTCTAGAAGAAGTTTTGGATGAAAGTGACTGTGAGTATAGTTCGGACACCGACAGTGCAATAATAGACATTGATTATACACAGTTGGTGACAACTGGAGATAGTGATAATGAGAGTGACAATGGTGGTGGCGGTGAAATACAGGAGGAAATCTTCGAGGCAGAATCTGGTGTTGTTTCCAGCAAGTTTTTGTGGGAAAATATAGAATTCTTTACTGCTTCGAGAGACGAATTTTGTAATGTGTTGTGTGCAGTAAACGCGGGAAGAGGAAAGAGACTATTTTTTGGTGTAGTGAGTGTGAGGTAGGGTTGTGCCTAGAAGGATGCTTCAAGGACTTCCACACGAAGCTCAACTTCTGATCCACATCCTTACACTGCTCACACACAGGGCGTTCATCTTATAAGGTAAGATAATAAAACCATCTTTTAAGAGGATTTCAGTGAAAAATTCTTAATTATATCTCATATAGTTCCAAAGTTATGATAAATATAGTATTTTAGAGCAAAATTTAAAGGGACACTAAGAAAGTATTACCGCAGGATGAACACAACCTCGGACTTTAACTCTCCGCGTTTAACCCATTGATGCAGCAGAGATTTGAGTTTGGTCAAAAGCATTTTTACTCAATATTCACATATTCAACTGTATTCAGAAAATATTTGTTTCTAAGCCCGATAAGTAGTTTCTTCCATGGAACCTAGTCCTTCGTGAGAAGACAATAGTCACTTGGCTGATTCCAGAATTTCCTTGCCTTTTATGGGTTCTGAAGTATCAGTAGACAATTACTGGACCCTCTCTCGATGTAGATAAATCCAATTTACAAGCACAATATTTTTCAAATGTTCATCAAAATATGATATAAATTTTTAATGCCTTGTTAAGCGTCGGCAGTAGAAAAGACAGGTAATGTCACTTTTTGTTAAGTGAACATACTTTCTGTATTAGACAGTTCTGTAAGTGTTTGCCAAAGGTGAGTAACTGTCTTGTTTTATGGGAAATATATGTTGTGCAAAGGGGCACGCTAAGTTAGAAAACCAATTATCTTATATCCAGTCACATACGTAAGCATTCTAGTGTGTTATTTTAATATTATTTTGTAATTTCCGCCTTCAACACACTTAACTGTTGTTAATGCTTTAATTTTGGCTATTTGCTTTCATTTTAATATAACCTTAGGTCCTTTTTCTATATTGTTCCAAGTAAGTGCTAAGTGTGAATCAAAATTACAATTAAAATGAGTGTTACAAACTGGCATACATTTGAGGTTGGAGTAAAATTGAAATTACACGAGCATGGAAAGTGTATTCCATGCTAAAATATATATAATGTTCTCATGCATTCTTTGCTATACAGCATAGATTAAAATATAATAACCTAAAGTCACCTTACCTAATCAGACTGTACTTCTTCTAAATGAAGCTAACCATTTCCAATCTAATCTAATTTCTTACAAAACCTGACTTAAAAAAATCTATCGCCTAACCTAACCTAACATTTATATCTGAAAGTAAACAAAATAAACCTAAACTTTTCTTAACATAAATTATACTATCCTATACAAATATAGCATAACCTAATTAAACCTGACCCCACAGGATATTGTGTGAAATAATCCAGCCACACTCCTGGACATTTATAATTGTCAATATTTCAATTTTCATCATTTAAAAATTTATAAAACTTAAGATTTCTCAAAATCCCATTCTGTAATCAATTTTCAAATTCATTTTATTTTCAAAATTTGTAAACACAAACAATTTTAAAATTTTTGAAGTATTTTAAAATTTCACAATTCCCATATTTGGAAGCCCAACATTTAACATTCAGGGAATACCTGCAAATTAAATTCCATTTTCTGAAATCCTTCCTTTGAGTGGTTTGCCAGGTCCAGGATGAAGGGAATAAGTCACACCTAGGTCATACTTTCAAGTTTTTAGCCTTGTTAATTCTGTCTTATATGGTAATATCCTGCTAGTAAATTGGTTAGCTATTTGGATATTATTAAAAAAATATATGCAGAACCAGTAGCAGGTTCTAGAGTTATGTCTTGCTCTCTCACCAGAGGCAGAGATGTGTACGTGTTTAGGCTCAGTCAAAGCATGCTAAATATTTCATGAACAGACACTTTTGGAATTTTGAGTTATTGTTGCAGAATTTTAAGTTGTGAAATAATTTCAGCTTCAAGATAAAATTTTCAGGATATGCTTTTAGAAATTGATTGTTTGAATACTATGATAATATGGTCAACTTTATTTTTAGAAGTTTCTAGAATGTTTACACTACATTTTGGGAGCCATTTTCTACAGTTCTTCCAAACTAACATGCTTTGTGTGTTCCAGTTAAATATAGTGCAACAAAATCTGTTACATGAATTAAATGGATAGAAATTGGTTTCTCAAGAGGCTTTATGTTGCAATGGATAGATGGAGGGAAGAGTTTAGCAGAGGAGCATATTTCATCCTGGTGTTTTTGTTTGAACAGGGAGAAAAAACAGTGAAGCCAGTGGCCTGTGCTACTGAGTCAGGCGTCGCCATCAACAATGAGGTCTCGGTAAATTTTCCTTCTCAATTGCTGCCTGCTGCGCCCACTCCTGTGGTGTCAGCCCCCACTCCTCTGGTGTCAGCCCCCACTCCTCTGCTATCAGCCCCCACTCCCAACATGCCACAAGCTACAAATCCTGTTGAGGCAGAGGCACTACATTGTCTTGGACATTATCTCATGTTACCTGTACGAACTAAGACGGAAAAGAACAGACAGAAGAGAACGAGATATAAGATGAACAAGAGGATGAAGAAAGCAGCTGAGGTCTGGAGACATTTTAATAGTATGAGATTCACATAAATAAGATTATTGCAAATAACAGCGACTGACATGAGATGGTTATTTCTTCCGTCTCTTTGAAAGACAGAAGGAAAAAGACAATATTTAGAGTACTTTTATGTGATGACAGAATGGTGATATATTCTACAGTTCTAGGAATCATGTTAGTGTCCCTATTTATTGATTCTCAGCTTCAGCTTTCACCCACATGAGCAGGTAACTGCTTTAACTTTACCACATTTATGTTAATTACTAATCCTCAGTACTCGATTTCATAATCATATTTAGAGATATCCAAAGTATAAATAAATACCAAAAAATCCACCCCCACTAATTTTCCTTTGTGTATTAATTTGACTTTTATAGAAAAGAATTTTTGTTCTTTTGTAGGGGTTTGTTATGTAGTGATGCTTGTACAATTTTAGTAAATTGTGACAAAATCATCCCCCATTGCCTCCCAGTTCTTGTTTCTTAAATTCCTCTGTTGTTAATGCAACCAGAAGAATGTTCTATAAGTACCAATTGCTGTCCCACATACGAGTTTTGAATAGGTCTTGTCTGAGATGGGTTTGCATATAAATTATTTACCACTCTTTTTACACAAACGTTACCATTCTTTGTGTGGTCTGTTGCTTTGAGTAAAGAGGGAACAAGTCACACATTGATGATCATCTTGAGATTCCACCTTTTTTCGCTTGGTCACACGCTCGTTTAACATTTATAAGTTAGGCGGCCATTCATCTACTTTTTGGAAGTCATAGAGGGCCTGTAGCTGGCTGTGTTTGTTCACCCACTTGCCACAGGCAGAGGTGGGCGTGGTGCGGTGCTTATTCTTAGTCTAAGTGTCTTGAACATTTTATGAAGGGACGTTACTGCATCCTTCAGTTACTGTTACAGAATTTCAAGTTGTGAAATGTTTTGAGTTGCCAGATGAAATTTTCAAGGTTCACATTTAGACAATGAACATTTACATTCTATGATATGGTAAAACTCATTTACTTAAGTTCCTGTAACACTTGAAGTATATTTTTGCAGCCATACCATAGAGTGTTTCCAAATTCACTTATGTTGTTTGTTTCAGTTTAACACACTAACAAAATTTGGGGCATCATTGAATATTTTCAGATACTTATATAATGGGCTTTATGTTGTATTTGATAGAGTCAGGGAAGTGAGAGTTTAGCAGAGGAGCATATTTCATCCTGGTGTTTTTGTTTGAACAGGGAGAAAAAACATCAGTGAAGCCGGTGGCCTGTGCTACTGAGTCAGGCGTCACCATCAACAATGAGGTCTCGGTAAATTTTCCTTCTCCATTGCTGGCTGCTGCCCCCATTCCTGTGGTGTCAGCCCCCACTCCTGTGGTGCCAGCCCCCACTCCCAACATGCCACAAGCTACAAATCTTGATGAGGCAGAGGCACTACGTCTTCTTGCACGTTATCTCATGTTACCTGTACGAACTAAGACGGAAAAGAACAGACAGAAGAGAACGAGATACAAGATGAACAAGAGGATGAAGAAAGCAGCTGAGGTGTGGAGTCATTTTAATAGTATGAGATTCACATAAATAAGATTATTGCAAATAACAGCGACTGACATGAGATGGTTATTTCTTCCGTCACTTTGAAAGACAGAAGGATAAAGACAATATTTAGAGTACTTTTATGTGATGACAGAATGGTGATATAGTTGTAGAAAAGATATTAGAATCCTCTTGTCCAGTTGGTACTTCAGCTGGGACATGTCACTGACATAAGACGGCCGTCTTCTAGGTGTAGTTTGGTAGACATACGAGTGTACCAGTAGGCACAGCGCTCTGAGTTCTAGTTCTCAGACAGTCTGTGGTGTTCAATCTGGTCAATGTGGCTAATGCCGGTCATCGACCCTTACTTCCATCGTTGCCACTGCAGCGTTTGAAGGCAATTGCTTATCATTCTTTGGTGAACGTCTTGTCTTATTGTAATTGGTTCCACAATTATGTGAAGGAAGGTAGACAAAGCAGTCCGTCCCATAACTTGTTAACGCTGGCTGAGTATTGAGGTTTTGCTGGTGAGGAGAAGATTACATGGTGCTATATGTCCATTACATAATATTCCTTATGATAAGGTACTTAATTATGCACAATGGCAACTTTATCATTAGACCATGAATTGATGCTGTGTTTCAGGTTGCCTGTGAGAGTGATTGCCAGCCACATGGGGTTATAACAGTACCTGGGATTTTTACATCTCTCGAGCAACAGTATGACAATCCAGTACCTGAGTGTATGCGGAATGCACATAATCCCCAATATGAGGTATGTTTCGTACTGTCCTTAATTTTTAGTCTGTAATCAACTGTAGTCTTGTGGGCTCATTAAATTGACTTGTTATGGGCTGCAGAACTGGGGCCCAGTTTCTGCCAGAGAAGGCATCAATTTTGTGACCATGATGTCAAGTCTGTCTAGGAAAAGAGACGAGAAAATGATGGCAGTGTTTCAGCTGGTCAAGAAATGTCCTGTTTCTTAAGGAACCAAACCGTTTATCATAATGTTATAAGAGCGTAATAAGACTGGAATTTATTGAGACAGTTGAATTCAATGCCCATTTTCATCAATAGTGTGAACAGCGTGACTGTAACTTTTTGGAGTTGTAGGAACATTAGCACCACTTAATGTGTTAAACAGTATGTATTTATGTTCCTGTCTGATATCTTACTAATGATGCATTGGTCCTCAGCACATGAAAGTCTGTTGAGAGGTACGACATAATGATGCCTGAAATTTTTATGCCATATTATTCTATTTATGCATGTTAGAAATGGAAAAAGGCAAGAACTCTTACCTCTCACGCTATGTCTTGACAAGTTTAGCGTAATCATATATTCATAAAGCGCTTTCAGATTTGCTTGGTATAATTTGCGTTTTGTGAGGATGTTTCAGAGGAACTGGAACATGACAGTACTTTCATGTCTGAATTGGTGATCAGTGTCCGAGCAATGCGTTATCTGTCCGGTAATGTCAGGAAGCACAGCAGTCACGTTTTGGTTTGGGCATCAGCTGGGCTTCTGCAAGAGTCTTCTAGGTTGAATTTGTTGAGTGCAGGGTCAGAGTAATAAATCAACAGAGTCTTCTACATTTCTGAGGACTGGAACATCAGACTCTCACAGTAGTGGTTTACACTCCACTTCCTATTCAGTAGGTCATGATCTGAAATCTTTGCCAGGTCATGACGGATTTTATGAATGTTGCTGAAGCTATTCTGGCCTGGACTGGGGATATGCGCATGGTGTTCAGTTTAACGGTCTTTTGGTGAACCTCGTGTCTTACACATGATATTTGTGTCTTTGTCGTTGTTTATTCCGTCATAGATGCTGCCAGAGGAAAGGTCAGAAAAATTACCTGATGCACTTGACACAAAAGATGAGACAGTAAAAGATATAGAAAAATTGCTATCCACATTTCAAGAAAAACTTTTTGACCTTGAGAAGCAACTGTTGCTTGAACAGCATCAGAGACAGGAGATGGACTTTGATAAACATGATGTGGACACTGAATTCATTGGCCTCAACGATTAATTGGATAAGTGTATACTCAAATTGAAGAGGTAAAGTGGTAACATGCGACTAGCAGAGAAGAATTCACCCTAACCGTCATTAATACTGATGAAGAAGCTGCTGGCAAGGCTGAGTCTCAGAAGGCTTTTACGAACTTAACTTACAATTGGCTGAGGTAAATGACTCTTTAGTTGTTATTCAAATATTATATTTTCAAAGTTAATGCATTGACTAATTACTAACTCCTGGGTAGGAGAACCCACAGGTTCAACACCGACATCCAGAGCCCATCACTGGTCACAATCCTGAGCCAACTACATCCATTTGCCTTCCTCACAGCCCACCTTCCTAAGATCCATCTTGATATTATCCCCATCTCCTTCTTGGTCTGTCCAGTGGTCATTTTCCAGAAGAATTCCCTACCAAAATCCTGTATGCACCCCTTGTCTCCCCTACGTGCTACATGTTCAGCCCATTTGAGCCACCTCGATTTCACTATCCTCAGTGTGCCAGGTGACCCGTACAATTCACGTGGGTCCTCATTATGCAATATTTTAAATTCCCCACGTATTTCACCCCTCCCAGGTCCAAATATCCTCCTGAACACCTTTTTCTTCAAACGCTTGTAATGTATGTTCTTCCTTGAAGGTAAGAGACCATGTTTCACAACCATACAAGGCAACATGCAAAATTATCATCTTTTATATCCTGACCTTCAGTGTTTTGGATGGCAAAAGAGATGATAACAGTTTATGAACTGAATATAAGCAAGTGTTGCCCGAATGTATTCTACTCTTGATTTCATCATGGACCTCATTTTTATTTGATATTGTTATTCCCAGATACTTAAATTCTGAAACATTTTCAAATAATGTGTTACTTATAGTTATGTTCTCGAAGGTATCACCACCTTGTCGAAGGCAATTTGCTGGGTGAGGAGGCTTGCGTGCTCAAATGACCCTTAGGGCTATCCCGGCCGGAGCTTCGGCTCATGGTAGGGTCACCCAAGCCGGACAGGTCTAAGGCGATGCGCCAGACTAAGAGTGATACCCTGGTCCTCCAGGTTGGGGGTTGGGCATAAGGCTAACAACCTTTCACCCCCCAAAAAAAAGCATTGTTACGAACACATTAACCAAGCCTCGGATCAGGACGGACTCTTTGGCATGACCATGGCTAAATAAGGACATGAGATTTGGTACTTGGAACATTAGGAGCCTCTATAGGGCTGATGCACTGAAATCAGTGAGTAGGGAATTAGAGAATTATAAGTTAGACTTAGTGGCAGTGCAGGAAGTACGATGGGGGGGAAAGGGGACGATCCCAGTGGACAATTTTACATTTTTCTATGGAAAGGGGAATGACAATCATCAGCTAGGGACGGGTTTTTTTGTTCATAACAGAATTAGGGCAGCAGTTAAGAGAGTAGAATTTGTTAGTGACCAGTTGTCTTACGTAATTTTGGAAGGACGTTGGTGCGATGACATTGTCCTTAATGTTCATGCCCCGACTGAGGACAAAAGCGATGATATCAAGGATAGCTTTTATGAAGAACTAGAATCAGTATTTGATACATTTGGCAAGTATCACATGAAAATTCTGCTGGAGAAAACTGCACAATGACGAACTTAAAAATCTGTACTCCTCCCCCAGTATTGTCAGGGTGATTAAGTCGAGAAGAATGAGATGGGCGGGGCATGTAGCGCACATGGATGGGACAAGAGGTGTGCACCGGGTATTGGTTGGAAAGCCTGAGGGGAAGAGACCCCTGGGGAGACCTAGACATAGATGGGAGGATAATATCAGGCGGGATCTATGGGAGATAGGAGTTGAAAGAAACTGAATTTTGTTGGCCCATGACAGGGTCCGGTGGAGGGCTTGGGTTAATTCGGTGATGAACCTTCGGGTTTGGTAAGCCATCTAGTTAGTTAGTTATGTTCTACAAGAGGATGAAGAATTCAATTCAGTTATGGAGAGCCTGTAATAGTCTTGAGAGTCACGTACCTGAATATTATTACAAATAATAATGAGTGATATGACATGTGATGGTTTTTTCTTTCTGACTTGGAAAGAAAGAAAAATAGATACAAAGTCTAAAGCACTTTAATGTGTCAAGGGAGAAGTGACATGTTCTATGGTTTTACAAAAATATTAATATCCTTATTTTCTCAGTTTCTTCCCCATTTTCTCATATGAGAAGGTAGCCACTTTAACTCCATCTCATATATCTTAATAGTCAATCCATAATCCCTGATTTCATAATCGCTTTTACAGATATCCACAGTATAAGGAGATACTGTAGATTCCGTCCCGACAAGTCTTCATTTCTATATTAATGTGACTTAACGGAGAAAAATTTTACTTCTATTGCAATGATTATATATTTACTTGTACAGGTAAGACTTGGTTTATGCCAGGGTTAGGTTCCTCAGATTTCTGGTGTAAATTGAAGCAAAAATATAATGGGAACATATGTGAATACATTAGTTTCTGTTCCAAGATTTTCAGTAATTAACACAAAATACCTGAAATTTTTTATATTTTATGACATTTACGTATTAAAAATTGTGTAATATTTAAGATAATAATGTATAAGAAAAAGAAAGAAATTTTACTGCTTTAAAAACGATAGAATAGGTGTCTGTTTGGTTTTCTTCTTTTCTGATAATAAGTTATAGTATGGCTGTAGAACTGTCTCAATTCCTACCTAAACAGTTGAGCTCCACTCCCAGTTAGGATCGTTCTACAGAAGATCTCACATCCCTTATTAATAAGAGCAGTAGCCTCTTGTAATGATTTCACTGTCAGAGTCCTAACCGGCATTGCAGAGTCAGCTTTACTTTCCTCTGTGTCTGTGGACAGTTGTTCAGCTAACTCTTCTAAATCCAGTGCGAATCCAGAATGCAGTCAGGCCAAAGCTTACGCCAGACACCATTCATACGTGATTTTGACACTTCACTCCACACCACTGAAATGTTGGAGATCCCTTTCATGATGTCATATGACTTCCAATTGTCTATCAACGTGACATTATCGGACACTTGAATAGCCTCAGAAATTCCCTTGAGTGTTGTCCGTAAATAATAAGTCTTGAAGGTGGATGTTGCTCCTTGATCCAGGGGTTGTAAAGGTGAGGTTAATGTAATGTGCTTTTTCTCGTCACATTTTATATTCCGTTTTTTATTTAATTATTTAAATTTTAGACCATAGTTTATCATTTAGTGTTATACGAGTAGTTTTATTACAATGCCGGGACCACCTGTGTCTAGGAAGTCAGGCAGTCATGATTCATCACCACCTCCAATCGTGATCTGTGAGAGGTGCAAAAGTGAAGCGGGCGTAATTTGAAGCGGCATAAACCGAGTCCCACCTGTATTTTCTAAATGTGCAATGAATCGTTCTAAAATGGTAACATCCTTACCGAACATACGTTATGCTTTATTTTTCTTGTGTTACACATGCTGCCATAATACTCATTAAATTTGGGTTCTTTATTATGTCCTATTTTCTTTGAATGATGTCCAGTGCTAAATGTTCCAACTTAAACAATTTGTTCCTTTTCAAGGATGCTGAGAAATACATAGTTTTTGGTCAAGTTTATAAAATTAACCCTCCAGTGGAACACGTTAATTAATGATGAATTGGGGTCTCCTTGTATCATCATCAAGGATACTGGGAAAGACCCGTTCTTCAAGTACCTGAGCACTGTAGGTCCAAACTTTTTGTTGGCTTGATCTATAGACATTCGGTAGGACTCCTTGGACGAGGGATCGGCCTGTCGCAAGGCCACTACCTGTACGCAGGGCAACACAACGCGGAAGGACATCCATGGCTTGAGTGGGATTCGAACCCACGTTCCCAGCGACAAAGCGGCATAAGGCCCACACCTCAGACCGTACAGCCCCTGCGGACCCCCATCATCAAACGTGTCACTAACCAACAGCCTCACAAGTATGATTTGAGGTTTTCATAGCGGTGAGCCTGAAGATTGCTCTTTTCTGGGTTATTGTGCAGATTTCCACCAACGTTTCAGAAGTCATGCTGCCTCTGTTATCGTCGCCCTGATGACGGAGGCAGCATGATCTCTGAAATGTTGGTGGAAATCTGCCAGACTACATGGCTCAATAATCCAGAAGACAGCACTCTTCAGCTTCTCAAGTCATAATCATTTCAGTCAATGTACAAGGGTGAATCTAGTAGATAGAAATTATTAAAACTTTGCATACCATGTAGTGTATTGGAATATAAAAACAACCATACAAACAAACTGTTTTCACTGTAAATGACACTAGTGCCAAATGCGTTTTGACCTCAATAGTTGATCATTAGTGGCAAAACGGGAATTAATTCATATAATATGATCAAAAAAATATGGTTTTAAACAGATCGTAAAGGTGAGTTCTTTACAAAACCATATTAAGTAACACTTCACTTCACAGGAGTTGGCGTATTGTATTCTGCACTTAGCTCTTAGTCCACTGGTCTGGAGGCCGTTGCTGGTCTACGGCGAGCCACGGTTGCGTTGTCTGTGCCTGTGAACTCCAACAAAGCATGGGGTATATATAAGCTCAAATTCAGGGTAACCGACTATTGTATATGAAATTTACATTTTCCTGTTTAATGCTAGGTCAAATACTGTGTTTAAACCATGGGTGTTCTGTTTGTTAATGTTATCTTGGTTTTTACTAGTTTTATATGTACGGAACTTTACTAAAATATCAAGCTATTCTTAATACATCCATGATTTTTCCCATGGGGCCTTATTCACATCCTTGATAAAAGACAAGTCGTCATTAACGAACAGAACACCCGTGATTCAAACGTATTATTTGACCAAGCATTAAACAGGATAAAGTAAATTTCATATACAATAGTTGTGCCACTTTGAATTCAGAGTTAATATATACCCTACGCATTCAAAAACTGACTAACGCCCGCGCTTTGTTGGAGTTCACAGGCACAGACGACGCAACTGCGGCTCGCCGCAGACCAGTGGACTAATAGCTAAGTGCGTTTGGCACTAGTGTTATTTATAATGTAAAGAGTTTGTTTGTATACTTATTTTTATATTAGATAGAAACTGTTAATAATTTTGTACATGTATTTTTGTAAATAAAGTTTTGTACAGTAAAACCTCTCTAACTTGGACAATTGCGGTTCCACAATAATGTGTCCAACTTACAGAGGTGTCCAGGATAGAGGGAAAGGAGAAAATCATACTTTAAAATTGTGGTGTAATGACAATGTGGTAATTGTAGAGTATTATGGAGCCCTTCCCAAAAAGGAAATTATTGATAAGAAAAATCGAAAGGGTAAATTCAATTTTTACAAATTTTGTTTTCACTAAATTAAACTTGCTTGGATAAGCTCAAGGGGAAGGACACCAATACCTTTACCGACAATGTAATCTATTTACTTACATAATCTAACTACTGTAGGCTTGCTTGAATTAAGAATTCAATTCTTTATTATTTGTGTGCCATATCAACAGCCTGATAGCCAATTACAGATACAGCACAGAGATAATCTGACGAACACAATAAAAGCATAGAAGGTAAAACAAGCAATATATAAAATACATTAATACGGAGAAAGTAAATACAGAAGAAAATTGCAACTAAAAATATATTAGCATATTTATAAAAATAATTTAAATCAATTAAGCGAATTGTACTATTATAGAATGTGAAGATGTGTGACAATTTTCGTCTCGAATATGTCCAAGTCCCTGCAGACGACATTAGCAGCTGATGCGCATCTAGCAGAAGGACTGTTTTTGATCAAAGGGCTAAAACTGAACATAGAATAATCTCTCAGATTCCGAGCAGGGATGCGGAGGCCGACAGCTTCCAGAAGGGAAGGACAGTGTTTAAAACCATGGTAAACCTGGGCAAGGAACAGTGCATCACTGCAATGCCTTCTCTTACGCAGGGTATGGAGTTTTAAATACTCTAAACATTAAAATAACTGTAATGCACTTGAGGGAGGAAACGATAGTAGCAATCGAGAGAAGAGAACGAAAAGGTTAATGTGCGAACAAGACCCAGGAACTTAATACAATGTGAAAATATGTGGACAACATGGTTGTGAAATCAGAGCTTGGAGTCGATAAATATTCCCAGGTCTTTAATGGTATCGGTACGTGTTATGGAGGACTGAAAAAGTTTGTAATCAAAGATCAAAGTAGTGGTTTTCCTGGAGACGGAAATTACTGTAGTTTTACTAATATTGAGTTTCATGAAGTTAGCAGTGCACCAACCTTGTACCGAGTCAATGTCAGTTTGAAGTTCATTGCAGTCAGGAGATTTAATAGCACGAAAAATTTTGATATCATCAGCGAAAAGAAGGCATTTAGAATGATTAATTACTTGGCATATGTCATCAATAAACAAGTTGAAAAGTAGAGGACCCAAAACAGATCCCTGTGGAACTCCAGAGAGGACTACAAAAGGAGACGAAAGAGTTCCAGAAACGCGAATCTGGGATTGTCTGTTGGTCAAGTAACTACGAAACCAGTTTACGTAACCATCAGAGAGTCCAAAAGCACTGAGCTTGTTGAGTAATAGATTATGAGGGACAAGATCAAATGTGCTGCTAAGATCAAAATAAACAGCATCAGCTTGACCCTGGGAGCCAACTATTGGATTAATAAAATCAAGATAGGTTATGAGATTAGTAACTGTAAATTTAGATTTAGTAAAACCATGCTGACAAGGATTTAATTTCGACTTTATGTAATGTGAGATATGACCATAAATAACAAGTTCAAATAATTTGGAAGAAATATTAAGTATAGAAATGGGTCGGTAGTTACTAACAGTGGCAGAGTTACCTTTTTTTAAGAACAGGAACTATTGCTACCTGTTTCCATAAAATAAGGAAATAATTCTGCGTTAAACTTAGATTAAAGATGTGCTTGAGAACAGGAACAAAGATCTCCGAACAACACTTTATAACAAAGGTAGGAATATCATCAAGTCCGACAGATTTGGAAGGTCTCAGACGACGAATTGCTTTACAAATGTCCAATTCGGAGATAGGGGCTAAAGACAAGAAGTCAGAGGACTCCACAGGGGAAGGGGATACGCCTAAAGAGGTACTGTAGACCGACTGAAAATGCTTAGCAAATGCATCGGCAACAGAATGGGGTTCAGCCAAATGAGTGCCGTTAACCTCAAGCTGAATACAAGTGGAATTTCTTTTTCTACGTGACGCCACGTATTTCCAAAATTGCTTGGGTTGCGACTTTATATTGTCGTCAATCGACTTCAACCAAATATGTCTGTCAGACTTGATTGTAGCCTTCACTAGCTTGCGATAGAAGGAAAATTTACTATAAAAATAATCAGAGTTATTCTTTTTAAAACATCTGTAAAAGAAATCTTTCTTCACTTTCGTAAATACTAGGTTTAGGAGACCAGTGCTGCCAACAGTTCCCATGCATTGTCTGAGGTCGAGAAGACACGCGGAGGTGTAGATGGCATCTCCCTTGATAATAATAATAATAATGGCAATTAACCAGAGGGAGACCGCGCTTCCAGTCAAAACGAGGGGTGTTAAAATCACCCATGAGAATAACCCGTGTTCAAATTGTTTTCTAGAAATCGAAAGTAATTAGCAAAAACTTCAGCTAGCATCAGGCGGAAAGTAATGGTTGCCAATGAGTAGATTTAGACCATCAAAAGTGGGGATTTCGAAAGATTCTGAGTCGTGCCTGCGTTTACAGGCACGTACTCCGGGGGATAAAGCGATTAACACTCCACCCCCACGCGTCTTATTTGTGCATATTCTGCCAGAACGGAAATAAATTGTGATCGTAACACGAGTCGTTTAGCCAAGTCTCAGTTAAACATAAGATACAATGACCAGAGGACCAGACGCTATCGTAGAATTCGAGTTGCTTGGTTCTGAGACCTCTGACGTCTTGGTAATAAATGTCCAAAGAATTTCAATGCTGTAAGCGACGTCAGCTTCAATTGGTCTTTAAGCGAGTCTTCTATGTCTGCGGAAGTGACGTCCGGGGAGAAACGAGAGACGAACAGCGACTTCGCTATGACAGAGCGAAGAAGAGCTCCTCACTCCAATCATCGTGGGCCTCACTTTCTTGGAAGAGTTGGCCGACCCAGGAAGTTCAACCCTCCTATTGGTGGGGCCTTCTTCTGTCACAAATCCACCGCCGGAAGTAGTAGGAACAGCAACACCTGCATTCTTCCCGGCATTAGACTTAACAGACACGGAATGATGGTCAGGCGAACGGGCGGCAGCCACTTTGCTGCTGGGGGCAATGACCTAACAGAGTTCCATCAGATGACACCTTTAGGTCCTTAATCCCACAAGTAATTTTATTTAGATGAAATTTAAGGTGATCATTGTCCTTCTGAAGTTTCTGAACATCTTCAGAAAGCCTAATCACCATCTGAACCAAATCTTCGACTAAATCGAACCGTCTCCAGGATCCTTAAATGATGGCAAAATGAGCTCCCTGTCAGGAGTGTCATCATCCCTGGACGCACGAGACTCAACACAACGAGAAACACACTTAAAGGTGGATACACCACTACTCATATAAAACGAACATTCACTTTCCGTAATTTTTAAACAAAGAGATCATATCTAGAGCTGCAGGGCCCACTACAATTGATAGACTTTTGTTAACCATAAAATGGTTTATTACACTGCACCAGCAAAACACGTCCGTTCACTTCGACAACTCGAACGATAATGACAATAATAATAATCTTTTGAAACCCACTCTCATGGTTGCAATGTTCAGAATGTATTTTGTAATTGTACTTACGGCATTAGCTCAACATAAGTTGTCACTTATTTCTTGTAAAAAATTCCGTCACAAGACACAGCTTTTTTGCTTTTATCTTGGAATTTGTCCAACCTCTTTCTAATTTTCACCGCAATCCAAACAAAGTTTCAACCACTCCTGGTTGATTATGAGCGAACACACACCGTTCCAATTTCTGTTAACACTGTTTAACCCAGTTGCAAGCACAGAACTGACAAAGTTAAAACTCCAGTGAAGGGTTCAACAAAAGAATAACTATACACTTTCACTGCATTCCAATGTCTCACACCCTCAACCATAAGCTAATCTTCAGGTAGAAGGCATTCATCAGTCAAAAATTCAAAACAACAAAATACCAACTGTAAACATTTCCCATAAAAGCATTTAAGCTAAGTGCATACCTGCTCCTGTCCAACTTAAACAAAAAGGGGTGACCAAGTTTCAGGATAAAGGGGTGTCCGGTATATAGGGTTGTCCAACTTGTGGGGTTTTACTGTATATTTTATGGAGTGCAGTTTATTATGTAGAGGCTTTAGACCACTGCTTCTGTAATTTTAAGAATGAAACAGATTTTTATGTTTTAGTGCGTATGTTGTTGTACATTGTACATTTTGTCACGCACAGCACAAATATTCGTATTACAGCAAGAGTGGAAAGGTGTACACTCAAGTACATTGACAAGTTCTAAGACGGAGGAAAAGCATGGAAACTTCTATGATATGTAGCGTTAATGGGAACCAAGTATAATAATTTTTTCTCGTGCTACCAACTGTCAGGTGGTTTGGAAGGCGAAGAAACCAAAGTTCTGAGATACATATTCGTTCTCAGGTTTCTGAAGTAGTTATTCTTCGAGGTTTTCACGGCAGTGAGTATGAAGATTGCTGTCTTCTGGGTTGTAGGACCATGTGGTCTGGTTGAAGTTTACTGACATTTCAGAGGTCCTTGCTTCCTCCATCATCAGGGTGATGAATAAGTCGTGCGAGTGGTAAGCACTAGAGTTATATGGAGGCAGTAAGGACCTCAGAAATGTCGGTAAACTGCTACCAGACTACATGGCACCACAACCCAGAAGACAGCAATCTTCAACGTGGAATAGGTTTGAAAAAGACTGATTGGCTGAGTAGGACAGTGAGCGGCTACGGTGGGATAACAGCTTGCTTACTTGCCCTGTCTTATATTAATCATCCAGAAATTCATGTCCACTACGTGCCACCCTGAACATGTTAACTACAGTGTTTCCTGAATTGAATAACATTTGATTTCACTCATCCCTCGAAGCCAACTTCACACTCAACTCCAATCACAAACGCCAAAGGACAAGAATTAGATATCTATTTACACATGTCACTAGCATTTGAAATATAAGTTTTATAGTGGATTTATTTAACATGTTTTTCAGGGCATCCAGGACTCCAAATTGGTAAAATTGTTTCATTCAGTTATCTATCCCAAGTGTTACTGTATTGTTTCATTCAAGAATCCTCATGGGGAAAGAAGAGATTGAAGGTTGTCTAGGCAACACAGAGTTTTCCTCCGGGGGCTTCCCCGGTTTCTCCGTGGCATCCCAACAATTACTCCATTCACACACAGAAGAAGGCAATGGCAAACCACTTCTGGCTCATCTGCCAAGAACGTATATGAACAGGTCCCAGTCCGAGAAAAAAATGGAAGGATCCTGTTCATATGGACTTGTCGTCAGACAGAACACTAAATAAATAAATAAATGGTAATGGGTTGTTTTTAATACAGATATTAAATAAACATCATTGTTTTAACACAAGTTTACAACCAAATTAATCACCTGTACCACAATTATTGGGTCAAGTCCCTCTCCTCTGCTACAGCATTGCATTCAGCCTTGTATGTCGTCCATAGTGCTGAAACGTTCCAGCAGTGTCTGAATCATGTCAACACATTTCCCCCAAACCACAGCGTCAAGCAGCAGCTGAGGCGGAATGGAACGAATTTTGGAAAAATCAAGAGACAGCTTGTGAAGATTTGGGCCCTCTCAACAATTACTAGATCTATAAATGTAAGCTCCTGCTACAATCACCCAGCACAGTGTTGAAGTAATGAGTGAGATGGTAACCAAGGCATTGTGAAGTCAGTGGAGGGTTTAAAGTTTATGGTCAAGGAATTCACATGTGTGCAGTTCTCACAGGAGTTACACTGTTACTGAACAGCTGAAACAAAGATCAGTTTTCCTCATTCCCTTTAACTGATTCCCGCAGGAACAAAGTAAGCATGTTTTATTGGTCCAATCTCATTGGAGTTCCCACAGTTAATACAAGTCGCGCTGTACATCACCAAGCTTCGCTGACCTTGAAACATAAGATCATACAGTCGAAAAGTTACCACCTCCAAAATGAAAACTGCTTTTGTAAATTGTGTACCACATGTTCCACCTCGAAAAGGCAACTTGGTCCTTGTTGAGAAACGGTCCTTCGTTTCACGAAGGAATTACGCAGTTTGTGGGTAAGATTTCACGTTCACACGGCGGCAGATAAGAAGATTGCTGTCTTCTGGGATGTCGCGCCCTTCCGCTTCTTCACTGCAATCAATGGCGTGATCCATCCAACAAGTTTCGTACCTAGGAAGTCCATACCGGCAACATCATTGTTGGCCGAAATGTTTTTGAACATGAAACATTCAGCTCCACCAGTGAAAATCTTTGGTCATGTTTAGTTCAGTTACCTGTGCTCTAGAAGGTAGTTGTATTATCGCTGACTGAAAAGGACGCCTTTGTTCGGAAGTAAGAAGCTATATAGGCTTTTTCTCAAGCTACTTTCCTGTACAATATATCATTCATGATGTGTGATAAACAATTTTCATACTTTAAAAACCTTCTAGAATCTGTTGCAACAAGAGTACCCAAAATTATATTGGTCAGAGCTGAAGAAATATTTCCTTCTCTGAAGGAGACCTCCGTAAGTATAGAAACTAACATAACCAATAGTTATATAAAAAGGTCTCAAATCGTTATGTTATAATGTGGTTGTAAAAGATTCCCGTCTTGTGTTCATTATGTTATGGCTACCATGAGCATGACTGCTACACAGTTAACAGTGTGGAATTGTCCTTTATAAATGAAAGGTGTGTATGTATCTATGGGGATGGAATGTGGGATGCTTGTGTAAGAGGATATGTACCTTGGCATCACTACAGTAAGACTCCAGTAATTTTTTTTTCATCAACACAGGTTAATGAATTTTCTTGCCGCACATAACATTACAGCAGTTTGTTATATTCTGGAAATTTTGATGCGAAAAAGATTTGCGAGATACAATTTTATCCTGAATATACTCAGTATTACCTTGAGGGCACCCCATATTCTATTTCAGAATATTCGATTGTAGATTCTCATCCAGTTTATACCAGAATTTAATGCATATCATCTCAAGGAATTATGTTTAACTCATACTTTTACAGCAGAATTGTTATAAAATCAAGACAGAAAATGATGTGGATGAACTGAGTGTAGAAGATTACGTTGGCTTGAGAAAGGATGAGGTTTACACACAATCAGCTTTTCCAATAACAAAGGATGAATGGGAGGTAAGCCTCCTTTTAACCACATTATTTGTGGTTCTTATCTGTTTGTGTGTATGTACAGATGTATCCATACATGCATGCTGTTTTATAAAAAGAACATTTCTGCAACACAATAATTGTATATGTGTACTTTGGTTTTACAGAACTGTATGGCTTCGGTGAAAGATGAACCTCATTCCGACAGTGATATGTCTCATGATGGAAATGAGGTCATCCGAGTAAAAGCTGAAGATGTCTCAGATATAAAAATCGAGGAACATCCTGTTCCAATACTATCTGCAGTAATCAAGGATGAACAGGAGGTATGTCCATTAAAGTGTCAATTGTCCTCATGTGTGTGTCTGTCCATCCAAATGAAAATAGTGTCATCTGATGAATAAATTTTGAAATTGTATCTAAGTTATGAATTGTATCACAGACGATCTTCAGACATTTATAGATCCTGATAATTATTCTAGAGATAGATTCTGAGCACTGTGTTTGTTTTCGCAGTATACTCAGTCTCTACCCCTTTCTTCTGAAGTAAGGATATGGTATGCTGAATTACCAGATTGTACTCACAGTAGATCTTATTTAGGATGGATGTACCAGGTCTACAATTTATGAGGCTGCGGTCGTGCTTGCATTGCGTGGTCGGCCGGCGCTCTGTTTAAGTGGGCGGGTGTTGTGCGTGTTCCTCTGGTGGGTGACCCGCGAATCAGTTACAGTGCCGCTAGTAACAGCGAACTACGAATATTTCTCGTCACTAAGACATGTTATTACATTAATTGTTCTTACCTTAAATCACAAAAGATGTTCTAAGTGACTTCCTTGTGCTTGCAAGCAAGCTTCACATCTCATTAACATGTTTCGAAATACTCGATGAAGCTCTTCTTGGGATATTGCCGAAATGAATTGTCGAATATTTTCTTTAAGTGCTTCTGCAGTGTGCGGATAAATTGTAAAAGTTATGTTAATTGTATACATAGACCGTTCTTCCAAGAAATGACCGATGAAGAAAAGACTTAAAGTTTCTTCTAAATGTTTTGAACATGAAATTGGTAGAAATATGTTTTTATAAAAATTAAAACGTTTAAGAAGTGGTCAAGTCGGTAGTTCAACTATAAGTTTGGAAAGTGGTTTATTGGAACAGTCATTATTACTGTAGACTGTACATCACTTCGTCTGAACAGATAATTTTATTTGTTTTCTGTTACTTATTAAGGCATGAAGATGTGCTGGAATTCTTATTGACAAATAGAGAAACCTAAAGATCAGGTTTATTTATTTAGGTTAATTTTTTGAATTTATATTTGCATTAGCAAATCATGACTTCATATATCCCCACTTCTTGATACTTTGACTCTGATTGGTTAACTCTTGCTTGCCTGTTGCAGAAAGCCCAATCATTTTGCTATAGGTTTTCTATTAACAAGTCTGGCTGGATACAAAGAACTTGAGTATGTATGTTATGATATAGGATGAGAATCCAGGGATAGTTGGCATATGTGACTTTTCTTCTATTCTGTGCATTAGAGATTATTTTTTGCACCTCTTAAGTACCATTCTGTCATTCAGGAGTCCATTTGATATGTGTCTGACTTCAGGCCTGACAAGAAACCCAACTTTTTGTTACAATTATCAAGGAACTAAATGAACTAGTAATTGTACATCTTCCTATCCCACTGCATCTAGAGTAATATATTTGCCAAGTTTGTATGCTTACCTTTTAATACAGTGACCTACCATTCAAAGATAGAACACATTATGCGATGGAAGACCATGGGATGAATTCAAGGGCTCCAAAATATTTAATCTCTTGCTGTAAGTAGCCAACAAGTGATTGAACCAACAAATTTACATGTAGCTGTCCCAGTGTGTACATAAATGTGTTTACTAAGGAATTCGGAGCCAACCAGGTACAGAGTAAGATCCAATATAACTGAGTGACTTGGCATTTATTGTTTGAGTATGATGTTAAATTGGGGGCTGAAGTTTGGGGTCAGGGGCTCCAGATTATGTCACATACTTCAGTGAATTAACTGTTGTAAACTGCAATGTGGACTTCAAATTCTTGCACACCTTCCATTAAATGTAGGTCAGGTAATGTGATTTGGTAGAAAAACCTATCATGTTGCTTTCAAACTCATTCTTCTTCTTTTTTTTATGATAAGTTTATCATAATTCCTTTCTCTTTTCTTCAGCAGAGTCCTCAGAAAGAACATGAAGTTAAGCATGGTGGGGGACATCCCAATTCCTGTGATGTATGCAGTGAAACATTCTCTTCTCCAAGTGCTCTAAAGAGACATCAGCTCACACATAGTGGAGAGTATCCATTCCCTCATGATTTGAAGATACACGAATGTGTACATAGTGGTGAGCGGCCATTTTTGTGTGATGTGTGTAATAAATCATTCACTCAGAAGAGTCATCTGAAAGAACATCAAGTCATACACAGTGGAGAGCGTCCATTTAACTGTGACGTGTGTAATAAATCATTTAGAGATCGTGAAACTCTGCAGATCCATCAGCACGTACATAGTGGCGAACGTCTATTTTTATGTGATGTGTGTAATAAGTCATTCACTCACAAGAAAAATCTGAAACAACATCAAGTCATACACAGTGGGGCGCGTCCATATGCCTGTGACATGTGTGATAAATCATTTACTCGGAAGAGTGATCTGAAACAACATCAAGTCATACACAGTGGGGAGCGTCCATATTCGTGTGACGTGTGTAATAAATCATTCACTCAGAAGGGTGATCTGAAACGACATCAATTCATACACGGTGGAGAGCATCCATATTCGTGTGACGTTTGTAATAAATCATTCACTCAGAAGGGTGATCTGAAACGACATCAATTCATACACAGTGGAGAGCGTCCATATTCGTGTGACGTGTGTAATAAATCATTCACTCAGAAGAGTGATCTAAAGAAACACCTTTTATTACATTCATAACCAGTGATGTGTGTGACAGATCATTCAGTCAGTAGAGTCATCTGAAGAAACATTAGAGGACGTAACATGGAGCTCCAACACCCCTTATAATTTTTCAAAAATTGAAGAAATTAATTTTTGTGTTTATAATTTGTAACACTTTGTTTCCTCTGTATCATTATTTTAATATTGCCCCTTACACGGTCATTGTCCACTAATCGGCTGAACTGACAGTAAGTCCGCGGGCGAGGAGTGCGAAGCAGAACGGGGCTATCATCCGGCTGCAAGGATTTCAGTGCGGCTTTCCGGTCCAAAGTTGCGAGCGCAGTGCGAGGTCGAGTGAGGGCAGTTCACTGTTACAGCGCAAATCGGAGCTGCAGTCCCCGCAGCCGGCTTATAGTAAACACGCTTGCCGCTTAGCATGTGGTTTAGACTGGTTTCGTGGTTATTGTTAATGAGTGTTGAATAATTCTGTGTGCTTGCTATTTTTTGCTCTGATAATGGGCAAAGGAAGTGTATCTTAGTTACAGCAAATTACTTTTTCTAAATTGTCTTTGTCTGAAAAAGCGATGTAAAAAATTATGGCCATCCTCTTCCAAACTTAGAAATAGTCAAAACATCATCGAGCACGTATAGGTTTTCTCCTGATGTAAATTTATTTATGTTGTTATGTGTTGAAAAACTATTCTGATTTTTCTGCTTTGCGCAGCACTACCACTGCTCAGACTCACGAGCCGCCACTGGTTTTTACTTTGTTATTAATAGGACAGTGCTTCTTTTATTATTGCTTTATATATATTATTATATTCCTCTGTTTTATGTTTAGCTCTTCTGTGCATAATATGTTGTTAATGTTGATAAAATTACTTGCTGTGTAATCTTTAATGGTAAACACAATAGACTTATTAGTTTATGAGTAAAATGTAAGTGCGTAATTTTACCCAGGGCCTTGGCCGAAAATAAGACTGGGAATTTTGTATTGTTTATGTATTTTTAAAGAATGCCCATAGGAAGATTAATTGTTTATGTAACAGACATTTCTTCATACTCCAGACAGTACATAAAGCATGTAGTTGTACATTCAGAGGTCAGAGTTAATGTGTTAAACTGATTTTTAATTACAGTATGTCATTTTGGGTCCACATACTCTGTGGAGGAACTCGAGTTATCTGACAGCTGAATGCAAGCAATATTTTGTTGTTGAAGATGATTGTCTTCTGGGATGTTATGCCGTGTGGTCTTGTAGAAGTTTGTTCGATGATAGCTGCCTCTGCCCTGAAGATGGAGGCAGCAAACATATCTGAAACTCTTGCAGTCTTCTTCCAGACTACATGACGTTACATTCACGAAGATGGTCGTCTAATACTTGCTACTCTGGGAGCCTGAAATATGACGTTGTTTGCTGTTGTTGGCAGCGTAAATAGTTAAGTACGCAGCAGAAAATGGGTACTTAAGGAAGTTGATAAACTTTGTGTTTGATTATACATACAATGTGTTATTTGCTGTGTTTGTATCTTTGTAGGAGTGATGTAACTTCTAGAGTAACGCAGTTGCACTTTCAATAAATGAATGCTAAGACCAGATCAGAATCACAAAGAACAGGTTCTAAAAGTATTCCATGCTGGAATGTAGGACCTGTTTGTCTGTTGTTTTTGTATTTGGTTTATGCTGTTACAACAAAGTTTTTAGGAAACCTGAAAGATGTAGATGGATCTTAATGAAGCAGGGTTGGAGATTTGAGTGTGGATTCATGTGGTCCATTGGTGAACATGGTTATGAGCCTTCTTTTTATGGCTTGCTTTAATTTGTTCATTTTCTTCTACTAGAGCAATGGCGATTTTGAGGCATTGCGACAGTGGGAAAGGCCGTGGTGGGCCCTGGACTGTAAACCAGCGAAATTTTAATTCCACACAGGAAACCTGCGGATTCAAATCGCGACTTCCGGATTGAGGTGCACATTTACTACAGACCTCTCAGGATACACTTAAGGTCGTTCTTTTGTTTACTTCACGGTCCTTTATGTGTGCTGTTTATTTAACGACGCTGCTGCTAGTAGCTCACTTGATGAGTGTCGAACGACGTGTTGGTGAGCGAGTAATGAATTGGATATTGTGTGGAAGGAAGTGGTCGTGGCTTATTTAAATTAGGCATACAGTAACGGCATTTGGCACGGGAAACCTCAGTGTGGCCTGTTTCTGGAACCAACACCAGTACGGAGTAGAATTACTAAGTCTGAGAAAAGTCGCAGTTAATTCTCATTTTGGATAGCAGGTTCTCCGCGTGTGACTGTAAACAGCAAGTCATGACTCACAAACTGTCTTTCTCTTTAGTCAGCTACCGCGGCGTCTAATTTCTGTGGAGCATAACTCTTCTTGAGAAGCTGATGGTAGTTCATATCGTCAACATATTCCACGATCTTTATGGAACCCCGAAAGTTCAGTACCATTTTCAAAAGAGCCCGCCACTTATCTGTACCAGAGCCAGTTAAACTCAGTCCAAAACTTCCATTTCTTATCTGTTTTAATATTATCCTTTCATCTGCGCGTAGGTCTCAGAAGCAGTCCCTTACCTTCACGTTCTCTGATTGAAATCTTGTTTCATGAACTGAACGAATTGTGACGCCTCTCGTGGAACGTCGTGACGCACACAGCTTCATACTCGGTGCCATGAGAACCCAAGATCTTGTGTTGTGAATGCGCTCCTAGCGGTCGCTCATGGAAGGAAGATATATTTGTAATTTGTTAGGATATCTGTGGTAGCCACCTTCGGATTATCTGTGCATGCATTTGATGCCTGATTTTGAGTCATTCTTCTGGTGTTAACAGTGATTATTTCAGTACAATTGTAGATTTCTTAACCTAAAAGGGGAAAACGGTTTGTAGTTTTACAGAAAATTCAGATAACGGGTTTGTTATCCCCACTGCACGTTTGTCAAATGATAAAGAAACGTTTCAAGGCTCGTAAAGAACGAATATTGTTTTGCAATTTATGTGTCATATGCTTGTGATATCGAACCACCAAAACGGTCTTTGTTGTCACTCATACCGACGATATGTTATTCCTTCTGATGGCTTTAGCAATCGACTCGTTATTTTCAGATATCCGATTTACTGGTTTGGTCTGGAAACTTGCTTTAAAATTTGTATGTTATACTTTATTTTGAATATACTGAAGGGTGTTATTGAAGTTCAGTTCATATTATTGGAAAGAAACAAATTCTAACTTGTAACCATGAAGGAGTAATTTGGGAAATTTGTTTGCAGTGACAGATGTCAAATGAACAAAAATTTGAAACGGCAGTTGAACAAACTATGAAGGAAATTCATGATGAAACTGCTGATATCAATGATGTGTTTAACTCTATAGCACTGAGTGAAGAGCGTCTCAGTAGAGAGGGTTTCCAGAAAGGATGTTTTGAAGGGGAATTGGAAGAATTCCAATTGGTTTACCATCCAGGTGCTGAAATAGGATATTATAAAGGTGTGATAGACATATTGCTAATTATTAGTAAGAAGAGGAAACATGATATACCAGGTAAAGTAGTCGGTGCCCTCCAGAATATGTCGGATGTTATAAACCATTTCCCTTCTTCTGATGTGGAAGATTTTGATACAAATGTTGCTCATGACAATGTGAGAGCTAGGTTCAAGAAAGCTTGTGATCTACTCTAAATAGATGGCACATTTCCAGAATTAAGCAAATTTTCATTTTAAATGATGATAGTAGCAATCTTTGACAAAATGCAAGCAGAGATTGTTAGTAGGCTTGAAAAAATTATAAAGTATCTATAACCATTGTTACCACTTGCAAATTGTCACATGGTTAATTTCATCTCAAATGAGATTTGGGAAATTGATGTACCTGATGGCATAAAGAAGAAGTTTCATCCGTAGAACTTGAAGTCCGTAACAAGGTATTTTTACATCATGCCAAAGGGAGTTCTGTATGTGAACAAAAGAGTGAATTAATAGAAAGTATTCCAAACTTCATAAACTATCTTGACGTTGCAAGAAATATGGGTCTTCATGGAATTTCAGTGCAAGGAATAGTTACCTTATTGTCAGATCTACAGAAGAAACTAGTTAAATGGGGCTGTGAATGTCAGGAGAGCCTGCACATGTAACAGTTCATGACTGAAGATGATGCATGAAGTTGAAGCAATGAGTTAGTTAGTCGCTGTATTAGCTCGTGTGTCTCAAGCTTCTCTCGTGGTTGATGTCCGGGGCATAAAGGGATATCAGAGCCATTCTGGCATTGCATTATGTGTTTAGAGTTCCTGGAGTAGACTCCTCACAAGTAAACACTCATGGCGCAGTCAAGAGGACTCAGAACCTGGAGGTATGTAAAGGGTTTATTGGTTATGTTACATGAATCATGTGTATGGACTTCTTCTATAGGACAGTAGCTCGTTCTAATCATGACACAAGCGTAATACGCTGCAGGTGATGCAGATACTTAAATATAAAATATATATCTCTTTGTCATAAGAATTGTTCATTGGGTCTTCCTTATTTTCTTCTTAACAGAAGGAATTTGTGGATTGCAATGTAATGTATTACTTTCTGTGAAGAAGTGAACTGGTGTATGTTATGGTAAACTTTAAGTGTTTCAGTATATGACTCAATTTGTTTGTTGTAAGGTCTTGGGTTCATTCATCATTCTGAGACGTGTTTAATTTTGTTTATAATTTGGTTTTCAGAAAATGCCGAATGTACTGTGCCATAGGGCCAACATATTTAAGCAAGGTAATTCTCAACCATGGAGGGGGAAACACAGGAAGTCTCAGATTAGTACGAAGATCTTGGAGGGCCGTGGATGTAACAGTGCTGAAAGTGGTACCACTTCCAAGCCCCAGTCACAAAACAAGGTGACAGCATTTGTAACACAACAGAGAAACCTCTGCAGCTTAGTTAAAGAACACTTTCAGCCAGGAACGTGCCAGCAGATGGCCCTTTCTGGACTTCATACATGTGGAGACCTTGCTCCTGACTGTTGTCGGCTATTTGCCAGTAAGGAGTTCAGCTGCTTGTGCAATGTTCGCTGCTGTTGTCATCTGCTGGAAGAAGAATATGTTCGCAGTCCTTTTTGGACAGATGTGGATCCTCCATTACCCAGAGGAGTGCTGTATGGATTCCCAATGAGCCAGTTCTTGCATATGCAACAATTTTCTTTAGGCCGCAGTGCAAGAATGCTAGCTGCATATTCTTTGGACAGGATAGGAGAATCCCATCAGGTAATTATGAAAGTCTGGTTGAATGCAACTAAAGGATGGATAAATGTGGTGATATCCCAAAATTCTTATCTGAAGTTGTTCATGGTTTTTCTCCCCTGGATAAACTGCATTAACTGGCCTGTAACCCCTTCTTTCAGATCCCTCTTCATTCATTCCAGGTAATCCTTATATCTCATTCATTGCATCATAATCTATGCACATCATATAGTATCATTAAATGACAAAGGCTGCTGCTCAATTGATGTGTATCATAAACTTTCATATTGTTACGTGTGCTGCCGTGATGTCAACAGAGTTTGAGGGGCTGCTACTGGGTTGCATGTGCAAGCATGTTACCGCTTCACCACCACAGCCTGTGATGATACACAGTAAATACACACATTGAAGCTTCTGGTTAATTGTGGATTGGTGCAGGGGGAATAAGCAGGAGCTGGAAGGTTTTTCTTCCGAGCCTTGCTACAGGTCCTGGTGTTCAACAAATTTGGTGATGATATTCCGTGGGGGTCAAGTCGGTCGACTTAAATACCACAACTTTGTGGATTATGTACAAAAAGCTGTGCAGAAACTACACCTCAATATTGAAGCGAGTCTGGTGGATTTACATGAAGTGTTATGATTGTAAATGATCTCTGTACTTACAAATATTTATTTTAGAAAATCAAAGCTTCTTATACTCACAGAAATTTTAGGACATAAATGACATTTAAAATTCACAATGCATGTTTTTTTATCCTAGATGTCTTGTAGTACAAAGGAGCTGGCACTATTTTAGCCGAAAGTGAACTGCAAACTGTTACTTGTTATGCCTGTTTGCAGGTGAGTACAGATGAGATCGAGTCACTTTACAAGGAGCATTCTGTTGCCCAGCAGCTGTTGCATGTATTCTTCATTATGAGGGTTGCCTTGGCTCCAGTAATTGAAACTGTCATTCTGTTAGATAGACTTTTTATTTGCATGAAGAGGCAACTTACAAATCTGCATATACTTTGTGTGTGCGCGCTACGTGTGTTGACATGGATAAGAGAAGAAACGGCTGTGCTAAGGACAGCAGGTTTCAAGCTACGTAACAACATGGAATAGTAGGATTTGAGGTTTTCACGGCAGTGAGTATGAAGATTGCTGTCTTCTGGGTTGTAGGACCATGTTTTCTGGTTGAAGTTTACTGACATTTCAGAGGGCCTTGCTTCCTCCATCATCAGGGTGATGAATAAGCCGTGCGAGTGGTAAGCACTATAGTTATATGGAGGCAGTAAGGACCTCAGAAACGTCGGTAAACTGCTACCAGACTACATGGCACCACAACCCAGAAGACAGCAATCTTCAACGTGGAATAGGTTTGAAAAAGACTGATTGGCTGAGTAGGACAGTGAGCGGCTACTGTCGGATAACAGCTTGCTTACTTGCCCTGTCTTATATAAATCATCCAGAAATTCCTGTCCACTACGTGCCACCCTGAACATGTTAACTACAGTGTTTCCTGAATTGAATAACATTTGATGTCACTCATCCCTCGAAGCCAACTTCACACTGAACTCCAATCAGAAACGCCAAAGGACAAGAATTAGATATCTTATCTATTCACACATGTCACTAGCATTTGAAATATAAGTTTTATAGTGGATTTATTTAATATGTTTTTCAGGGCATCCAGGACTCCTAATTGGTAAAATTGTATCATTCAGTTATCTATCCCAAGTGTTACTGTATTGTTTCATTCAAGAATCCTCATGGGGAAAGAAGAGATTGAAGGTTGTCTAGGCAACACGGAGTTTTCCTCCGGGGGCTTCCCCGGTTTCTCCGTGGCATCCCAACAATTACTCCGTTCACACACAGAAGAAGGCAATGGCAAACCACTTCTGGCTCATCTGCCAAGAACGTATATGAACAGGTCCCAGTCCGAGAAAAGGATGGAAGAATCCTGTTCATATGGACTTGTCGTCAGACAGAACACTAAATAAATAAATAAATGGTAATGGGTTGTTTTTAATACAGATATTAAATAAACATCATTGTTTTAACACCAGTTTACAACCAAATTAATCACCTGTACCTCAATTATTGGGTCAAGTCCCTCTCCTCTGCTACAGCATTGCATTCAGCCTTGTATGTCGTCCATAGTGCTGAAACGTTCTAGCAGTGTCTGAATCATGTCAACACATTTCCCCCAAACCACAGCATCAAGCAGCAGCTGAGGCGGAATGGAACGAATTTTGGAAAAATCAAGAGACAGCTTGTGAAGAGTTGGGGCACTCTTAACAATTACTAGATCTATAAATGTAAGCTCCTGCTACAATCACCCACCACAGTGTTGAAGTAATGAGTGAGATGGTAACCAAGGCATTGTGAAGTCAGTGGAGGGTTTAAAGTTTATGGTCAAGGAATTCACATGTGTGCAGTTCTCACAGGAGTTACACTGTTACTGAACAGCTGAAACAAAGAAAAGCAAAAACATGTTTCATTGGTTCAATCTCAATGGTGTTCCCATAGTTAATACAAGTCGCGCTGTACATCACCAAGCTTTGCTGACCTTGAAACAAGCTCATACAGTCGAAAAGTTACCACCTCCAAAATGAAAACTGCTTTTGTAAATTGTGTACCACATGTTCCACCTCGAAAAGGCAACTTGGTCCTTGTTGAGATACGGTCCTTCGTTTCACGAAGGAATTACGCAGATTGTGGGTAAGATTTCACGTTCACACGGCGGCAGATACGAAGATTGCTGTCTTCTGGGATGTCGCGCCCTTCCACTTCTTCACTGCAATCAATGGCGTGATCCATCCAACAAGTTTCGTACCTAGGAAGTCCATACCGGCAACAGCATTGTTGGCCGAAATGTTTTTGAACATGAAACATTCAGCTCCACCAGCGAAAACCTTTGGTCATGTTTAGTTCACTTATCTGTGCTCTAGAAGGTAGTTAAATTATCGCTGACTGAAAAGGACGCTCATATATATATGTCCGCCTTTGTTCGGAAGTAAGAAGCACGTTTCTCTCAATCTACTTTCCTGTACAATATATCATTCATGATGTGTGATGAACAATTTTCATACTTTAAAAACCTTCCGGCGTCTGTTGCAACAAGAGTGCCAAAAATTATATTGCACAGAGCTGAAGAAATATTTCCTTCTCTGAAGGGCACCTCCGTAAGTATACAAACAAACACAACCAATAGTTATATAAAAAGGTCTCAATTCGTTATGTTATAATGTGGTTGTAAAAGATTCCCGTCTTGTGTTCATTATGTTATGGCTACCATGAGCATGACTGCTACACAGTTAACAGTGTGGAATTGTCCTTTATAAATGAAAGGTGTGTATGTATCTATGGGGATTGAATGTGAGATGCTTGTGTAAGAGGATATGTACCTCGGCATCACTACAGTAAGACTCCAGTAAATTTCTTGTTTCATCAATGCAAGGTTACTGACTTTTTTTGCCGGAGTTTCTTATATTCTGGAAATTTTGATGCGAAAAAGATTTGCGAGATACAATTTTATCCTGAATATACTCAGTATTAGCTTGAGGGCACCCCATATTCTATTTCAGAATATTGTATTGTAGATTCTCATGCAGTTTATACCAGAATTTAATGCATATCATCTCAAGGAATTATGTTTAACTCATACTTTTACAGCAGAATTGTTATAAAATCAAGACAGAAAATGATGTGGATGAACTGAGTGTAGAAGATTCCGTTGGCTTGAGAAATGATGAGGTTTACACACAATCAGCTTTTCCAATAAAGGATGAATGGGAGGTAAGCCTCCTTTTAACCACATTATTTGTGGTTCTTATCTGTTTGTTTGTATGTACAGATGTATCCATACATGCATGCTGTTTTATAAAAAGAACATTTCTGCAACGCAATAATTGTATATCTGTACTTTGGTTTCACAGAACTGTATGGATTTGGTGAAAGATGAACCTCATTCAGACAGTGATATGTCTCATGATGGAAATGAGGTCATCCAAGTAAAAGCTGAGGATGTCTCAGATATAAAAATTGAGGAACATCCTGTTCCAATAACAAAACAAGTTATGGAGGATGAACAGGATGAACAGGAGGTATGTCCATTAAAGTGTTAATTGTCCTCATGTGTGTGTCTGTCCATCCAAATGAAAATGTCACTTCTGATGAATAAATTTTGAAATTGTATCAAAGTTATTAATGGTATCACAGGCGATCTTCAGACATTTGTAGATCTTGATAATTATTCTACAGATAGATTCTGAGCACTGTGTTTGTTTTTGCAATATACTCAGTCTCTACCCCTTCCTTCTGAAGTAAGGATATGGTATGCTGAATTACCAGATTGTACTCACAGTAGATCTTATTTAGGATAGATGTACCGTGTCTACAATTTATGAGGCTTTGGTCGTGCTTGCATCGCGTGGTCGGCAGGCGCTCTGTTGATGTGGGCGCGTGTTGTGCGTGTTCCTCTGGTGGGTGACCCGCGAACCAGTTACAGTGCCGCTAGTAACAGCGAACTACGAATATTTCTCGTCACTAAGACATGTTATTACATTAATTGTTCTTACCTTAAATCACAAAAGATGTTCTAAGTGACTTCCTTGTGCTTGCAAGCAAGCTTCACATCTCATTAACATGTTTCGATATACTCGATGAAGCTCTTCTTGGGATATTGCCGAAATGAATTGTCGAATGTTTTCTTTAAGTGCTTCTGCAGTGTGCGGATAAATTGTAAACGTTGTGTAAATTTTATACATAGACTGTTCTTCCAAGAAATGACTGATGAAGAAAAGACTTAAAGTTTCTTCTAAATGTTTTGAACATGAAATTGGTAGAAATATGTTTTTATAAAAATTAAAACGTTTAAGAAGTGGTCATCTTGGTAGTTCAACTGTAAAGTTTGGAAAGTGGTTTATTGGAACAGTCATTATTACTGTAGACTGTACATCACTTCGTCTGAACAGTTATTTTCATTTGTTTTCTGTTACTTATTAAGGCATGAAGATGTGCTGGAATTCTTATTGACAAATAGAGAAACCTATAGATCAGGTTTATTTATTTAGGTTTTTTTTTTGAATTTATATTCGCATTAGCAAATCATGGCTTCATATATCCCCACTTCTTGATACTTTGACTCTGATTGGTTAACTCTTGCTTGCCTGTTGCAGAAAGCCCAATCATTTTGCTATAGGTTTTTTATTAACAAGTCTGGCTGGATACAAAGAACTTGAGTATGTATGTTATGATATAGGATGAGAATCCAGGGATAGTTGGCATACGTGACTTTTCTTCTATTCTGTGCATTACAGATTATTTTTTGAACCTCTTAAGTACCATTCTGTCATTCAGGAGTCCATTTGATATGTGTCCGAGTTCAGGCCTGACCAGAAACCCAACTTTTTGTTACAATTATCAAGGAACTAAATGAACTAGTAATTGTACATCTTCCTATCCCACTGCATCTAGAGTAATATATTTGCCAAGTTTGTGTGCTTACCTTTTAATACAGTGACCTACCATTCAAAGATAGAACACATTATGTGATGGAAGACCATGGGTTGAATTCAGGGGCTCCAAAATATTTAATCTCTTGCTGGAAGTAGCCAACAAGTGATTGAACCAACAAATTTACATGTAGCTGTCCCACTGTGCAAAAAAATGTGTTTACTATGGAATTCAGATCCAACTTGGTACACAGTAAGAACCAAGATAACTGAGTGACTTGGCATTGATTGTTTGAGTATGATGTTAAATTGGGGGCTGAAATTTGAGGTCAGGGGCTCCAGATTATGTCACATACTTCAGTGAATTAACTGTTGTAAACTGCAATGTGGACTTCAAATTCTTGCACACCTTCCACTAAATGTGGGTCAGGTAATGTGATTTGGTAGAAAAACCTATCATGTTGCTTTCAAACTCATTCTTCTTCTTTTTTTATGATAAGTTTATCATAATTCTTTTCTCTTTTCTTCAGCAGAGTCCTGAGAAAGAACATGAAGTTAAGCATGGTGGGGGACATCCCAATTCCTGTGATGTATGCAGTGAAACATTCTCTTCTCCAAGTGGTCTAAAGAGACATCAGCTCACACATAGTGGAGAGTATCCATTCCCTCATGATTTGAAGATACATGAACGTGTACATAGTGGTGAGCGGCCATATTTGTGTGATGTGTGTAATAAATCATTTACTCTGAAGAGTAATCTGAAACAACACCAAGTCATACACAGTGGGGAGCGACGATATACCTGTGATGTACGTAATAAATCATTCACTCGGAAGAGTCAGCTGAAACAACATGAAGTCATACACAGTGGAGAGCATCCATATTCGTGTGACGTGTGTAATAAGTCATTCACTCGGAAGAGTAGTCTGAAAGAACATCAAGTCATACACAGTGGAGAGCGTCCATTTAACTGTGACATGTGTGATAAATCATTCACTCAGAAGAGCCAGCTGAAACAACATCAAGTCATACACAGTGGAGAGCGTCCATATTCGTGTGACGTGTGTAATAAGTCATTCAACCAGAAGCATCATCTGAAACGACATCAAGTCTTACACAGTGGAGAGGGTCGATATACCTGTGACGTGTGTAATAAATCATTCACTCGGAAGAGTGATCTGAAACGACATCAATTCATACACAGTGGAGAGAGTCAATATACCTGTGACATGTGTAATAAGTCATTCACTCTGATGAGTAATCTAAAACAACACCAAGTCATACACAGTGGAGAATGTCCATATACCTGTGACATGTGTGATAAATCATTCACTCGGAAGAGTGATCTGAAACGACATCAATTCATACACAGTGGAGAGCGTCCATATTCGTGTGACGTGTGTAATAAATCATTCACTCAGAAGCATTATCTGAAACAACATCAAGTCATACACAGTGGAGAGCGTCCACTTAACTGTGACATGTGTGATAAGTCATTCACTCGGAAGAGTGATCTGAAACAACACCAAGTCATACATAGTGGAGAGCGTCCATATTTGTGTGACGTGTGTAATAAATCATTCACTCGGAAGAGTGATCTGAAACGACATCAAGTCATACACAGTGGAGAGCGTCCACTTACCTGTGACATGTGTGATAAATCATTCACTCGGAAGAGTGATCTGAAACAACATCAAGTCATACACAGTGGGGAGCGTCCATATACCTGTGACGTGTGATAAATCATTCACTCGGAAGAGTCATCTGAAAGAACATCAAGTCATACACAGTGGAGAGCGTTCATATTTGTGTGACGTGTGTAATAAATCATTCACTCAGAACAGTAGTCTGAAGAAACACCTTTTATTACATTCATAACCAGTGATGTGTGTGACAGATCATTCAGTCAGTGGAGTCATCTGAAGAAACATTAGAGCACGTAACATGGAGCTCCAACACCCCTTATAATTTTTCAAAAATTGAAAAAATTAATTTTTGTGTTTATAATTTGTAACACTTTGTTTCCTCTGTATCATTTTTTTAATATTGCCCCT
The DNA here is from genome assembly GCF_977971745.1 of Zootermopsis nevadensis. Taxonomy (NCBI): domain Eukaryota; kingdom Metazoa; phylum Arthropoda; class Insecta; order Blattodea; family Termopsidae; genus Zootermopsis; species Zootermopsis nevadensis. The sequence goes on along the minus strand of NW_028259149.1, from coordinate 958,312 downwards.
TACGTTGTCATTATCTGCTAATCGGCTGAACTGACAATAAGTCCGCGGGCGAGGAGTGCGAAGCAGAACAGGGCTATCATCCGGCTGCAAGGATTTCAGTGCGGCTTTCCGGTCCAAAGTTGCGAGCGCAGTGCGAGGTCGATTGAGGGCAGTTCACTGTTCCAGCCCAAATCGGAGCTGCAGTCCTTGCAGTCAGCTTATAGTAAACACGCTTGCCGCTTAGCATATGGTTTAGACTGGTTTCGTGATTATTGTTAATGAGTGTTGAATAATTCTGTGTGCTTGCTATTTTTTGCTCTGATAATGATAATGAGCAAAGGAAGTGTATCTTATTTACAGCAATTTACTTTTTCTAAATTGTCTTTGACTGAAAAAAGCGATGTAAAAAATTATGGCCATCCTCTTCCAAACTTAGAAATAGTCAAAACATCATTGAGCACGTATAGGTTTTCTCCTGATGTAAATTTATTTATATTGTTATGTGTTGAAAAACTATTCTGATTTTTCTGCTATGCGCAGCACTACCACTGCTCAGACTCACGAGCCGCCACTGGTTGTTACTTTGTTATTAATAGGACAGTGCTTCTTTATTGAGTTATATTCCTCTGTCTTCTGTTTAGCTCCTCTGTGCATAATATGTTGTTAATCTTGATAAAATTACTTTGTGTGTAATCTTTATTGGTAAACACCTAAGTATTAATAGTTTATGAGTAAAATGTAAGTGCGTAATTTTACCCAGGGCCGTGGCTGAAAATAAGATTGGGAATTTTGTATTGTTTATGTATTTTTAAAGAAAGCCCATAGGAAGATTAATTGTTTATGTAACAGACATTTCTTCATACTCCAGACAGTACATAAAGCATTTAGTTGTACATTCAGAGGTCAGAGTTAATGTGTTAAACTGATTTTTATTTACAGTATGTCATTTTGGGTCCGTATCCTCTGGAGGAACTCGAGTTATCTGACAGCTGAACGCAAATAATTTTTGTTGTTGAAGATGATTGTCTTCTGGGATGTTATGTCGTGTGGTCTTGTAGAAGTTTGTCGATGATAGCTGCCTCTGCCCTGAAGATGGAGGCAGCAAACATATCTGAAACTCTTGCAGTCTTCTTCCAGACTACATGACGGTACATTCATGAAGGTGGTCGTCTAATACTTGCTACTCTGGGAGCCTGAAATATGACGTTGTTTGCTGTTGTTGGCAGCGTAAATAGTTAAGTACGCAGCAGAAAATGGGTAATTAAGGAAGTTCATAAACATTGTGTGTGATTATACATTATTATTATTATTATTTATTATTCAGTGTTCTGTCTTACGACAGGTCCATTGCTCTGCCCAAACAGAGCTCTCCAGTTTTCCCAATTCTCGGCTTCTCGCTTTAACCCTCTGACATGTTTTTTACGTGTATACACGCGGGGATTTAAACTTAACTGCCTCCGGTTCTACGTGCATATATGCAAGGCTCTAAGTCTAATTTCTACAACCCATAAGTATGGTATGAATAATGACTGCTTTATGGACTTTGGACTGGTCTGCTGTGAAAGGAATCCTCCTCCTGATGATGTGGCAACAGTGTGTGTATTTCTTTTAACTGTGCTGGCCATTCCTAAGTATAAATGCCTGACCTACAAGTTTTCAAGGCTAGCCCTCATTCATGTGGTGTTTGCTGTGAATGGAATTTGGGGTCTCAAAAAGGTTAAAATGACAGCCATAAATCCTGGAAATAAAGAGAGGGGAACAGAGTCAAAAGACAGAGGAAAAAAGGTCATATCTGAAGCAGACAAAATGTTACTCAAGTTTGGAATACAAGTGGAATGGTCATGTATGGGTATGTCAGAAATAACAAAATTTATTCACCCCTATACTCAGAAATCTATAATTAGAAGCCTTGTTAGAAAGAGACGGTTATAACTCTTATGATGATGTGTATAGTGGGGGCTACAGTTAGGAGCCAACTGATAGTCACGTGGAGGGGGGACATTTCATGGCTCATATTTCTGCTAAAATAAACAAGTGAAGGCCTCAGATGTGTGGAGATTATAAAACCATCTTTTAAGAAGATTGCAGTGAAAAATTCATAATTGTATCTCATATAGTTCAAACGTTATGATAAATAAAGTATTTTAGAGGAAAATGTAAACGGGCATTTAAAAAATACTACCGCCGGAACAGCACAACAGCGGTATATGCGGGGTATTTAAATCACCACGTCAGAGGGTTAATTCCTGGAAAGTCATCTTCTTTCCTTGTTTAAGGTCGTCGGTTAGCTGTATCAGTCTTCTTCCCAGTCCTCCCTTTCCTTCAACCTGGCCTTCGATGACATCACTCAGTAATCCATTCCTTCTCATAATATGTCCCAGCTAGTTAGCTTTCCTTCGTGTAATCGCCTGCAGAATGTTTCTTTGCTCGTCGACTCTCCTCAATACTTCTTCGTTGGTCACTCGATCCGTCCACCTGATCTTCTCTATTCTTCTCCAACACCACATTTCAAAACTCTCCAGGTATTTCTGTTCCTTCTTCCTGAGTGTCCAAGTCTCTGCTCCATACAGCGCGACACTCCATACGTAACACTTCACTGATTTCTTCTTCATCTCCAAGCCCAAGTTGCTAGTGAGAAGTATCCTCTTCTTGACGAAAGCTGCCTTGGCCATGTCTATCCTTGCTTTTACTTCCTTGGTGCATAGGGCGCCCGTCGTGACTATGCTTCCCAAGTACTTGAAATGCTCCACATTCTCCAGCTGTTGGTTTCCAATTACAGCGTTCAATGGTTCTGCTCTCGGTGCTATCCTCATTACCTTTGATTTTTCAATGTTGATTTCCATTCCATACTGTCTACCTGTTTCCACTAACTTGTCCATCATGTTCTGTAATTCCTCCTCTTCCTTCACCAATACTACTAAGTCGTCTGCATACTTTACAGTCGTTATCACTCTTCCTCCAATTTTGAAGTCTCCTGTTCCCTCCAGAGCTTCCTTGGCAAGCCATTCCCCATACAGGTTAAAAAGAATTGGTGATAAGCAGCATCCCTGTCTTACACCTCTACCTATCTCAACGCTGTTGGTGTCTCCTGAGTCCAGTCTCACTTTGACTTTTTGCTGCATGTACAGGTTTTCGATTAGTCTTCTATCTCTCCAATCAATTCCAATTCTCTGTAGGATCCTCATTAATTTCTTCCATTTTACTCGATCGAAAGCCTTCTTCCAGTCGATGAAGCAGGCACATACTTCTTCCTTGACATCGAGAACTCTCTCTGAAATTATTCTCATAACTCCGATGGCATCTCTGGTTCCTCTTCCTCTCCTGAATCCAAATTGGTCGTCTCCCATCACTTCCTCTATCTTCTTTTCTAGTCTTTTAGTCAGTATTCTAGTCATTATCTTTGCCGCATGTGAGATTAGGCTGATGGTCCTATAATCGCCGCACTTCTTGTAATTCTTTTTCTTCTGTAATGGAATCATTGTTACTTCCAGAAAGTCCTTGGGCCACTCACCGGAGGTATATATCTTGTTAGCGAGTCTAGTAAGAACCTTCACTCCTTTCTCTCCAAGTTCTTTCAATAAGTCTGATGGGATTTCATCATCTCCCATAGCTTTTCTTTTTCTCATATCCCTTATGGCCCTCTCTACCTTGCTCTTCAGTATCTCTGGACCTTTGTCGACCTCCTCTACTTCTTCTTCTGGCTCCAATTCCATCTCCTTCTCATCCAGTTGAGTGGCCTTGTCATAGAGCTCTTCAATATAATTTTCCCACACAGCTTTAACTTAATTCTGGTCACTGACTATCTTTCCTGATGGGTCTTCTATTTGCAGTGTTCGAATTCCGTTGTTCTCTTTCCATCCTAGTTCTTTCACCTTTGCATACATCAAATCATATCTTCCAATTCTCTGGAGTGTCATTATCTCATCACATACTTCGTTGATGTAATCTTCTCTCACCTTGTCTGTTTCTCTTCTCAGTTCGTTGTTCAGTCTTTGATATTTCTCTCTTCCCTCTTCACTGTTGATATTCTTCCATCTCCTCCTCTTATCCATCTTATCGAGCATAGCCTGTGTAATCCATGCCTTCCTTGGTATCCTTTTCATCCTACCCAACCTTTTCTTCTAGTGCCACTGTTAGGCACTTCTTGACATTCGTCCATTCCTCTTCAATGCTTTCGCCTTGACTTTCACTTAATTTACCTTCCAATTCTGCTCTTACTTCGTCTCGCACGCTCTTCAGGTTCTCCAGGTCCCATCTCTTCTTCCTCACCCCCCCTACTCCTGATTTTCTTCATTCTGGTGCTGGCGTTTGCAACTAACATTGTAGTGAAAATAAAAAAACAAGATATTAATAATCCCATAACTGCAAATTATATTAATGATGATGAAAATTGTATTCATTTCATGAACCAAGCTTTTTCTAATCCATACCCAAATATGAATTCCAAATGCTGTACGAACGAAGAATTAAAAAAAATAATAAAGTCCCTTAAACTAAAAAATTTGCATGGATATGATGAGATACCACCTATGATTTTAAAAATAAGCTCGTCATTTATAAGTTCACCTATAAATTATATATGCAATAAAATGTTAAGGAGAGGAGTATTTCCAGATAGATTAAAATATGCATTATATAAGAATGGTGATATATATGATGTGTCTAATTATAGACCTATATCACTTTTACCATCTTTTTTGAAAATATTTGAAACTATAATGTACTCAAGAATTTTGGATCATCTCAATAAATGCAATATTTTAAATACTGAACAATATGGAATTAGGAAAGGATTAAAAACAGATAATGCAATTTATAAATTGACTACAGAGATTTTAAATGCTATGAATAACAAACAAATAGTGGGAGGCATTTTCTGTGATTTAGAAAAAGCTTTTGATTGTGTTGATCATGACATTTTGTTATTTAAACTTAAATTTTATGGTATCAATGGAAAAGATCACACACACTATGAATCTTACTTAAATAACAGATACATTAGAACAGTATTACATACTAATGACAATAACAATACAGCCTCGGATTGGCTTAAAGTTAGACGTGGAGTTCCGCAAGGGTCTATATTGGGACCTTTGTTGTTTCTTTTATACATAAACGATTTACCCAGTATAATAACAAAACTTGCTACACCTATAATTTTTGCTGATGATACTAGCATCTTATTTTCTCATTCTAATACAAATGACTTTAACAAACACATTCATGTAACATTTGAAAATATAAATAGATGGTTTAGAATGAACAGATTATCACTAAATTTTAATAAGACACATTATATTCATTTTAAAATTAAGAGAAAAATGTCAGATACTCTCACAATAAGTTATAATAATAAATTCATTAATAATATCTTTTGTACTAAATTCTTGGGAATTATGATTGATGGTGCATTAACTTGGAAGAATCATATTGATCTACTCATTAAAAAATTGAGCAAGGCTTGCTATGTAATTAGAAATATGAAATCATATATGTCTACTTCAGTACTAAAGGCAATTTATTATGCTTTTTTTCATTCCTTGATGAGCTATGGCATCATCTTTTGGGGAAATTCATCTCATAGTTACACTATTTTTCTCCTTCAGAAAAAGGGAATTAGAAAAATGATGGGATGGCATCACAATATATATTTTCTTTATCATTGTTTGTATTACAAAACAAAACTCTTTTTCCATCAAACATTGACTCTCATACTATTGATACTAGACAGAGACAAAATTTGTATCTACCTCAAGCTAATCTAACTATTTATCGGAAAGGAGTTCATTATGCGGGTATAAAGATATTTAATAAATTGCCCATAGAGATTAAGAATACCTCAAATAATCTTAAAAAGTTCAAGGTTGCATTAAGGCATTTTTTAATTACTCACTCGTTTTATACTGTGGATGAGTACCTAACTGGATAACTATTACAATAAAAAATACAAGTTATATTGTTTTGTATTTAGTACGCTCCTTGTCTAGATGTAATTCTTTAATGTATGTATTTTATGCTTTTATACTTGAGTTTGTGACGTGTTCTATATCCACTATTGGATTTCTGGAACTTGTAAATAAATAAATAAAATACATATTCTCGATAATGAACTTTATTGTAAATAACCAAGAACTCTTTCAAACTAATTCTGCTGTACACAGTGTCAAAACAAGGAATAAAAATCAGCTTCCTAGACCAATTGCCAACCTCTCATGCTTTCAAAAGAGTGCATATTATGCAGGGATGAAAATTTTCAACAGTCTACCATCAAGTTGAGTACTGTTTTCGAAAGAGCCCGTCACTTATTTGTACCTTAGCCAGTTAAAGTCAGTTCAAAACTTCCATTTCTTATCCGTTTTAATATTATCCTCTCATCTGCGCATAGTTCTCACAAGTAGTCCCTTGTCTTCACGTTCTCTGATTCAAATCCTCTGAACAAATTGTGACGCACATCCGTGTTATCCATCACGCCTCCGAGCAGCTGTTCTTCTGATAGCGTGCTGGAGGGTTGGGACAGAAGCAGACCCTCTTTCGTCTGTCGGGAGAAGGAAATCTCTCGTGGATGTTCTTCGATCACAATATTTCATCCAACCCCTTGAAGCTCGGTGGTAACTGTATATACCACCAACATTAACATTCAATAACAATGATTTTTGCTAACAGAGTCTACATACGGGTTTCAAGCGGTTCCCACACTTATCGATTAACTCCCTAAGCAGCATTAACCAGATGATCTTTGTAATGGAGAAGTGTTTTATTTCAGGTAGCAACTGTATTTGTGAGCATTTTTTAGAGGAGCCTCGGGCTTCACAGCCAGAGAAAGTTGCACATAGCATCCTTCTGTTCTGCAAAGGACAAGGATTGCTCACATCATTGAGACTGGCCGAAGTAGAGAGGCAGAGAACGTTCTCATAATGAACACCAATTATAGTGTCATGTCATTTCAGGAATAATACGTTTTCTATTCATATTATTTACTTCCACTGTGTTGTATCTTTAGAGATGTTATTACAATTGGTTTGGAATGCTGTGGTAGCATCATTCAGTCAACATCTTGCAAGATCATTTTACCTTAGGCCTATCTGTGTCATTGTATGTACAACTCAGCTTGGTATCGTAGGGTTGTCTTATTATCATACAACAAGGAGTTGGTTGCAGAGTAAAGTGTGAAAAGTTGTTAGGCGCAGGGCATCTTCCACTGAGTTTCCGTTTCTGCAAACGTGGAAAAACTTCATATTGAGTCAGAATTGTATTGGGGAGTTTTGGAAGCTTTTTGTAGACCTCAACCACCTTCTTGCTACCAGTTGATATTATCCTAATGCTCTAGTCTATATAAGGCTTCCAAAACCTCACAGTGCACATTTATCTTGAAGATGGCTACTGCAGTATTTACTAAAATGTTTAAAAATTCTACGATATCCATTAATTATACTACACTAAATGTAGGTCTACATTCTGTTCTCTGATGTTAATTTAAAAAAATCGAACATGGCAAGCAGCTGAATATAACATTTTAATTACTTTTAAAAAGTCCTTCGTTCAAGATCAGAGCATACATATATTATAAAGAGAAAACTGTGAACAAGTTTTTCACAGTCAATATACGAATATTCAGATTTTATTAAAGTAGAATTTGGTTATTTCCTCATACTTCCCTAGTGTTAATTATGCTAATAATATTAAGTACTCTGTGTTAATTCTACATAGTTACTGGTCTTCTGAAATAATGACCATAGAACCTAAATAAAAGGGTCAGCAAAGACATTCACTCAGATATGAAGATAAATGGAAACATTTATAGAGATATCTATGGAATAATTAGTAAATTGAAATGAATTGAAATTCAGATTGTAGGACTAATAAATTTGTCGGTATTTTAGTGAGGAAGCAGCTGATGTGTAGAATACAGTAATGCAATTGCACCATTTAGTGAAGCTTGTTATATTGTATATGACTAGCAACCATTTTATATAGACCTAGTTACAGTATCACATAACACATTTGTACCTGTAGTGAAACAATAAGTACAATCAAGGTTTTATTTAATGAAAATACAGAAAGCATTGAATAGTTCTTAGTTTTGTACCTATTTTATTTAAGGTACTCTATATATAATGTCAATTGTCAATGTTGGCCAAATAAATAGTATAAAATATATTTTATAATAGATATAAGTGGAAACAAACTTTTTCGTACATAAGGTGGATTTTATCTGCACTTACATACAGTACAACACTTGCATGGTATGATAAAAGTACATTTTAATTTACAATGTACAAGCAATTTGTAAATGATGCACATCAGTTTATCACATAATACATCACTTGAAAGTGATATTATCTTGAGATACACAGAGGAGATTATGGAATGGTGATGTGAAACCTGGCTCAGTTTTTAAAAGTGTTTCACCTGTGGATAAATCAGTTTTATAATTGTTCAATAATCCACTATCCAATGGACTATGTCTGTAATGGGACTGGTTAACTTATGAAGATGTCTGAGATTCAGAGAAGATGTTCAGAGTTTTCTTTTGTAGAATTTTAATCAACTGTACAGAACACAGGAATTAGACTGGAAACTTTACTGACATTCTAATTATTTTACAAAGCTCAAGGATTGTAGCTGCTTTTGGTTACCAGTTTGTATAATTCATTACTATTAAATTGTTTTATTTGGTTCATCTATTTTACCCCCTCCCTATTCAAGTACTGCTGCCAGGTAATACACTGATAAAGAAAAAAAAAGATCTGGTAAGAACTTAAAATGTTTCTGTGAAGAGACCTCAGATACATTTTTTATTTATTTGCTTATGTTTTGTTTGACATTGTCAATAACTCAGACCAAAATGCATCAAATGGTAGGATGATTAATGAACTGAGAGGGCTGTGGAAGTAAGTCATGACCTATTTTAATGTACTGTCACAGCATTTGCCTGAAGGGACTGAAGAAAACCACAACACTGAGGCCATCCAGTGTCTGAGCCAAGATTTTAACCCTAGATCTCCTGAATATGTTGTAGTGCTATCCATTTAGTTGTGGAAGTCGTATGTGTTCTGAATTTATTAAATAGTTTCATTGTTATGAGCTTCAAATTATTTTAATTTTTCAAACATAACCTTAAAATATTTTTCATGAAGCTAACACTGTGGAGCAGAGTCCTATCCCTTACAGTTGCTCACGTAACCAAATTTATGGAACCAAAAAGCTTTTTACCATGTTCACAAGAGCCCGCTACTGGTCAGTACTGAGCCAAGTGAATTCAAATAAGTATAATTTAATAATATCCTCTTATCTCGGTGCTTGCTATATACCTTGCCCATCCTTATAATATTTGGTGAAAGGCAAAATTATGAAGCTCATTATGCAAACTTTGTGTCATTATAATGATACTTTGCAGGGCACAAAAGAATGTTTAATTTCTGTATTATTACAATTATTTATTTTAATCCGTCTTATCACAATATTTAAAATTTCTTATAATTAAGATAATAAAATATCATTGATGTTCCATATTGATTGATCGATTTACATTTCGGAACATTTACACAACATGTTTCAGTTTTTATAAAACCATCATCAGGTGTAAAATATCTAAGAACTTAAAACTCAAATATGATTCCATTTGGTGATGTGAGTATTGGTGAGTATTGACCCACACCTATTCGAAGACACTAGTACTTCTGGACATATCGGAACGATCACTCCTACATCTTTGACCGATATGTACATCTAAGAAAATTTAAGAAAAACAACACCTTCGCCCAAAAATGGAAAAACAAACGTAATGAAAACATCACCAAAATGGAATCATCTTTGAGTTTTAAGTTCTTAGATATTTTACACCTGATGATGGTTTTATAAAAACTGAAACATGTTGTGTAAATGTTCCGAAATGTAAATCGATCAATCGATATGGAACATCAATGATATTTTATTACCTTAATTATAAGAAATTTTAAATATTGTGATAAGACGGATTAAAAGAAATAATTCTGATAAGATTCACAATATGACGCAAATACACTATCTTCTGTATTATTTATGTTATAGCTGATTATCACATGAAACTTTACATACTGAATTTCCTTGAATTACTTTCACACTTTCTAAACAGTCTTTGGTGCATTCTCAACAGAAAGTGACATAAATATGCCTGTTATCCTTGCCATGTCTCTCCATACATGTTCCAACATGTAAGGACCTAAGAATTGTTCAATAGTTTTTTTATTAAATTTGATATTTGGGAGTTTTAATAATCTTTGTCAACACACCAAGTTTTGTTGCTGTAGCAATATGCACGTGGTGGTGACACGTGAGAGTTGCACAAAGACATTTAGTTCCTACCACTTGGTGACAACTCCAAGTATGTGTGCACTTTTGTGTCGGGAAGCCTTTGTTCTCCTCGATTAGTCATAACCTAAGAATCGAGCCACATAATATTATCATACAATAAAATTTACACATTTAATTATACTTTCTTATGTCTCTGATTACACCTCAAATGACTGTTAGCATTCCTCATTCCCTTCAACTGCTTCCCGCAGGAACAAAGAAAAGCAAAAGCATGTTTTATTGGTTCAATCTCAATGTAGTTCCCGTAGTTAATACAAGTCGCGCTGTACATCACCTAGCTTCGCTGACCTTGAAACAGAAGATCATACAGTCGAAAAGTTACCACCTCCAAAATGAAAACTGCTTTTGTAAATTGTGTACCACATGTTCCACCTCGAAAAGGCAACTTGGTCCTTGTTGAGAAACGGTATTTCGTCTCACGAAGGAATTACGCAGATTGAGGGTAAGATTTCACGTTCACACGGCGGCAGATACGAAGATTGCTGTCTTCTGGGATGTCGCGCCCTTCCACTTCTTCACTGCAATCAATGGCGTGATCCATCCAACAAGTTTCGTACCTAGGAAGTCCATACCGGCAACAGCATTGTTGGCCGAAATGTTTTTGTACATGAAACATTCAGCTTCACCAGCGAAAACCTTCGGTCATGTTTAGTTCAGTTACCTGTGCTCTAGAAGGTAGTTACATTATCGCTGACTGAAAAGAACGCTCATATAATTGTCCGCCTTTGTTCGGAAGTAAGAAGCACGTTTCTTTCAAACTACTTTCCTGTACAATATATCATTCATGATGTGTGATGAACAATTTTCATACTTTAAAAACCTTCTAGAGTCTGTTGCAACAAGAGTACCCAAAATTATATTGGTCAGAGCTGAAGAAATATTTCCTTCTCTGAAGGGGACCTCCCTAAGTATAAAAACTAACATAACCAATAGTTATATAAAAAGGTCTCAAGTCGTTATGTTATAATGTGGTTGTAAAAGATTCCCGTCTTGTGTTCATTATGTTATGGCTACCATGAGCATGACTGCTACACAGTTAACAGTGTGGAATTGTCCTTTATAAATGAAAGGTGCGTATGTATCTATGGGGATTGAATGTGAGATGCTTGTGTAAGAGGATATGTATCTTGGCATCACTACAGTAACACTCCAGTAATTTTTTTTTCATCAACACAGGTTAATGAATTTTCTTGCCGCACATAACATTACAGCAGTTTGTTATATTCTGGAAATTTTGATGTGAAAAAGATTTGCGAGATACAATTTTATCCTGAATATACTCAGTATTAGCTTGAGGGCACCCCATATTCTATTTCAGAATGTTGTATTGTAGATTCTCATGCAGTTTATACCAGAATTTAATGCATATCATCTCAAGGAATTATGTTTAACTCATACTTTTACAGCAGAATTGTTATAAAATCAAGACAGAAAATGATGTGGATGAACTGAGTGTAGAAGATTCCGTTGGCTTGAGAATTGATGAGGTTTACACACTATCAACTTTTCCAAGAACAGAGGATGAATGGGAGGTAAGCCTCTTTTTAACCACATTATTTGTGGTTCTTATCTGTTTGTTTGTATGTACAGATGTATCCATACATGCATGCTGTTTTATAAAAAGAACATTTCTGCAACACAATAATTGTATATGTGTACTTTGGTTTTACAGAACTGTATGTATTCGGTGAAAGAAGAACCTCATTCAGACAGTGATATGTTTCATGATGGAAATGAGGTCATCCGAGTAAAAGCTGAAGATGTCTCAGATATAAAAATTGAGGAACATCCTGTTCCAATAACAAAACAAGTTATGGAGGATGAACAGGAGGTATGTCCATTAAAGTGTCAATTGTCCTCATGTGTGTCTGTCCATCCAAATGAAAAAAGTGTCTTCTGATGAATACATTTTGAAATTGTATCTAAGTTATGAATGGCATCACAGACGATCTTCAGACATTTATAGATCCTGATAATTATTCTACAGATAGATTCTGAGCACTGTGTTTGTTTTCGAAATATACTCAGTCTCTACCCTTTCCTTCTGAAGTAAGGATATGGTATGCTGAATTACCAGATTGTACTCACAGTAGATCTTATTTAGGATAGATGTACCGGGTCTACAATTTATGAGGCTGCGGTCGCGCTTGCATTGCGTGGTTGGCCGGCGCTCTGTTGATGTGGGCAGGTGTTGTGTGTGTTCCTCTGGTGGGTGACCTGCGAATCAGTTACAGTGCCGCTAGTAACAGCGAACTACGAATATTTCTCGTCACTAAGACATGTTATTACATTAATTGTTCTTACCTTAAATCACAAAAGATGTTCTAAGTGACTTCCTTGTGCTTGCAAGCAAGCTTCACATCTCATTAACATGTTTCAAAATACTCGATGAAGCTCTTCTTGGGATATTGCCGAAATGAATTGTCGAATGTTTTCTTTAAGTGCTTCTGCAGTGTGTGGATAAATTGTAAAAGTTATGTAAATTTTATACATAGACCGTTCTTCCAAGAAATGACCGATGAAGAAAAGACTTAAAGTTTCTTCTAAATGTTTTGAACATGAAATTGGTGGAAATATGTTTTTATAAAAATTAAAACTTTTAAGAAGTGGTCATGTTAGTAGTTCAGCTATAAGTTTGGAAAGTGGTTTATTGGAACAGTCATTATTACTGTAGACTGTACATCACTTCATCTGAACAGATAATTTTATTTGTTTTCTGTTACCTATTAAGGCATGAAGATGTGCTGGAATTCTTATTGACAAATAGAGAAACCTATAGATCAGGTTTATTTATTTAGGTTATTTTTTTGAATTTATATTCGCATTAGCAAATCATGGCTTCATATATCCCCACTTCTTGATACTTTGTCTCTGATTGGTTAACTCTTGCTTGCCTGTTGCAGAAAGCCCAATCATTTTGCTATAGGTTTTCTAATATCAAGTCTGTCTGGATACAAGTGTATGTTATGATATAGGATGAGAATCCAGGGATAGTTGGCATATGTAACTTTTCTTCTATTCAGTGCATTAGAATTTTTTTTGAACCTCTTAAGTACCATGCTGTCATTCAGGAGTCCATTTGATATGTGTCCGACTTCAGGCCTGACAAGAAACCCAACTTTTTGTTACAATTATCAAGGAACTAAGTGAACTAGTAGTTTTACATCTTCCTGTGCCACTGCATCTAGATTAAGATATTTGCCAAGTTTGTGTGCTTACCTTTTAATACAGTGACCTACCATTCAAGGATAGAACACATTATGTGATGGAAGACCATGGGTTGAATTCAAGGGCTATAAATAAATTTAATCTCTTGCTGTAAGTAGCCATCAAGTGATTGAACCAACAAATTTACATGTAGCTGTCCCACTGTTTAAAAAGATGTGTTTACTATGGAATTCGGAGCCAATATAACTGAGTGACTTGGCATTTATTGTTTGAGTATGATGTTAAATTGGGGGCTGAAGTTTGAGGTCAGGGGCTCCAGATTATGTCACATACCTCAGTGAATTAACTGTTGTAAACTGCAATGTGGACTTCAAATTCTTGCGCGCCCTCAACTAACTTTGGGTGAGGTAATGGGATTTGGTAGAAAAACCTATCATGTTGCTTTCAAACTCATTCTTCTTCTTTTTTTATGATAAGTTTATCATAATTCTTTTCTCTTTTCTTCAGCAGAGTCCTCAGAAAGAACATGAAGTTAAGCATGGTGGGGGACATCCCAATTCCTGTGATGTATGCAGTAAAACATTCTCTTCTCCAAGTGGTCTAAAGAGACATCAACTCACACATAGTGGAGAGTATCCATTCCCTCATGATTTGAAGATACATGAACGTGTACATAGTGGAGAGCGTCCATTTTTGTGTGACATGTGTCATAAGTCATTCACTCGGAAGAATAATCTGAAAGAACATCAAGTCATACACAGTGGAGAGCGTCTATATTTGTGTGATGTGTGTAATAAGTCATTCACTCAGAAACGTCAGCTGAAATACCATCAAGTCATACACAGTGGAGAGCGTCCTTATTCGTGTGATGTGTGTAATAAGTCATTCACTCAGAAACGTCAGCTGAAATACCATCAAGTCATACACAGTGGAGAGCGTCAATATACCTGTGACGCGTGTAATAAATCATTTACTGAGAAGAGTAGTCTGAAACAACACCAAGTCATACACAGTGGAGAGCGTCCATTTAACTGTGACGTGTGTAATAAATCATTCACTCAGAAGAGTAGTCTGAAACAACACCAAGTCATACACAGTGGAGAGCGTCCATTTAACTGTGACATGTGTAATAAGTCATTCACTCGGAAGATTCAGCTGAAACACCATCAAGTCATACACAGTGGAGAGCGTCCATTTAACTGTGACATGTGTGATAAATCATATGCTTGTGAGAGTCATCTGAAACGACATCAAGTCATACACAGTGGAGAGCACCCATATACCTGTGACGTGTGTAATAAATCATTCACTCAGAAGAGTAGTCTGAAGCAACATCAAGTCATACACAGTGGAGAGCGTCCATTTACCTGTGACGTGTGTAATAAATCATTCGCTCAGAACAGTAGTCTGAAGAAACACCTTTTATTACATTCATAACCAGTGATGTGTGTGACAGATCATTCAATCATTAGAGCATGTAACATGGAGCTCCAACACCCCTTATAATTTTTGAAAAATTGAAAAAATTATTTTTTTGTTTATAATTTGTAACACTTTGTTTCCTCTGTATCATTTTTTTAATATTGCCTCTTATGTTATCATTATCTGCTAATCGGCTGAACTGACAATAAGTCTGCGGGCGAGGAGTGCGAAGTAGAACGGGGCTATCATCCGGCTGCAAGGATTTCAGCGCAGCTGGCTGGTCCAAAGTTGCTAGCGGAGTGCAAGGTCGAGTGAGAGCAGTTCACTGTTCCAGTACGAATCGGCAGTCTTCTCAGCCGGCTTACAGTAAACACGCTTGCCCATTACCGCATGGTTTAGACTGGTTTCGTGGTTATTGTTAATGAGTGTTGAATAATTCTGTGTGCTGACTATTTTTTGCTCTGATAATAGTAATGAGCAAAGGAAGTGCACCTTAGTTACAGCAAATTACTTTTTCTAAATTGTCTTTGACTGAAAAAAGTGATGTAAAAAATTATGGCCACCCTCTTCCAAACTTAGAAATAGTCAAAACATCATTGAGCACGTATATTTTTTCTCCTGATGTAAATTTATTTATATTGTTATGTGTTGAAAAACTATTCTGATTTTTCTGCTATGCGCAGCACTACCACTGCTCAGACTCACGAGCCGCCACTGGTTGTTACTTTGTTATTAATAGGACAGTGCTTCTTTATTGAGTTATATTCCTCTGTTTTCTGTTTAGCTCCTCTGTGCATAATATGTTGTTAATCTTGATAAAATTACTTGCTGTGTAATCTTTAATGGTAAACACAATAGACTTATTAGTTTATGAGTAAAATGTAAGTGCGTAATTTTACCCAGAGCCTTGGCTGAAAATAAGATTGGGAATTTTGTATTGTTTATGTATTTTTAAAGAATTCCCATAGGAAGATTAATTGTTTATGTAACAGACATTTCTTCATACTCCAGACAGTACATAAAGCATGTAGTTGTACATTCAGAGGTCAGAGTTAATGTGTTAAACTGATTTTTAATTACAGTATGTCATTTTGGGTCCACATACTCTGTGGAGGAACTCGAGTTATCTGACAGCTGAACGCAAGCAATATTTTGTTGTTGAAGATGATTGTCTTCTGGGAGCCTGAAATATGACGTTGTTTGCTGTTGTTGGCAGCGTAAATAGTTAAGTACGCAGCAGAAAATCGGTACTTAAGGAAGTTGATAAACTTTGTGTTTGATTATACATACAATGTGTTTATAGTTTAAATGCGTCATGTTTGTGTTTTATAATTAAAATATATAATTCAGGTCATATACACAAACTTTACTTACAGATGTTAAAATTTAAAATTTGCGCTATTCATCGTTACTACAATGTTACAATACTGTGCCTTCATTACTACATGTTTCGATGCGTAGCATCATCTTCAGGTTTTTCCTTTAAAACTACTTTATATTTCAATGCAAGTGTTTCATTTATTCATCTGTTTTTAAAATTTATTCATCTGTTTTTAAATTATTATAGTATGTGTTCTGTTGATCTTATTTTATGCATCTTAAGTTTTGTTTTCCATTATTCTGTGAATAAATTAATTAACATATGAGTTATTTATTTAAATGTAAATAAGTTCTTTTGTTTACTTCACGGTCCTTTCTGTGTGCTGTTTATTTAACGACGCTGCTGCTAGTGGCTCGGTTGATGAGTGTCGTACGACGTGTTGGTGAGTGAGTAATGAATTGGGTATGATGTGGAAGGAAGTGGTCGTGGCTTACTTAAATTCGGCTTACAGTCACAGCATTTGCCATGGGAAACCTCAGTGTGGCCGGTTTCTGGAACCTCCACCGGTACGGAGCAAAATTACTAAGTCTGAGAAAAGTCGCGGTTAATTCTCATTTCGGATAGCAGGTTCTCCGCGTGTGACTGGATGCTTCAAGTCATGACTCACAAACTGTCTTTCTTGCAACCGTCCTTCCACACTCTTCGCCGCGGAGTTTGTTTAGTTGAGGTCACTGGCTAATCCCAGTGACGTGCCAGGCGCTCGTACGGTTGCTGCTTCGACTCTTTCTAGTAAGTGCGGAAGGGAATTTTGGGTAATTTGATAGTGGGGGGGGATTTAGGTCGGCGAGCACGTAACTCCGCTTCCCAGGAAGGCAAGGGTAGGGTTGATGTTTTACGTGGGATAGCAGTCTCAAATAAGAAACGACGCTACTGGTGAGCCTGGAGACGTACACTTTATTGTCCTTTGAGACTTTTGAAGCCAATTGCAGCTTATACTTGGGAGTGCTGTGAATCGGCTGTTGTGTATAGAAAATGAGTAAGTGGTGAGATTTTTGAAAATAAAATTAAAAATTTACGAAAAACTTAAATGCCGGAAATTGTCTAAAAGCGCACAGAACTCAATAAATTTCAATTTTTGTCAAAAATTGTAAGTTTTTGGTTTCGTGCGCTTCATAGACAATTTCCAGCATTTTTTCCATTTTTCGAAAATTTTGTGAAATTTGGAAAAAAAATCAAAATACACTGCACGCGGTCTCCGCCCTAATCGGTCTGTCATACTAGGTCTCTAGCGCACACGGTCTCTGCCGGACACTGGCTTTGCTGAGAGGGCACGTCAGATATCGAGTCATACAGGGACCGGACAGTGTAGAGACTGAGTCCGGCAGAGTACGCGTCTGTCAGAGACAGGTTCCGGTACGATAAGGGTGGGGAGAATTTTTAAAAAAAATTGAAAATCTTCAACTTTTTTGTTTTGGACTTTTTTAGACAATTTCCAGCATTTTATGATTTTTCGGAAATTTGGAATAATTTGAAGAAAAAAATTCAAAATTCTCCGCATGCGGTCTCTGCCGGAGTAAGTCTACCTCAATCGGTACCTGCCGAACACGGGCTATGCAACAGAGACCGTGTCGTGTATGGAGACCATCAGAGACCGAGTTTGTCAGAGAAGGGGTACGACAGAGACAGGTTCCGGCACTACGCGGTTTGGGAGGAGTTTGAAAAAAATTTAAATTTTTCGATATATTCAAAAAAAGGAAATTGCTGGAAATTGTCTAAAAAAATCACAAAATTGAAAAATTTCAACTTCAAAATGTTTTCAAATATTTCGAAGATTTTTGATTTTGTGCGCATTTTAGGCAATTTCCAGCATTTTTCAATTTTCCGAAAATTTCGAAATGTTTTTCAAAATTTCTGCACGCGGTCCCCGCCCTCACCCTTCTATGCCTAACTACGACTCTGCTTCAGTCGGTCTCTGCTCATTCTCTCTGTAATGGTGTGATTTATGGATAGATTTAGTTCTACAAATGTTGGTAGCGTGCCTTTGAATGGAGCAAGTCAAGTTCACGAGGATGCTGTCGTCAGCTTAAACGTACTGCGCTGATATAATATTTCTTCCATGAGGCTACAACTTGTTCCCTAAGTTTATACACCATTTATTTCTAACACTAAGTACTACAGAAATTTTACATTTGTTCAAACATTACATTCCTGACTCAGGCTAGTTCACTTTAACTTTTCAACAATTTGGTTGGGTAAATTTTGAAGATTTCATAATCTACCCCTACTATAGGAGTCATCGTCTCAGCGCCTACCTGTTAACAGTAGCCCGATCAGTGTCCCCTTGCCCATGGCTTCGGTGACGACCTTCTATCTTTAAAGTTTTGGCTGTTCTGACTGCGATCTATCTTCCACTTCCCTCGTCAACTTTTTCTGATCCCTCCATAACATTGCTGAATTCCATTGCGCTATTTTTGCATTTGGAAACATTACAAAAATCTTCTGTCTCTGCATCATAATTATCCATATTCTGTCACACAGACTCATCTCATGAAACTTCTAGAATTGCCATCAGCCATGATGTACACAGCTGGAACAGTGCTCATCCTCAGAGTAATGAATTTCTATACTCTGAGGACAAAGTTGGTTCTTAAAAGTTTGGTGTTTTCTCTATCCAACCGCCTGACACAGCAGGCAGCCTGGCAAGAATGCATTATACTTTGTCACTGTTAAATCTTGAGATCATAAAAGACATTGCAGTCATTAGCTGCTGGTGGGGCACATGGTAACAGGAAATGAGGGGAAAAATTAAAAATCAAGAATGTTTCTCTTTGCAAGGAAAGATGTTAGATGTGAAATAGAAGTTATGTATGCTGTGTTTAATTAATGGTGTATTTGTTTTTAGTATTAACCCAGAACACCAACATTTTGAAATGAAATGTATAGACAAAGTGGTGGAAGAATGTGACCTCCAGCTTTGAACAAAGAATGCAAATAATTGAGTATTCTTCTTGCAGCGTACTAGTTTCCTGTGGTTGAAAGAATCTACAAATTTGTTCAGTCAGTAGCAGGTGCTTCAATAACCTGTGCACAAGTCCTTATAGATCGGTTGGCTCGAATAGCTATCAACTGGTGCAAGGCAACACCATGCACAGAGGTGAGCTGTGTAAGAATCAAGGATTGATGAATGCAGTACAATATTGGCAAAAGAAATACTGGATTAAAATTTATAATTTTATTAAATAACCCCACCCCCATGACTTTGAAGCCAAGGTCATCTAAATAACATTTTATAATTCAATCCATACTTCAAAGGCAGCACAACACTTCATCACAAGGATCAACTGGTTAATGCTATTTAAGGAAATATTTGCTTTGGACAGCTAGAAAATTGCAAAACCCATAAATAGCAAATGAAAAGTTACTGCCTGTTGAAGCAGGTGGTTGTTTTCCACTGGGCTTTAAAGTGTGTTTATTCAGACTGGCTGAGGGGCTCACTTATGAACCTATATTGATCATCATTATATGATTTGATTTCTTTCTTGCCACTGATGATGAACACTTGAGGTCACTAGTGTAATTTATAATGTAAACTTATAGTTTGTGTGCTAATTTTTAAATAATATTCCCGGTTTCTCTATATTCCTTGTTTAGCTTGTTAGCCAGCCTTTGGGCCTAGATTTGAAACTGGGACCTGCCGAATACGAAGCAGAAATATTAACCTCTCAACCGTGATATTCAGTGAAAATAGTTGTAATAAGTGTACTTCGTAACCATTTAAACCATTCGAATGCATGATAGGAAAGAATAGGACGTCTCTCATATAACTTTCACGATCTTGTGTTTAAGTTTCATCTTTCCGTAAGTTGGCAACAGATCGACATAGTTCGAGTAATATAAATTGGAAAGATGTGGTTTGTCTGAAGATATTATAAACTATTAATTACAAATGTTGGCCATGTAGCATTATATCGTCTTTTATAAATATTCTGTGAATTGACTGACTAGACGTTTCCTTTCTCTTTTTAAACCATTTCACATACTGGACTTCTTAAATGTTGAAAATATTTCTAAGTCGTATCAACAATCGATTTCTTGGGTAGCTGTATTTCGATTGCTTCCTTTTCATCATTTGCGAGTTCGGTTAACCTTCAGAGTGGTGACTGATTTTGACTGCTTTGTGGGGACGCATATTTGTGGAAAATTGGATCAGAGTTTCATAAAATTCCGTTTTATTTGATTTATACTTTGTAGCGTTTACACAATATTGTTAGGTTCTTGAGATATGTAGATTAAGAGGATACCTGAGTGAAGTTCATTGTGTGCGCCCTTCACTTCATATATATCTTTCAATGTGTACTGTGATTGAAATCAGCATTGAATACCGTGCGTAGCACACAGAGTGTGCATTTAAATTACTTGTATTTATTTTTTTATATTTAGCTGTTATGTCAGGCATGCATTATTCAGAGTACAACTATTTCCCTCAATTTTTGAGATATCTAACACAATTTTATAAGTTGGTTTTAATTTTACAGCAGAAGATGGATATAATCAAAATGGAAAATGATGATGTAAGTGAAAAAGATTGCATTGCCATGGTAACTGATGAGGTTAATGTTCAATCAGCACTTTCCATAAAGGAAGATGAAACTGAGGTAAGCCTTGCTTTCAGATGAGATTTTTTATGCCCATTTCTACACATGCTTGTGTTTGTTTGTTTTTACAATATGAGTTATTATTAGCTGTGGAACAGTTATAAAGAGAGAACATTGCTGTACCTTTATAACCTAACTCTGATTTGCTCCTGTGGTGCTCCAGACCTGTAAGAATAATAGAAAATTACAGTCTGAATTGGGTAGTGTACATATTTGTATCTTGTTTGAAAGCATGTGTGCATGCGCGAACACACTCATGCATGTGTATGTGTGTTAGAGAGACATTAACAATAGTAATAATTGTGTTTAACTGGATATTTTTACAACTAAGAATTTCTTTCCATTTTCCATTTAATTTGTTTTACATCTTTTTTAGATTGATATTCATATTATGTTTCCACTTACAATTCTTATGATAAATCTGTTTTGACAGAATCTTATATTTTGGTGTGAAGTATTCTTTATAAATTACATCTCTGCCCATTTTATTTTTTCTTTCGTTACTTTAACAGCACAAGCTAAAGTAAACGTGTCTGTTCTCACAAACTATTTGGTTATGTACACTGTAATGGTATTGAAGTGGTAGTTTGATCATTGTGTTATTGGGTTATAATATATGTCCCTATATACACTGAATTACTACTACATCACTGTCACTTGTTAAAATTGGTTAAAACGGTTACATGCAACAGTTGGTGTAAGTGAAAAATATATTTCCAATTCCATACTCATATTACATGTCTGTCACTGTTAGTGTCCACTGAACTCCAAACATCTGTGGCTTTGTTGTGTCTTCGTGTTAAGGCTGGATGCTCGTATGTTGTCGGGTTGGTATGGTTCCTCCTAAGTAGATATGTTTACTGCATTTTGTGATCTTGCTTCTTGCTGTGTGTTCCGTTGATACAATCTTCTGTGATAATAGATGTCTGTGGAGTAAATAAGATCTGCAAAGATATATGTAAAAAATAATTCATATATATGTATATATATTTAAATCTCTGTAAGAATTATGTGGTGCATTAGCACTTACAGTTTGTCTTGTGGGTTTCATATGTCATCTATTGTGGGGAAGTGTACTGCTTTGTGTATCATGGCATATTGTCATGCTGTATGTCCTAGGTACAAGGGGAGTTTGAAAAGTAATCATATTAGCAACACTGCTCATCTTCAGTTGCCTTCATCGAGATGGCACGTGTTCTGTTTTGTTTAGCTATTAATACAAATATTGTCATTTTCCAAATCGTGTGTGTCTGTGAAAGCTCTTGTAGAAAATACCTGTTTTGCAGTCGTGGAACAGAAAGACATTTCATATGATTTAAGGCAGAGATGTGCAATAGAATTGTGTGTGAAGCTCGGAAAAAGTGGTGAAGAGATGTTAAAGGTGTTGCAGAAAGAATGAGCCGAGCTAGAATGTTTCAGTGGTTGAACCATTTTAAAGGTGGATACAAAAGGGTGGTTGAAGGCGATCAAAGTGGGAGACCAAGCACCATCATCTGGAAAAGTGATGCTGATATTGTTTTCTGACTCAAAGGGCATTATTCTTCACCACTGCCTACCTCAGAAGCTGTGTGTGAGTGGTGTTTACTATGCAAATACACTTAAAATTCATTTGGGGAACACAATTCAGAAAGAAGTGACCGGAATTCACAACGTAAAGGTGGTGTCTGCTTCAAGACAATGCATGACCACATATTGCACATGTGGCCAGGGCTGCGGAGTTGGTAAAAATGTACCGACTCCTACCTCAATATAAACTCTTAAGAACACTTTCGCTACCGAGTGAGCCGCCAGCATCCTCGAGCTTAGTGAGATTCAACGACACATTGAAGCACATGGTCTGTTAATAATACTTTGTAACATTGGCTCCAGGCACCTTAAGAATACAAACTGTCTATTAATCAAGCGATTTCTGCAATAACTATTAGACGTATATAGGTTATAAGTCTAAAAAGTAGCCTGATGATCCACGTGGTGGTGCTGAAACCTTTTGTGGTACCATGTACCATTTTAGTAGGTTTTCCATTATTAATAAATATTGAGCTTTTATGAAGGACCCAGAGTCGGAGGTTTTAATACTGACTCCACAGCCGTGCATGTGGCGAAGGAGGCGATACCAGACATCGGTGGACCACCTGTAGAACACCCACCCTACAGTTCAGATCTTGCTCCATGTGATTTTTGGGCATTTCCAGCGCTTGAACATGACACTGAAGTTAAACAAGCTACCGCCGCTGCCTTCTTATTACAGATGGCTTCCAGTACGTGTTAACTAATTGATCTTTGTAATGCGAATGTGTGCTTTTTTCTTTGAGGCAGGTATTGACTGAATTATTCAATGATATTTAGACGACTTCAGCTATAAAGGGTTAGGGGAAGAAAATTCATTGATGCTTTTTGACTGTTGGGTACAGATCACAATATTTGGAACAGTGAAGGAAATAATGGGGACTGGAGAAGACTGCTTTATGAGGAGATTGGAGGATAATATTGAAATAGTTCTTAAAGAAATACGTTAATGAGCACAAGGACTGGATCCTTGTGGCTAAGGTTAGCAACCAGTGGCAGGCTCTTTGAACTGACTCTGTAAACCTGTGGGCTCCGTATATGCGGCTAATATCTTGACTGCCTGGGGACTAGTCTGTTCAGCAGGCTTAGTTCAGTAAAGAAATTAAACATTCCATTTTAAATGTTTAATTTGTTTAGTTCTTCTTGAGGGTGTTGTTACAGGACATGAGTTAACAGTTGTAATCTAATTGTTTCAGTCCAGATATATATAGATGCTATTTTATTATGCTTACTGTAATTATCAGCTCCTCCAAGTTACCTGTCACCCAAAAAGGTTATCTTTCCTTGCTCTATCCTATCTGATTGTGTTATGATTATGTTTTACATTGAAATTGTAAGTGGACAAAACGTGGTCATGATCAGTATCGGATTTGGAGGTTTTGCATAACTTAATTTTACCTAAAGTTGTACCTGGTTCATAGAATGAGACTTGTGTAACGTCTTCTTTCGCAGATCATGAATATAAAACTTGAAGATTTTGCAGATACACATGAAGAGGAGGATCCTCTAGGAGAACTTCCATTAATAAAGTCTGAACATGAGGTGAGTTTCACATTTTTATGCACTTTTAAGAAATACGTAGGATTTCGTGTTTTGTATCTCTTGTCCATCTCCACATGAAGGAATTCCACTCTGGTGAATGGATTTTGAAGTGTCCTCTGCAAAATGGTGTCAGAGGACTGAATTTATCTTGGGCACTATTTATGAAATACCATTTTAATTATGTGTTGCATCAGTTTTAAAACATATGAAATTAAACATTGACCAAACTGAGAAATATTTTACACAAATATATCCCGTTAATCTTCTATAATTCGTGGGCTTTGTATTCAAAATACTGCGTGCTATTGAATTTCTTATACAATTCGCAGGAACTATGAATGTTCTAAGATTATCTTTTATTTCTTTTGTAAGTTGATGCAAATTGTACCCATATATTAGAACAGTGTTGTCATTTCTGTTAAGCATCATTAACTCTTTCCATATGGAAAGCTAAAATTGAGTGTGTAATAATAACCTTTGTTCAGGAGATAAATTTTGCAGCCATGGAGACTTTTAATTAAGGGACAATTTGTGTCATAGCATATTCTGCCTTGTTTTTGAATTTGTTTCTGTAGACCCAAATATTCTCCTTTGCTGTATTGGTTTGGCACATATTTAATTAAATTAAATATTTAAGAAGTTAACTTGACTTCATATATAAAGTTGGTCGGGAGAGAGGAATGTTAATGTGATGCTCTGCTCAGTATTTCTGTCCAAAACATACAACATGTAATTTCATTATTGTGTGCACTTTATTACTAATGTGTACATGTAACTATCGAATAAACCCTGTAACACAATATTGTGTGACCATTGAATATGTGCATTTACCTTCTGTTTACATAAACCAAGCCATAATCAGTTCAGGCATTGCCACTGCTTTGGCATGAACATGCCAAGTAAACTGATGTCGATGTCTTTGATTTCTTATTACGTGGTGAGTATACTATTACAGTGATATTTGTATTAGATAAATCCTTTTCATAGCAATGGTATTGAAAATTATAAGGAAGAAAATCTTTATCAAACAGCTACTATGATTGAATTTTGTTGTTGTTCAGGACTTTGTCCATAGTTTGATTTTCTAAAACAAAACCATTATATTTCGAGAGCTGGATCTGCTGCTGTTTTAAAGTGAAAATGCCTATTCTGTTGGTCCCATAGAAAAGTCTTATTAGTCCCTTGGGATTACTCCCTCGTGTGGGACCAGAGCAGATGTAGTTCTCAGAACGCACTGATCTTGTTTTAAAATATCAAATGATGGACCATGTCAAGAAAATCAGCATTTTTAAATAAACTCCACCATCTGCAGGCTCCTTTAACGATGTTCTGCAGGTACTATTAGTTTTATTCAGTCCAATTGCATTGATAATTATTCCATTTCATGCAGTGAGACAGCACAGTCACGACTTATGAGTATGATTATTTTACAGGACTCCATCAATTTACAGAAAGGTATACCTGATTCTTATGGTGAAACGTGTCTCGAGTCTTCTTATGAAGACAATCAAATCGTCGATATCAAAGTTGACGATGTCGGAGGTGTGATAGAGGAGGAGGATCCTCTCTTGATAACATCTCCAGCAATAAAGGCGGAGCTTGAGGTCAGTTGTGTGAGCATTGTTTATTCACATTGCATCTCCAGTTGTCTGTCCACATGAAGGAATTCCGCTCTGATGAATGGATTTTGAAGTGTCCTTTGCAAAATGGTGCCAGAGGACTGAATTTTATTGCTCAGTGTTTGTGAAATACCATTTTAATTATGTGTTGCATCAGTTTTAAAACATGTGAAATTAAACATTGACCAAAGTGAGAAATATTTTACACAAATGTATCCCGTAAATCTTGTATAATTCGTGGGCTTTGTATTCAAAATACTGCATGCTATTGAATTTCTTATACAATTCACAGGAACTATGAATGTTCTAAGATTATCTTTTATTTCTTTTGTAAGTTGATGCAAATTGTACCCATATATTAGAACAGTGTTGTCACTTCTGTTAAGTATCATTAACTCTTTCCATATTGAAAGCTAAAATTGAGTGTGTAATAATAACCTTTGTTCAGGAGATAAATTTGCAGCCATGGAGACTTTTAATTAAGGGACAATTTGTGTCATAGCATATTCTGCCTTGTTTTTGAATTTGTTTCTGTAGACCCAAATATTCTCCTTTGCTGTATTGGTTTGGCACATATTTAATGAAATCAAATATTTAAGAATTAACTTGACTTCATTTATAAAGTGGGCAAGGAGGGAGGAATGTTAATGTGATGCTCTGCTCAGTATTTCTGTCCAAAACATACAAAATGTAATTTCATTATTGTGTGCACTTTATTACTAGTGTGTACATGTAACTATCGAATAAACCCTGTAACAAAATTTTTTCTGACCATTTAATATGTGCTTTACCTTCTGATTACTAAAGCCAAGACATAATCAGCTGAGCCATTGTCACTGCTTTGGCATGAACATGCCAAGTAAACTGAAGTAGATGTCGTTGATTTCATATTACATGGAGACTATACTATTAAAGTGATAATTGTATTGGATAAATCCTTTTCATAGTAATGGTTTTGATAGTTTAAGGAAGAAAATCTTTAACAAACAGCTACTGTAATTTAATATTGTTTTTTTGGAATTTGTCCATTTTTTGATGTTCTAAAACAGAACTGCAATATTTTGAGAGCTGGTGAAATTACCTATTCTATTGGGTCCCATAGAAAAGTCTTATTAATCTCTTTGGATTAGTTCCACTTATGGGACCAGAGCAGATGTAGTTCCCAGATCGTAATGATCTTGTTTTAAAATATCAAGTGACGGATCATGTAAAGAAATACAGCAATAGTAAATACACTCCACCATCTTCAGGCTCCTTTAATGAAGTTCTGCAGCTGCTATTAATTTGATTCAGTCCAATTGTATTGATAATTATTCCATTTCATGCAGTGAGAGAGCACAGTCAAGACTCATAATGAGTATGGTTATTTTACAGGCCTCCATCAATTTACAGAAAGTTGTACCTGATTCTTATGGTGAAACGTGTCTCGAGTCTTCTTATGATGACAATCAAATCATCGATATCAAATTTGAGGATGTCGGAGGTGTGATAGAGGAGGAGGATCCTCTTCTGATAACATCTCCAGTAATAACGGCGGAGCTTGAGGTCAGTTGTGTGAGCATTGTTTATTCACGTTGCATCTCCATTTGTCTGTCCACATGAAGCAAATCTGCTCTGCTGAATAGATCTTGAAGTGTCCGTTGCAAACTAGTGCAAAGGAATTGTATTTTTGCTTACTGTTTGTCGAATGTAGCTTCTGTTTTGTGTTATATTTATCTTAAGATGTGTGATGTTATATATTGAGAAATACAAGAAGTGTTTTAAACAGATGTTGCAACACAACACGTTGATAGTTTGTCCAGACTTTCCAGTAAGCCTTGTTTTGATGCTATTTCTTCCCTTTGAATTCTGTGCTCATTTTTGTGGGTCTGTGAATGTTTGAAGGTTTTCTCCAGCCGTCTTTTTTACCTTTTCATTCTCTCTTCCTTTAACCTTGTTGCGGCGTGTATCACTACAGCGGCATAGACCAGCCATTTCCATTAAGGACCTTTAACAGGATAATCGATGACCCTCTAAAAATGTAATATTAGTTGATTTGTTATGTGACTATGTTGGACACTGTTAATTTTCTGGAGTATTTTATTGCCTTCATTTTAAGACTGCATCTTTTTAAGACACACTTGATTTAATGGTAGGTATTTAGGATGGACAATGCTACATCAATTGTTAGACACTATCAAATGTAAAATGCATTGTCAGTATTCCTGTCTTTGAGTGATTCGTTGTCATTTACTGACAATTTTAGACTAGCAGCACTTTCCATCAAATGTAGTGTTCTCCAGTAGGTTTAAGTGTGCATTACTCTTTACTAAAGGAAAGGATAAGCTGAATCATTGGGTTACTGTCTGAAAGTTTCTCCTTCACATGATTCATTATTAGGGTTAATATTGAATGATGAACAGATATACGTCCCTCAGAGCCATCTGAAACTTCAGATATAAGCAAATTTTAATTAACTTTTATCTTACTAGCGTTCCCTGTCTGGGACGTAAGTTGTGTACTCAGCCCTACGAACGTTCTCTGTGCGGAACACAAAACTTGGAACATTGTAAGTAGATTTGGCTACGTCTTTTGGCCTCTTTTAGGGGCTGCAAATATTGAATCACTTTCTCTAGGGTTTTGACAAGTTCAACATGAGCTGTCAACCAGGGAAATATAACCATAAACAGCAATAAACATTGTTATTATCAAGTGGGTTTCGGCTTCGTTTTCAGATCCCCTAATCAAAGCTTCTCACATTTCTCGGCATGATCTGTGAAAAGAATGTGTATCCACTGTAGTAGGGGAAACAAATTTTTCTGTGTGTTCTTTAGTTCACAACCATGGCTTCTGCCATATCGAATGAGCTTCCAAGGAAGAAAGTAATGTTACTAAGGCCTATGTAGGTAATTATGATATTAACTGCATTTTTAAAAAAAACTATGTGTTCTCTCTTCTATTCGAATAAATATAGCTTTTATTTCGTCGATTTATCATGTTTACTTTAGATAATATTAAAGTTTTGCTTAGAGCGTGCACAAAAGTTTAAAAACCTGCAAAAGAAACTCCGTAGGCCTACTACCACTTTGCCATTTCAATCCCCATCGTTTAAAGGTTAAACTTGTTGCTGTATCACTGGTAGGTGATTTTTTATGTAATTGCTTTGTATGGATGTGAAACATGATCTCTCACTCTGAGGGAGGAACATAGATTACAGATGTTTTAGAATAGGGTATTGAGCTGGATATTTGGGCCTAGTAGGGAAGACGATGGGGTATGGAGAAAATTGCATACTAATGAGTTAAAAAATTTGTATTACTACCTCAGTATTATCAGGGTGATTAAGTCAAGAAGAATGAGATGGGTGGGACACGTAGCGGACATGGATGGGACACGTAGCGGACATGGATGGGACAAGAGGTGTTCACTGGGTATTGGTTGGGAAGCCTGAGGGTAAGAGACCGCTGGGGAGACCTAGACGTAGATGGGAGGATAATCTCAGGCGGGATCTATGGGAGATAGGAGTTGAAGGAGACTGGATTTTTTTGACCAAGTCATGGAGCATGGTTACTTCAGTGATGAACCTTAAGGTTCCATAAGCCATCTAGCTAGTTATATATAAAATTGTCCCTACAAATTCTGTTGTTTTCTTTGTATAGTAACATCTCAAAGAATATTATTTTTGTGTGTACGTAAAATAATATTCATTAAAATTAAATATTGTTGAGCATAAATCTACCATTCATACAATCTCATTGTTAAATTAAAATTAAATCCGTGGCGTAACAGCTGCAGAGAGCCAAAGCCGACTAGCTTGACTGCTGGCCTCATGTTCACATGCCTAAGCAGAGGCGAACGATCATCCAACCAGATATAGGATGATGTGTGGTCAACACTATGAACCTCCAGCCATTGCTAGCTATCCTGACCGGAATACACTACTCATTGTAGCTCCCCAATTTCCTCACGATGCTGTGTTGGCACCAGTCCCATACACTGGTCGATAGATCATGAGAAAATTTCTTCTCCCCCGAGACTCGAACCAGCGCGCATTCCGTATCGCCAGTCCGAAGCATGATGCCTCAGACCGCATAACTACAGTGCGGGACAATCTCATTGTTACTTTGTAAATTAGAATGATATAACTTCATCAAGGTGAAGGTGTCATTGACCTGATGACAGAGGCAGCAAGCACCTCTGAAACATCAGTAAACTTCTGTCAGATTACGCAGAAGACAACCATCTTCATACTAGGTGCTTTGAGAAACTTTATTTATGTTATTATCTGTTTGTATGTATGTACAAATGTATCCATACAGGCATGCTGTTTTTCGGTAAGTGTTTTATAAAAACAACATTTCTGCAACACAATAATTGTATATGTGTATGGTGGTTTTACAGAACTGTATGGGTTCGGTGAAAGATGAACCTCGTTCAGACAGTGATATGTCTCAGGATGGAAATGAGGTCATCAGAGTAGAAGCGGAGGATGTATCGGACATAAAAATTGAGGAACATCCTATTCCAATAACAAATCAAGTTATGGAGGATGAACAGGATATATGTCCATTAAAGTGTCATTTGTCCTCATGTGTGTGTCTGTCCATCCAAATGAAAAATTGAAATTGTGTCTAAGTTACGAATCGTATCACAGACGATCTTCAGACATTTGTAGATCCTGATAATTATTCTACAGATAGATTCAGAGCACTGTGTTTGTTTTCGCAGTATACTCAGTCTCTACCCCTTCCTTCTGAAGTAAGGATATGGTATGCTGAATTACCAGATTGTACTCACAGTAGATCTTATTTAGGATAGATGTAAATGTACCAGGTCTACAATTTATGAGGCTGCGGTCGGGCTTGCACTGCGTGGTCGGCAGGCGCTCTGTTGATGTGGTCGGGTGTTGTGCGTGTTCCTCTGGTGGGTGACCCGCAAATCAGTTACAGTGCCGCTAGTAACAGCGAACTACGAATATTTCTCGTCACTAAGACATGTTATTACATTAATTGCTCTTACCTTAAATCACAAAAGATGTTCTAAGTGACTTCCTTGTGCTTGCAAGCAAGCAAGCTTCACACCTCATTAGCATGTTTCAAAATACTCGATGGAGCTCTTCTTGGGATATTGCCGAAATGAATTGTCAAATGTTTGCTTTAAGTGCTTCTGCAGTGTGTGGATAAATTGTAAATGTTTTGTTAATTTTATACATAGACCGTTCTTCCAAGAAATGACCGATAAAGAAAAGACTTAAAGTTTCTTCTAAATGTTTTGAACTTGAAATTGGTAGAAATATGTTTTTATAAAAATTAAAACTTTTAAGAAGTGATCATCTTGGTAGTTCAACTGTAAAGTTTGGAAAGTGGTTTATTGGAACAGTCATTATTACTGTAGACTGTACACCACTTCATCTGAACAGATAATTTTATTTGTTTTCTGTTACTTATTAAGGCATGAAGATGTGCTGGAATTCGTAGTGACAAATAGAGAAAACTAAAGATCAGGTTTATTTATTTAGGTTAATTTTTTGAATTTATATTCGCATTAGCAAATCATGACTTCATATATCCCCACTTCATGATACTTTGTCTCTGATTGGTTAACTCTTGCTTGCCTGTTGCAGAAAGCCCAATCATTTTGCTATAGGTTTTCTAATAACAAGTCTGGCTGGATACAAAGAACTTGAGTATATATGTTATGATATAGGATGAGAATCCAGGGATAGTTGGCATACGTGACTTTTCTTCTATTCTGTGCATTAGAGAAAAAAAATTTTGAACCACTTAAGTACCATTCTGTCATTCAGGAGTCCATTTGATATGTGTCGGACTTCAGGCCTGACAAGAAACCCAACTTTTTGTTACAATTATCAAGGAACTAAATGAGCTAGCACATTAACATCTTCCTTTGCCACTGCATATAGAGTAATATATTTGCCAAGTTTATGTGCTTACCTTTTAAAACAGTGACCTACCATTCAAAGATAGAACACATTATACGATGGAAGACCATGGGTTGAATTCAGGGGCTCCAAAATATTTAATCTCTTGCCGTAAGTAGCCATCAAGTCATTGAACCAACAAATGTACATGTAGCTGTCCCACTGTGTAAAAAAATGTGTTTACTATGGAATTCAGATCCAACCTGGTACAGAGTAAGAACCAAGATAACTGAGTGACTTGGCATTTATTGTTTGAGTATGATGTTAAATTGGGGGCTGAAGTTTGAGGTCAGGGGCTCCAGATTATGTCACATACCTCAGTGAATTAACTGTTGTAAACTGCAATGTGGGCTTCAAATTCTTGCATGCCCTCCACTAACTTTGGGTCAGGTAATGGGATTTGGTAGAAAAACCTATCATGTTGCTTTCAAACTCATTCTTCTTTTTTGTGATAAGTTTATCATAATTCTTTTCTCTTTTCTTCAGCAGAGTCCTCAGAAAGAACATGAAGTTAAGCATGGTGGGGGACATCCCAATTCCTGTGATGTATGCAGTAAAACATTCGCTTTTCCAAGTGATCTAAAGAGACATCAACTCAGACATAGTGGAAAGCTTCCATTTACCTGTGACATGTGTAATAAATCATTCACTCACAAGAATCAGCTGAAACAACATCAAGTCATACACAGTGGAGAGCGTCCATATTCGTGTGATGTGTGTAATAAGTCATTCCCTCAGAAAAGTCAGCTCAAACAACATCAAGTCATACACAGTGGAGATCGACCATATTTGTGTGATGTGTGTAATAAGTCATTCACTCGGAAGAGTCATCTGAAACAACATCAAGTCATACACAGTGGAGAGCGTCCATTTAACTGTGACATGTGTAATAAATCATTCACTCAGAAGATTAATCTGAAACAACATCAAGTCATACACAGTGGAGAGAGTCAATATACCTGTGACGTGTGTAATAAATCATTCACTCAGAAGCGTCATCTGAAACACCATCAAGTCATACACAGTGGAGAGAGTCAATATACCTGTGACGTGTGTAATAAGTCATTCACTCAGAACCGTCATCTGAAATACCATCAAATGATACACAGTGGATTGTGTCCGTTTACCTGTGACATGTGTAATAAATCATTCACTCAGAAGCATCTTCTGAAACGACATCAAGTCATACACAGTGGAGAGCGTCCATATACCTGTGACGTGTGTAATAAATCATTCACTCAGAAGAGTAGTCTGAAGAAACACCTTTTATTACATTCATAACCAGTGATGTGTGTGACAGATCATTCAATCATTAGAGCATGTAACATGGAGCTCCAACACCCCTTATAATTTTTCAAAAAGTGAAAAAATTAATTTTTGTGTTTATAATTTGTAACACTTTGTTTCCTCTGTATCATTTTTTTAATATTGCCCCTTATGTTGTCATTATCTGCTAATCGGCTGAACTGACAGTAAGTCCGCGGGCGAGGAGTGCGAAGCAGAACGGGGCTATCATCCGGCTGCAAGGATTTCAGCGCGGCTGGCCGGTCCAAAGTTGCGAGCGCAGTGTGAGGTGGAATGAGGGTAGTTCACTGTTCCAGTACGAATCTGAGCTGCAGTCTTCTCAGCCGGCTTACAGTAAACACGCTTGCCCGTTACCGCGTGGTTTAGACTGGTTTCGTGGTTATTGTTAATGAGTGTTGAATAATTCTGTGTGCTAACTATTTTTTGCTCTGATAATGATAATGAGCAAAGGAAGTGCACCTTAGTTACATTCACGAAGATGGTCGTCTAATACTTGCTACTCTGGGAGCCTGAAATATGACGTTTTTTGCTGTTGTTGGCAGCATAAATAGTTAAGTACGCAGCAGAAAATCGGTACTTAAGGAAGTTGATAAACTTTGTGTTTGATTATACATACAATGTGTTATTTGCTGTGTTTGTATCTTTGTAGGAGTGATGTAACATCTAGAGTAACGCAGTTGCACTTTCAATAAATGAATGCTAAGACCAGTTCAGAATCACCAAGAACCTGTTCTAAAAGTATTCCATGCTGGAATGTAGGACCTGTTCGTCTGTTATTTTTGTATTTGGTTTATGCTGTTACAACAAAGTTTTTAGGAAACCTGAAAGGAAGAGACCACTTTGAAGATCTAGATGTAGATGGATCTTAATGAAACAGGGTGGGAGGTTTGAGTGTGGATTCATGTGGTCCATTGGTGAACATGGTTATGAGCCATCTTTTTATGGCTCGCTTTAATTTTCCTATTTCTTCTACGAGAGCAACGGCGATTTTGAGGCATTGCGACAGTGGGAAAGGCCGTGGTGGGCCCTGGACTGTAAACCAGCGAAATTTTAATTCCACACAGGAAACCTACGGATTCAAATCACGACTTCCGGATTGAGGTGCACATCTACTACAGACCTCTCAGGATACACTTAAGGCCGTTCTTTTGTTTACTTCACGGTCCTTTGTGTGTGCTGTTTATTTAACGACGCTGCTGCTAGTGGCTCGGTTGATGAGTGTTGAACGACGTGTTGGTGAGCGAGTAATGAATTGGTTATGGTGTGGAAGGAAGTGGTCGTGACTTACTTAAATTCGGCTTACAGTCACGGCATTTGCCACGGGAAACCTCAGTGTGGCCGGTTTCTGGAACCTCCACCGGTACGGAGCAGAATTACTAAGTCTGAGAAAAGTCGCGGTTAATTCTCATTTCGGATAGCAGGTGCTCCGCGTGTGACTGGAAACTGCAAGTCATGACTCACAAACTGTCTTTCTTGCAACCGTCCTTCCACACTCTTCGCCGCGGAGTTTGTTTAGTTGAGGTCACTGGCTAATCCCAGTGACGTGCCAGGCGCTCGTACGGTTGCTGCTTCGACTCTTTCTAGTAAGTGCGGAAGGGAATTTTGGGTAATTTGATAGTGGGCGGGGATTTAGGTCGGCGAGCATGTAACTCCGCTTCCCAGGAAGGCAAGGGTAGGGTTGATGTTTTACGTGGGATAGCAGTCTCAAATAAGAAACGACGCTACTGGTGAGCCTGGAGACGTTCACTTTATTGTCCTTTGAGACTTTTGAAGCCAATTGCAGCTTAAACTTGGCAGTGCTGTGAATCGGCTGTTGTGTATAGAAAATGAGTAAGTGGTGAGAGTTTTGAAAATAAAATTAAAAATTTACGAAGAACTTAATTGCTGGAAATTGTCTGAAAAGCGCACAGAACTCAATAAATTTCAAAATTTCAATTTTTTTCAAAAATTGTACGTTTTTAGTTTCGTGCGCTTCATAGACAATTTCCAGCATTTTTCGAAAATTTTGTGAAATTTGGAGAGAAAAAAATCAAAATACACTGCACGCGGTCTCCGCCCTAATCGGTCTGTCATACTAGGTCTCTAGCACACACGGTCTCTGCCGGACACTGGCTTTGCTGAGAGGGCACGTCAGATATCGAGTCATACAGGGACCGGACAGTTTAGAGACTGAGTCCGGCAGAGTACGCGTCTCTCAGAGACAGGTTCCGGTACGATAAGGGTGGGGAGAATTTTGAAAAAAAATTGAAAATCTTCAACTTTTTTGTTTTGTGCTTTTTTTAGACAATTTCCAGCATTTTATGATTTTTCGGAAATTTGGAATAATTTGAAGAAAAAAATTCAAAATTCTCCGCATGCGGTCTCTGCCGGAGTAAGTCTACCTCATTCGGTCCCTGCCGAACACGGGCTATGCAACAGAGACCGTATCGTGTATGGAGACCATCAGAGACCGAGTTTGTCAGAGAAGGGGTACGACAGAGACAGGTTCCGGCACTATGCGGTTTGGGAGGAGTTTGAAAAAAAATTAAATTTTTCGATATATTCAAAAAAAGGAAATTGCTGGAAATTGTCTAAAAAACTCACAAAACTGAAAAATTTCAACTTCAAAATGTTTTCAAATATTTCGAAGATTTTTGATTTTGTGCGCATTTTAGGCAATTTACAGCATTTTTCAATTTTCCGAAAATTTCGAAATGTTTTTCAAAATTTCTGCACGCGGTCCCCGCCCTCACCCTTCTATGCCTAACTACGACTCTGCTCATTCTCTCTGTAATGGTGTGATTTATGGATAGATTTAGTTCTACAAATGTTGGTAGCGTGCCTTTGAATGGAGCAAGTCAAGTTCACGAGGATGCTGTCGTCAGCTTAAACGTACTGCGCTGATATAATATTTCTTCCATGAGGCTACAACTTGTTCCCTAAGTCTATACACCAGTTATTTCTAACACTAAGTACTACAGAAATTTTACATTTGTTCAAACATTACATTCGTGACTCAGGCTAGTTCACTTTAACTTTTCAACAATTTGGTTGGGTAAATTTTGAAGATTTCATAATCTACCCTTACTATAGGAGTCATCGTCTCAGCGCTTACCTGTTAACAGTAGCCCGATCAGTGTCCCCTTGCCCATGGCTTCAGTGACCTCCTTCTATCTTCAAAGTTTTGACTGTTCTGAACGCGATCTATCTTCCACTTCCCACGTCAACTTTTTCTGATCCCTCCATAACATCGCTGAATTCCATTGCGCTATTTTTGCATTTGGAAACATTACAAAAATCTTCTGTCGCTGCATCATAATTGTCCATATTCTGTCACACAGACTCATCTCATGAAACTTCTAGAATTGCCATCAGCCATGATGTACACAGCTGGAACAGTGCTCATCCTCAGGATAATGAATTTCTGTACTCTGAGGACAAAGTTGGTTCTTAAAACTTTGGTGTTTTCTCTATCCAACCGCCTGACACAGCAGGCAGCCTGGCAAGAATTCATTATACTTTGTCACTGTTAAATCTTGAGATCATAAAAGACATTGCAGTCATTAGCTGCTGGTGGGGCACATGGTAACAGGAAATGAGGGGAAAAATTAAAAATCAAGAATGTTTCTCTTTGCAAGGAAAGATGTTAGATGTGAAATAGAAGTTATGTATGCTGTGTTTAATTAATGGTATATTTGTTTTTAGTATTAACCCAGAACACCAACATTTTGAAATGTAATGTATAGACAAAGTGGTGGAAGAATGTGACCTCAAGCTTTGAACAAAGAATGCAAATAATTTTCTTGCAGCGTACTAGTTTCCTCTGGTTGTAGGAATCTACAAATTTTTTCAGTCAGTAGCAGGTGCTTCAATAACCTGTGCACAAGTCTTTATAGATCGGTTGGTTCGAATAGCTATCAACTGGTGCAAGGCAACACCATGCACAGAGGTGAGCTGTGTAAGAATCAGTTTGCTGGTAAAAATCAAGGATTGATGAATGCAGTACAATATTGGCAAAAGAAATACTGGATTAAAATTTATAATTTTATTAAATAACCCCCCCCCCCCTTGACTTCAAAACCAAGGTCATCTAAATAACATATTATAATTCAATCCATACTTCAAAGAAAGCACAACACTTCACCATAACAAGGTTCGACTGGTTAATGCTGTTTAAGGAAATCATTGCTGTGGACAGCGAGAAAATTACAATACCCATGAATAGAAAATGAAAAGTTACTGCCTGTTGAAGCAGGTGGTAGTTTTCCACTGCGCTTTAAAGTGTGTGTTTATTCAGACTGCCTGAGGGGCTCATTTATGAATCTATATTGATCATATTATATGATCTTGTCACTGATGATGAACACTTGAGGTCACTAGTGTCATTTATAGTGTAAACTTATTGTTTGTATGCTAATTTTTAAATAAAATTCCATTTCTCTATATTCCTTGATTAGCTTGTCAGCCAGTCCTTGGGCCTAGTTTTGAAATTGGGATCTCCGGAATACGAAGCAGAAATGATAACTACTCAGCCGTGATGTTCAATGAAAATAGTTGTAATAAGTGTACTTCTTAAATCATTTAATGCATTCGACTGTTTGATAGGAAAGAATGAGACGTCTCTCATATTACTTTCAAGGTCTTGTGTTTAAATTTCATCTTTCCGTAAGTTGGCAACAGATCGAGATAGACTAATATAAATAGGAAAGATCTGTTTTATAAACCATCAATTACAAATGTTAGGCATGTAGTATTATGTTGTCTTTCGAAATATTATGTCAATTGATTTACTATAGCTTCTGCTGTCGTTTTAAATCATATCACATAATTGACTTCTTAAATGTTGAAAATATTTCTAAGTCGATATATTCGATAGGTGTACTTCGATTGTGTCCATGTGTACCATATGCGACTACGCTTAACCCTCAGATTGGTTTAAAGTCTCAGGTGTGCAGTGAGTTATTTTGACTGGTTAGTGGAAACGCTTATGTGTGGAACATTTAATCACAGTTTCATAAAATTTAGTTCTATTTGATTTATACTTTCTAGTGTTTATACAATATTGTTGGGTTCTTGAGATATGTAGATCACGAGGATACCTGGGTGAAATTCGTTGTGTGCGCCCTTCACTTCAAACATATCTGTCAACGTGTACTGTGATTGAAATCAGTATTGAATACCGTACGTAGCACACACTGTGTGCATTTAAATTACTTATATTTCTTATGTTTAGCTGTTATGACAGGAATGCATTACCATCGTCATATTAGTAATATATTGCTCATATGCAGTATTCAGAGTACAACTATTTCCCCTCGAGTTTTGAGATATCTAAAACAATTTTATAATTCTTTTAATTTTACAGCAGAACATGAGTATAATCAAAATGGATAATGATGTTGATGTTCTAAGTGAAAAAGATTCCATAGGCATGTTAACTGATGAGGTTCATGTACAATCATCACTTTCCATAAAAGAAGATGAAACTGAGGTAAGCCTTGCTTTCAGATGAGATTTTTGTCTGTCCATTTGTACTCATGCCTGAGTGTGTTTGTTTTTACTATATGAGTTATGTTCAGGTGTGAAACTGTTTTATGAAAGAACATTACTGTACGTTTATAACCTAACTCTGATTTGCTCCTGTAGTGCTCCAGACCTGTAAGAATAATATAAAATTGCAGTCTGAATTAGGTAGTGTACATATATACTATATTCATTATCTTAATTTGTAACACAAGGTAACAGAGACACTCTTTTTCAGGCTTGTACAAGAACTGTGCCCCATTAATTGTAAATAAATACTAAACAGTCTAAGATGTTACAAATTAAATATAATGCTCTTGTTCATATTTGTATCTTGTTTGAAAGCATGTGTGCATGTGCGACACACTTATGCATGTGTATGTGTGTGAGAGAGACACATTAACAATAGTAATAATTGTGTTCATCTGGAAACAATGTTCCATATCATATTTGTATTATATATTTTTTTTCTGTTATTTGCCAAGTGGAATTTAATCTCCTACTTTCATTCTTTATTTTATAATGGATATTTTTGTTACTTGGTTGAATAGGTAATTGTCGCTGTTTTGTGCTCTGTAGGATGACGACGTGTTTGATGTACAGTCATGTAGGTCATGCTAATAGTTGTGGCACCTAAATGCGTGATGCATAAGTCGAAAGAGGGGGGTTCAGTAGTAGTGGGATTCACACAGTCTGAGCTGCTTTGACTCACCAATCTAAACACAGCTAGAGCTACAAACCAACTGAAGCTGACATCCCTTTAGCGTGTGCTTTGGATAGGCCCGTCTCATGCGACCAAAATCTGTCCTTTGCACAAGTGCCAGCACTTCTCGCGCGAGCTATTCTTATTACAGATGGCTTTCAGTATATGTTAACTAATTGATCTTTGTAATGCAAATGTGTGCTTTTTTCTTTGAGGCAGGTATTGACTGAATTATTCAATGATATTCAGACAACTTCAGCTATAAAGGGTTAGGGGAAGCAAATTCATTGATGCTTTTTGACTCTTGGGTACAGAGCACAATATTTGGAACAATGAAGGAAATATTGGGGACTGGAGAAGACTGCTTAATGAGGAACTTGTAATCATTTGTCTACATCAAATGTTAATTAATATTGTTTTCATGTCAAGGAGGATGAATAGGGAATGTAAACATTAGAAATGCATACAAGAATTCAGTTACAAAACCTGAATTGAAGAGACCCCTTGGGGTATCAAGTTATAGATTGGAGGATAATATTAAAATAGTTCTTAAAGAAATATGATAATGAGCACAAGGACTGGATCCTTGTGGCTAAGGTTAGCAACCAGTGGCAGGCTCTTTGAACTGACTCTGTAAACCTGTGGGTTCCGTATATGCGGCTAATGTCTTGACTGCCTGGGGACTAGTCTGTTCAGCAGGCTTAGTTCAGTAAAGAAATTAAACATTCCATTTTAAATGTTTAATGTTTTTAGTTCTTCTTGAGGGTGTTGGTACAGGATATGAGTTAACAGTTGTAATCTAATTGTTTCAGTCCACTTGTATATAGAAGCTATTCTGTGATGTTTACCATAATTATCAGCTCCTCCAAGTTACCTGTCACCCAAAAAGGTTATCGATCCTTACTCTAGCCTGTCTCATTGTGTTATGATTACATTTTACATTGAAATTGTAAGTGGACAAAACGTGGTCATGATCAGCATCAGATTTGGAGGTTTTGCATAACTTAATTTTACCTAAAGTTGTACCTGGTTCATAGAATGAGACTTGTGTAACATCTTCTTTCGCAGATGATGAATATAAAACTTGAAGATTTTGCAGATACACATGAAGAGGAGGATCCTCTAGGAGAACTTCCATTAATAAAGTCTGAACATGAGGTGAGTTTCACATTTTTATGCACTTTTAAGAAATATTTAGGATTACGTATTGTGTGTCTCTTGTCCATCTCCACATGAAGGAATTTCGCTCTGATGAATGGATTTTGAAGTGTCCTTTGCAAAATGGTGCCAGAGGACTGAATTTTGTTGCTTATTGTTTGTGAAATACCATTTTAATTTTGTGTTGCATAATTTTAAAACATATGAAATTAAACATTGACCAAAGTGAGAAATATTTTAAACAAATATAGCCCGTAAATCTTGTATAATTTGTTGGCTTTTTATTCAAAATACTGCATGCTATTGAATCTCTTGTACAATTCACTGGAACTATGAATGTTTTAAGTTTATATTTCATTTCTTTTGTAAGTTGATGCAAATTGTACCCATATATTAGAACAGTGTTGTCATTGCTGTTAAGCATCATTAACTCTTTCCTTATGGAAAGCTAAAATTGAGTATATAATAATAAACTTTGATAAGGAGATAAATTTGCAGCCATGGAGACTTTTAATTAAGGAACAATTTGTGTCATAGCATATTCTGCCTTGTTTTTGACTTTGTTTCTGTAGACGCAAATATTCTCCTTTGCTGTATTGGTTTGGCACATATTTAATTAAATCAAATATTTAAGAAGCTACGAGGGTCGCTCATTAAATAATGCCCCACATTTTTTTTCTCAGCCAATAATGAAGATAGAAAAGTGTACTTTTACATGCTTGAGATTTGATGTTTCTCGCGTTCGTGTACGGAGTTTCAAATGATTCCAACCAATGGCGGAGCTGTAGTGAACTGTTAAAATGGCGTCTGTGAACGACTCTCGTTACAAGCAACGAGCTGTAATTGAATTCTTTTTTGCTGAAAAAGAAACTGTGGTGAACATTCATAAATGTTTGTGTGCTGTGTATGGAAGCTGTGCAGTCGATAGGAGCACCGTTGGTCGCTGGGCTAAGAGAGTTAAAGCTTCAGGAAGTGAAGAAACCGAGCTCCATGATCTGCCGCGCTCTGGGCGTCCTGCCACAGCCACCACTCCAGACATGTTGAACCGCGCGGATGCCATTATTCGTGAGGATCGGCGCGTCACAACTCGACAATTGGCCCAACAGCTTTCAGTCAGCAATGGAAGTGTAATTGCAATTATCCGGGCTCTTGCATATTCGAAGGTGTGCGCAAGATGGGTTCCACGAAGTCTCACAGTAGACCACAGGATTCAAAGGAAAACAATTTCTTCTGAATTGTTGGAAGCGTTTTGATGCTGAGGGATCATTACAGGTGACGAAACCTGGATACACCACTTTGAGCCGGAGACAAAAAGGCAGTCAATGGAGTGGCATCACCCTCAATCACCGAGAAAGAAGAAATTCAAGACAACTCCCTCCGCCGGAAAAGTCATGATGACTGTCTTTTGGGACAGTGATGGGTTCATTCTTCTGGATGTAATGCCAAGAGGTGCGAGACGCGTACATTGGGACCCTGAAACCCTCAAGAAGCGTTTCCGACGAGCTCGGCCTCACAAGCATCCAGCAGAAATTTTGCTCCTGCACGACAATGCACGCCCTCACACAAGTCCGAGAACCCGGGAAGAAATCACCAAATTGGGTTGGACGGTGCTGCCCCATCCACCCTCCGACTTTCATCTCTTTGGGCCACTCAAAGATGCTATCCGCGGAACAAGATTTGAAGATGACGAGAGCGTGATTCAAGCAGTGAGGACATGGCTACGTTCACAGGACAAGAGCTGGTACCGGCAAGGCATGCACGCACTTGTTCCACGATGGCGTAAAGCCGTACAAGTTGATGGGGACTATGTGGAAAAATAGTATGTGTAAGGGAAACATTGATTTATATTGTCACTAAATTTCAGCCATCTTGAATAAATATATTCTGAGGAAAAAAATGTGGGGCATTACTTAATGAGCGACCCTCGTAACTTGACTTCATATATAAAGTTTGCCGGGAGAGAGGAATGTTTATGTGATGCTCTGC
Source organism: Zootermopsis nevadensis (assembly GCF_977971745.1). NCBI lineage: Eukaryota > Metazoa > Arthropoda > Insecta > Blattodea > Termopsidae > Zootermopsis > Zootermopsis nevadensis. Next base: position 916,113 of record NW_028259149.1, on the reverse strand, counting down.
TCAGCATTTCTGTCCAAAACATACAAAATGTAATTTCATTATTGTGTGCACTTTATTACTAGTGTGTACATGCAACTATCGAATAAACCCTGTAACATAATGTTTTGTGGCCATTGAATATGTGCATTACCTTCTGATTACATAAACCAAGCCATAATCAGTTCAGGCATTGCCACTGCTTTGGCATGAACATGCCAAGTAAACTGATGTCAATGTCTTTGATTTAATATTACATGGAGACTATACTATTAAAGTGATAATTGTATTGGATAAATCCATTTCATAGCAATGGTATTGAAAATTATAAGGAAGAAAATCTTTATCAAACAGCTACTATGATTGAATTTTGTTGTTTTTCTGGACTGTGTCCATAGTTTGATATTCTAAAACAAAACCGTAATATTTCGAGAGCTGAATCTGCTCCTGTCTTAAAGTGAAAATGCCTATTCTGTTGTGTCCCATAGAAAAGTCTTATTAGTCCCTTGGGATTAGTCCCTCCTGTGGGACCAGAGCAGATGTAGTTCCCAGAATGCACTGATCTTGTTTTAAAATATCAAATGATGGATCATGTCAAGAAAATCAGCGATTTTAAATAAACCCCACCATCTTCAGGCTCCTTTAAGGATGTTCTTTAGCTACTAATAATTTGATTCAGTACAATTGTATTGATAATTATTCTATTTCATGCAGTAAGAGAGCTCAGTCACGACTCATAATGAGTATGGTTATTTTACAGGACTCCATCAATTTACAGAAAGTGATACCTGATTCTTATAGTGTAACGTGTCTCGAGTCTTCTTATGATGACAATCAAATCATCGATATCAAAGTTGAAGATGTCGGAGGTGTGATAGAGGAGGATCCTCTTCTGATAACATCTCCAGTAATAACGGCGGAGCTTGAGGTCAGTTGTTTGAGCATTGTTTATTCACGTTGCATCTCCATTTGTCTGTCCACATGAAGCAATTCTGCTCTGCTGTATAGATCTTGAAGTGTCTGTTGCAAAATTGTGCAAGGGAATTTTAATTTTTGCTTACTGTTTGTGGAATATCCCTTCTGTTTTGTGTTAAATTTATTTTAAGACATGTGATATTAAATAATGAGAAATACAAGAAGTGCTTTAAATAGATGTTGCAACACAACACTTTGATAGTTTGTCCAGACTTTCCAGTAAGCCTTGTTTTGATGCTATTTATTCCCATTGAATTCTATGCTCATATTTGAGGGTCTATGAATGTTTGAAGGTTTTCTCCAGCTGTCTTTTTCCCTTTTCATTCTTTCTTCCTTTAACCTCGTTGCAGAGTGTATCACTACAGTGGCATAGACCTGCCATTTCCATTAAGGACATTTAACAGGATAATTAATTTTATAATTAATATTTCTTGATTTGTTATGTAACTATGTTGGACATTCTTAATTTTCTGAGGTATTATATTGCCTTGATTTTAAGACTCCATCAACGTAAGACTCACTTGATTTAATGGTAGGTATTTAGGGAGGGGGGAAACTTTTCAAAATCGGCGTTATTCTGAATCGGCACAAATCGAGGGCTACCTGTAAAAGTTTCCTTTGCATACAGTTAAGCTTTCGCTGTGACTGAAGTTGATAAAAGATTCCCGGGCCACAAGCCGCATCAGGTGGCCGAACGTCGAACAAACCACACCCCCGCCAACACCTCGAGAACAACCCCTGCCCCCACCCCCAGGGCCAAAACCAACAAATGTAAAATGCATTGTCAGTATTCTTGTCTTTGGTAATTCATTGTGATTTACTGGCAATTTTAGACTAGCAGCACTTTCCATCAACCTGACTTCATATATAAAGTGGGCAAGGAGGGAGGAATGTTAATGTGATGCTCTGCTCAGTATTTCTGTCCAAAACCCACAAAATGTAATTTAATTATTGTGTGTACTTTATTACTAATGTGTACATGTAACTATCGAATAAACCCTGTAACACAATATTGTGTGACCATTGAATATGTGCATTACCTTCTGATTACATAAACCAAGCCATAATCAGTTCAGGCATTGCCACTGCTTTGGCATGAACATGCCAAGTAAACTGATGTCAATGTCTTTGATTTAATATTACATGGAGAGTATACTATTACAGTGATATTTGTGTTAGAAAAATCCTTTTCATAATAATGGTTTTGATAGTTTAAGGAAGAAAATCTTTATCAAACAGCTGCTATGATTGAATTTTGTTGTTTTTCTGTACTTTGTCCATAGTGTGATATTTTGAAACAAAACCGTAATATTTCGAGAGCTGAATCTGCTCCTGTCTTAAAGTGAAATTGCGTATTCTGTTGTGTCCCATAGAAAAGTCTTATTAGTCCCTTGGGATTAGTCCCTCCTGTGGGACCAGAGCAGATGTAGTTCCCAGAACGCACTGATCTTGTTTTAAAATATCAAATGATGGATCATGTCAAGAAAATCAGCGATTTTAAATAAACTCCACCATCTTCAGGCTCCTTTAAGGATGTTCTTTAGCTACTAATAATTTGATTCAGTCCAATTGTATTGATAATTATTCTATTTCATGCAGTAAGAGAGTACAGTCACGACTTATAATGAGTATGGTTATTTTACAGGACTCCATCAATTTACAGAAAGTGATACCTGATTCTTATGGTGAAACGTGTCTCGAGTCTTCTTATGATGACAATCAAATCATCGATATCAAAGTTGAAGATGTCGGTGGTGTGATAGAGGAGGAGGATCCTCTTCTGATAACATCTCCAGTAATAACGGCGGAGCTTGAGGTCAGTTGTTTGAGCATTGTTTATTCACGTTGCATCTCCATTTGTCTGTCCACATGAAGCAAATCTGCTCTGCTGAATAGATCTTGAAGTGTCTGTTGCAAACTAGTGCAAAGGAATTGTATTTTTTGCTTACTGTTTGAGGAATGTAGCTTCTGTTTTGTGTTATATTTATTTTAAGATGTTTGATGTTACATATTGAGAAGTACAAGAAGTGTTTTAAACAGATGTTGCAACACAACACTTTGATAGTTTGTCCAGACTTTCCAGTAAGCCTTGTTTTGATGTTATTACTTCCCATTGAATTCTATGCAATGGCAAACCACTTCTGGATCATCTGCCAAGAACGTATATGAACAGGTCCCAGTCCGAGAAAAGGATCGAAGGATCCTGTTCATATGGACCTGTCGTCAGACAGAACAAAACAAATTAAAAAAAAATTAGTTTGGGGAATGCTGCATCAATTGTTAGACACCAACAAATGTAAAATGCATTGTCAGTATTCTTGTCTTTGGGTAATTCATTGTCATTTACTGACAATTTTAGATTAGCAGCAGTTTCCATCAAATGCGGTGTTCTCCAGTAGGTTTAAGTGTGCATTACTCTTTACTAAAGGAAAGGATAAGCTGAATCTTTGGGTTACTGTCTGAAAGTTCCTCCTTCACATATTCATTATTAGGGTTAATATTGAATGATGAACAGATATACGTCCCTCAGAGCCATCTGAAACTTCAGATATAAGCAAATTTTAATTAAACTTGTTGCTGTATCACTGGCAGGTGATTTTTTATGTAATTGCTTTGTATGGATGTGAAACATGATCTCTCACTCTGAGGGAGGAACATAGATTGCAGATGTTTTAGAATAGGGTATTGAGCCAGATATTTGGGCCTAGTAGGGAAGATGATGGGGTATGGAGAAATTTGCATACTAATGAGTTTAAAAATTCATATTACTACCTCAGTATTATCAGGGTGATAAGTCAAGAAGAATGAGATGGGTGGGGCATGTAGCGTGCATGGATGGGACAAGAGGTGTTCACCGGGTATTGGTTGGGAAGCCTGAGGGTAAAAGACCGCTGGGCAGACCTAGATGTCGATAGGAGAATAATCTCAGGTGGGATCAATGGGAGATAGGAGTTGAAGGAGACTGGATTTTTTTGACTAAGTTAATTCAATGATGAACCTTAAGGATCCATAAGTCATCTAGCTAGTTATATATAATTGTCCCTACAAATTCTGTTGTTTTCTTTGAATAGTAACATCTCAAAAAATATTATTTTCTGTGTGTACATCAAATAATATTCATTAAAATTAAATATTGTTGAGCATAAATCTACCATTCATACAATGTCATTGTTACTTTGTAAATTAGAATGATATAACTTCATCAAGGTGAAGGAGTCATTGCCCCGATGACAGAGGCAACAAGCACCTCTGAAACGTCAGTAAACTTCTGTCAGATTACGAGGAAAACAACCATCTTCATACTAGGTTCTTGAGAAACTCAAATCTCAAGTAATGTGTCATATCCTCCAATTATCTGAACATCTTCAATTAATGTTCATGTTTTCTGAGTATCATATGTAATCAATTACTGACTTTGTTTCATTAACAGTCCATGACACTGTTTGTAGTTTTCTCCATATATATATGGATGAAGACCATCACTATGGAAAGTCCTCGATGCAAGTCACCACAGGCTATTGGTCTCTGAAAATTTAGTGTTCTGGTTTGGTGAACCACACTGAATATATTGCTTTTTCTGTCTTGCTTTGCTTCTCAAATTCAGGTATAATTTCTGTGTACATCATAAAACATGTTTCAGTTGACAGAAGTGCTTCTTATAGTGACATTGACCCCACCATACATTCCGAAACCTGTTTATGAAATTCATATCTACATGTTCTTATGAGATATGTGAAAGTCATTTGACGGACACTTGCATTATGAATACTTTCAGCACCAGTATATTACAAGATATTAATTCAGCTGTCATTTATAGGGCATTTTTGCTGCAATTTACCTGTGTGATGCACTCCCACAATCTGCCTGAAAAAATGTAATTATTTAATTATTTGCAAAGTCAGAAGTAATTATTAACAATGTACAAGACTTTGTTATTTGTCGCATTATGTTGGTGTACATTGATAGTTTTTTGGTGATTTTGCTCAAACCTTTTGTTTTCTCTGATCTGAGCCATTTTTCAGCTATTCCTCGAATGCCATCATAATGTAATTTAGTTAACAAAATTTAATAATTTACACAGTCGGAATTTTTTGCTAAATCACAGTCTATCCTTCTAACCAGCATTTTTTTGGCTATCTGTCAGTTTGTAGGCTGTCTCTTCAGTGGACGCACCTTTCCTGAAGCCAGATATTTCTTGGACCAGTGTGCATGTGATGACATAACCTATTGTATAAAACCTAACCTCACATTCTTCTGAAATAATAGTTAGGACTTCTGTTAAATGTATCTTACCCCTCTCCCCATTAATAATGTACCATGTTATTTTTATTTTATTACCAGATTTTGTTATTAGTCTACTGTAAAACTGCTTTTTAGCCTATTTTATAACATCATTTATGATTTTACAGTACTTAATATAGAATGCTCTTGATTTTCGGTGATAACTGTTTCTGCTGTAGATATGACTCCTCTTTCATTTGCAAGATGTTTTTAATCTTTGCTTAATCCAGTCATTCTTTATTTTGCTTATATTATTATATTTAATTAGAAAACTACGTTGATAGAAACTTAGAAAAATATACAAAATTGAGTTAATCTTATATTTTGATATTGTGTTCTTTTAAAAGAGAAGTTACCTGCTACAGCAATATTATATTAATGTGAAATATTACATTATATTATATTATTCATAAGCAACTGGATTTTATGGTCTGATTTGTAATATTTTATTGGGGAGGTAGATGATGAACTGAACCTTATACTTGCATAATGCTTCCCTCCTAACTGAATCATAGGCTTTCTTGGAGGCTATTAATAGCTGATACGTCCTTCATTGTACTCCTGATTTTTTCTAGTACCTCAAAAAAGCAGAATGTCTAATTACATAAGAATCTTCAGTGATGTTCCCAAATATTAACCTTGACAGAGAATGTTGTATTTAGAATGAAATGGTTACCCCCACATCATGAGGTCTTCTCTTTAATGCACAGCCAGAAGACGTTCTGTGATGTAGTTACTAGGAACCCGCATAATATGGACTTTTCCCTGATTTATTTTTAAGCACATTTCAAACTGAAGGCTATAGAAATTTACCTTTTAACTTCACTATACCTATTCATCTGTCCATATGTAAGACCTTTAGACAAACAGCTAATTAGATTTTCAAGAAATTTTATGGTAGGGATTTTTCTATTTGAAGAGACATTTCAGTATTGTTCATGTCATGATGGCAAGATCTGGTACTTTACATTAATGCCAACATCTGGTTTTGCTTATGAAGGTGACTTCAATGTAGTGGTGGAGACTCCTCAGCTAGCTACGCAACGAAACTGAGCAAATCTAAGTTGTCATTTTTCATACTGACATCATCAGCCATCCAAACAGAGGACAGGCACCCTACTCAAGCTAAGGCCACTTGCCCCAAACACCTCTGATGTCACTGGCATCATTCACAAAGGCCAAATTGCTGTGAATATGTCAGAATGGTTGCACTTGGCACACTTTTTTTTGGCCAATCCTACTTGTTCAGTGTTTATGAAATTCTGTTCTTGGGCTAAAGAAATTCATGGGTTACAAGAAGTTAATAAGCGTTTGTTGCAAGTTCACTTATATCCAACTAAAATCATAATTAATTTAGTAGGATGTGAGTGAACTTGAGGTTAAATTATTTCAGATTCTCCTTTCACTCTTATCTTGATTACTGTAGATTGAACCCAGTATATGGTTAACTAGACAGAGTGTCTGGATGAAAGGTATCCAAAATAAAAAAAATATATCTTGGAAACTAATTGTCACACACGTATCCGGTTTATGTCATCGGAAAGGAAAACTCTGAAAGTTTTTTTCTGAGTATATAACTTTCTCAGTAAATTTCAATGTGGGCTCCCCTGGTGGCACGACAAATATCCGGACGATAGTCGACCTCGTTCCACGTTGCTTGAAGCATGTTTGGTGTTACCGTAGCCACAGCGTCCCTTATGCGGGCTTTCAGGTGTTGAAGGTCGTTGATCTTAACCAGGTAGACAATGTTCTTCACATAACCCCACAAGAAAAAATCCAATGTTGTTAAATCTGGCGACCTAGGAGGCCAAGCGATTGGTCCACCTCTGCCGATCCATCTCCCAGCCATCTCTCTATCCAGGTGATTCCTAACATGGTGGCAGAAATGTGGCGACACCCCATCTTGGAGGATAGTTTGAGGTGGTAATTGGGGCAGCGCATAGAGCTCCAGCATGTCCAAGTACGAACGTCCGGTCACAGTCTTTTCCGAAAAGAAAAACGGCCCAATGGACTTGTCGTGCATTAAGCCGGCCCACACGTTCACTTTGGGGCTGCCTCTCCAACTCAAATGTGACATGTGGATTTTGACTGCCCCAAATCCTGCAGTTGTACCTGTTTACAACTCCATTGACATGGAACGTGGCCTCGTCCGAGAAGCACACTTGGCGGAGGAAATCGGGTGACGCGTCAGTTCTTTCTAGCATGTCCACAGCGAAGCCTTCTCGAAGGTATCACCACCTTGTCGAAGGCAATCTGCCGGGTGAGGAGGCTTGCGTGCTCAAATGACCCTTAGGGCTATCCCGGTTTGAGCTTTGGCTCATGGTAGGATCACCCAAGCCGGACAGATCTAAGGCGATGCGCTAGACTAAGAGTGGTACCCTGGTCCTCCAGGTTGGGGGTTGGGTGTAGGTCTAACAACCTTTCACCTTTAAAAAAAAGATGTGTTACGAAAAAATCAACCAAGCCTCGGATCAGGACGGACTCTTTGGCACGACCATGGCTAAATAAGGACATGAGATTTGGTACTTGGAACATTAGGAGCGTCTATAGGGCTGATGCACTGAAACCAGTGAGTAGGGAATTAGAGAATTATAAGTTAGACTTAGTGGCAGTGCAGGAAGTGTGATGGGAGGGGGAGGGCACGATCCCAGTGGACAATTTTACATTTTTCTATGGAAAGGGAAATGACAGTCATCAGTTAGGGACGGTTTATTTTGTTCGTAGCAGAATTAGGGCAGCAGTTAAGAGAGTGGAATTTGTTAGTGACCGGTTGTCTTACGTAATTTTGGAAGGACGTTGGTGCGACATCATTATCCTTAATGTTCATGCCCCGACTGAGGACAAAAGCGATGATATCAAGGATAGCTTTTATGAAGAATTGGAATCAGTATTTGATTCCGCTTGGCAGGTATCACATGAAAATTCTGCTAGGAGATTTCAATGCAAGAATTGGGAGGGAGGATATCTTCAAACCCACAATAGGCAGCGAGAGTCTCCATGCACTTAGTAATGATAACAGTGTTAGAGCAGTAACCTTTGCTACGTCAAAAGATTTAATTGTAAAAAGTACAAAATTTCTACACCGTGATGTTCATAAAAACACTTGGAATTCTCCAGATGGCAGAACACACAATCAAATAGATCATGTTTTAGTAGATAAGAGAAGGCAGACAAATGTAATTGATGTGAGATCATTCAGAGGAGCAGATTGCAACACTGATCATTATCTGGTGGTAGCAAAAGTGAGGGAGCGGCTTTCAGTAAGTAGACGAATTAAGCAAAATTTTGACACAGAAAGATTTGATTTGGAAAAATTAGATGAGAGAGAGGTAAAGGAGCAATATCAAGTTGAAATTTCGAATAGGTTTCAAATTTTAGAGACAAATGAGGATAATGAAAGTGTGGACATCAACAGGGAGTGGGAAAATGTCAGAAACTGCATCAAAATTTCAGCAAAAGAGAAACTAGGATATTACAGGAGAAAGCAAAATAAACCGTGATTTGATGAAGAATGTTCCAAATTAATAGATCAAAGGAAGCAAACAAAATTTCAATGGTTGCAGGACCCAAACAAAACAAATGCGGATAATCTATGTAATGTGAGACGTGAGGCTAGTAGAACCTTTAGGAATAAGAAAAGGGAATACCTGAAGGGCAAAATTGTTGAACTTCAGACAAATAATAAGGAAAAAAATATCAGAGACCTGTACAGAGGCATTAATAACTTTAAGAAACGATATCATCCCGAGACCAATTTGGTAAAGGATGATAGTGGCAATTTGCTTGCAGATCCAATAATAATTGTGAATAGGTGGAAAAATGTCTTTAGCGAGCTCTTAAATGTTCATGAGACTGGTGATATTATACAGATTAAAATACATACAGCTGAACTGTTGGTGCCAGAACCTAGCTTAGATGAAGTTGAACTAGCCATTGGGAAGTTGAAAAGTTACAAATCTCCAGGTATTGATCAGATTCCAGCAGAATTAATTAAAGCAGGTGGCAAAGGGTTGCATATGAGGATCCATAAGCTTATTCAGTTAATTTGGGATAAGGAGGAGATGCCACAACAATGGAAGGAATCCATAATTATTCCTATTTATAAGAAGTGGTAATTACCGAGGAATTTCTCAGCTATCAACCTCATACAAAATTCTATCAAACATTCTTTTGGCAAGATTAACCCCATATGCGAATGAAATTATTGGGGATCATCAGTGTGGGTTCAGACGAAACAGGTCAACGATTAATCAGATCTTTTGCATTCGTCAAATACTAGAGAAAAAATGGGAGTTCAGTGGTTACCTTACGTCAATTATTTATAGATTTCAAAAAAGCCTATGACTCAGTGAAGGGAGAAGTGTTATATAATATTCTTACTGAATTTGGTATTCCAAAGAAGCTAGCGAGTCTAATAAAAATGTGCTTAAATGAAACCTGTAGCAAAATTAGAGTAGGTAAATATGTATCTGAGACATTCTTCATCAAGAACGGTCTAAAACAAGGAGATGCTTTGTCTAGCTTGCTCTTTAACTTTGCGCTAGAATATGCTATCAGAAAGGTCCAAGATGGGCAGAAGGGTTTGCAATTGAATGGGACACATCAACTATTGGCATATGCTGATGATGTTAATTTATTGGGAGACGATATAAATACAATAAAGAGGAATGCAGAAGTTTTACTGGAGGCTAGTAGACAGGCGGGGCTAGAAGTAAATTCAGAAAAAACTAAGTACATGTTGGTATCTCAGGGTAGCTAGTAAGTCCTTTGAAAGGGTTACAAAGTTCAAATATCTGGGAACATCAATAACAAATCAAAATGACACTCATGAGGAAGTTAGGAGGAGATTATATTCTGGAAATACTTGCTAATTCTGAGTTAAAAATATTTTGTCTTCCCTTCTGATTTCTAAGAACCTGAAAATTAAAGTGTACAAAACAATAATCTTGCCTGTTGTGTTGTATGGGTGCAAAACATGATCTCTCACTCAGAGGGAGGAACACAGATTGCAGGTATTTGAGAACAGGGTGTTGAGGATGATATTTGGGCCTAAGAGGGAAGACGATGGGGCGTGGAGAAAACTGCATAATGATGAGCTTAAAAATCTGTACTTCTCCCCCAATATTGTCAGGGTGATTAACTCGAGAAGAATGAGATGGGCGGGACATTTAGCGCGCATGGATGCGACAAGAGGTGTGCACCGGGTATTGGTCGGGAAGTCTGAGGGGAAGAGACCGCTGGGGAGACCTAGACGTAGATGGGAGGATAATCTCAGGCGGGATCTATGGGAGATAGGATTCGAAGGAGACTGGATTTTGTTGGCCCAGGACAGGGTCCGGAAGAGGGCTTTGGTTAATTCGGAGACGAACCTTCGGGTTCGGTAAGCCATCTAGTTAGTTAGTTAGTTAGTTATATACACAGCGAAGTTTGTGCGTGTTACTTGGTCAGTCAGTTTTAGTGCATGAATCATTTGAATCTTAGGCGGAGCCTTTTGTGTTGCACATCATGCACTGTTGAACGTGGAATTTGTAACTGCAAGCTAGCAGCACGAATTCATTTGCGTGGACTTCGCTGGAATGCCTCTCTAATGTGATTGAAATGTTCTTCAGAGGTCCATGTCTTTCCAGGAGATTTTACACGTAACAGACTATATATAGTCCTCAGTTTGTTGTCCCAAAACCGAATGCTTTTCCGTGTAGGAGGTTGACGTCCATACTGCGTTCTAAAACGACGCTGGACAGCCGTAAGAGATTGCAACTCTGCTAGCCACAACACGCATTGAACCTGTTCCTGTGGTGTCTACATCGTTACTGACCTCACCGAAGGTCACGAACTGGGGCATGCGCGTAAGCCGGGCATGAAAACAAAACTTTCAGTGTTTTCCTATCCAATGACATAAACCGGATACCTGTTTGACAAGTAGTTTCCGAGATATAAATTTTTTATTTTGGATACCTTTCATCCGGACACTCTGTATTGCTCAAAAGATTTTTATCAGAAGGTTCACTATATTGCATATAATTGTATGTCACCATTATAGCGACATCTGTGTATCCTTCCTTTACGATGCTTTAGATATCAATAAATAGAGTGGTTAACCTCTCTTTTTTCTCTCCCCATCAAGCTAAGCAATGTGAGTAGGTTTTTCTAACAACAGATCTGGTTGGGTGAAGCAAACTTGAACTTGGGACATCATGTTATGGAATGTGAATATGTGGTTTGAATATGTAACTCTTTTGCATTTCAGTATGGTGTCAGTCAAGAGTTTGTTTTCTATGTAGAAAATTACAGTCTTGACAAGTGAATTAACCTATTTGTCTCAGGTAGCCAGGAGCTAAATGAAATAGGAATTAAAATGCTATCCCACTGAGAAAATAAATCTGTTCTGAAAAGAAGATGACTTTTGTAATGCAATATTCATCGAGCTTACTTATATCTTGTTTTCAGTCTGATTCTTCTTCCTAATAAGATTTGTCCTAATATTTTTTTCAATTTGTTTGTTAAGAGTCCTGCGAATGAACAGAACCTATTACATGATGGTGAGAGTCCGTATTCCTGTGATGTGTGTCATATTTCATTCACTCTTCGAACTACACTGACGAATCATCAACACATTCACAATGGGGACCATGCATATTCCTGTAATGTGTGTAATAAGACATTCAGCAGTAGAGGTAGTTTGAAAATACATCACCGTTTTCATAGTGGTGAGCGTCCATTTTCCTGTGATGTGTGTAACAAATCATTCAATGTTCGGAGTAATCTGAAGAGACATCAGTGTACACACAGTGGAGAAAGGCCATTTTCATGTGATGTGTGTAATAAGTCATTTAGTGAGAGGAGTCATCTTATGACACATCTACGCATCCACAGTGGGGAGCGGCCGTATTACTGTGACGTATGTAACAAATCATTTACTCGGCAGGGTACTCTGAAGAGACATCAGATTTCGCACAGTGGAGAAATGCCATTTTCCTGTGATGTGTGTAACAAATCATTCAATGATCGGAGTAATCTGAAGAAACACCAGCAAACGCACAGTGGAGAAAGGCCATATTCCTGTGATGTCTGTAACAAAGCATTCTCTCATCAGTGTTATCTGAAGAGACATCAGTGTACGCACAGTGGAGAAAGGCCATTTTCCTGTGACGTGTGTAATAAGTCATTTACTCGGAGGAGTGTTCTTAAGACACATCTACGCATCCACAGTGGGGAGCTGCCATATTCGTGTGATGTATGCAACAAATCATTCAATCAACAGAGTACTCTGAAGAGACATCAGCGTTTGCACAGTGGAGAAAGACCATTTTCCTGTGATGTCTAATAGTCATTCAGTCATCAGAGTACGCACAGTGGAGAAAGTCCATATGGGTCATTTAGTCGGAGGAGTGTCATAATTTCTATTTTTTTTTTAATTTCTGTTCGAAATCAAACAGAATTGTCTCATGAGTAAATGGTTTACTGCTAAATCTAGATTAAACGAATATAATAATATTTATAACAAATAACTCGCCACAATACGCTTTAAGTATTGGTTATAATGGAAAGCATATACAGGAGTCAGTAAATACAAAGTTTCTGGGTTTGCAGATTGATAACCACCTGAATTGGACAAATCATATTGATAAACTGATACCTAAGTTAAGTGGAGCATGTCAGCAACACTGACACACTCAGATCAATATATTTTGCCTATTTTCACTCTTTAATGAAATATGGAATAATTTTGGGGGGAAATTCATCAAACATCAAAAAGATATTCACTTTACAAAGGAATATTATTAGATTAATGGCTGGTGTAAAACCTAGAAATTCATGTAGAAGTATGTTTAAGAGATTAGAGATCTTAGCTCTTCCATCTGAATACATATTCTCGTTAATGAACTTTATTGTAAATAACCAAGAACTCTTTCTAACTAATTATGCTATACACATTGTCAACACAAGGAATAAAAATCAGCTTCCTAGACCAATTGCCAACCTCTCATGTTTTCAGAAGAGTGCATATTATGCAAGAATCAAAATTTTCAATAGTCTACCATCAAATCTCACAAGTCTTGTAAATAAGAAGGAGCAATTTAAGGTAGCATTAAAAAGATACTTTATTACACACTCCTTTTACTCTCAATGTAATGGGCAGATCTATTTGTAGCTTATCATTTCATTAGGTTAATCCTTTGTTTTGTATTATGTGAAATTTATATAATAGTATGAATTGTACTTTAAACTATATATTGTATTATTATTATGACTTTTTCCACATCCTATTGTTATCTGACTTTCTTATGGATACATGGAATGTAAATAAATAAATTATTATTATTGTTACATTATTAGGTCTTCTCTTTAATCCACATCCAGAACACTGTGATATAGTGACATGGGTTCTGCATAATATGGCCTTTACTCTCATTTATTTTTAAGCAGATTTGAAACTAAAGGCTACAGAAATGTATCTATTAGCATAGTCCAGGTCCGTCGGATACAGAGTCATGCAGAGACCAGGTATGGTGGAGACCCCGTCAGGTAGATGCGTGTTCCGGCTGATGCAGAATTCGGAGAATTTTGAAATTTGTCAAAAATTTAAAAAAATAAAAAATGTAGGAATATGTCCAGAATGCCCACAAAACCAACTTAAAAAGTTTTCAAACATTTAGAATTTTTTTAGTTATATTACTTTTTTGACATTTTGGAACTTTCTTGAATTTTTCTAGAGGTTTTCCAAGTTTTGAACAAATTTCGTATATTGAAAGTCGATCTACCAGTCACCCACACCGACATAAGCTGTGGCAAGGCAAGGCGAGGCGAGGCGAGGCGAGGCAAGGGCCTTGCCTTGCCTTGCCTCGCCTCGCCTCGCCTCGCCCTTTCTTGCCCTGCCTTGCCTAGACTTGCCTAGCCTTGCCTTACCAAGCTACGTCTTGCCTTACATAGCCACGCCTTGCCTTGCCTAGCCACACCTTGAATTGCCTTGCCTAGCCACGCCTTGCCTTGCCTTGCCATAACTTGCAATGCTTTGCCCTGTCTTGTCTTGCCTTGCTTTGCCTTTCCTTGCCCTGAATTGCCTAGCCACGCCTTGCCTTCCGTAGACACGCCTTGTCTTGCCTAGTCACGCGTTGCCTTGTTTAGTCACGAATGGCTTTGCCTAGCCACGCATTGCCTTGCCAAGACACGCCTGACTTGCCTTGCCCTGCATTGCCAGCCCAGCCCTGCCCTGCCCTTCCCTGCCATCCCTTGCCTTGCCTTGCCCTGCCCTGCTCTGAATTGGTCTTCATGACTTGCCATGCTCTGTTCTCCATGACCTGCTATGCCCTGCCGTAAATTACCCTGCCCCGCCTGACCCACCCTGTCCCGCCGTGCCCTGCTCTGCCCCGCTCTTCCCCGCCATGCATCGTCCAGCCCTACCCTGCTCTGACCTTCCTCTCCTGCTCTGCCTTGTTTTGCCTTGCCCTGCCTTCTTCTTCGTTGCTCTTCTTTGCCTTGCCTTGCTTTGCCTTGCCTCTCATTGTCTTGCCCTGCCCTGCCCCGCTCTGCCCTGCCCTGCCCCGCTCTGACTTCCCATGTCATGCCTTGCCTTGCCTTGCCCTGCCTTGCCTTGCCTTGCTTTGCCCTGCCTTGACCTACCTTGCTTTGCTTTGCCTTACCTTGCCTTGCCTAGCCTTACCTTGCCTTGCCTAGCCACGCCTTACCTTACCTAGCCTTGCCTAGCCTTGCTTTGCCTTGCCTTGCCTTGCCTAGCCACGCCTTGTTTTGCCTTGCTTAGCAACGCCTTCCCTTGCCTGGCCTTGCATTGATTTGCCTTACCTTGTCTTTCCTTTCCGGCCCTGCCTTGCCTGCCTTGCCTTGCCTTGCCTTGCTTTGCCTTTCCTTGCCCTGCCTTGCCTGCCTTGCCTTGCCTTGTCTTGCCTTGCCTTGCCTTGCGTTTTTTGCCTTGCCTTGCCTAGCCACGCTTTGCCTTGCCTTGCCTTGCCTAGCCACGCCTTGCCTTGCCTCCCCACGCCTTGCCTTGCCAAGCCACACCTTGCCTTGCCTTGCCTGGCCTTGCCTTGCCTTGACCTGCCTTGCCTTGCCTTGACTTGCCTTGACTTGGCTTTCATTGCCCTGTCTGGCCCTACTTTGCCTTGCCTTGCCTAGCCTTGCCCTAACTTGCTCTGCCTTGACTTGCCTTGCCTTGCCTTTCATTGCCTTGCTTTGCCTTGCCTTTCCTGGCCTTTCCTTGCCTTTCTTTTCCTTGCCTTGCCTAGCCTTGTCTTGTCTTGCCTTGACTTGCCTTGCCATGCCTTGCATTATCCTGCCTTGCCCTGCCTTGCCTTGCCTTGCCTTGCCTAGCCACGCCTTGACTTGCCTAGGCACAACTTCCCTTGCCTAGCCAAGCCTTGCCTTGACTAGCCACGCCTTGCCTTGCTTAGCCACTCCTTGCCTTGCCTATAAACGCCTTTCCTTCCATAAACATTCCTTGCCGTATCATACCTTGCCTTGCCTTACATTGCCCTTCCTTGGCCTGCCTTGCCTTAACTTGCCTTGCCCTGCATTCCCAGCCCTGCTCTGCACTGCCCTGCCCTGCCCTGCCCTGCCCTCCCTTGCCCTGCCTTGCGTAGCCTTGCCTTGCCAAGGCACGCCTTGGCTTGCCTAATCACGCCTTGCCTTCCCTAGCCATGCCTTGCCTTGCCTAGCCACGCCTTGCCTTTTTAGCGACGCCTTGCCTTGCCTAGCCACGCCTTTCCTTGCATAACCATGCTTTGCCGTGTCCTGCCTTGCCTTGGCCTGCCCTGGCCTGCCCTAACCTGCTCTGCCCTGCTCTGACTTTACTTGCCTTGCCTTTTCTTGCTTTGCCTTGGCTTGCCTTGCCTTCGCTTGCCTTGCCTTGCCCTGCCTTGCCCTGCCATGCCCTGCCCTGCTCTGAACTGAACTGACCCTCCTTGCCCTGCCCGGCCTTGCCCTTCTCTACACTGCCCTGCTCTGCCTTGCCCTGCATTGCTTTGCCTTGCCTTGCCTTACCTTGCCCTGCCTTGCCCTGCCCTAACCTGCCCTGCCCTGCAATGCCCTGAACTGCCCTGACTTGCCTTGCCTTGCCTTTACTTGCCTTGCTTTGCCCTGCCTTGCCCTGCCCTGCCCTGCCTTTCTCTGCCCTGTCCTGCCCCTTCTACTCCTGCCCTGACCTTCTCTGCCCTGCCCTGCCCTGTCTTAAACTGCCCTGCCCTCCCCTCCCTTGCCCTGCCTTGCCTTGCCCTGCCCTGGATTGCCCTGCTCTGGTATGCCTTTTCCTGCCCTGCCCTGCATTGACTTGCCTTGCCTTGCATTGCCTTACCATGTCTTGTCTTGCCCTGCCCCGCCTGTCCCGCCTGCCATCCACTAACCTGCCTTGTCTTTCTTTGCCTTGCCTTGCCTAGCCTTGCCTTGCCTTGCCTAGCCACGCCTTGCCTTGCCTAGCCACGCCTTGCCTTGCCTAAACACGCCTTGCCTTGCCTTGCCTAGTCACGTCTTGCCTTGCCTAGCCATGAATTCACTTGAATAGTCACGCCTTGCCTTGCCTAGACACGCCTTGCCTTGCCTAGACACACCTTGCCTTGCCTTGCCTTGCCCTAACTTGACTTGCCTTGCCTTGCCTTGGCTTTCCTTGGCTTTCATTGCCCTGTCTTGCCCTGCCTTGCCTTGCCTTGCCTTGCCCTACCTTGCCCTTCCTTGATTTGCTTTGCCTTGCCTTTTATTGCCTTGCTTTTCCTTGCCTTTCCTGTCCTTGCCTTGTCTTGCCTAGTCACGCCTTGCCATGCCTAGCCACGCCTTCCCTTTCCTCGCCTCGCCTCGCCTTGTCTTGCTTTGCCTTCTCTTGCCTTGCCATGCTTTGCCTTGCCCTGCCTTGCCTTGCCTTGCCTAGCCACGCCTTGACTTGCCTAGGCACGTCTTGCCTTGCCTAAGAGAGCCTTGCCTTGCCTAGCCGCACCTTGCCTTGTTTAGCCACGCCTTGCCTTGCCAAGCCACGCCTTTCCTTGCATAGCCATGCCTTTCCGTGTCCTGCCTTGCCTTGCATTGCCCTTCCTTGGCCTGCCTTGCCTTGAATTGCCTTGCCCGAAATTACCAGCACTGCTCTGCACTGCCCTGCCCTGCTCTGCACTGCCCTATTTTGCCCTGCCTTGCCTTGCCTCTCATTGTCTTCCCTGCCCTGCCCTGCTCTGTCCTCCCCTTTCATGCTTTGCCTTGCCTAATCACGCCTTGCCTTGGCTTGCTTTGCCTTGCCTTGTCTAGCCACGCCTTGCCTTGCATTAAATGGCCACGCCTTGCCTTTCTTAGCCACGCCTTGCCTTGCCTAGCCACGCCTTATCTGGCCTTGCCTTGCCTTGCGTTCTTTGCCTTGCCTTGCCTTGCCTTGCCTTGCCTAGCCACGACTTGCCTTGCCTAGCCACGCATTGCCTTGCCTAGCCACCCCTTGCCTTGCCTTGCCTTCCCTGCTTGCCTTGCCTAGCCTTGCCTTGTTTTGCTTTGCCTTGCCTTTCATTACCTTGCCTTGCCTAGCCACGCTTTGCCTTGCCTAGCCACACCTCTCTTTGCCTAGACACGCCTTTCCTTGCCTAGCCACGCCTTACCTTGCCTTGCCTTGCTTTACTTTGCCTTGCGTTGACTTGCCTTGCCTTCCTAGCCACGCTTTGCCTTGCCTTGCCTTGCCTAGCCACACCTTGCCTTACCTAGCCACGCATTGCTTTGCCTAACAACAGCTCGCATTGCCTTGCCTAGCCACGCCTTGCCTTGCTTAGCCACGCCTTGCCATGACTAACCACGCTTTGCCTTACCTAGCCACGCCTTGCCTTGCCAAGCCACGGCTTGCCATGCCTAGCCACGCCTTGCCTTGCCTTGCCTTATTTACGCCTAGCCTTGCCTAGCCACGCCTTGCCTTGCCTAGCCACGCCTTGCCTTGCCATGCCTTGCCTGCTTGCCTTGAGTTGGCTTGCCTTGCCCTGCCTTGCACTGCATTGCCCTGTCCCGCCCTGCCTTCCGCTGCCCTGCCTTGCTCTGCCTTGCCATGCTTTGCCCTGCCTTGCCTTGCCTAGCCACGCCTTGCCTATCCTTGCCTAGCCACGCATGCCTTGCCTTGCCTAGCCACGCCTTGGCTTGCATAGCCAAGCCTTCCATTGCCTAGCCACGCCTTGCATTGCCTAACCGCACCTTGCCTTCCCTAGCCAAGCCTTGCTTTGCCTAGACACGCCTTGCCTTGCCTTGCCTAGCCACGCTTTGCCTTGCCTAGATACGACTTGCCTTGCCTAGCCACGCATTGCCTTGCCTATGTACGCCTTGCTTTGCCTAGCCGCACCTTGCCTTCCCTAGCCACGCTTTGCTTTGCCTTGCCACGCCTTGCCTTGCCTTGCCTAGCCACGCTTTGTCTTGCCTAGCCACGTCTTGCCTTGCCTAGCCACGCCTTCCCTTGCCTAGCCCTGCCTTGCCCTGCCTAGGCTCACCTTGCCTTCCCTAGCCACGTCTTGCCTTGCCTAGACACGCTTGCCTTGCCTTTCCTAGCCACGCTTTGACATGCCTAGCAACGCCTTGCCTTGCCTAGCCTCGCCTTGCCTTGCCTAGCCACACCTTGTCATTCCATGCTTTGATTTGCTTTGCCTTGCCTTGCCAATCTACGCATTGCCTTGCATTGGATAGCGACGCCTTGCCTTGCCTTCCCTTATCTTGCCTTTCCTTGCCTTGCCCTGCCTTACATTGCTTTGCATAGCCACGCTTTGCATAGATTTGCCTAGCCACGCCTTTCCTTGCCTTGCCTTGCCTAGCCTTTTCCTGTCTTGCCCTGCCTTGCCTAGCCTTGCCTAGCCTTGCCTAGCCACGCCTTGCCTTGCCTAGCCTTGCTTTGCTTTGACTTGCACTACCTTGTGTTGTCTTGCCCTGCCCCGCCTGTCCCGCTATGCCCAGCCTTGCAACGACCTGAACGCCCTGCCCTGCCCTGCCCCGCCCTGCCCAACTCTGCCGTGTCTTGCGTTGCCTTGCCTTGCCTTGCCTTGCCCTGCCCAGCCCTGCCGTGTTCTCCATGACTTGCCATGCTCTGTTCATCATGACCTGCTATGCCTTGCCGTAAATTACCCTGCCCCGCCTGACCCAACTTGTCCCGCCTTGCCCTGCTCTGCCCCTCTCTTCCGCGCCATGCATCGTCCTGCCCTACCCTGCTCAGCCCTACCTCTCCTGCTCTGCCTTGTTTTGCCTTGCCCTGCCTTCCTTTTCGTTGCCCTGCCGTGCCATGCCTTGCTTTGCCTTGCCTCTCATTGTATTGCCCTGCCCTGCCCCGCTCTGCCCTGCCCTGCCCCGCTCTGCCATCCCATGTCAGGCCTTGCCTTGCCTTGCCCTGCCATGCCTTGCCTTGACCTGCCTTACCTTGCTTTGCCTTACCTTGCCTTGCCTAGCCTTGCCTTGCCTTGCCTAGCCACGCCTTGCCTTGAATAACCTAGCCACGCCTTGCCTTGCCCTGCCTTGCCCTGCCTTGCCTTGCCTTGACTTGCCTTGTCTTCCCTTGCCTTGCCTTGTCTCTTCTTGCTTTGTTTTTCCTTGCCTATCTATTTCAATTGCCCCGCCCTGCCCTTCCCTGCCCTGCCCTGTCATGCCTGCCCTCCACTACCCTGCGTTGCCTTTCTTTGCTTTGCCTTGCCTAGCCTTGATTTGTCTTGCCTTGTCTTGCCTTGCCTTGCCTTGCTTTGCCTTGCCTTGCCTTGCCTCGCTTGCCTTGCCTTGCGTTCTTTGCCTTGCCTTGCCTTGCCTTGCCTAGACACGCTTTGCCTTGCCTTGCCTTGCTCAGCCACGCCTTGCCTTGCCATGCCTAGTTACGCCTTCCCTTGCCTAGCCACTCCTTGCCTTGCCTAGCCACGCCTTGCCTTGCCTTGACTTGCCTGCTTGCCTTGCCTTGCCTTGCCTTGCCTTGGCTTGTATGCCCTGCCTTGCACTGCCTTGCACTGCATTGCCCTTTCCCGCCCTGCTTTCCGCCGCCCTGCCTTGCCCTAAGTTGCCATGCTTTGCCCTGCCTTGCCTTGCCAAGCTTTGCCTTGCCTTGCCTAGCCACGCCTTGCCTAGCCTTGCCTAGACACGCCTTACCTTGTCTTGCCTAGCCACGCCTTGCCTTGCCTTGCCTAGCCACTCCTTGCCTTGCCTAGCCACGCCTTGGCTTGCATAGCCACGTCTTGCCTTGTCTAGCCACGCCTTGCCTTGCCTTGCCTAGCCACGCCTTGCCTTCCCTATCCACGCTTTGCCTTGCCTTGCCACGCTTTGCCTAGCCTAGCTACGCCTTGCCTTTCCTTGCCTAGTCACGTCTTGCCTTGCCTAGCCATGCCTTCACTTGAATAGTCACGCCTTGCCTTGCCTAGACACGCCTTGCCTTGCCTCCCCACGCCTTGCCTTGCCTAGCCACACCTTGCCTTGCCTTGCCTTGCCCTAACTTGACTTGCCTTGCCTTGCCTTGCCTTGGCTTTCATTGCCCTGTCTTTCCCTGCCATGCCTTGCCTTGCCTTGCATTGCCCTACCTTGTCCTTCCATGATTTGCTTTGCCTATCTTTTATTGCTTGCTTTGCCTTGCCTTTCATGGCCTTGCCTTGTCTTGCCTAGTCACGCCTTGCCATGCCTAGCCACGCTTTACCTTGCCTAGCCTCGCCTCGCCTTGTCTTGCCTTGCTTTCTCTTGCCTTGCCATGCTTTGCCTTGCCCTGCCTTGCCCTGCCTTGCTTTGCCTTGCATTTTCTAGCCACGCCTTGACTTGCCTAGGCACGCCTTGCCTTGCCTAGCAGAGCCTTGCCTTGCCTAGCCACGCCTTGCCTTGTTTAGCCACGCCTTGCCTTGCCATGCCTTTCCGTGTCCTGCCTTGCCTTGCCTTGCATTGCCCTTCCTTGGCATGCCTTGCCTTGAATTGTCTTGCCCGACCTTCCCAGCACTGCTCTGCACTGCTCTGCCCTGCTCTGCACTGCCCTACTTTGCCCTGCCTTGCCTTGCCTCTCATTGACTTCCCAGCCCTGCCCCGCTCTGTCCTCCCCTTTCATGCCTTCCCTTGCCTAACCAAGCCTTGCCTTGGCTTGCTTTGCCTTGCCTTGTCTAGCCACGCATTGCCTTGCATTAAATGGCCACGCCTTGCCTTGCTTAGCCACGCCTTGCCTTGCCTAGCCACGCCTTATCTGGCCTTGCCTTGCCTTGCGTTCTTTGCCTTGCCTTGCCTTGCCTATCCACGGTTTGCCTTGCCTTGCCTTATCTAGCCACGCCTTGTCTTGTTTGCCTAGCCACGCCTTGCCTAGCCAGGCCTTGCCTTGCCTAGCCACGCCTTGCCTTGCCTAGCCACGCCTTGCCTTGTTTTGCTTTGCCTTGCCTTGCATTACCTTGCCTTGCCTAGACTTGCCCTATCTTGTGTTTTCTTGCCCTGCCCCGCCTGTCCCTCTATGCCCTGCCTTGCAACGACGTGAACGCCCTGCCCTTCCCTGCCCCGCCCTGCCCTCCCCTGCCGTGTCTTGCGTTGCCTTGCCTTGCCTTGCCTTGCCCTGCCCTGCCCTGCCTTGTTCATCATGACTTGTCATGCTCTGTTCTCCATGACCTGCTATGCCCTGCCGTAAATTGCCCTGCCTCGCCTGACCCGCCCTTTCCCACCCTGCCCTGCTCTGCCCCGCTCTTCCCCGCCATGCATTGTCCTGCCCTACCCAGCTCTGCCCTACCTCTCCTGCTCTGCCTTGTTTTGCCTTGCCCTGCCTTCCTTTTCGTTGCTCTTCCTTGCCTTGATTTGCTTTGCCTTGCCTCTCATTTTCTTGCCCTGCCCTGCCCCGCTCTGCCATGCCCTGCACCGCTCTGCCCTCCCATGTCATGCCTTGCCATGCCTTGCCCTGCCTTGCCTTGCCTTGCTTTGCCCTGCCTTGCCTTGCCTAGCCACGCCTTGCCTTGCCTAGCCAAGTCTTGTCTCACATAGCCACGCCTTGCCTTGCCTAGCCACACATTTCATTGCCTTTCCTAGCCACACCTTGCCATGCCTTGCCTTGCCCTGCCTTGCCTTGCCTTGCTTTGCCCTTCCTTGCCCTGCCTTGCCTTGCTTTGCCTTACCTTGCCTTGCCTAGCCACGCCTTGCATTGCCTTGCCTTGGCTTTCATTCCTTGCCTTGCCTTTCCTAGCCACGCCTTGCCTTGAATTACCTAGTCACGCCTTGCCTTGCCTAGCCACGCCTTCCCTTACATAGAAACGCTTTGCCTTTTCTAGTCATGCCTTGCCTTGCCTAGCCACGGCTTCCCTTGCCTAGCCATGCCTTGCCTTAACCAGCCGCGCATTGCCTTCCTTAGCCACGCCTTGTCTTGCCTAATTACGCCTTGCCTTGCCTAGCCACGCCTTGCCTAGCCTAGCCACGCCACGCATTGCCTATCTTAGCCACGCCTTGCCTTGCCTATACACGCCTTGCCTTGCCTTGCTTTGCCTTGCCTTGCCTTGCCTTGCCTAGCCACGCTTTGCCTTGACTTGCCTAGCCACGCTTTGCCTTGCCTTGCATGGCCACGCCTTGCCTTGCTTAGCCGCGCCTTGCCTTGAATTACCTAGTCACGCCTTGCCTTGCCTAGCCACGCCTTCCCTTACATAGAAACGCTTTGCCTTTTCTAGTCATGCCTTGCCTTGCCTAGCCACGGCTTCCCTTGCCTAGCCATGCCTTGCCTTAACCAGCCGCGCATTGCCTTCCTTAGCCACGCCTTGTCTTGCCTAATTACGCCTTGCCTTGCCTAGCCACGCCTTGCCTAGCCTAGCCACGCCACGCATTGCCTATCTTAGCCACGCCTTGCCTTGCCTATACACGCCTTGCCTTGCCTTGCTTTGCCTTGCTTTGCCTTGCCTTGCCTTGCCTTGCCTAGCCACGCTTTGCCTTGACTTGCCTAGCCACGCTTTGCCTTGCCTTGCATGGCCACGCCTTGCCTTGCTTAGCCGCGCCTTGCCTTTCCTAGTCACGCCTTGCATTGCCTAGACACATCTTGCCTTGCCTAGCCACGCTTTGCCTTGCCAAGCTTAGACTTGCCTTCCCTCGCCACGCTTTGCCTTGCCTTGCCTTGCCACGCCTTGCCTTGCCTTACCACGCTTTGCCTTGCCTAGCCACGTCTTGCCTTGCCTAGCCACGCCTTCCCTTGCCTAGCCCTGCCTTGCCCTGCCTAGCCGCAACTTGCCTTCCCTAGCCACGTCTTGCCTTGCCTAGACACGCTTGCCTTGCCTTGCCTAGCCACGCTTTGACATGCCTAGCAACGCCTTGCCTTGCCTAGCCTCGCCTTGCCTTGCCTAGCCACGCCTTGTCATTCCTTGCCTTGATTTGCTTTGCCTTGCCTTGTCTAGCTGCGCATTGCCTTGCATTGCCTAGCGACGCCTTGCCTTGCCTTCCCTTACCTTGCCTTTCCTTGCCTTGCCCTGCATTACATTGCTTTGCATAGCCACGCCTTGCCTAGACTTGCCTAGCCACGCCTTGCCTTGCCTTTCCTAGCCTTACCCTTGTCTTGCCCTGCCTTGCCTAGCATTGCCTAGCCTTGCCTAGCCACGCCTTGCCTTGCCTTGCCTAGCCACGCCTTACCTTGCATAGCCACGCCTTGCCTTGCGTAGCCACGCCTTGCCTTGCGTAGCCACGAATTGCCTTGCCTAGCCACGCTTTGCCTTGCCTTGCCTTGTCTTGCCTTGCCCTGCTTTGCCAAGCCTTGCCATGCCCCGCAATGCCCTTCGCTGCCCTGCCTTGCCCTATATTGCCTTGCCTTGCTTCGCCCTGACTTGCCCTTCCTTGCCCTGCCTTGCCTTGCCTTGCCTTGCCTTGCCTTGCATTGCATTGCCTAGCCTAGCCACGCCTTGCCGTTCCTTTCCTAGAAACGCCTTTCCTTGCCTAGCCACTCCTTGCCTTGCCTAGCCACTCCTTGCCTTGCCCTGCCCTGCCTTGCCTTTCCTTGCCTTGCTTGCATGCCTAGCCACGCCTTGCCTTTCCTTGCCTAGCTAAGCCTTGCCTTTCCTTGCCTAGCCACGCCTTGCCTTGCCAAGCCATGCATTGCCTTGCCTAGCCACGCCTTGCCTTGCCTAGCCGCACCTTGCCTTGCCTAGCCACGCCTTGCCGTCCTTAGCCACGCCTTGCCTTGCCTAGCCACGCCTTGGCTTGCTTAGCCACGCCTGGAATTGCCTTGCCTTGGCTTTCATGCCTTGCCTTGCCTTGCCTTGCCCAGCCACGCTTTGCCTTGCCTTGCATTGCCTTACCTTGCTTTGCTTTGCCTTGCCTTGCGTTACCTTGCCTTGCTTTGTTTTGCCTTGCCTTGCCTTGCCTAGCCACGCATTTCGTTGCCTAGCCACGCCTCGCAAGGCGTGGCTAGCCTTGCCTTTCCTAGCCACGCTTTGCCTTGCCTAGTCACGCCTTTCCTTGCCTTGCCTAGACACACCTTGCCTTGCCTTGCCTTGAATTGCATTACCTTGCCTTCCCTTGACTTGCCTTGTCTTGCCTTGCCTAGCCACGCTTTGCCTTGCTATGCCTAGCGACGCATTGCCTTGCCTAGCCACTCCTTGCCTTGCTTTGCCTTGCCTAGCCACGCCTTGCCTTGCCTTGCATGGCCACGCCTTGCCATGACTAGCCACGTCTTGCCTTGCCTTGCCACGCCTTCTTTTACCTAGCCAAGCCTTGTTCTGCCTAGCCGCACTTTGCCATGCCTAGACACGCCTTGCCTTGCCTTGCCCGACCTTACATTTCTTTGCATAGCCACGCCTTGCCTAGCCTTGAGCTGCCTTGCACTGCCCTGCCCTGCCCTGCTCTGCCCTGACCTGTACCTCCTTGCCCTGCTCTGCATTGCCCTGGCCTGCCCTGCCCTGCCCTACCCTGCCCTGCACTACCCTGCCTTGCGCTGCCTTGCCTTATCTATCCACGCCTTGCCTTGCCTAACCACGCCTTGCCTATACACGCCTTGCCTTGCTTTGCCTAGCTACGCCTTTCCTTGCCTAGCCACACCTTGCCTTGCCTTGCCTAGCGACGCCTTGCCTTGCCTTGTCTTGCCAGGCCTTACGTTGCCTTTCCTTGCCTTGCCCTGCCTTTCATTGCCTTCCCTAGCCACGACTTGCCTTGCCTTGCCTAGCCACGCTTTGCCTTGCCTAGCCTTACCTTGCCTTGCCTAGCCACGCCTTGCCTTGCCTTGCCTGGCCACGCCTTGCCTTGCCTAGCGACGCCTTGCCTTGCCTGGACTAGAGACGCCTTGCCTAGCCTGGCCTTGCCTTGCCTTGCCTTACCTTGCATTTCCTTGCCTTGCCCTGCCTTACATTGTCTTGCCTAGCCACGCCTTGTCTTGCCTTGCGTAGCCACGCCTTGCCTTGCCTTACCTTGCGTTGCCATGAATTGCCCTTCCTTGCCTTGATTTTCTTTTCCCTGCCTTGCCTTGCCTTGCCTAGCCTTGCCTTGCCTTCCCTGCCTTGCTTTGCTTTGCCTTGTCTTGCCTTGCTTTGCCTTGCCTTGCCTAGCCTTGCCTTGTCTTGCCCCGCCCTGCCCTCCACTACCCTGCCTTACCTTGCCTTGCCTAGCCTTGACTTGCATGCCTTGTATTACCTTGCCTTGCTTTGCCTTGCCTTGCCTTGCCTAGCCTTGCCTTGCCTTTTCTTGTCTTGCCTTGCCCTGCATCGCCTGTCCCGCCCTGCCCTGCCCTGCAACGCCCTGAATGCCCTGCCCAGCCCTGTCCAGCCCTGGCCTCCCCTGCCCTTCCTTGCCTTGCCTTCCCTTGCCTTGTCTTGCCCAGGCCTCCCCGCCCTGGCCTCACCTGCCCTGCCTTCCCTTGACTTGCCTTGCCAAGACACGCCTTGCCTTCCCTTGCCTAGCCACGCGTTGCTTTGCCTAGCCACGGCTTGCCTTGCCTTGCCTAGCCACGCCTTGCCTTGGCTAGCCATGTTTTGCTTTGTGGTCCGTGGGGAGAACGTACCCACGACTTTCGCGTTATCAGCACAAATTTGTTAAAAGCAAACAATAGCTAACAATACATAGGACTAATTACATCCATTTCTACGAGTGGCAGTGACTGTGTAGGGAATATCAATGTATTCCCATATCCATATGGGGAATCATATGTTATTACCTTAGCAACACCTCCCCTATGAAGAAGATCCCTCCCGCTTGCACTGAAAGCTGCCAGCTGCAGTGTAAATGTTATCATTCTGGTCCTAGGATCACAAAAACGAGCTCGAGGTGGACGATGACTCTGCGGAGAATGATGACCATGAGGTAAATGACGAGCTCGAGGAGAACGATGACCACGCGGTGGATGATGACCCCGAGATGTATTATGACCTCATGGTGGATGACGAACTCGAGGTGAACGATGAGCTCAAGAGAGACAAAGTGTGATGTCTCATCAAATCGCTGAAGGCCGGGATTAAAGAGCGACGTGCAATGAACAAAATCTTGGTATTTCAAAAGACTGTATTTGTTAGAAAGTTTCCACTATCACATATGTGTCTTAAGGCTATGAACACACCATATGATGATCACATGTGGCTTTGTTTTCAGCATGATTAATGGAACAGGGGATTTCCAAGTATGGATGACCGAAGTTCGATGAACATAATGATGATTTCCTTAAAAGAATAGTGTTTTTTATATAAGAGACGTATATGATTAGACGTCTTCAAACAACCGTCAAAACTCATGTCTGTCTGTAGATAACATTACTTCATATATATTCACCCACATCTGTGTTTCTGCGATAATCCCCGATGAACTATGTGGACGCTGCACGCCAATGTTCGTTGATACAGAATTGTGTGCTATTCAGAGTTGAAAAAGCATAATATGGCAACACACTAATCAACTTGTAACTTACATAATATCAATCGGACAAAAGTGCTACTTTAGAACAATTAATATCTATCCTAAATATACATTTTATAATAATTTGAAATATTTCCCTTCAAGTTTATTAACCACAAATTCTAACAGTTTTTGTGTTACCTGTAATGTACGGATGGTCTAATGTTTTGATTTTTGCGGTCTGATATTTGTGCCACTAAATTCTGTTTGTATTTTAACGTTTATATGTTAATTAAAAAGGATAACAATGTTCGAGGTATGTCAAGCTATATTACCTCAAAAGAAATGAGATTTTAATATAAAATATGTATATGATAAGTTGTCATCAAAAATCATCAAAAGTCAAATTTGTCACTAGATTTCATTGCATCGTATATAATCACACATATCTTTGTAACTGTAATATTCTCAAACGTTACATGTGGTCGCTGTTCGGCGATGTTCGTTGATAATAATTGTGATTTTTTCAGAGCTCAAAACAAGTAGAATGAGAACACACTAATTTGAATGTAACTAAAATAATATTAAAGGGACAAAAGTGTTACTTTAAATAAATGTATATCTAACCCTAAAGTATATGTTTATAAAAATGGGTAACAAAACCAGTCAATAATATGAAACTCCATTTCTGACAGTTTTTGGACGACCTGAAATATGCGAGTGGACTAATGTTTTGAATTTTACGTTGTGAGCTGTGTCCACAAAATATAGTTTGTATTTTTTACGTATGTATGTAATTATGAAAGGATAACATTGTTCGAGATACATCATGCTTGATTAGCTCAAATGAATAATGTTTTTTATATAAAATACATGTATATGATAAGACGACTTCAAACAACCATCAATATAACAACAAACTAATCTGCTTGTAACTTACATAATATTAATCGGACAAAAGTCCTACTTTAAACCAATAAATATCTATCCTAAATATACATGTTTATAATATTTAGATATAGTTCCCTACAACTTCATGAACCACAACTTCTAAAAGTTTTTGTTCTACCTGTAATGTACAGATCGTTTTGTGTTCTGCTCTTTGTGCCACTAAATTCTTTTTTTATTTTAACGTTAATATGTATTTTTAAAACGATTACATTGTTCGAGGTACATCATGCTTCATTAACTCAAAAGAATAGTGTTTTTTAAATAAAATATGTATATGATTAGACGTCTACAAAATACCATCAAAACTCAAATTTGTCTGAAAATTTAATTTCATCATATATAATCACACATATCTTTGTAACTGTGATATTCTTCAAAATACTGTGTGTTTGCTGTGCGCTGATATTAGTAGATACAGAATAGTAAACTATTCAGAGTTTAAAACGCATATTATATTATCACAACATACTGCCTTTAACTAAAACAATATTAAACGGACAAAAATGCTACTTTAAAAAAATGTATATCTAACCATAATATATTTGTTTATTGATATTGCAAAGATTTCCCATCAACATTATGAATCTCCATTTCTGACAGTTTTTGTACGACCTGAAATATGCGGGTGAACTAATGTTTGGAAATTTTGCGTTGTGCGCTGTGTCCACAAAATACTATTAGTATTTTTTCGTTTGTATGTAATTTTGAACGGATAACATTGTTCGGGGTACGTCATTCTTGATTATCTCAAATGAATAGTTTTATTAATATAAAACATGTATATGATAAGACGTCTTCAAACAACCATCAAAACTCTAGATTGTCTGTAGATAATATTGCATCGTATTTATTCACACACATCTTTATTTCAGCGATAATCACTGACGAACTCTGTGGTCGTTGCACGCCGATGTTCGTTGATACAAATTTGTGTACTATTCAGAGCCGAGAACGCATAATATGACAACAAACTAATCTACTTGTAACTTACATAATATTAATCGGACAAAAGTCCTACTTTAGAGCAATTAATATGTAACCTAAATATACATGTTTATAATAATTTGAAATATTTCCCTTCAACTTAATGAATCACTATATCTGACAATTATTGGACTACCTGTTATGTAGGTTTGACTAATGTTGGAATTGTGCGTACTGACCCTTGTGTCACTAAATACTGTTTGTATTATCACGTTTGTACGTATCTTTGCAAGGATGACAATGTTTGATGAACATAATGCATTAATTCCTTAAAAGAATAGTGTTTCTTTATATAAGACATGTATATATTAAAACGTCTTCAAACAACCTTCAAAACAAATGTCT
Source organism: Zootermopsis nevadensis (assembly GCF_977971745.1). NCBI lineage: Eukaryota > Metazoa > Arthropoda > Insecta > Blattodea > Termopsidae > Zootermopsis > Zootermopsis nevadensis. The sequence continues at coordinate 886,890 of NW_028259149.1, read as the reverse complement.
GTCTGTAGATAACATTGCAACTTATATATTCACACACATCTTTGTTTCTGCGATAATCCCCGACGAACTCTGTGGTCGCTGCACGCAGATGTTCGTCGATACAGAATAGTTAGCTACTCAGAGTTTAAGACGCATAATATGACATTACACTAATCTGCTTGTAACTTACATAATATAAATCGGACAAAGGTGCCACTTTAAACCAATAAATATCTATCCTAAATATACATGTTTATAATAATTGGATATAGTTCCCTACAACTTCATGAATAAAAACTCTAAAAGTTTTTGTACTACCTGTAATATACGGATCGTATTTTGATTTAATTTTTCCGTTCTGATCTTTGTGCCACTAAATTCGTTTTGTATTTTAACGTTTATATGTATTTTTATAATGATAACATTGTTCGAGGTACATTTGTTTGGAATTATTATATACTTATACGTTACGATTTGATATCATTTGTTTAAAGTAGCACTTTGGTCCGATTAATATTGTTTAAGTTACAGGCAGAACGTTGTGTTATGGGTTTTAAACTCTGAATTGCTAACTATTCTGTATCGACGAACATCTGCGTGCAGCGAGCACAGAGTTCGTCGGGGATTATCGCAGAAACAAAGATGTGTGTGAATAAATAAGTTGCAATGTTATCTACAGACAGACATTTGTTTTGAAGGTTGTTAGAAGACGTCTTATCATATATGTCTTATAAAAAAAACATTATTCTTTTAAGGAAATAATGCATTATGTTCATCGAAAATCGTCATCTTTGCAAAAATACGTACAAACGTGAAAAAACAAACATAATTTAGTGACACACGGCTCAGTACGCAAAATTCTATCATTAGTCAAACGGTACATAACAGGTCGTTCAATAATAGTCAGAAATGGTGATTCATAAAGTTGAACGGAATTGTTTCGAATTATTATAAACATACACGTTAACGTTTGATATCATTGGTTTAAAGTTGCACTTTTGTCCGATTAATATTGTTTAGATTACAACCAGAATGTTGTGTTAATGTGTGAATGTTGAGTTTAAAACGCATAATATCACATTACACTAATCTGCTTGTAACTTACATAATATTAATCAGACAAAGGTGCCACTTTAAACCAATAAATATCTATCCTAAATATACATGTTTATAATAATTGGATATAGTTCCCTACAACTTCATGAATAAAGACTCTAAAAGTTTTTGTACTACCTGTAATATACGGATCGTATTTTGATTTAATTTTTCCGTTCTGATCATTGTGCCACTAAATTCGTTTTGTATTTTAACGTTTATATGTATTTTTATAATGATAACATTGTTCGAGGTACATCATGCTACATTACCTCAAAAGAATAGTGTTTTTAATATAAAATATGTATATGATAAGACGTCTTCAAACAACTATCAAAACTCAAATCTGTTTGTAAGTTTCATTTCATCGTATATAATCACACATATCTTAATAACTGAGATTAACTTCAAAAAACAATGTGGTTGCTGTGCGCCGCTGTTCATTGATACAGAATAGTCAGCTATTAAGTGTTTAAAACGCATAATATGTTAACACTACATTCTTCCTGTTTGTTAAACAATAATAATCAGACAAAGGGCTACTTGATACGAATGATATCAAACCCTAATGTATATGTTTATAATAATACGAAATAATCCCTTCAATTATCTGAATCAACATTTCTGACAATTATTGGACGACCTGTTATGTACGGGTTTAATAATGTTTGAATTTTGCGTACTGAGCCGTGTCTCACTAAAACTGATTGTATTTTTACGTTTGTACGTATCTTTGTAAAGATGACGATGTTCGATGAACATAATGCATTATTTCCTTAAAAGAATATTTTTTTTCTATATAAGACATGTATATGTTAAGACGTCTTCAAACAACCGTCAAAACTCATTTCTGTATGTAGATAATATTACATCGTATATATTCACCCACATCTGTGTTTCTGCGATAATACCCGATGAACTATGTAGACGCTGCACGCCAATGATCGTTGATACAGAATAGTGTGCTATTCAGAGTTTAAAACGCATAATATGACATTACACTAATCTGCTTGTAACTTACAAAATATTAATCGGAAAAAAGTGCAACTTTAGAACAATTAATATCTAACCTAAATATACATTTTATAATAATTTGAAATATTTCCTTCAAGTTTATTAACCACAACTTATAACAGTTTTTGTGTTACCTGTAATGTACGGATGGTCTAATGTTTTGATTTTTGAGGTCTGATATTTGTGCCACTAAATTCTTTTTGTATTTTAATGTTTATATGTACTTTTAAAATTATAACATTGTTCGAGGTACATCATGCTTCATTACCCATAAGAATAGAGTTTTTAAAATTAGATATATATTTGATTAGTCGTCTTCTAACTACCATTAAAACTCAAATTAGTCTAAATACTTCATTTCATCGTTTATAATCATACATATCTTTGTAACTGAGATATTCTTCAAAATACAATGTGTTTGCTGTGCGCCGATGTTCGTTGATACAGAATAGTGAGCTACTCAGAGTTCAAATCATATAATATGTTAACACAACATTATGCCTGTAACTAAAACAATATTGAACGTACAATAGTGCTACTTTAAATTAATATATATCTAACTATAATTTATATGTTTAAAGAAAATGGAAACATTTCCCGTTATCATTATGAAACTCTATTTCTGTAAGTTTTTGGACGACCTGAAATATTCGGGTGTACTAATGTTTTGAATATTGTGTTGAGAACTGTGACCACAAAAAACTGTTGTATTTTTACGTTTGTATATAATTTTGAAAGGTTAACATTGTTCGAGGTACATCATGCTAGATAGGCTCAAATGAATAGTATTTGTTATATAAAACATGTATATGACAAGACGTCTTTAGATAACCATCAAAACTAAAGTCTGTTTGTAGATATTATTGCACGTATATATTCACATACATCTTTAATTGTGAGATATTCCCCGACGAACTCTGAGGTCGCTGCACACAGATGTTCGTTGTTACAGAATATTCACAGCTAAAAAGTATAATATAACAACAAACTAATCTGCTTGTAACTTACATAATATTAATCGGACAAAAGTGCTACTTTAAACCAATAAATATCTATCCAAAATATACATGTTTATAATAATTAGATATAGTTCCCTACAACTTCATGAACCACAACTTCTAGAAGTTTTTGTACTACCTGTAATGTACGGATCGTATTGTGTTCTGGTCTTTGTGCCACTAAATTCTTTTTTTATTTTAACGTTTATATGTATTTTTAAAACGATTACATTGTTCGAGGTACATCATGCTTCATTAACTCAAAAAAAATAGTGTTTCTTCAATAAAATATGTATATGATTAGACGTCTACAAAGTACCATCAAAACTCAAATTTGTCTGAAAATTTAATTTCATCATATATATACACATATCTTTGTAACTGTGATATTCTTCAAAATACTGTGTGTTTGCTGTGCGCTGATATTAGTAGATACAGAATAGTAAACTATTCAGAGTTTAAAACGCATATTATATTATCACAACATACTGCCTTTAACTAAAACAATATTAAACGGACAAAAATGCTACTTTAAAAAAATGTATATCTAACCATAATATATTTGTTTATTGATATTGCAAAGATTTCCCATCAACATTATGAATCTCCATTTCTGACAGTTTTTGTACGACCTGAAATATGCGGGTGAACTAATGTTTGGAAATTTTGCGTTGTGCGCTGTGTCCACAAAATACTATTAGTATTTTTTCGTTTGTATGTAATTTTGAACGGATAACATTGTTCGGGGTACGTCATTCTTGATTATCTCAAATGAATAGTTTTATTAATATAAAACATGTATATGATAAGACGTCTTCAAACAACCATCAAAACTCTAGATTGTCTGTAGATAATATTGCATCGTATTTATTCACACACATCTTTATTTCAGCGATAATCACTGACGAACTCTGTGGTCGTTGCACGCCGATGTTCGTTGATACAAATTTGTGTACTATTCAGAGCCGAGAACGCATAATATGACAACAAACTAATCTTCTTGTAACTTACATAATAATAATAATCGGACAAAAGTCCTACTTTAGAGCAATTAATATGTAACCTAAATATATATGTTTATAATAATTTGAAACATATACCTTCAACTTAATGAATCACTATAACTGACAATTATTGGACTACCTGTTATTAAGGTTTGACTAATGTTGGAATTTTGCGTACTGAGCCTTGTGTCACTAAATACTGTTTGTATTATCGCGTTTGTACGTATCTTTGCAAGGATGTCAATGTTCGATGAACATAATGCATTAATTCCTTAATAGAATTGTGTTTCTTTATATAAGACATGTTTATATTAAAACGTCTTCAAACTATCTTCAAAACTAATGTCTGTCTGTAGATAATATTGCAACGTATATATTCACACACATCTGTGTTTCTGTTATAAACCCCATCGACTAAGTGGTCGTTGCACGCCGATGTTTGTTGATACAGAAATGTGAGCTATTCAGAGCTAAAAAAGCGTAATTTGACAACACACTAATTTTCTTGTAACTTACATAAAATTAATCGGACAAAAGTAATACTTAAGAGCAATTAATATCTACCCTAAATATACATGTATATAATAATTTAAAATATTTCCCTTCAACTTTATGAACTACATCTTCTAACAGTTTTTGTACTACCTGTAATGTACGAAAGGTCTAAAGTTTTGATTTTTTGTTCTGATATTTGTGCCACTAAATTCTTATCACTAATGTACGTATCTTTGCAAGGATGACGACGTTCGATGAACATAATTCATTATTTCCTTAAAAGAATAGTGTTTTTAATATAATACATGTATATGATAGACGTCTTCAAACAACCTTCAAAAATCATGTCTATATGTTGATAACATTGCAACGTATATATTCACACACATCTGTGTTTCTGCTAGAATCCCGAAGAACTCTGTGGTCGCTGCACGCAGATTTTCGTTGATACAGAATTGTGTGCTATTCTGAGCTGCAAACGTTTAATATGACAACACATTAGTCTACTTGTAACTTACATAATATTAAACGGACAAAGGTGCTACTTTAGAGCAATTAATCTCTATTCTAAGTGCACATGTTTATAATAATTGGAACTATTTCCCTTCAACTTTATTAACAACAACTTCTAACAGTTTTTGTACTACCTGTAATGTACGGATGGTCTAATGTTTTGATTTTTGAGATCTGATATTTGTGCTACAAAATTCTGTTTGTATTTTAACGTTTATCTGTTATTTTAAAAGGATAACAATGTTCGAGGTATGTCAAGCTTTATTAACTCAAAATAAATGAGATATTAATATAAAATATGTAAATGATAAGACGCCATCAAAAAACCATCTTAACTTAAATTTGTCAGTATATTTACATGCATCGTATATAATCACACATATCTTTGTAACTGAAATATTCTCAAACTTTCGGCGATGTTCGTTGATAAATAATTGTGTGTTTTTCAGTGCTGAAAACGAGTAGAATAACAACACACTAATTTGAATGTAACTTAAATAATATTAAAAGGACAAAAGTGCTACTTTAAACAAATGTATATCTAACTCTAATGTATATGTTTATAAAAATTGGTAACATATCCCGTGAATATTATGAAACTCCATTTCCTACAGTTTTTGGACTACCTGAAATATGCGTTTTGACTAATGTTTTGAATTTTGCGTTGTGACCTGTGTCCACAAAATACTGTTTGTATTTTTACGTATGTAAGTAATTTTGAAAGGATAACTTTGTTCGAGGTACATCATGGTTAATTAGCTCAAATGAATAGTTTTTTATATATAAAATATATGTATTGGATAAGACGACTTCAAAAAATCCATCAAAACTAAAATTTGCCAGTAAATTTCATTGCTTCGTATATAATGACATATATCTTTGTAACTGAGATATTCTACAAAATACTATGTTGTTGATGTGCGCCAATGATCGTTGATACAGAATAGTGAGCTATTAAGAATTTAAAACGCATAATATGTTAACACAACATTCTGCTTGTAATTAAAACAATATTAATCGTACAAAAGTGCAACTTTAGACCAATGATATCAAACTTTAACGTGTATGTTTATAATAATTCGAAACAATTCCGTTCAACTTTATGAATCACCATTTCTGACTATTATTGGACGACCTGTTATGTACGGTTTGAATAATGATAGAATTTTGCGTACTGAGCCGTGTGTCACTAAATTCTGTTTATTTTTTCACGTTTGTACGTATCTTTGCAAAGATGACGATTTTCGATGAACATAATGCATTATTTCCTTGAAAGAATAATGTTTTTTTTTTATAAAACAAATATATGATAAGACGTCATCTAACAACCTTTAAAACAAATGTCTGTCTGTAGATAACATTGCAACTTATTTATTCACACACATCTTTGTTTCTGCACATCAACGTGCAGCGACCACAGAGTTCGTCGGGAATTATCGCAGAAACACACATGTGTGTGAATATATGCGATGCAATGTTATCTACAGACAGACATGAGTTTTGAAGGTTGTTTGAAGATGTCTTATCATATACATGTCTTTTATGAAAAAACACTATTTTTTTAAGGTTATAATGCATTATGTTCATCAAACTTCGATCATCCTTGCAAAGATACGTACAATAGTGAAAAGAATTTAGTGGCACAAAGATCAGAACGCAAAAATCAAAACATAATACCATCCATACATTACAGGTAGTACAAAAACTGTTAGAAGTTGTGGTTCATAAAGTTGAAGGAAAATATTGAAAATTATTATAAACATGTATTTTTAGAAAAGATATTATTTGCTCTAAAGTAACACTTATGTCCGATTAATATTAGGTACGATACAAGCATATTAGTGTGTTGTCATACTATGCGTTTTTAGCTTTGAATAGCATACAAATCTGTATCAACGAAAATCGGCGTGCAGCGACCACAGAGTTCTTTGGGGATTATCGCAGAAACACAGACGTGTGTGAATATATACGTTGCAATGTTATCTACAGACAGACATGAGTTTTTAAGGTTGTTTGAAGACGTCTTATCATATACATGTCTAATATTAAAAACTCTATTCCTTAGTGCTAATCAAGCATGATGTACCTCGAACAATGTTATCCTTTTAAAATTACATACAAACGTAAAAATACAAAAAGTATTTTGTGGACAAAGCTCTCAACGCAAAATTCAAAACATTAGTCCACCCGAATAAATCAGAACGTCCAAAAACTGTCAGAAATGGAGTTTCATAATGTTGACGGTAAGTGTTACCAATTTTTTTAAACATATGCATTAGGGTTTGTTATACATTTATTTATAGTAGCACTTTTGTCCTTTTAATATCATTTAAGATACAGGCAAATTAGAGAGTTGTCATTCTACTCGATTTCAGCATTGATAAACTCATGTAGTTTTGAAAGGATAATATTGTTCGAGGTATAACATGTTTGATTAGCTCAAATGAATAATGTTTTTTATATAAAATACATGTATATGATAAGACGTCTTCAAACAACCATCAAAACTAAAGTCTGTCTGTAGATATTATTGCATTGTATATATTCACACACACCTTTATTTCTGCGAATTACCCGACTAACTCTGTGGTCGCTGCACGCCGATGTACGTTGATACAGTGTTGTGTGCTATTTAGAGATGAATACGCATAATATGATAGCACAGTAATATGTTAGTATCTTATATAATATTAAACGAACAAAAGTGTTACTTTAAAGCAATTAATATCTATTCTAAATATACATGATTATAATAATTGTTAATATTTCCCTTCTACTTGATGAACTACAACTTCTAACAGTTTTTGTACTACCTGTAATGTACGGATCGTCTAATGTTTTGATTTTTGCTTTCTGATCTTTGTGCCACTAAATTAATTTTGTATTTTAACGTTTATTTGTTATTTTAAAAGGTTAACAATTTTCAAGGTATGTCAAGCTTTATTACCTCAAAAGAAATGAAATTTTAATATAAAATATGTATATGATAAGTTGTCATCAAAAACCATCAAAACACGTGTAAGTCTGTAGATAACATTGCAACGTATATATTCACACACATCTTTGTTTCTGCGATAAACCCCGACGAACTCTGTGGTCGCTGCACGCCAATGATCGTACATACAGAATAGATAGATATTCAGAGTTTAAAACGCATAATATCATATTACACTAATCTGCTTGTAACTTACATAATATTAATCGGACAAAGGTGCCACTTTAAACCAATAAATATCTATTCTAATTATACATGTTTATAATAATTGGATATAGTTCCCTACAACTTCATGAATAAAGACTCTAAAAGTTTTTGTACTACCTGTAATATACGGATCGTATTTTGATTTAATTTTTCCGTTCTGATCTTTGTGCCACTAAATTCGTTTTGTATTTTAACGTTTATATGTATTTTTATAATAATAACATTGTTCGAGGTACATCATGCTACATTACCTCAAAAGAATAGTGTTGTTAATATAAAATATGTATATGATGAGACGTCTCCAAACAACTTTCAAAACTCAAATTTGTCTGTAAGTTTCATTTCATCGTATATAATCACACATATCTTAATAACTGAGATTAAGTTCAAAATAGAATGTGGATGTTGTGCGCCGTTGTTCATTGATACTGAATAGTCAGCTATTAAGTGTTTAAAACGCATAATATGTTAACACTACATTCTTCCTGTTTGTTAAACAATAATAATCAGACAAAGGGCTACTTGATACGAATGATATCAAACCCTGAAGTATATGTTTATAATAATACGAAATAATCCCTTCAATTATCTGAATCAACATTTCTGACAATTATTGGACGACCTGTTATGTACGGGTTTAATAATGTTTGAATTTTGCGTGTCTCACTAAAACTGATTGTATTTTTACGTTTGTACGTATCTTTGCAAAGACGATGATGTTCGAAGAACATAATGCATTATTTACATAAAAGATTATTTTTTTTCTATATAAGACATGTATATTTTAAGACGTCTTCAAACAACCGTCAAAACTCATGTCTGTATGTAGATAATATTACATCGTATATATTCACCCACATCTGTGTTTCTGCGATAATCCCTGATGAACTATGTAGACGCTGCACGTTGATACAGAATAGTTAGCTATTCAGAGTTTAAAACGCATAATATGACATTACACTAATCTGCTTGTAACTTACAAAATATTAATCGGACAAAAGAGCTGCTTTAGAACAATTAATATCTAACCTAAATATACATTTTATAATAATTTGAAATATTTCCCTTCAAGTTTATTAACCACTACTTCTAACAGTTTTTGTCTTACCTGTAATGTACGGATGGTCTAATGTTTTGATTTTTGAGGTCTGATATTTGTGCCACTAAATTCTGTTTGTATTTTAACGTTTATATGTTAATTAAAAAGGATAACAATGTTCGATGTATGTCAAGCTATATTACCTCAAAAGAAAAGAGATTTTAATATAAAATTTGTATATGATATGTTGTCATCAAGAAATCATCAAAGGTCAAATTTGTCAGTAATTTCATTGCATCGTATATAATCACACATATCTTTGTAACTGTAATATTCTCAAACGTTACATGTGGTCGCTGTTCGGCGATGTTCGTTGATACATAATTGTGATTTTTTCAGAGCTCAAAACGAGTAGAATGAAAACACATTAATTTGAATGTAACTAAAATAATATTAAAGGGACAAAAGTGTTCCTTTAAATAAATGTATATCTAACCCTGAAGCATATGTTTATAAAAATTGGTAACAAATCCCGTGAATAATATGAAACTGCATTTATGACAGTTTTTGGACAACCTGAAATATGCGGGTGGACTAATGTTTTGAATTTTACGTTGTGAGCTGTGTCCACAATATATAGTTTTTTTTTACGTATGTATGTAATTTTGAAAGGATAACATTGTACAAGGTACATCATGCATGATTAGCACAAATGAATAATGTTTTTTATATAAAATACACGTATACGATAAGACGTCTTCAAACAACCATCAAAACTCAAGTCTGTCTGTAGATATTATTGCAACGTATATATTCATACACATCTTTAATTGTGAGATATTCCCCGACGAACTCTGATGTCGCTGCACGCAGATGTTCGTTGATACAGAATATTCACAGCTAAAAAGGATAATATAACAACAAACTAATTTGCTTGTAACTTACATAATATTAATCGGACAAAAGTGCTACTTTAAACCAATAAATATCTATCCTAAATATACATGTTTATAATAATTAGATATAGTTCAATACAACTTCATGAACCACAACTTCTAAAAGTTTTTGTACTACCTGTAATGTACGGATCGTATTGTGTTCTGGTCTTTGTGCCACTAAATTCTTTTTTTATTTTAACGTTTATATGTATTTTTAAAACGATTACATTGTTCGAGGTACATCATGCTTCATTAACTCAAAAAAAATAGTGTTTCTTAAATAAAATATGTATATGATTAGACATCTACAAAGTACCATCAAAACTCAAATTTGTCTGAAAATTTAATTTCATCATATATAATCACACATATCTTTGTAACTGTGATATTCTTCAAAATACTGTGTGTTTGCTGTGCGCTGATATTAGTACATACAGAATAGTAAGCTATTCAGAGTTTAAAACGCATATTATATTATCACAACATACTGCCTTTAACTAAAACAATATTAAACGGACAAAAATGCTACTTTAAAAAAATGTATATCTAACCATAATATATTTGTTTATTGATATTGCAAAGATTTCCCATCAACTTTATGAACTACATCTTCTAACAGTTTTTGTACTACCTGTAATGTACGAATGGTCTAAAGTTTTGATTTTTTGTTCTGATATTTGTGCCACTAAATTCTTATCACTAATGTATGTATCTTTGCAAGGATGACGATGTTCGATGAACATAATTCATTATTTCCTTAAAAGAATAGTGTTTTTAATATAATACATGTATATGATAGACGTCTTCAAACAACCTTCAAAAATCATGTCTATATGTTGATAACATTGCAACGTATATATTCACACACATCTGTGTTTCTGCTAGAATCCCCGACGAACTCTGTGGTCGCTGCACGCAGATTTTCGTTGATACAGAACTGTGTGCTATTCTGAGCTGCAAACGTTTAATATGACAACACATTAGTCTACTTGTAACTTACATAATATTAAACGGACAAAGGTGCTACTTTAGAGCAATTAATCTCTATTCTAAGTGCACATGTTTAAAATAATTGGAACTATTTCCCTTCAACTTTATTAACAACAACTTCTAACAGTTTTTGTACAACCTGTAATGTACGGATGGTCTATTGTTTTGATTTTTGAGATCTGATATTTGTGCTACAAAATTCTGTTTGTATTTTAACGTTTATCTGTTATTTTAAAAGGATAACAATGTTCGAGGTATGTCAAGCTTTATTAACTCAAAATAAATGAGATTTTAATATAAAATATGTAAATGATAAGACGCCATCAAAAAACCATCTTAACTTAAATTTGTCAGTATATTTACATGCATCGTATATAATCACACATATCTTTGAAACTGAAATATTCTCAAAATTTCGGCGATGTTCGTTGTTAAATAATTGTGTGTTTTTCAGTGCTGAAAACGAGTAGAATGACAACACACTAATTTGAATGTAACTTAAATAATTTTAAAAAGACAAAAGTGCTACTTTAAACAAATGTATATCTAACTCTAATGTATATGTTTATAAAAATTGGTAACATATCCCGTGAATATTATGAAACTCCATTTCCTACAGTTTTTGGACTACCTGAAATATGCGTTTTGACTAATGTTTTGAATTTTGCGTTGTGAGCTGTGTCCACAAAATACTGTTTGTATTTTTACGTATGTAAGTAATTTTGAAAGGATAACATTGTTCGAGGTACATCATGGTTAATTAGCTCAAATGAATAGTTTTTTATATATAAAATATATGTATTGGATAAGACGACTTCAAAAAAACCATCAAAACTAAAATTTGCCAGTAAATTTCATTGCTTCGTATATAATGACATATATCTTTGTAACTGAGATATTCTACAAAATACTATGTTGTTGATGTGCGCCCATGATCGTTGATACAGAATAGTGAGGTATTAAGAATTTAAAACGCATATTATGTTAACACAACATTCTGCTTGTAATTTAAACAATATTAATCGGACAAAAGTCCAACTTTAAACCAATGATATCAAACTTTAACGTGTATGTTTATAATAATTCGAAACAATTCCGATCAAATTTATGAATCACCATTTCTGACTATTATTGGACGACCTGTTATGTACGGTTTAATAATTATAGAATTTTGCGTACTGAACCGTGTGCCACTAAATTCTGTTTGTTTTTTCACGTTTGTACGTATCTTTGCAAAGATGACGATTTTCGATGAACATAATGCATTATTTCCTTGAAAGAATAATGTTTTTTTTTATAAGACAAATATATGATAAGACGTCATCTAACAACCTTTAAAACAAATGTCTGTCTGTAGATAACATTGCAACTTATTTATTCACACACATCTTTGTTTCTGCACATCAACGTGCAGCGACCACAGAGTTCGTCGGGGATTATCGCAGAAACACACATGTGTGTGAATATATGCGATGCAATGTTATCTACAGACAGACATGAGTTTTGAAGGTTGTTTGAAGATGTCTTATCATATACATGTCTTATATGAAAAAACACTATTTTTTTAAGGTTATAATGCATTATGTTCATCAAACTTCGATCATCCTTGCAAAGATACGTACAATAGTGAAAAGAATTTAGTGGCACAAAGATCAGAACGCAAAAATCAAAACATTATACCATCCATACATTACAGGTAGTACAAAAACTGTTAGAAGTTGTGGTTCATAAAGTTGAAGGAAAATATTTAAAATTATTATAAACATGTATTTTTAGGAAAGATATTATTTGCTCTAAAGTAACACTTATGTCCGATTAATATTAGGTACGTTACAAGCATATTAGTGTGTTGTCATATTATGCGTTTTTAGCTTTGAATAGCATACAAATCTGTATCAACGAAAATCGGCGTGCAGCGACCACAGAGTTCTTTGGGGATTATCGCAGAAACACAGACGTGTGTGAATATATACGTTGCAATGTTATCTACAGACAGACATGAGTTTTTAAGGTTGTTTGAAGACGTCTTATCATATACATGTCTAATATTAAAAACTCTATTCCTTTGTGCTAATCAAGCATGATGTACCTCGAACTATGTTATCCTTTTAAAATTACATACAAACGTAAAAATAAAAAAGTATTTTGTGGACAAAGCTCTCAACGCAAAATTCAAAACATTAGTCCACCCGAATAAATCAGAACGTCCAAAAACTGTCAGAAATGGAGTTTCATAATGTTGACGGTAAGTGTTACCAATTTTTTTAAACATATGCATTAGGGTTTGATATACATTTATTTATAGTAGCACTTTTGTCCTTTTAATATCATTTAAGATACAGGCAAATTAGAGAGTTGTCATTCTACTCGATTTCAGCATTGATAAACTCATGTAGTTTTGAAAGGATAATATTGTTCGAGGTATATCATGCTTGATTAGCTCAAATGAATAATGTTTTTTATATAAAATACATGTATATGATAAGACGTCTTCAAACAACCATCAAAACTAAAGTCTGTCTGTAGATATTATTGCATTGTATATATTCACACACACCTTTATTTCTGCGAATTACCCGACTAACTCTGTGGTCGCTGCACGCCGATGTTCGTTGATACAGTGTTGTGTGCTATTTAGAGATGAATACGCATAATATGATAGCACAGTAATATGTTAGTATCTTATATAATATTAAAGAACAAAAGTGTTACTTTAAAGCAATTAATATCTATTCTAAATATACATGATTATAATAATTGTTAATATTTCCCTTCTACTTGATGAACTACAACTTCTAACAGTTTTTGTACTACCTGTAATGTACGGATCGTCTAATGTTTTGATTTTTGCTTTCTGATCTTTGTGCCACTAAATTAATTTTGTATTTTAACGTTTATTTGTTATTTTAAAAGGATAACAATTTTCGAGGTATGTCAAGCTTTATTACCTCAAAAGAAATGAAATTTTAATATAAAATATGTATATGATAAGTTGTCATCAAAAACCATCAAAACACGTGTAAGTCTGTAGATAACATTGCAACGTATATATTCACACACATCTTTGTTTCTGCGATAAACCCCGACGAACTCTGTGGTCGCTGCACGCCAATGATCGTACATACAGAATAGTTAGCTATTCAGAGTTTAAAACGCATAATATCACATTACACTAATCTGCTTGTAACTTACATAATATTAATCGGACATAAGTGTTACTTTAGAGCAAATAATATCTTTCCTAAAAATACATGTTTATAATAATTTTAAATATTATTATAAGAATGATATCAAACGTTAACGTATATATTTATAATAATTCGAAACAATTCCGTTCAACTTTATGAATCACCATTTCTGACTATTATTGGACGTCCTGTTATGTACGGGCTAAATAATGTTTGAATTTTGCGTACTGAGCCGTGTCTCAATAAAACTGATTGTATTTTTACGTTTGTACGTATCTTTGCAAAGATGACGATGTTCTGTGAACATAATGCATTATTTCCTTAAAAGAATATTTTTTTTTATATAAGACATGATTATGATAAGATGTCTTCAAACAACCGTCAAAACTCATGTCTTTCTGTAGATAAAATTACATCGTATATAATCACCCACATCTGTGTTTCTGCGATAATTCCCGATGAACTATGTAGACGCTGCACGCCAATGATCGTTGATACAGAATAGTTAGCTATTCAGAGTTTAAAACGCATAATATGACATTACACTAATCTGCTTGTAACTTACAAAATATTAATCGGACTAAAGTGCTACTTTAGAACAATTATTATCTAACCTAAATATACATTTTATAATAATTTGAAATATTTCCCTTCAAGTTTATTATCCACAACTTCTAACAGTTTTTGTTACCTGTAATGTACGGATGGTCTAATGTTTTGATTTTTGAGGTCTGATATTGGTGCCACTAAATTCTGTTTGTATTTTAACGTTTCTATGTTAATTAAAAAGGATAACAATGTTCGAGGTATGTCAAGCTATATTACCTCAAAAGAAAAGAGATTTTAATATAAAATATGTATATGATATGTTGTCATCAAGAAATCATCAGAGGTCAAATTTGTCAGTAGATTTCATTGCATCGTATATAATTACACATATCTTTGTAACTGTAATATTCTCAAACGTTACATCTGGTCGCTGTTCGGCGTTGTTCGTTGATACATAATTGTGATTTTTTCAGAGCTCAAAACTAGTTGAATGAGAACACATTAATTTGAATGTAACTAAAATAATATTAAAGAGACAAAACTGTTCCTTTAAATAAATGTATATCTAACCCTTAAGCATATGTTTATAAAAATTGGTAACAAATCCCTTGAATAATATGAAACTGCATTTATGACAGTTTTTGGACAACCTGAAATATGCGGGTGGACTAATGTTTTGAATTTTACGTTGTGAGCTGTGTCCACAAAATATAGTTTTTTTTTTACGTATGTATGTAATTTTGAAAGGATAACATTGTACAAGGTACATCATGCATGATTAGCACAAATGAATAATGTTTTTTATATTAAATACACGTATACGATAAGACGTCTTCAAACAACCATCAAAACTCAAGTCTGTCTGTAGATATTATTGCAACGTATATATTCATACACATCTTTAATTGTGAGATATTCCCCGACGGACTCTGATGTCGCTGCACGCAGATGTTCGTTGATACAGAATATTCACAGCTGAAAAAGGATAATATAACAACAAACTAATCTGCTTATAACTTACATAATATTAATCGGACAAAAGTGCTACTTTAAACCAATAAATATCTATCCTAAATATACATGTTTATAATAATTGGATATAGTTCCCTTCAACTTCATCAACCACAACTTCTAAAAGTTTTTGTACTACCTGTAATGTACGGATCGTATTTTGTTTTAATTTTTGCGTTCTGATGTTTGTGCCACTAAATTCTTTTTGTATTTTAACGTTTATATGTACTTTTAAAATTATAACATTGTTCGAGGTACATCATGCGTTATTACCCATAAGAATAGAGTTTCTAAAATTAGATACATACTTGATTAGTCGTCTTCAAACTAAGATTAAAACTCAAATTAGTCTAAATACTTCATTTCATCGTTTATAATCATACATA
Organism: Zootermopsis nevadensis; assembly: GCF_977971745.1. NCBI lineage: Eukaryota > Metazoa > Arthropoda > Insecta > Blattodea > Termopsidae > Zootermopsis > Zootermopsis nevadensis. The sequence goes on along the minus strand of NW_028259149.1, from coordinate 870,489 downwards.
TCTTTGTAACTGAGATATTCTTCAAATTACGAAGTGTTTGCAGTGCCCCGATGTTCGTTGATACAGAATAGTGAGCTACTAAGAGTTTAAATCATATAATATGTAAACACAACATTATGCCTGTAACTTTATCAATATTGAACGTACAATAGTGCTACTTTTTAATAAATATATATCTAACTATAATTTATATGTTTAAAGAAATTGGAAACATTTTACGTTATCATTATGAAACTCCATTTCTGTAAGTTTTTGGACGACCTGAAATATTTGGGTGTACTAATGTTTTGAATATTGTGTTGAGAGCTGTGACTACAAAAAACTGTTGTATTTTTACGTTTGTAAATAATTTTGAAAGGATAACATTGTTCGAGGTACATCATGCTAGATAGGCTCAAATGAATAGTATTTGTTTTATAAAACATGTATATGAAAAGACGTCTTTAGATAACCATCAAAACTAAAGTCTGTTTGTAGATATTATTGCACGTATATATTCACATACATCTTTAATTGTGAGATATTCCCCGACGAACTCTGAGGTCGCTGCACGCAGATGTTCGTTGTTACAGAATATTCACAGCTAAAAAGTATAATATAACAACAAACTAATTTGCTTGTAACTTACATAATATTAATCGGACAAAAGTGCTACTTTAAACCAATAAATATCTATCCAAAATATACATGTTTATAATAATTAGATATAGTTCCCTACAACTTCATGAACCACAACTTCTAAAAGTTTTTGTACTACCTGTAATGTACGGATCATATTGTGTTCTGGTCTTTGTGCCACTAAATTCTTTTTTTATTTTAACGTTTATATGTATTTTTAAAACGATTACATTGTTCGAGGTACATCATGCTTCATTAACTCAAAAAAAATAGTGTTTCTTAAATAAAATATGTATATGATTAGACATCTACAAAGTACCATCAAAACTCAAATTTGTCTGAAAATTTAATTTCATCATATATAATCACACATATCTTTGTAACTGTGATATTCTTCAAAATACTGTGTGTTTGGTGTGCGCTGATATTAGTAGATACAGAATAGTAAGCTATTCAGAGTTTAAAACGCATATTATATTATCACAACATACTGCCTTTAACTAAAACAATATTAAACGGACAAAAATGCTACTTTAAAAAAATGTATATCTAACCATAATATATTTGTTTATTGATATTGCAAAAATTTCCCATCAACATTATGAATCTCCATTTCTGACAGTTTTTGTACGACCTGAAATATGCGGGTGAACTAATGTTTGGAAATTTTGCGTTGTGCGCTGTGTCCACAAAATACTATTAGTATTTTTTCGTTTGTATGTAATTTTGAACGGATAACATTGTTCGGGGTACGTCATTCTTGATTATATCAAATGAATAGTTTTATTAATATAAAACATGTATATGATAAGACGTCTTCAAACGACCATCAAAACTGTAGATTGTCTGTCGATAATATTGCATCGTATTTATTCACACACATCTTTATTTCAGCGATAATCACTGACGAACTCTGTGGTCGTTGCACGCCGATGTTCGTTGATACAAATTTGTGTAATATTCAGAGCCGAGAACGCATAATATGACAACAAACTATTCTACTTGTAACTTACATAATAATAATAATCGGACAAAAGTCCTACTTTAGAGCAATTAATATGGAACCTAAATATATATGTTTATAATAATTTGAAATATTTACCTTCAACTTAATGAATCACTATAACTAACAATTATTGGACTACCTGTTATTAAGGTTTGACTAATGTTGGAATTTGCGTACTGAGCCTTGTGTCACTAAATACTGTTTGTATTATCGCGTTTGTACGTATCTTTGCAAGGATGTCAATGTTCGATTAACATAATGCATTAATTCCTTAATAGAATTGTGTTTCTTTATATAAGACATGTATATATTAAAACGTCTTCAAACTATCTTCAAAACTAATGTATGTCTGTAGATAATATTGCAACGTATATATTCACACACATCTGTGTTTCTGTTATAAACACCATCGAACTAAGTGGTCGTTGCACGCCAATGTTTGTTGATACAGAAATGTGAGCTATTCAGAGCAAAAAAAGCATAATTTGATAACACACTAATTTTTTTGTAACTTACATAAAATTAATCGGACAAAAGTAATACTTAAGAGCAATTAATATCTACCCTAAATATACATGTATATAATAATTTAAAATATTTCCCTTCAACTTTATGAACTACATCTTCTAACAGTTTTTGTACTACCTGTAATGTACGAATGGTCTAAAGTTTTGATTTTTTGTTCTGATATTTGTGCCACTAAATTCTTATCACTAATGTACGTATCTTTGCAAGGATGACGATGTTCGATGAACATAATTAATTATTTCCTTAAAAGAATAGTGTTTTTAATATAATACATGTATATGATAGACGTCTTCAAACAACCTTCAAAATTCATGTCTATATGTTGATAACATTGCAACGTATATATTCACACATATCTGTGTTTCTGCTAGAATCCCCGACGAACTCTGTGGTCGCTGCACGCAGATTTTCGTTGATACAGAACTGTGTGCTATTCTGAGCTGCAAACGTTTAATATGACAACACATTAGTCTACTTGTAACTTACATAATATTAAACGGACAAAGGTGCTACTTTAGAGCAATTAATCTCTATTCTAAGTGCACATGTTTATAATAATTGGAACTATTTCCCTTCAACTTTATTAACAACAACTTCTAACAGTTTTTGTACTACCTGTAATGTACGGATGGTCTAATGTTTTGATTTTTGAGATCTGATATTTGTGCTACAAAATTCTGTTTGTATTTTAACGTTTATCTGTTATTTTAAAAGGATAACAATGTTCGAGGTATGTCAAGCTTTATTATCTCAAAATAAATGAGATTTTAATATAAAATATGTAAATGATAAGACGCCATCAAAAAACCATCTTAACTTAAATTTGTCAGTATATTTACATGCATCGTATATAATCACACATATCTTTGAAACTGAAATATTCTCAAACTTTCGGCGATGTTCGTTGTTAAATAATTGTGTGTTTTTCTGTGCTGAAAACGAGTAGAATGACAACACACTAATTTGAATGTAACTTAAATAATATTAAAAGGACAAAAGTGCTACTTTAAACAAATGTATATCTAACTCTAATGTATATGTTTATAAAAATTGGTAACATATCCCGTGAATATTATGAAACTCCATTTCCTACAGTTTTTGGACTACCTGAAATATGCGTTTTGACTAATGTTTTGAATTTTGCGTTGTGAGCTGTGTCCACAAAATACTGTTTGTATTTTTACGTATGTAAGTAATTTTGAAAGGATAACATTGTTCGAGGTACATCATGGTTAATTAGCTCAAATGAATAGTTTTTTATATATAAAATATATGTATTGGATAAGACGACTTCAAAAAAACCATCAAAACTAAAATTTGCCAGAAAATTTCATTGCTTCGTATATAATGACATATATCTTTGTAACTGAGATATTCTACAAAATACTATGTTGTTGATGTGCGCCCATGATCGTTGATACAGAATAGTGAGGTATTAAGAATTTAAAACGCTTATTATGTTAACACAACATTCTGCTTGTAATTTAAACAATACTAATCGGACAAAAGTGCAACTTTAAACCAATGATATCAAACTTTAACGTGTATGTTTATAATAATTCGAAACAATTCCGTTCAACTTTATGAATCACCATTTCTGACTATTATTGGACGACCTGTTATGTACGGTTTAATAATTATAGAATTTTGCGTACTGAGTCGTGTGTCACTAAATTCTGTTTGTTTTTTCACGTTTGTACGTATCTTTGCAGAGATGACTATTTTCGATGAACATAATGCATTATTTCCTTGAAAGAATAATGTTTTTTTTTTATAAGACAAATATATGATAAGACGTCATCTAACAACCTTTAAAACAAATGTCTGTCGTAGATAACATTGCAACTTATTTATTCACACACATCTTTGTTTCTGCACATCAACGTGCAGCGACCACAGAGTTCGTCGGGGATTATCGCAGAAACACACATGTGTGTGAATATATGCGATGCAATGTTAACTACAGACAGACATGAGTTTTGAAGGTTGTTTGAAGATGTCTTATCATATACATGTCTTATATTAAAAAACACTATTTTTTTAAGGTTATAATGCATTATGTTCATCAAACTTCAATCATCCTTGCAAAGATACGTACAATAGTGAAAAGAATTTAGTGGCACAAAGATCAGAACGCAAAAATCGAAACATAATACCATCCATACATTACAGGTAGTACAAAAACTGTTAGAAGTTGTGGTTCATAAAGTTGAAGGAAAATATTTAAAATTATTATAAACATGTATTTTTAGGAAAGATATTATTTGCTCTAAAGTAACACTTATGTCCGATTAATATTAGGTACGTTACAAGCATATTAGTGTGTTGTCATATTATGCGTTTTTAGCTTTGAATAGCAACAAATCTGTATCAACGAAAATCGGCGTGCAGCGACCACAGAGTTCTTTGGGGATTATCGCAGATACACAGACGTGTGTGAATATATACGTTGCAATGTTATCTACAGACAGACATGAGTTTTTAAGGTTGTTTGAAGACGTCTTATCATATACATGTCTAATATTAAAAACTCTATTCCTTTGTGCTAATCAAGCATGATGTACCTCGAACAATGTTATCCTTTTAAAATTACATACAAACGTAAAAATACAAAAAGTATTTTGTGGACAAAGCTCTCAACGCAAAATTCAAATCATTAGTCCACCCGAATAAATCAGAACGTCCAAGAACTGTCAGAAATGGAGTTTCATAATGTTGACGGTAAGTGTTACCAATTTTTTTAAACATATGCATTAGGGTTTGATATACATTTATTTATAGTAGCACTTTTGTCCTTTTAATAGCATTTAAGATACAGGCAAATTAGAGAGTTATCATTCTACTCGATTTCAGCATTGATAAACTCATGTAGTTTTAAAAGGATAATATTGTTCGAGGTATATCATGCTTGATTAGCTCAAATGAATAATGTTTTTTATATAAAATACATGTATATGATAAGACGTCTTCAAACAACCATCAAAACTAAAGTCTGTCTGTAAATATTATTGCATTGTATATATTCACACACACCTTTATTTCTGCGAATTACCCGACTAACTCTGTGGTCGCTGCACGCCGATGTTCGTTGATACAGTGTTGTGTGCTATTTAGAGATGAATACGCATAATATGATAGCACAGTAATATGTTAGTATCTTATATAATATTAAACGAACAAAAGTGTTACTTTAAAGCAATTAATATCTATTCTAAATATACATGATTATAATAATTGTTAATATTTCCCTTCTACTTGATGAACTACAACTTCTAACAGTTTTTGTACTACCTGTAATGTACGGATCGTCTAATGTTTTGATTTTTGCTTTCTGATCTTTGTGCCACTAAATTAATTTTGTATTTTAACGTTTATTTGTTATTTTAAAAGGTTAACAATTTTCAAGGTATGTCAAGCTTTATTACCTCAAAAGAAATGAAATTTTAATATAAAATATGTATATGATAAGTTGTCATCAAAAACCATCAAAACACGTGTAAGTCTGTAGATAACATTGCAACGTATATATTCACACACATCTTTGTTTCTGCGATAAACCCCGACGAACTCTGTGGTCGCTGCACGCCAATGATCGTACCTACAGAATAGTTAGCTATTCAGAGTTTAAAACGCATAATATCACATTACACTAATCTGCTTGTAACTTACATAATATTAATCGGACATAAGTGTTAATAGAGCAAATAATATCTTTCCTAAAAATACATGTTTATAATAATTGGATATAGTTCCCTACAACTTCATGAATAAAGACTCTAAAAGTTTTTGTACTACCTGTAATATACGGATCGTATTTTGATTTAATTTTTCCGTTCTGATCTTTGTGCCACTAAATTCGTTTTGTATTTTAACGTTTATATGTATTTTTATAATAATAACATTGTTCGAGGTACATCATGCTACATTACCTCAAAAGAATAGTGTTTTTAATATAAAATATGTATATGATGAGACGTCGCCAAACAACTTTCATAACTCAAATTTGTCTGTAAGTTTCATTTCATCGTATATAATCACACATATCTTAATAACTGAGATTAAGTTCTAAATACAATGTGGATGTTGTGCGCCGTTGTTCATTGATACTGAATAGTCAGCTATTAAGTGTTTAAAACGCATAATATGTTAACACTACATTCTTCCTGTTTGTTAAACAATAATAATCAGACAAAGGGCTACTTGATACGAATGATATCAAACCCTGAAGTATATGTTGATAATAATACGAAATAATCCCTTCAATTATCTGAATCAACATTTCTGACAATTATTGGAAGACCTGTTACGTACGGGTTTAATAATGTTTGAATTTTGCGTGTCTCACTAAAACTGATTGTATTTTTACGTTTGTACGTATCTTTGCAAAGACGACGATGTTCGATGAACATAATGCATTATTTCCATAAAAGATTATTTTTTTTCTATATAATACATGTATATGTTAAGACGTCTTCAAACAACCGTCAAAACTCATGTCTGTATGTAGATAATATTACATCGTATATATTCACCCACATCTGTGTTTCTGCGATAATCCCTGATGAACTATGTAGACGCTGCACGCCAATGATCGTTGATACAGAATAATTAGCTATTCAGAGTTTAAAACGCATAATATGACATTACACTAATCTGCTTGTAACTTACAAAATATTAATCGGACAAAAGAGCAGCTTTAGAACAATTAATATCTAACCTAAATATACATTTTATAATAATTTGAAATATTTCCCTTCAAGTTTACTTCTAACAGTTTTTGTCTTACCTGTAATGTACGGATGGTCTAATGTTTTGATTTTTGAGGTCTGATATTTGTGCCACTAAATTCTGTTTGTATTTTAAAGTTTATATGTTAATTAAAAAGGATAACAATGTTCGATGTATGTCAAGCTATATTACCTCAAAAGAAAAGAGATTTTAATATAAAATTTGTATATGATATGTTGTCATCAAGAAATCATCAAAGGTCAAATTTGTCAGTAATTTCATTGCATCGTATATAATCACACATATCTTTGTAACTGTAATATTCTCAAACGTTACATGTGGTCGCTGTTCGGCGATGTTCGTTGATACATAATTGTGATTTTTTCAGAGCTCAAAACGAGTAGAATGAAAACACATTAATTTGAATGTAACTAAAATAATATTAAAGGGACAAAAGTGTTCCTTTAAATAAATGTATATCTAACCCTTAAGCATATGTTTATAAAAATTGGTAACAAATCCCGTGAATAATATGAAACTGCATTTATGACAGTTTTTGGACAACCTGAAATATGCGGGTGGACTAATGTTTTGAATTTTACGTTGTGAGCTGTGTCCACAATATATAGTTTTTTTTTTACGTATGTATGTAATTTTGAAAGGATAACATTGTACAAGGTACATCATGCATGATTAGCACAAATGAATAATGTTTTTTATATAAAATACACGTATACGATAAGACGTCTTCAAACAACCATCAAAACTCAAGTCTGTCTGTAGATATTATTGCAACGTATATATTCATACACATCTTTAATTGTGAGATATTCCCCGACGAACTCTGATGTCGCTGCACGCAGATGTTCGTTGATACAGAATATTCACAGCTAAAAAGGATAATATAACAACAAACTAATCTGCTTGTAACTTACATAATATTAATCGGACAAAAGTGCTACTTTAAACCAATAATTATCTATCCTAAATATACATGTTTATAATAATTGGATATAGTTCCCTTCAACTTCATCAACCACAACTTCTAAAAGTTTTTGTACTACCTGTAATGTACGGATCGTATTTTGTTTTAATTTTTGCGTTCTGATGTTTGTGCCACTAAATTCTTTTTGTATTTTAACGTTTATATGTACTTTTAAAATTATAACATTGTTCGAGGTACATCATGCTTTATTACCCATAAGAATAGAATTTCTAAAATTAGATACATACTTGATTAGTCGTCTTCAAACTAAGATTAAAACTCAAATTAGTCTAAATACTTCATTTCATCGTTTATAATCATACATATCTTTGTAACTGAGATATTCTTCAAATTACGAAGTGTTTGCAGTGCCCCGATGTTCGTTGATACAGAATAGTGAGCTACTCAGAGTTTAAATCATATAATATGTAAACACAACATTATGCCTGTAACTTTATCAATATTGAACGTACAATAGTGCTACTTTTTAATAAATATATATCTAACTATAATTTATATGTTTAAAGAAATCATTATGAAACTCCATTTCTGTAAGTTTTTGGACGACCTGAAATATTTGGGTGTACTAATGTTTTGAATATTGTGTTGAGAGCTGTGACCAAAAAAAACTGTTGTATTTTTACGTTTGTAAATAATTTTGAAAGGATAACATTGTTCGAGGTACATCATGCTAGATAGGCTCAAATGAATAGTATTTGTTTTATAAAACATGTATATGAAAAGACGTCTTTAGATAACCATCAAAACTAAAGTCTGTTTGTAGATATTATTGCACGTATATATTCACATACATCTTTAATTGTGAGATATTCCCCGACGAACTCTGAGGTCGCTGCACGCAGATGTTCGTTGTTACAGAATATTCACAGCTAAAAAGTATAATATAACAACAAACTAATTTGCTTGTAACTTACATAATATTAATCGGACAAAAGTGCTACTTTAAACCAATAAATATCTATCCAAAATATACATGTTTATAATAATTAGATATAGTTCCCTACAACTTCATGAACCACAACTTCTAAAAGTTTTTGTACTACCTGTAATGTACGGATCGTATTGTGTTCTGGTCTTTGTGCCACTAAATTCTTTTTTTATTTTAACGTTTATATTTATTTTTAAAACGATTACATTGTTCGAGGTACATCATGCTTCATTAACTCAAAAAAAATAGTGTTTCTTAAATAAAATATGTATATGATTAGACATCTACAAAGTACCATCAAAACTCAAATTTGTCTGAAAATTTAATTTCATCATATATAATCACACATATCTTTGTAACTGTGATATTCTTCAAAATACTGTGTGTTTGCCGTGCGCTGATATTAGTACATACAGAATAGTAAGCTATTCAGAGTTTAAAACGCATATTATATTATCACAACATACTGCCTTTAACTAAAACAATATTAAACGGACAAAAATGCTACTTTAAAAAAATGTATATCTAACCATAATATATTTGTTTATTGATATTGCAAAGATTTCCCATCAACATTATGAATCTCCATTTCTGACAGTTTTTGTACGACCTGAAATATGCTGGTGAACTAATGTTTGGAAATTTTGCGTTGTGCGCTGTGTCCACAAAATACTATTAGTATTTTTTCGTTTGTATGTAATTTTGAACGGATAACATTGTTCGGGGTACGTCATTCTTGATTATATCAAATGAATAGTTTTATTAATATAAAACATGTATATGATAAGACGTCTTCAAACGACCATCAAAACTCTAGATTGTCTGTAGATAATATTGCATCGTATTTATTCACACACATCTTTATTTCAGTGATAATCACTGACGAACTCTGTGGTCGTTGCACGCCGATGTTCGTTGATACAAATTTGTGTAATATTCAGAGCCGAGAACGCATAATATGACAACAAACTATTCTACTTGTAACTTACATAATAATAATAATCGGACAAAAGTCCTACTTTAGAGCAATTAATATGTAACCTAAATATATATGTTTATAATAATTTGAAATATTTACCTTCAACTTAATGAATCACTATAACTAACAATTATTGGACTACCTGTTATTAAGGTTTGACTAATGTTGGAATTTTGCGTACTGAGCCTTGTGTCACTAAATATTGTTTTTATTATCGCGTTTGTACGTATCTTTGCAAGGATGTCAATGTTCGATTAACATAATGCATTAATTCCTTAATAGAATTGTGTTTCTTTATGTAAGACATGTATATATTAAAACGTCTTCAAACTATCTTCAAAACTAATGTCTGTCTGTAGATAATATTGCAACGTATATATTCACACACATCTGTGTTTCTGTTATAAACCCCATCGAACTAAGTGGTCGTTGCACGCCAATGTTTGTTGATACAGAAATGTGAGCTATTCAGAGCAAAAAAAGCATAATTTGATAACACACTAATTTTTTTGTAACTTACATAAAATTAATCGGACAAAAGTAATACTTAAGAGCAAATAATATCTACCCTAAATATACATGTATATAATAATTTAAAATATTTCCCTTCAACTTTATGAACTACATCTTCTAACAGTTTTTGTACTACCTGTAATGTACGAATGGTCTAAAGTTTTGATTTTTTGTTCTGATATTTGTGCCACTAAATTCTTATCACTAATGTACGTATCTTTGCAAGGATGACGATGTTCGATGAACATAATTCATTATTTCCTTAAAAGAATAGTGTTTTTAATATAATACATGTATATGATAGACGTCTTCAAACAACCTTCAAAAATCATGTCTATATGTTGATAACATTGTAACGTATATATTCACACACATCTGTGTTTCTGCTAGAATCCCCGACTAACTCTGTGGTCGCTGCACGCAGATTTTCGTTGATACAGAACTGTGTGCTATTCTGAGCTGCAAACGTTTAATATGACAACACATTAGTCTACTTGTAACTTACATAATATTAAACGGACAAAGGTGCTACTTTAGAGCAATTAATCTCTATTCTAAGTGCACATGTTTAAAATAATTGGAACTATTTCCCTTCAACTTTATTAACAACAACTTCTAACAGTTTTTGTACAACCTGTAATGTACGGATGGTCTATTGTTTTGATTTTTGAGATCTGATATTTGTGCTACAAAATTCTGTTTGTATTTTAACGTTTATCTGTTATTTTAAAAGGATAACAATGTTCGAGGTATGTCAAGCTTTATTAACTCAAAATAAATGAGATTTTAATATAAAATATGTAAATGATAAGACGCCATCAATAAACCATCTTAACTTAAATTTGTCAGTATATTTACATGCATCGTATATATTCACACATATCTTTGAAACTGAAATATTCTCAAACTTTCGGCGATGTTCGTTGTTAAATAATTGTGTGTTTTTCAGTGCTGAAAACGAGTAGAATGACAACACACTAATTTGAATGTAACTTAAATAATATTAAAAAGACAAAAGTGCTACTTTAAACAAATGTATATCTAACTCTAATGTATATGTTTATAAAAATTGGTAACATATCCCGTGAATATTATGAAACTCCATTTCCTACAGTTTTTGGACTACCTGAAATATGCGTTTTGACTAATGTTTTGAATTTTGCGTTGTGAGCTGTGTTCACAAAATACTGTTTGTATTTTTACGTATGTAAGTAATATTGAAAGGATAACATTGTTCGAGGTACATCATGGTTAATTAGCTCAAATGAATAGTTTTTTATATATTAAATATATGTATTGGATAAGACGACTTCAAAAAAACCATCAAAACTAAAATTAACCAGTAAATTTCATTGCTTCGTATATAATGACATATATCTTTGTAACTGAGATATTCTACAAAATACTATGTTGTTGATGTGCGCCCATGATCGTTGATACAGAATAGTGAGGTATTAAGAATTTAAAACGCATATTATGTTAACACAACATTCTGCTTGTAATTTAAACAATATTAATCGGACAAAAGTGTAACTTTAAACCAATGATATCAAACTTTAACGTGTATGTTTATAATAATTCGAAACAATTCCGATCAAATTTATGAATCACCATTTCTGACTATTATTGGACGACCTGTTATGTACGGTTTAATAATTATAGAATTTTGCGTACTGAGCCGTGTGTCACTAAATTCTGTTTGTTTTTTCACGTTTGTATGTATCTTTGCAAAGATGACGATTTTCGATGAACATAATGCATTATTTCCTTGAAAGAATAATGTTTTTTTTTATAAGACAAATATATGATAAGACGTCATCTAACAACCTTTAAAACAAATGTCTGTCTGTAGATAACATTGCAACTTATTTATTCACACACATCTTTGTTTCTGCACATCAACGTGCAGCGACCACAGAGTTCGTCGGGGATTATCGCAGAAACACACATGTGTGTGAATATATGCGATGCAATGTTATCTACAGACAGACATGAGTTTTGAAGGTTGTTTGAAGATGTCTTATCATATACATGTCTTATATGAAAAAACACTATTTTTTTAAGGTTATAATGCATTATGTTCATCAAACTTCGATCATCCTTGCAAAGATACGTACAATAGTGAAAAGAATTTAGTGGCACAAAGATCAGAACGCAAAAATCAAAACATTATACCATCCATACATTACAGGTAGTACAAAAACTGTTAGAAGTTGTGGTTCATAAAGTTGAAGGAAAATATTTAAAATTATTATAAACATGTATTTTTAGGAAAGATATTATTTGCTCTAAAGTAACACTTATGTCCGATTAATATTAGGTACGTTACAAGCATATTAGTGTGTTGTCATATTATGCGTTTTTAGCTTTGAATAGCATACAAATCTGTATCAACGAAAATCGGCGTGCAGCGACCACAGAGTTCTTTGGGGATTATCGCAGAAACACAGACGTGTGTGAATATATACGTTGCAATGTTATCTACAGACAGACATGAGTTTTTAAGGTTGTTTGAAGACGTCTTATCATATACATGTCTAATATTAAAAACTCTATTCCTTTGTGCTAATCAAGCATGATGTACCTCGAACAATGTTATCCTTTTAAAATTACATACAAACGTAAAAATAAAAAAGTATTTTGTGGACAAAGCTCTCAACGCAAAATTCAAAACATTAGTCCACCCGAATAAATCAGAACGTCCAAAAACTGTCAGAAATGGAGTTTCATAATGTTGACGGTAAGTGTTACCAATTTTTTTAAACATATGCATTAGGGTTTGATATACATTTATTTATAGTAGCACTTTTGTCCTTTTAATATCATTTAAGATACAGGCATTGTCATTCTACTCGATTTCAGCATTGATAAACTCATGTAGTTTTGAAAGGATAATATTGTTCGAGGTATATCATGCTTGATTAGCTCAAATGAATAATGTTTTTTATATAAAATACATGTATATGATAAGACGTCTTCAAACAACCATCAAAACTAAAGTCTGTCTGTAGATATTATTGCATTGTATATATTCACACACACCTTTATTTCTGCGAATTACCCGACTAACTCTGTGGTCGCTGCACGCCGATGTTCGTTGATACAGTGTTGTGTGCTATTTAGAGATGAATACGCATAATATGATAGCACAGTAATATGTTAGTATCTTATATAATATTAAAGAACAAAAGTGTTACTTTAAAGCAATTAATATCTATTCTAAATATACATGATTATAATAATTGTTAATATTTCCCTTCTACTTGATGAACTACAACTTCTAACAGTTTTTGTACTACTTGTAATGTACGGATCGTCTAATGTTTTGATTTTTGCTTTCTGATCTTTGTGCTACTAAATTAATTTTGTATTTTAACGTTTATTTGTTATTTTAAAAGGATAACAATTTTCAAGGTATGTCAAGCTTTATTACCTCAAAAGAAATGAAATTTTAATATAAAATATGTATATGATAAGTTGTCATCAAAAACCATCAAAACACGTGTAAGTCTGTAGATAACATTGCAACGTATATATTCACACACATCTTTGTTTCTGCGATAAACCCCGACGAACTCTGTGGTCGCTGCACGCCAATGATCGTACATACAGAATAGTTAGCTATTCAGAGTTTAAAACGCATAATATCACATTACACTAATCTGCTTGTAACTTACATAATATTAATCGGACATAAGTGTTACTTTATAGCAAATAATATCTTTCCTAGAAATACATGTTTATAATAATTTTAAATATTATTATAAGAATGATATCAAACGTTAACGTATATATTTATAATAATTCGAAACAATTCCGTTCAACTTTATGAATCACCATTTCTGACTATTATTGGACGTCCTGTTATGTACGAGCTAAATAATGTTTGAATTTTGCGTACTGAGCCGTGTCTCAATAAAACTGATTGTATTTTTACGTTTGTACGTATCTTTGCAAAGATGACGATGTTCTGTTAACATAATGCATTATTTCCTTAAAAGAATATTTTTTTTTATATAAGACATGTTTATGATAAGACGTCTTCAAACAACCGTCAAAACTCATGTCTTTCTGTAGATATAATTACATCGTATATATTCACCCACATCTGTGTTTCTGCGATAATTCCCGATGAACTATGTAGACGCTGCACGCCAATGATCGTTGATACAGAATAGTTAGCTATTCAGCGTTTAAAACGCATAATATGACATTACACTAATCTGCTTGTAACTTACAAAATATTAATCGGACTAAAGTGCTACTTTAGAACAATTATTATCTAACCTAAATATACATTTTATAATAATTTGAAATATTTCCCTTCAAGTTTATTATCCACAACTTCTAACAGTTTTTGTTACCTGTAATGTACGGATGGTCTAATGTTTTGATTTTTGAGGTCTGATATTGGTGCCACTAAATTCTGTTTGTATTTTAACGTTTATATGTTAATTAAAAAGGATAACAATGTTCGAGGTATGTCAAGCTATATTACCTCAAAAGAAAAGAGATTTTAATATAAAATATGTATATGATATGTTGTCATCAAGAAATCATCAGAGGTCAAATTTGTCAGTAGATTTCATTGCATCGTATATAATTACACATATCTTTGTAACTGTAATATTCTCAAACGTTACATCTGGTCGCTGTTCGACGTTGTTCGTTGATACATAATTGTGATTTTTTCAGAGCTCAAAACTAGTTGAATGAGAACACATTAATTTGAATGTAACTAAAATAATATTAAAGGGACAAAAGTGTTCCTTTAAATAAATGTATATCTAACCCTTAAGCATATGTTTATAAAAATTGGTAACAAATCCCTTGAATAATATGAAACTGCATTTATGACAGTTTTTGGACAACCTGAAATATGCGGGTGGACTATTGTTTTGAATTTTACGTTGTGAGCTGTGTCCACAAAATATAGTTTTTTTTTTACGTATGTATGTAATTTTGAAAGGATAACATTGTACAAGGTACATCATGCATGATTAGCACAAATGAATAATGTTTTTTATATTAAATAAACGTATACGATAAGACGTCTTCAAACAACCATCAAAACTCAAGTCTGTCTGTAGATATTATTGCAACGTATATATTCATACACATCTTTAATTATGAGATATTCCCCGACGGACTCTGATGTCGCTGCACGCAGATGTTCGTTGATACAGAATATTCACAGCTGAAAAAGGATAATATAACTACAAACTAATCTGCTTGTAACTTACATAATATTAATCGGACAAAAGTGCTACTTTAAACCAATAAATATCTATCCTAAATATACATGTTTATAATAATTGGATATAGTTCCCTTCAACTTCATCAACCACAACTTCTAAAAGTTTTTGTACTACCTGTAATGTACGGATCGTATTTTGTTTTAATTTTTGCGTTCTGATGTTTGTGCCACTAAATTCTTTTTGTATTTTAACGTTTATATGTACTTTTAAAATTATAACATTGTTCGAGGTACATCATGCTTTATTACCCATAAGAATAGAGTTTCTAAAATTAGATACATACTTGATTAGTCGTCTTCAAACAAAGATTAAAACTCAAATTAGTCTAAATACTTCATTTCATCGTTTATAATCATACATATCTTTGTAACTGAGATATTCTTCAAATTACGAAGTGTTTGCAGTGCCCCGATGTTCGTTGATACAGAATAGTGAGCTACTCAGAGTTTAAATCATATAAAATGTAAACACAACATTATGCCTGTAACTTTATCAATATTGAACGTACAATAGTGCTACTTTTTAATAAATATATATCTAACTATAATTTATATGTTTAAAGAAATTGGAAACATTTTACGTTATCATTATGAAACTCCATTTCTGTAAGTTTTTGGACGACCTGAAATATTTGGGTGTACTAATGTTTTGAATATTGTGTTGAGAGCTGTGACTACAAAAAACTGTTGTATTTTTACGTTTGTAAATAATTTTGAAAGGATAACATTGTTCGAGGTACATCATGCTAGATAGGCTCAAATGAATAGTATTTGTTTTATAAAACATGTATATGAAAAGACGTCTTTAGATAACCATCAAAACTAAAGTCTGTTTGTAGATATTATTGCACGTATATATTCACATACATCTTTAATTGTGAGATATTCCCCGACGAACTCTGAGGTCGCTGCACGCAGATGTTCGTTGTTACAGAATATTCACAGCTAAAAAGTATAATATAACAACAAACTAATTTGCTTGTAACTTACATAATATTAATCGGACCAAAGTGCTACTTTAAACCAATAAATATCTATCCAAAATATACATGTTTATAATAATTAGATATAGTTCCCTACAACTTCATGAACCACAACTTCTAAAAGTTTTTGTACTACCTGTAATGTACGGATCGTATTGTGTTCTGGTCTTTGTCCCACTAAATTCTTTTTTTATTTTAACGTTTATATGTATTTTTAAAACGATTACATTGTTCGAGGTACATCATGCTTCATTAACTCAAAAAAAATAGTGTTTCTTAAATAAAATATGTATATGATTAGACATCTACAAAGTACCATCAAAACTCAAATTTGTCTGAAAATTTAATTTCATCATATATAATCACACATATCTTTGTAACTGTGATATTCTTCAAAATACTGTGTGTTTGCTGTGCGCTGATATTAGTAGATACAGAATAGTAAGCTATTCAGAGTTTAAAACGCATATTATATTATCACAACATACTGCCTTTAACTAAAACAATATTAAACGGACAAAAATGCTACTTTAAAAAAATGTATATCTAACCATAATATATTTGTTTATTGATATTGCAAAAATTTCCCATCAACATTATGAATCTCCATTTCTGACAGTTTTTGTACGACCTGTAATATGCGGGTGAATTAATGTTTGGAAATTTTGCGTTGTGCGCTGTGTCCACAAAATACTATTAGTATTTTTTCGTTTGTATGTAATTTTGAACGGATAACATTGTTCGGGGTACGTCATTCTTGATTATATCAAATGAATAGTTTTATTAATATAAAACATGTATATGATAAGACGTCTTCAAACGACCATCAAAACTCTAGATTGTCTGTCGATAATATTGCATCGTATTTATTCACACACATCTTTATTTCAGCGATAATCACTGACGAACTCTGTGGTCGTTGCACGCCGATGTTCGTTGATACAAATTTGTGTAATATTCAGAGCCGAGAACGCATAATAAGACAACAAACTATTCTACTTGTAACTTACATAATAATAATAATCGGACAAAAGTCCTACTTTAGAGCAATTAATATGTAACCTAAATATATATGTTTATAATAATTTGAAATATTTACCTTCAACTTAATGAATCACTATAACTAACAATTATTGGACTACCTGTTATTAAGGTTTGACTAATGTTGGAATTTTGCGTACTGAGCCTTGTGTCACTAAATACTGTTTGTATTATCGCGTTTGTACGTATCTTTGCAAGGATGTCAATGTTCGATTAACATAATGCATTAATTCCTTAATAGAATTGTGTTTCTTTATATAAGACATGTATATATTAAAACGTCTTCAAACTATCTTCAAAACTAATGTATGTCTGTAGATAATATTGCAACGTATATATTCACACACATCTGTGTTTCTGTTATATCCCCCATCGAACTAAGTGGTCGTTGCACGCCAATGTTTGTTGATACAGAAATGTGAGCTATTCAGAGCAAAAAAAGCATAATTTGATAACACACTAATTTTTTTGTAACTTACATAAAATTAATCGGACAAAAGTAATACTTAAGAGCAATTAATATCTACCCTAAATATACATGTATATAATAATTTAAAATATTTCCCTTGAACTTTATGAACTACATCTTCTAACAGTTTTTGTACTACCTGTAATGTACGAAAGGTCTAAAGTTTTGATTTTTTGTTCTGATATTTGTGCCACTAAATTCTTATCACTAATGTACGTATCTTTGCAAGGATGACGATGTTCGATGAACATAATTCATTATTTCCTTAAAAGAATAGTGTTTTTAATATAATACATGTATATGATAGACGTCTTCAAACAACCTTCAAAATTCATGTCTATATGTTGATAACATTGCAACGTATATATTCACACACATCTGTGTTTCTGCTAGAATCCCCGACGAACTCTGTGGTCGCTGCACGCAGATTTTCGTTGATACAGAACTGTGTGCTATTCTGAGCTGCAAACGTTTAATATGACAACACATTAGTCTACTTGTAACTTACATAATATTAAACGGACAAAGGTGCTACTTTAGAGCAATTAATCTCTATTCTAAGTGCACATGTTTAAAATAATTGGAACTATTTCCCTTCAACTTTATTAACAACAACTTCTAACAGTTTTTGTACAACCTGTAATGTACGGATGGTCTATTGTTTTGATTTTTGAGATCTGATATTTGTGCTACAAAATTCTGTTTGTATTTTAACGTTTATCTGTTATTTTAAAAGGATAACAATGTTCGAGGTATGTCAAGCTTTATTAACTCAAAATAAATGAGATTTTAATATAAATTATGTAAATGATAAGACGCCATCAATAAACCATCTTAACTTAAATTTGTCAGTATATTTACATGCATCGTATATATTCACACATATCTTTGAAACTGAAATATTCTCAAACTTTCGGCGATGTTCGTTGTTAAATAATTGTGTGTTTTTCAGTGCTGAAAACGAGTAGAATGACAACACACTAATTTGAATGTAACTTAAATAATATTAAAAAGACAAAAGTGCTACTTTAAACAAATGTATATCTAACTCTAATGTATATGTTTATAAAAATTGGTAACATATCCCGTGAATATTATGAAACTCCATTTCCTACAGTTTTTGGACTACCTGAAATATGCGTTTTGACTAATGTTTTGAATTTTGCGTTGTGAGCTGTGTTCACAAAATACTGTTTGTATTTTTACGTATGTAAGTAATTTTGAAAGGATAACATTGTTCGAGGTACATCATGGTTAATTAGCTCAAATGAATAGTTTTTTATATATAAAATATATGTATTGGATAAGACGACTTCAAAAAAACCATCAAAACTAAAATTAACCAGTAAATTTCATTGCTTCGTATATAATGACATATATCTTTGTAACTGAGATATTCTACAAAATACTATGTTGTTGATGTGCGCCCATGATCGTTGATACAGAATAGTGAGGTATTAAGAATTTAAAACGCATATTATGTTAACACAACATTCTGCTTGTAATTTAAACAATATTAATCGGACAAAAGTGTAACTTTAAACCAATGATATCAAACTTTAACGTGTATGTTTATAATAATTCGAAACAATTCCGATCAAATTTATGAATCACCATTTCTGACTATTATTGGACGACCTGTTATGTACGGTTTAATAATTATAGAATTTTGCGTACTGAGCCGTGTGTCACTAAATTCTGTTTGTTTTTTCACGTTTGTATGTATCTTTGCAAAGATGACGATTTTCGATGAACATAATGCATTATTTCCTTGAAAGAATAATGTTTTTTTTTATAAGACAAATATATGATAAGACGTCATCTAACAACCTTTAAAACAAATGTCTGTCTGTAGATAACATTGCAACTTATTTATTCACACACATCTTTGTTTCTGCACATCAACGTGCAGCGACCACAGAGTTCGTCGGGGATTATCGCAGAAACACACATGTGTGTGAATATATGCGATGCAATGTTATCTACAGACAGACATGAGTTTTGAAGGTTGTTTGAAGATGTCTTTTCATATACATGTCTTATATGAAAAAACACTATTTTTTTAAGGTTATAATGCATTATGTTCATCAAACTTCGATCATCCTTGTAAAGATACGTACAATAGTGAAAAGAATTTAGTGGCACAAAGATCAGAACGCAAAAATCAAAACATTATACCATCCATACATTACAGGTAGTACAAAAACTGTTAGAAGTTGTGGTTCATAAAGTTGAAGGAAAATATTTAAAATTATTATAAACATGTATTTTTAGGAAAGATATTATTTGCTCTAAAGTAACACTTATGTCCGATTAATATTAGGTACGTTACAAGCATATTAGTGTGTTGTCATATTATGCGTTTTTAGCTTTGAATAGCATACAAATCTGTATCAACGAAAATCGGCGTGCAGCGACCACAGAGTTCTTTGGGGATTATCGCAGAAACACAGACGTGTGTGAATATATACGTTGCAATGTTATCTACAGACAGACATGAGTTTTTAAGGTTGTTTGAAGACGTCTTATCATATACATGTCTAATATTAAAAACTCTATTCCTTTGTGCTAATCAAGCATGATGTACCTCGAACAATGTTATCCTTTTAAAATTACATACAAACGTAAAAATAAAAAAGTATTTTGTGGACAAAGCTCTCAACGCAAAATTCAAAACATTAGTCCACCCGAATAAATCAGAACGTCCAAAAACTGTCAGAAATGGAGTTTCATAATGTTGACGGTAAGTGTTACCAATTTTTTTAAACATATGCATTAGGGTTTGATATACATTTATTTATAGTAGCACTTTTGTCCTTTTAATATCATTTAAGATACAGGCATTGTCATTCTACTCGATTTCAGCATTGATAAACTCATGTAGTTTTGAAAGGATAATATTGTTCGAGGTATATCATGCTTGATTAGCTCAAATGAATAATGTTTTTTATATAAAATACATGTATATGATAAGACGTCTTCAAACAACCATCAAAACTAAAGTCTGTCTGTAGATATTATTGCATTGTATATATTCACACACACCTTTATTTCTGCGAATTACCCGACTAACTCTGTGGTCGCTGCACGCCGATGTTCGTTGATACAGTGTTGTGTGCTATTTAGAGATGAATACGCATAATATGATAGCACAGTAATATGTTAGTATCTTATATAATATTAAAGAACAAAAGTGTTACTTTAAAGCAATTAATATCTATTCTAAATATACATGATTATAATAATTGTTAATATTTCCCTTCTACTTGATCAACTACAACTTCTAACAGTTTTTGTACTACTTGTAATGTACGGATCGTCTAATGTTTTGATTTTTGCTTTCTGATCTTTGTGCCACTAAATTTATTTTGTATTTTAACGTTTATTTGTTATTTTAAAAGGATAACAATTTTCAAGGTATGTCAAGCTTTATTACCTCAAAAGAAATGAAATTTTAATATAAAATATGTATATGATAAGTTGTCATCAAAAACCATCAAAACACGTGTAAGTCTGTAGATAACATTGCAACGTATATATTCACACACATCTTTGTTTCTGCGATAAACCCCGACGAACTCTGTGGTCGCTGCACGCCAATGATCGTACATACAGAATAGTTAGCTATTCAGAGTTTAAAACGCATAATATCACATTACACTAATCTGCTTGTAACTTACATAATATTAATCGGACATAAGTGTTACTTTATAGCAAATAATATCTTTCCTAGAAATACATGTTTATAATAATTTTAAATATTATTATAAGAATGATATCAAACGTTAACGTATATATTTATAATAATTCGAAACAATTCCGTTCAACTTTATGAATCACCATTTCTGACTATTATTGGACGTCCTGTTATGTACGAGCTAAATAATGTTTGAATTTTGCGTACTGAGCCGTGTCTCAATAAAACTGATTGTATTTTTACGTTTGTACGTATCTTTGCAAAGATGACGATGTTCTGTTAACATAATGCATTATTTCCTTAAAAGAATATTTTTTTTTATATAAGACATGTTTATGATAAGACGTCTTCAAACAACCGTCAAAACTCATGTCTTTCTGTAGATATAATTACATCGTATATATTCACCCACATCTGTGTTTCTGCGATAATTCCCGATGAACTATGTAGACGCTGCACGCCAATGATCGTTGATACAGAATAGTTAGCTATTCAGCGTTTAAAACGCATAATATGACATTACACTAATCTGCTTGTAACTTACAAAATATTAATCGGACTAAAGTGCTACTTTAGAACAATTATTATCTAACCTAAATATACATTTTATAATAATTTGAAATATTTCCCTTCAAGTTTATTATCCACAACTTCTAACAGTTTTTGTTACCTGTAATGTACGGATGGTCTAATGTTTTGATTTTTGAGGTCTGATATTGGTGCCACTAAATTCTGTTTGTATTTTAACGTTTATATGTTAATTAAAAAGGATAACAATGTTCGAGGTATGTCAAGCTATATTACCTCAAAAGAAAAGAGATTTTAATATAAAATATGTATATGATATGTTGTCATCAAGAAATCATCAGAGGTCAAATTTGTCAGTAGATTTCATTGCATCGTATATAATTACACATATCTTTGTAACTGTAATATTCTCAAACGTTACATCTGGTCGCTGTTCGGCGTTGTTCGTTGATACATAATTGTGATTTTTTCAGAGCTCAAAACTAGTTGAATGAGAACACATTAATTTGAATGTAACTAAAATAATATTAAAGGGACAAAAGTGTTCCTTTAAATAAATGTATATCTAACCCTTAAGCATATGTTTATAAAAATTGGTAACAAATCCCTTGAATAATATGAAACTGCATTTATGACAGTTTTTGGACAACCTGAAATATGCGGGTGGACTATTGTTTTGAATTTTACGTTGTGAGCTGTGTCCACAAAATATAGTTTTTTTTTTACGTATGTATGTAATTTTGAAAGGATAACATTGTACAAGGTACATCATGCATGATTAGCACAAATGAATAATGTTTTTTATATTAAATAAACGTATACGATAAGACGTCTTCAAACAACCATCAAAACTCAAGTCTGTCTGTAGATATTATTGCAACGTATATATTCATACACATCTTTAATTATGAGATATTCCCCGACGGACTCTGATGTCGCTGCACGCAGATGTTCGTTGATACAGAATATTCACAGCTGAAAAAGGATAATATAACTACAAACTAATCTGCTTGTAACTTACATAATATTAATCGGACAAAAGTGCTACTTTAAACCAATAAATATCTATCCTAAATATACATGTTTATAATAATTGGATATAGTTCCCTTCAACTTCATCAACCACAACTTCTAAAAGTTTTTGTACTACCTGTAATGTACGGATCGTATTTTGTTTTAATTTTTGCGTTCTGATGTTTGTGCCACTAAATTCTTTTTGTATTTTAACGTTTATATGTACTTTTAAAATTATAACATTGTTCGAGGTACATCATGCTTTATTACCCATAAGAATAGAGTTTCTAAAATTAGATACATACTTGATTAGTCGTCTTCAAACAAAGATTAAAACTCAAATTAGTCTAAATACTTCATTTCATCGTTTATAATCATACATATCTTTGTAACTGAGATATTCTTCAAATTACGAAGTGTTTGCAGTGCCCCGATGTTCGTTGATACAGAATAGTGAGCTACTCAGAGTTTAAATCATATAATATGTAAACACAACATTATGCCTGTAACTTTATCAATATTGAACGTACAATAGTGCTACTTTTTAATAAATATATATCTAACTATAATTTATATGTTTAAAGAAATTGGAAACATTTTACGTTATCATTATGAAACTCCATTTCTGTAAGTTTTTGGACGACCTGAAATATTTGGGTGTACTAATGTTTTGAATATTGTGTTGAGAGCTGTGACTACAAAAAACTGTTGTATTTTTACGTTTGTAAATAATTTTGAAAGGATAACATTGTTCGAGGTACATCATGCTAGATAGGCTCAAATGAATAGTATTTGTTTTATAAAACATGTATATGAAAAGACGTCTTTAGATAACCATCAAAACTAAAGTCTGTTTGTAGATATTATTGCACGTATATATTCACATACATCTTTAATTGTGAGATATTCCCCGACGAACTCTGAGGTCGCTGCACGCAGATGTTCGTTGTTACAGAATATTCACAGCTAAAAAGTATAATATAACAACAAACTAATTTGCTTGTAACTTACATAATATTAATCGGACCAAAGTGCTACTTTAAACCAATAAATATCTATCCAAAATATACATGTTTATAATAATTAGATATAGTTCCCTACAACTTCATGAACCACAACTTCTAAAAGTTTTTGTACTACCTGTAATGTACGGATCGTATTGTGTTCTGGTCTTTGTCCCACTAAATTCTTTTTTTATTTTAACGTTTATATGTATTTTTAAAACGATTACATTGTTCGAGGTACATCATGCTTCATTAACTCAAAAAAAATAGTGTTTCTTAAATAAAATATGTATATGATTAGACATCTACAAAGTACCATCAAAACTCAAATTTGTCTGAAAATTTAATTTCATCATATATAATCACACATATCTTTGTAACTGTGATATTCTTCAAAATACTGTGTGTTTGCTGTGCGCTGATATTAGTAGATACAGAATAGTAAGCTATTCAGAGTTTAAAACGCATATTATATTATCACAACATACTGCCTTTAACTAAAACAATATTAAACGGACAAAAATGCTACTTTAAAAAAATGTATATCTAACCATAATATATTTGTTTATTGATATTGCAAAAATTTCCCATCAACATTATGAATCTCCATTTCTGACAGTTTTTGTACGACCTGTAATATGCGGGTGAATTAATGTTTGGAAATTTTGCGTTGTGCGCTGTGTCCACAAAATACTATTAGTATTTTTTCGTTTGTATGTAATTTTGAACGGATAACATTGTTCGGGGTACGTCATTCTTGATTATATCAAATGAATAGTTTTATTAATATAAAACATGTATATGATAAGACGTCTTCAAACGACCATCAAAACTCTAGATTGTCTGTCGATAATATTGCATCGTATTTATTCACACACATCTTTATTTCAGCGATAATCACTGACGAACTCTGTGGTCGTTGCACGCCGATGTTCGTTGATACAAATTTGTGTAATATTCAGAGCCGAGAACGCATAATAAGACAACAAACTATTCTACTTGTAACTTACATAATAATAATAATCGGACAAAAGTCCTACTTTAGAGCAATTAATATGTAACCTAAATATATATGTTTATAATAATTTGAAATATTTACCTTCAACTTAATGAATCACTATAACTAACAATTATTGGACTACCTGTTATTAAGGTTTGACTAATGTTGGAATTTTGCGTACTGAGCCTTGTGTCACTAAATACTGTTTGTATTATCGCGTTTGTACGTATCTTTGCAAGGATGTCAATGTTCGATTAACATAATGCATTAATTCCTTAATAGAATTGTGTTTCTTTATATAAGACATGTATATATTAAAACGTCTTCAAACTATCTTCAAAACTAATGTATGTCTGTAGATAATATTGCAACGTATATATTCACACACATCTGTGTTTCTGTTATAACCCCCATCGAACTAAGTGGTCGTTGCACGCCAATGTTTGTTGATACAGAAATGTGAGCTATTCAGAGCAAAAAAAGCATAATTTGATAACACACTAATTTTTTTGTAACTTACATAAAATTAATCGGACAAAAGTAATACTTAAGAGCAATTAATATCTACCCTAAATATACATGTATATAATAATTTAAAATATTTCCCTTGAACTTTATGAACTACATCTTCTAACAGTTTTTGTACTACCTGTAATGTACGAAAGGTCTAAAGTTTTGATTTTTTGTTCTGATATTTGTGCCACTAAATTCTTATCACTAATGTACGTATCTTTGCAAGGATGACGATGTTCGATGAACATAATTCATTATTTCCTTAAAAGAATAGTGTTTTTAATATAATACATGTATATGATAGACGTCTTCAAACAACCTTCAAAATTCATGTCTATATGTTGATAACATTGCAACGTATATATTCACACACATCTGTGTTTCTGCTAGAATCCCCGACGAACTCTGTGGTCGCTGCACGCAGATTTTCGTTGATACAGAACTGTGTGCTATTCTGAGCTGCAAACGTTTAATATGACAACACATTAGTCTACTTGTAACTTACATAATATTAAACGGACAAAGGTGCTACTTTAGAGCAATTAATCTCTATTCTAAGTGCACATGTTTATAATAATTGGAACTATTTCCCTTCAACTTTATTAACAACAACTTCTAACAGTTTTTGTACTACCTGTAATGTACGGATGGTCTAATGTTTTGATTTTTGAGATCTGATATTTGTGCTACAAAATTCTGTTTGTATTTTAACGTTTATCTGTTATTTTAAAAGGATAACAATGTTCGAGGTATGTCAAGCTTTATTATCTCAAAATAAATGAGATTTTAATATAAAATATGTAAATGATAAGACGCCATCAAAAAACCATCTTAACTTAAATTTGTCAGTATATTTACATGCATCGTATATAATCACACATATCTTTGAAACTGAAATATTCTCAAACTTTCGGCGATGTTCGTTGTTAAATAATTGTGTGTTTTTCAGTGCTGAAAACGAGTAGAATGACAACACACTAATTTGAATGTAACTTAAATAATATTAAAAGGACAAAAGTGCTACTTTAAACAAATGTATATCTAACTCTAATGTATATGTTTATAAAAATTGGTAACATATCCCGTGAATATTATGAAACTCCATTTCCTACAGTTTTTGGACTACCTGAAATATGCGTTTTGACTAATGTTTTGAATTTTGCGTTGTGAGCTGTGTCCACAAAATACTGTTTGTATTTTTACGTATGTAAGTAATTTTGAAAGGATAACATTGTTCGAGGTACATCATGGTTAATTAGCTCAAATGAATAGTTTTTTATATATAAAATATATGTATTGGATAAGACGACTTCAAAAAAACCATCAAAACTAAAATTTGCCAGAAAATTTCATTGCTTCGTATATAATGACATATATCTTTGTAACTGAGATATTCTACAAAATACTATGTTGTTGATGTGCGCCCATGATCGTTGATACAGAATAGTGAAGTATTAAGAATTTAAAACGCATATTATGTTAACACAACATTCTGCTTGTAATTTAAACAATACTAATCGGACAAAAGTGCAACTTTAAACCAATGATATCAAACTTTAACGTGTATGTTTATAATAATTCGAAACAATTCCGTTCAACTTTATGAATCACCATTTCTGACTATTATTGGACGACCTGTTATGTACGGTTTAATAATTATAGAATTTTGCGTACTGAGCCGTGTGTCACTAAATTCTGTTTGTTTTTTCACGTTTGTACGTATCTTTGCAGAGATGACTATTTTCGATGAACATAATTCATTATTTCCTTGAAAGAATAATGTTTTTTTTTTATAAGACAAATATATGATAAGACGTCATCTAACAACCTTTAAAACAAATGTCTGTCTGTAGATAACATTGCAACTTATTTATTCACACACATCTTTGTTTCTGCACATCAACGTGCAGCGACCACAGAGTTCGTCGGGGATTATCGCAGAAACACACATGTGTGTGAATATATGCGATGCAATGTTAACTACAGACAGACATGAGTTTTGAAGGTTGTTTGAAGATGTCTTATCATATACATGTCTTATATTAAAAAACACT
Source organism: Zootermopsis nevadensis (assembly GCF_977971745.1). Classification (NCBI taxonomy): domain Eukaryota; kingdom Metazoa; phylum Arthropoda; class Insecta; order Blattodea; family Termopsidae; genus Zootermopsis; species Zootermopsis nevadensis. The sequence goes on along the minus strand of NW_028259149.1, from coordinate 842,623 downwards.
ATTTTTTTAAGGTTATAATGCATTATGTTCATCAAACTTCAATCATCCTTGCAAAGATACGTACAATAGTGAAAAGAATTTAGTGGCACAAAGATCAGAACGCAAAAATCGAAACATAATACCATCCATACATTACCGGTAGTACAAAAACTGTTAGAAGTTGTGGTTAATAAAGTTGAAGGAAAATATTTAAAATTATTATAAACATGTATTTTTAGGAAAGATATTATTTGCTCTAAAGTAACACTTATGTCCGATTAATATTAGGTACGTTACAAGCATATTAGTGTGTTGTCATATTATGCGTTTTTAGCTTTGAATAGCAACAAATCTGTATCAACGAAAATCGGCGTGCAGCGACCACAGAGTTCTTTGGGGATTATCGCAGAAACACAGACGTGTGTGAATATATACGTTGCAATGTTATCTACAGACAGACATGAGTTTTTAAGGTTGTTTGAAGACGTCTTATCATATACATGTCTAATATTAAAAACTCTATTCCTTTGTGCTAATCAAGCATGATGTACCTCGAACAATGTTATCCTTTTAAAATTACATACAAACGTAAAAATACAAAAAGTATTTTGTGGACAAAGCTCTCAACGCAAAATTCAAAACATTAGTCCACCCGAATAAATCAGAACGTCCAAAAACTGTCAGAAATGGAGTTTCATAATGTTGACGGTAAGTGTTACCAATTTTTTTAAACATATGTATTAGGGTTTGATATACATTTATTTATAGTAGCACTTTTGTCCTTTTAATATCATTTAAGATACAGGCAAATTAGACAGTTGTCATTCTACTCGATTTCAGCATTGATAAACTCATGTAGTTTTGAAAGGATAATATTGTTCGAGGTATATCATGCTTGATTAGCTCAAATGAATAATGTTTTTTATATAAAATACATGTATATGATAAGACGTCTTCAAACAACCATCAAAACTAAAGTCTGTCTGTAGATATTATTGCATTGTATATATTCACACACACCTTTATTTCTGCGAATTACCCGACTAACTCTGTGGTCGCTGCACGCCGATGTTCGTTGATACAGTGTTGTGTGCTATTTAGAGATGAATACGCATAATATGATAGCACAGTAATATGTTAGTATCTTATATAATATTAAACGAACAAAAGTGTTACTTTAAAGCAATTAATATCTATTCTAAATATACATGATTATAATAATTGTTAATATTTCCCTTCTACTTGATGAACTACAACTTCTAACAGTTTTTGTACTACCTGTAATGTACGGATCGTCTAATGTTTTGATTTTTGCTTTCTGATCTTTGTGCCACTAAATTAATTTTGTATTTTAACGTTTATTTGTTATTTTAAAAGGTTAACAATTTTCAAGGTATGTCAAGCTTTATTACCTCAAAAGAAATGAAATTTTAATATAAAATATGTATATGATAAGTTGTCATCAAAAACCATCAAAACACGTGTAAGTCTGTAGATAACATTGCAACGTATATATTCACACACATCTTTGTTTCTGCGATAAACCCCGACGAACTCTGTGGTCGCTGCACGCCAATGATCGTACATACAGAATAGTTAGCTATTCAGAGTTTAAAACGCATAATATCACATTACACTAATCTGCTTGTAACTTACATAATATTAATCGGACATAAGTGTTAATAGAGCAAATAATATCTTTCCTAAAAATACATGTTTATAATAATTGGATATAGTTCCCTACAACTTCATGAATAAAGACTCTAAAAGTTTTTGTACTACCTGTAATATACGGATCGTATTTCGATTTAATTTTTCCGTTCTGATCTTTGTGCCACTAAATTCGTTTTGTATTTTAACGTTTATATGTATTTTTATAATGATAACATTGTTCGAGGTACATCATGCTACATTACCTCAAAAGAATAGTGTTTTTAATATAAAATATGTATATGATGAGACGTCGCCAAACAACTTTCATAACTCAAATTTGTCTGTAAGTTTCATTTCATCGTATATAATCACACATATCTTAATAACTGAGATTAAGTTCTAAATACAATGTGGATGTTGTGCGCCGTTGTTCATTGATACTGAATAGTCAGCTATTAAGTGTTTAAAACGCATAATATGTTAACACTACATTCTTCCTGTTTGTTAAACAATAATAATCAGACAAAGGGCTACTTGATACGAATGATATCAAACCCTGAAGTATATGTTGATAATAATACGAAATAATCCCTTCAATTATCTGAATCAACATTTCTGACAATTATTGGAAGACCTGTTATGTACGGGTTTAATAATGTTTGAATTTTGCGTGTCTCACTAAAACTGATTGTATTTTTACGTTTGTACGTATCTTTGCAAAGACGACGATGTTCGATGAACATAATGCATTATTTCCATAAAAGATTATTTTTTTTCTATATAATACATGTATATGTTAAGACGTCTTCAAACAACCGTCAAAACTCATGTCTGTATGTAGATAATATTACATCGTATATATTCACCCACATCTGTGTTTCTGCGATAATCCCTGATGAACTATGTAGACGCTGCACGCCAATGATCGTTGATACAGAATAATTAGCTATTCAGAGTTTAAAACGCATAATATGACATTACACTAATCTGCTTGTAACTTACAAAATATTAATCGGACAAAAGAGCTGCTTTAGAACAATTAATATCTAACCTAAATATACATTTTATAATAATTTGAAATATTTCCCTTCAAGTTTACTTCTAACAGTTTTTGTCTTACCTGTAATTTACGGATGGTCTAATGTTTTGATTTTTGAGGTCTGATATTTGTGCCACTAAATTCTGTTTGTATTTTAACGTTTATATGTTAATTAAAAAGGATAACAATGTTCGATGTATGTCAAACTCTATTACCTCAAAAGAAAAGAGATTTTAATATAAAATATGTATATGATATGTTGTCATCAAGAAATCATCAAAGGTCAAATTTGTCAGTAATTTCATTGCATCGTATATAATCACACATATCTTTGTAACTGTAATATTCTCAAACGTTACATGTGGTCGCTGTTCGTCGATGTTCGTTGATACATAATTGTGATTTTTTCAGAGCTCAAAACTAGTTGAATGAGAACACATTAATTTGAATGTAACTAAAATAATATTAAAGGGACAAAATTGTTCCTTTAAATAAATGTATATCTAACCCTTAAGCATATGTTTATAAAAATTGGTAACAAATCCCGTGAATAATATGAAACTGCATTTCTGACAGTTTTTGGACAACCTGAAATATGTCTGTAGATAATATTGCATCGTATTTCTTCACACACATCTTTATTTCAGCGATAATCCCTGACGAACTCTGTGGTCGTTGCACGCCGATGTTCGTTTATACAAATTTGTGTACTATTCAGAGCCGAGAACGCATAATATGTCAACAAACTAATCTACTTGTAACATACATAATAATAATAATCGTTCTGATCTTTGTGCCACTAAATTCTTATCACTAATGTACGTATCTTTGCTAGGATGACGATGTTCGATGAACATAATTAATTATTTCCTTAAAAGAATAGTGTTTTTAATATAATACATGTGAATGATAGACGTCTTCAAAAAACCTTCAAAAATCATGTCTATATGTAGATAACATTGCAACGTATATATTCACAAACATCTGTGTTTCTGCTAGTATCCCCGACGAACTCTGTGGTCGCTGCACGCAGATTTTCGTTGATACAGAATTGTGTGCTATTCAGAGCTGCAAACGTTTAATTTGACAACACATTAATCTACTTGTAACTTACATAATATTAAACGGACAAAGGTGCTACTTTAGAGCAATTAATCTCTCTTCTAAGTGTACATGTTTATAATAATTATAACTATTTCCCTTCAACTTTATTAACAACAACTTCTAACAGTTTTTGTACTACCTGTAATGAACGGATGGTCTAATGTTTTGATTTTTGAGATCTGATATTTGTGCTACAAAATTCTGTTTGTATTTTAACGTTTATATGTTATTTTATAAGGATAACAATGTTCGAGGTATGTCAAGCTTTATTAGCTCAAAATAAATGAGATTTTAATATAAATTATGTAAATGATAAGACGCCATCAAAAAACCATCTTAACTTAAATTTGTCAGTATATTTACTTGCATCGTATATAATCACACATATCTTTGTAACTTAAATATTCTCAAACTTTCGGCGGTGTTCGTTGATACATAATTGTGACTTTATCTGTGCTGAAAACGAGTAGAATAACAACACACTAATTTGAATGTAACTTAAATAATATTAAAAGGACAAAAGTGCTACTTTAAACAAATGTATATCTAACTCTAATGTATATGTTTATAAAAATTGGTAACATATCCCGTGAATATTATGAAACTCCATTTCCTACAGTTTTTGGACTACCTGAAATATGCGTTTTGACTAATGTTTTGAATTTTGCGTTGTGAGCTGTGTCCACAAAATACTGTTTGTATTTTTACGTATGTAAGTAATTTTGAAAGGATAACATTGTTCGAGGTACATCATGGTTAATTAGCTCAAATGAATAGTTTTTTATATATAAAATATATGTATTGGATAAGACGACTTCAAAAATACCATCAAAACTAAAATTTGCCAGTAAATTTCATTGCTTCGTACATAATGACATATATCTTTGTAACTGAGATATTCTACAAAATACTATGTTGTTGATGTGCGCCAAAGATTGTTGATACAGAATAATGATCTATTAAGAGTTTAAAACAAATAATTTGTTAACACAACATTCTCCATGTAATTTAAACAATATTAATCGGACAAAAGTGCAACTTTAAACCAATGAAATCAAACGTTAACGTGTATGTTTATAATAATTCAAAACAATTCCGTTCAACTTTATGAATCACCATTTCTGACTATTATTGGAGGACCTGTTAAGTACGGTTTGACTAATGATAGAATTTTGCGTAATGAGCCGTGTGTCACTAAATTCTGTTTATTTTTTCACGTTTGTACGTATCTTTGCAAAGATGACGATTTTCGATGAACATAATGCATTATTTCCTTAAAAGAATAATGTTTTTTTTATAAGACATATATGATAAGACGTCTTCTAACAACCTTCAGAACAAATGTCTGTCTGTAGATAACATTGCAACTTAATTATTCACACACATCTTTGTTTCTGCGATAATCCCCGACGAACTCTGTGGTCGCTGCACGCAGATGTTCGTCTATACAGAATAGTTAGCAATTCAGAGTTTAAAACCAATAATATGTTAACACAACGTTCTGCCTGTAACTTAAACAATATTAATCGGACCAAAGTGCTACTTTAAACCAATGATATCAAATCGTAACGTATAAGTATATAATAATTCGAAACAATTCCATTCAACTTAATGAATCAAAATTTCTGACAATTATAGGATTACATGTTATGTACGGGTTGAAAATGTTTTGTATTTTGCGTTCTGATCTTTGATTCTCTAAATTCATTGTGGTTCATAAAGTTGAAGGGAATAATTTTTTTTATATTATATACATGTATATTAAGGATAGATATTAATTGCTCTAAAATAGCACCTTTGTCCGATTAATATTATGTAAGTTACAAGCAGATTAGTGTAATGTCATATTATGCGTTTTCAGCTCTGAATAGCTCACAATTCTGTATTTACGAAGATCAACGTGCAGCGACCACAGAGTTCGTCGGGGATTATCGCAGAAACACACATGTGTGTGAATATATACGATGCAATGTTATTTACAGACAGACATGAGTTATGACGGTTGTTTGAAGACGTCTTATCATATACATGTCTAATATGAAAAAACACTATTCTTTTAAGGAAATAATGCATTATGTTCATCAAACTTCGATCATCCTTGCAAAGATACGTACAATAGTGAAAAGAATTTAGTGGCACAAAGATCAGAACGCAAAAATCAAAACATAATACCATCCGTACATTACAGGTAGTACAAAAACTGTTAGAAGTTGTGGTTCATAAAGTTGAAGGGAAATATTTTAAATTATTATAAACATGTATATTTAGGGTAGATATTAATTGCTCTAAAGTATTACTTTTGTCCGATTAATATTATGTAAGTTACAAGAAGATTAGTGTGTTGTCAAATAATGCTTTTTTAGCTCTGAATAGCTCACATTTCTGTATCAACAAACATCGGCGTGCAACGACCACTTAGTTCGATGGGGTTTATAGCAGAAACACAGATATGTGTGAATATATGCGTTGCAATATTATCTACAGACAGACATGAGTTTTGAAGATCGTTTGAAGACGTTTTAATATATACATGTCTTATATAAATAAACACAATTCTATTAAGGAATTAATGCATTATGTTCATCAAACATTGACATCCTTGCAAAGATACGTACAAACGCGATAATACAAACAGTATTTAGTGACACAAGGCTCAGTACGCAAAATTCCAACATTAGTCAAACCTTAATAACAGATAGTCCAATAATTGTCAGTAATAGTGATTAATTAAGTTGAAGGTATATATTTCAAATTATTATAAACATATATATTTAGGTTACATATTAATTGCTATAAAGTAGGACTTTTGTCCGATTATTATTATTATGTATGTTACAAGTAGATTAGTTTGTTGTCATATTATGCGTTCTCAGCTCTGAATAGTAAACAAATTTGTATCAACGAACATCGGCGTGCAACGACCACAGAGTTCGTCAGGGATTATCGCTGAAATAAAGATGTGTGTGAAGAAATACGATGCAATATTATCTACAGACAATCTAGAGTTTTGATGGTTGTTTGAAGACGTCTTATCATATACATGTTTTATAATAATAAAACTATTCATTTGAGATAATCAAGAATGACGTACCCCGAACAATGTTATCCTTTCAAAATTACATACAAACGAAAAAATACTAATAGTATTTTGTGGATACAGCGCACAACGCAAAATTTCCAAACATTAGTTCACCCGCATATTTCAGGTCGTACAAAAACTGTCAGAAATGGAGATTCATAATGTTGATGGTAAATCTTTGCAATATCAATAAACAAATATATTATGGTTAGATATACATTTTTTTAAAGTAGCATTTTTGTCCGTTTAATATTGTTTTAGTTAAAGGCAGTATGTTGTGATAATATATTATGTGTTTTAAACTCTGAATAGCTTACTATTCTGTATCAACTAATATCAGCGCACAGCAAACACACAGTATTTTGAAGAATATCACAGTTACAAAGATATGTGTAATTATATATGATGAAATTATTTTTTCAGACAAATTTGAGTTTTGATGGTACTTTGCAGACGTCTAATCATATACTATGTTATTTAAGTAACACTATTTTTTTTGAGTTAATGAAGCATGATGTACCTCGAACAATGTAATCGTTTTAAAAATACATATTAACGTTAAAATAAAAAAAGAATTTAGTGGTACAAAGATCAAAACACAATACGATCTGTACATTACAGGTAGTACAAAAACTTTTAGAAGTTGTGGTTCATGAAGTTGTAGGGAACTATATCTAATTATTATAAACATGTATATTTTGAATAGATATTTATTGGTTTAAAGTAGCACTTTTGTCCGATTAATATTATGTAACTTACAAGCAGATTAGTTTGTTGTTATATTATACTTTTTAGCTGTGAATATTCTGTAACAACGAACATCTGCGTGCAGCGACCTCAGAGTTCGTCGGGGAATATCTCACAATTAAAGATGTATGTGAATATATACGTGCAATAATATCTACAAACAGACTTTTGTTTTGATGGTTATCTAAAGACGTCTTGTCATATACATGTTTTATATAACAAATACTATTCATTTGAGCCTATCTAGCATGATGTACCTCGAACAATGTTATCCTTTCAAAATTATTTACAAACGTAAAAATACAACAGTTACAAGCATATTAGTGTGTTGTCATATTATGCGTTTTTAGCTTTGAATAGCACACAAATCTGTATCAACGAAAATCGACGTACAGCGACCACAGTGTTCTTTGGGGATTATCGCAGAAACACAGACGTTTGTGAATATATACGTTGCAATGTTATCTACAGACAGACATGAGTTTTTAAGGTTGTTTGAAGACGTCTTATCATATACATGTCTAATATTAAAAACTCTATTCCTTTGTGTAATCAAGCATGATGTACATCGAACAATGTTATCCTTTCAAAATTACATACAAACGTAAAAATACAAAAAGTATTTAGTGGACTCAGCTCTCAACGCAAAATTCAAAACATTAGTCCACCCGCATATATCAGATCGTCCAAAAACTGTCAGAAATGGAGTTTCATAATGTTGACGGGAAGTGTTACCAATTTTTTTAAACATATTCATTAGGGTTTGATATACATTTATTTATAGTAGCACTTTTGTCCTTTTAATATTATTTAAAATACAGGCAAATTAGACAGTTGTCATTCTACTCGATTTCAGCATTGATAAACTGATGTAATTTTGAAAGGATAATATTGTTCGAGGTATATCATGCTTGATTAGCTCAAATGAATGTTTTTTTTATAAAATACATGTATATGATAAGACGTCTTCAAACAAACATAAAAACTAAAGTCTGTCTGTAGATGTTATTGCATTGTATATATTCACACACATCTTTATTTCTGCGAATATCCCCGACTAACTCTGTGGTCGCTGCTCGCCGATGTTCGTTGATACAGAGCTGTGTGCTATTTAGAGATGAAAACGCATAATATGACAGTACAGTAATATGTTAGTATTTTATATAATATTAATCGAACAATTAAAGCAATTAATGTCTATTCTAAATATACATGATTATAATAATTGTTAATATTTCCCTTCTACTTGATGAACTACAACTTCTAACAGTTTATGTACTACCTGTAATGTACGGATCGTCTAATGTTTTGATTTTTGCGTTCTGATTTTTGTGCCACTAATTTATCGGCTGCCACGTTTATTTAAAGACAAGTAATTTGCGACAAATGGAACGAAATTTCTTTTCGAAGAAGGGTTTCTGTTACGCAAAAGATTTCGAAGTATGAAAGAATCGGCTCTGAAAGTTGATATTATAAAAGTCTGATTTCTTTAAATATGACAGTGGAAAAGAATTTTTCAGAATGTCGGAAATGATAAGGAAAATCAAATTGGGAATGTGAGTTTTTTTCGTCAGGTAATAGCGATTAGCCCGTCTTCAGGAGTAAATATTTAGATATCATTAAACAATTCTTTTAAGTCGTTGGCGTGTCATTATAGTTATAAATTGTTATATTTTAATATAAAGTCACATAGTTTGTCATCTGTTAAAATTCCTTGTATACCTCTTGAAGTTTGACTAGATTTTACATGCACGTTGACAATATCTATGGAACGTCTTGTTTACTCGGCATTGTTACCTAGGAAAACGTGTAAGATCCATATCAACAATGTGTAAATATGGACCGACAACAATGGTAAGCTTGCGTGCATTGTTATGTTTCCTAGGAAACGTCGTCTGTTTACTCGGCATTGTTGTGTTTCGTTATTACCGTCAACAATCCACTTTTGTTATTGCGGTAAGAACTGAGCTGTGAATTGCTTGTAGAAGACGTGCGTCGTAGAGTAGATAATTTTGACATTACATTCATTGTATTTATTACTTAAATATAATTTAAATACAGAGACGTATTTACGTCAGATTCTCCGGAACCGTGGTTCCAATGTCAATTTTTGTTCAATGACTATTATGATTTTAATGCTTGAAAATTTCTAATGATTCTGATCATATTATATTTTGGACAGGATTCACATGGATCAGTACAGGGAGTCGTAGTGGATGCAGGTAGCTCAGGATAGAGTCCGGTGGCGGGCTTTTGTGAACGCGGTGATGAAAATTAGTGTTTGAAGAATAAAGTGCAACTATTATGTGAGTAGCGAGTGTGCTAATGCGGTGCTTGGCGGAGCCACTGTTGGACGAGCTCGCGGTACAGCGTCACCATCTGCCGGTCGGTGGAAGAACGAGGAGAACACTGCAGCCTAGACGAAAGGTAGGAAAGCCATAATATTATTTTGTATGACAGAAGCAGGACCTGATTTCCCGAGTCATGTTGATAATACCCGGGTCACCGAAGCGTTCAAAATCCAGTGTTTAAGAAATCCTTCCGATGTTAATGATTTGCTTGGTGTCACAAGAAGTTATTTTTGCTCAACTATTCATTCCTTATTTTAATAAAAACTATAATTTTTAATTGAAAAACAAGTTATCAACCTGCTGGTTAGTTGGTACGATATGTTATCGCTTTAGTCATATGCCACATTCGGCCGTGAAAGTCGATTAAAGGCATCCTCTGTGTTTGGTATAGAGCTACAAGGGCCGAACTGTGGTAGGGGAGACACGGCTTAGTTTTTGTGTACTTGTTTCTTGTTGCAGGAGTGGTCAGGTTTGTGTGTTTTGTTTTTGACGTAAATACGTCTATGAGGAAGGGTCATTCGGCCAAAAGTGAAAGGAAAAAGTGTAACTGCATTGTTATGTTACCTAGGAAACGTCAATTGTTTACTCGGCATTGTTGTTACTTAGGAAACTTCATCTGTTTATCAACAAATCGACAATAATGGTTACCTAGGAAACGTTACATTACTCGGCATTGTTCTTACATATAAGACGTTTCATTACATTACCTTACATTACATTAACTTACATTACATTACTTTACATTACATTACATTCAGCTACCACAGACCCATCTTAAGCGTAAGTAATTCAAGTTAAATAAACAAAGTCTTAATCAAACTTTACTCAATTGTAAAGCATGTATAAAGGAAATATTTAGAATAAAGCCAATATATAAACTTCCTTTCCGTATAGACGTATTTACGTCAAATTCTCCGGAACCGTCGTTCCACTGACAACTTTCTTTTTTGTTTTTTGTTTGTTGGGGCAACTGCGTCTTATCCGACAGGAACCGGAAGGGACAATGCGCAGAACTGAATTGCGCGTCGATTCAGTTAGTCCTGTCTTATTACAATTTTCGTTTTTATCTACGACATTGAGAGACAAATTCACCTCAAGTTTAATGTAAATGATGTTCTACTTTTTTGTGGCAATCGGGATGGATGTTTTCATAGGCCATCTTGAAACTAAAATTAATTTCACTTGAGTGATTTTTGTCATTTATTTTTCGGAGTGTAATATACGCGTTTTCTGTATATTTCTGTGAAAAACTTATTTTCACCCAAGAGAACACGTCGGTCCTACCGGCATCTCGCCACAGATGTTTATTTGGTTGGCAGTAATTTATATATAAGCCCAGTTGTCCTAATGCTCTGTCGCGTCGCACGAATCAATTGAGTCTGTAGTAAAGGTTTTGTCGTCAGTAGATTTATTTACGTAAATTGTTGGCCGGAAATCGACAGTTGGAATCCCAAAGAGGGAGGGTAACGTAAAATAAAGTTTAAGCAATGGATTTAAAGTCTGTAGACCAGAATTGACGGAGTCTTTGAATTGTAACAGAAAGCAATTGGTTTAAAATTCATTAATGAAACCGAATCCCATGCATTTTGTAAAATATTTCTGGAGCTGATGGCTACGAACAGTGAGCAACTGTGGATCCCGTTTACGAGGTGCGATCGGAAAGTTTCAAGACTTTGTCAATAGAGGGCGAACCGGATGTAGTACGAGCTTCTGCCGCTAGGGGGTGCGGCCTACATTCATAGTGAATCAGTGTGCCAGCCGGCATCATCGAATTAGCATTTGTTTCTTAGTTACGGGCGTTTTGGTAGTGCATTACACCGACCCTCCTACGATTTCGGAATGGCGTGTGCATCAAATTTTGCCAAAGACTCGCCAAAACGGCTACGGAAATCTATGAAATGCTAAAGCAAGCATTTGGGGAGTCCGCAATGGGTCGTGCACAAACTTTTGTGTGGCATTCACGTTTTAAAAATGGCCGAACCTCTGTCGATGATGACGAGCGTTCTGGACGACCATCTTCGAGCACAACGCCCGAAAATGTTACGAAGATTCGGCAGGCCATTCACGAAGATCGACGTCGTACCATCAACGACTTGTGCGACATGTTGGGATAGGCTATGGGACCTGTCAGCTGATTCTAAAGGAAGAACTCCACATGCGACGCATCATGACAACGCGCCAGCGCACACCGCCCTCAAAGTTCGGCAGTTTTTGGCCTCAAACACCATGGCCGTCATCCCGCACCCTCCTTATTCGCCGTGTGACTTCTTCCTCTTCCCAAAGATGAAAATTCAGCTAAAGAGAAGGAGATTTGAGACGATAGAAGAGATTCAGGCAGAATCGCAGATGGTGCTTGACAGGCTGACAAAGAAAGATTTCCAGGGATGCTTCCAGGCTTGGCAGCGGCGCTGGGATCGTTGTGTTCACTCCCAGGGGAACTACTTCGAGGGTGATGGATGAATTTAATACCTGAGATAAGTGTACGGGTTTTTATAGGCGTAGTCTTAAAACTTTCTGATCGCACCTCGTGGATGTCTTAAATGATAAAATGCTGAAAAAGGTCTCAGTTTGAATGTGTGGCCCATCCACGAAATCAAACCGTTGTGTGGTCTTCTTAGAAGGGTAATGTGAGAACTGATGACTAAAGAGGCAAGAACATAATTCTTTTGGTATGGCGGACCAGTCACGGAATCCTGATGCCTCCGGTAGAGGATTTTTGATATTACATTCGACATCGAATTTTGTAACTTGCAGCGATAAGAGGTTTTCCGTCACGTGTTCCAATTCGTGTAAGAGGTGAAGACGGCAGGGCGTGATCATGTCTAATATTTGTGCTTTCTTCACAGAGAGAGATGGACTTAGACTGAGAAACAAAAATTCTACTAAAAATTGGTGAACTTTTAACGAGGTCTCTGACCATCTTCAGCGTGTCGATGAACGGATGAAAGAAAATTAATTATTGAGACAAGAAGTACATATTATTCGTTTAGGAAAAGCAAAGAAAGAAATTTGAAGAGAAATGCTGTGAGCACATTAAACGACTTCCAAGTGATCGAATTTCTGATAAATTGTTCGAGTATTATCTGAAAGGAGAAACGATGAGAGGGCGAAGGTTTAAGATGAGCCTGAAGTGATGAAAATTTTTCGAGGTGATGGTAGAATACCGGAATGGAATTCGATGGCGGTTCTTAAGGCATATACGTTTCTGACGTAAAAGAGAGCTGAAGATTTGAGAATAGGTTTGCAAAGTGTGTCCGAAACGACCTACAACATTTTCGAGAATTTATCTATTGAAACGCAAAACCTGTTTGAATAGCACACGTTGAATACAAAAACATGTTCAAAAGGTCGTCAACGTAAAGAAAGTTATACAAACCAAACATTGGTAATGAACGTACCACAAACGAACGCGAGGTAATTGGAGGTTGCGTTAGAAATTTAGGTTGGCAACCACAGATTGGGGCGGGGAGGGGCCCCAATCCTTACATTCTAATATTAACGTACGTCGCACCGAAGGGGCCCATGCAGTTTAAGCGGTGCCACCTAGGTGCGTGGCCTGCGGGGACGCTCACCCATCCGGGTCGTGTGCCACCCCCAAGCAGCAGCTTAAGTGCTGCAGCTGCGGGGGCAACCACACTGCGAACTATAGAGGTTGCAGAAAGTGGAAGGAAGCCAAGGCGGCCGCTGCGCAGCGTGCGAAAGGGGATCGCGGCAGAAAGGACGGCGTCTCCACGCGCCTGCCAGCGCCCAAATCGGCGCCAGCTAAGCCTTCCCTCGAACAGGAAAACCTGGGCCCTGGCTGGAATCACGTGGTCCGTGGTGGCCGCGTCGTCAAAGCTGCGGCCATGAAGAACCCCGCCCCAACGCCATCCGGCGCCATTGCACGGACTGAGCGGCAGGCTGTCTCTAAGGGCGGCCGTGCCAATCCCGCTCGTCCTGTGGTGCCGGTGGCAAATCCCACTGCACCTGCTCCCAAGAAGACTGACCCCACCCCACCCAAGGGCCAGTCCCCGCTCCAGGGCATCTCAGATCTCCTGGAGAACATCCCAACACATGCCTGCGTCGAGATGACACGCCGTCTCCTCGCCTCTGTCACTTCCCTCCCACCCGGCGGGTCTCGTCCGCGAGCCCTCCTCAAAACCGTTCTTCTCTTCATAGACGAGAATGACTGCACGACCTAGAGGACACGGAGGTAAGGCCTTGCGGCTGGCTTACTGGAACGCCGACGGTGTTCGCGGCAGGAAGTTGGAGCTGGAGCAGTTCCTCGGTGACCACGGAGTCGATGTTTGCCTCCTGAACGAGACGCACCTCACGTCGGGTCGGGCCTTTAGGTTCGCGAACTACGTTTGCCACCGTACGGACCGCCCGACGCTGGGGGGCGGCACAGCGATCCTTGTCCCCAGGGGCATTGATCATTACCCTGTGCCGGTCTCGGGTCTGCAGCAACTGGAAGCAACCGCCAATCACCTGGTGCTGGCAACCAGGAAAGTCAAGCTCGTGGCGGCATACCTCGCACCCACCCGGCCATGGATTGAGTCGGACTAAACCGAGTGCTTGAGCGGGGGTTTCCCGGTCCTCTTGGCTGGTGACCTTAACGCGAAGCACAGGGACTGGAAATCTAGGCTGATTTCTGCTAGGGGCTCGCTCCTGCGTGATTACGCCAACAGAAATTCCTGCTTGATCTACGGGCCGGACTCCCGAACCACGGCTCCCTACACACACAACGCAGTTTGAATGGTCGTGCCACCGCCACGAAGAATCCCCGTTAGTGTTGGCATAATTTCCGTTTTTAGTTTAAGATCGTGTACCATTTCCATCAATGCGTTTCATACGCAGGAATGGTGTCACCTAGCAAGGGACTATGCCTCCGCCCTTAGTTAGCTATTTGGTTGGTTGGTTGCACTTACGGAAGATTTTCCAAAAAATGAAATTTGAGAAGTTCAATGGAGGTTGCATTAGAAATTTAGGTTGGCAATCACAGGTTGGGGCGGGGTGGGGCCCCAATCACTACGTCCTAAAATCAGTAATGTAATTGTGTAAAGGTGAACTACGTTGTATTAAATTTACGTTTCAGAATCAATTTCATGTTACAATTAAGAATTTAATATCGATCCACTGCAACAGTACTTTTGCGATTGTATGCTTTTGTGTATGGAACGACACCTTCAGACCTAATTGCGGTAGTAGTCAGTAACTCAAATTTGTTTTGTAATGAATATGAGGAAATTCGTTCTTTGGTGTCCTCCGTGTGAGTGTGATCGTTTTTGATGTTGTATGGGCTCATTTGCAAATGCTTACAGTCGCCGATGATGACGTTGAGAGGAGCGACATTCTTCTCAGTTTCTACATACTATTCATGTGCCACTTTAGCACCGAGGGATATACGTATCTAAGCTAGATGATGTGGAATTTATCGACAGGTCTTTTAAAACATGCTTGGATTTAAACTGGGAAGTTTCTCCTGTGTATAATTTGAATGTGCGTTTTTGCTGACGTCAGAAGCCTGGAACCACCGTTAGAAGTCTCGTTATCTCGTGTCGTTAATGCAAACACCAAGTTGTAAATTTGTGGCGAAGAACAAATTGTAAGTTTCGAGCTGTATATTTACACGGCTAGTTTAAATGAATGTTGATCGTGATCGTCTTAAAGAAATTTTATCATCTAATATGAGTATTTATCTTAAATTGCTTGCAGCAAATTCTACGGTTTGAAGTGTTTCATTCAGATTTTGACAAATTGATGCGTGTGGAATTGTTTAAGTTGTCGGGGATGGCACATATTTCCGATGATAAAGAGACGCTTTGGGTCCAGAGAAGGTAAACCGCAATCGGTTAGCAATGTTCGAATGTTTCTGATCTCGAAGAAGCTGAGTAGAAGGAGATGGAAGATTATCTCATCGGGAGTGGTATTGGCCTTTGTCGGGGTCTTCGCTTCGGGAGTTCTAATGTTTGGGGGCCCACGACATATGAACTGTGGAGAAACACAAGTCGCACATTTTTATTCTCGGCATTCGGTTATGTTAGTACAATCTTTTAAAGAATTTTTCTAATGGCGTAAATTCTGGGGTTGTTTTACCACTCATTTAACCGCGGATGGGGGATCAGTTGCAGGGATCCGTGTAATCCATTAAGCACTTGTTAACTTTCGCTTGTCAAGAAAGTTAATGTTTATTAAGTACATGCAGAAATGGACATACTCGTAATGCATTCTTTTTTCGTTTGTTACGACGGATTACCTGAATAGTTTTATTCGATATTTAACTGTCAAGTCATATTTTGTAAATGAATACGTAAAAAGCCGACAGCTGACATCTACTATGAACATTTTGTGATCCTACTTTAGATGTTTCCCATTCCAAAATGCTGGAAGTTCGGATATGTGTCCCATTCGGGCAAATTGATTTTGTTATTTTCGGGATAAAGTGATTTTGAAATTTGTATTTAATTTTTCGAAATTTTGTTTTTAATTTTGGAAACTTTTGGAAATTACATTTTTATGTGAATTAGGCATATTCCTGTAATTACAAGAAATTGAAACCTGTCATCTTTATGGAGTAGGCCCACGTGTGCACAGAATAGACAGGCTGAGGGAAGAATCCATTTCATCCGTCTGGGTTCGAACGTAGATGGTCCACTCACCTTAATAATTACTTCCGCTGGCTGACATAATTACTTCGACTCGTGTGAAGGCTAAAGTTGCTTTTACATGAATCAAATTAAAACTGGAAATTTTTCAGATTTTTGAATCATATCTTCAAATGTATTGGATGCTCGCGGGTACCAGATCCAATGTACATATAGACACTAAATGACGAATCCATTGCTGCTGTAGGAGTTCGAGCCCTTTTCGTCTATTCATCGTAATCTGACACCCCTCCGAATGAGCTGAATTTGATGGTACCTTTGAAAGGCTGTGTGATTCGTATATCGTGAAGTATAAATGAAATTACTAATCACATTTTTTTTATATTATTTTAATTCAAAATTCCTTAAAATTTAAGTATATAAGAATTATGATAATGGTAATTTTTCAGATATATGACACCCTTGCACCAACGTATTGGATGGTCACGGGTCCCGAGATCCGGTGCACATGTAGAGGCTGCCCCTGTAGATATTCGAGGATCGATCCTTCGTTAAGCGTAATCGGACATTACACCGAATCAGCTATATTTGATTGAATCGCTGTTATAAGAACTACGAAAAGTTTTAACGACTTTGGTTCATATCTACTTACGGATGATTTTCCAGAAAAGGAATTTTGAGAAGCTTTATTATATGAATTATTTAATTTGATACTGCTTTGTAGAACTTAACTCCATATGAAATACGCTAATTTTTATAATTTTTCAGATATTTGAGTCGTATGAAAAAAATATTGGATGCTCTCAGATCCCCTGAACCCTTGTAAATTTGAAGGCTGAGGGAGGAATCCATTGGCCTTGCAGGTTTTCGAGGGTGTTTCGTCGATTCAGTGAAATAAACACAATTCCGACTGAAATGTGTTGGATCAACCTGTTGGAAGGCTGTGGGATATGTATATCTTTGTATTTACATTGATGTGGCTCTTATCTAATTTAGGATGGTTTTACAAAACAAATATCTTTGTGAAACTTTAGGTATTTTTAATTTTTATTTTGAAAATAACCGGTAGTTCTATCTTTTATTTGAATTATGCAAATATTGCTAATTTTCCAGATATTTTAAAGATATTTACCAATGTTTGGGATGCTGATCCGCTGTACATATAGAGGCAGGGGGAGGAAACTTTCATCCTGTGGGTGTTCGACAACCTTTCGTCCCGCCAGCGTAATCGGACTCCACACCGACTGTACCATATTTGGTAGGGTACTTGGAAATTGGAGGTTGCATTAGAAATTTAGGTTGGCAACCACAGATTGGGGCGGGGTGGGGCCCCAATCATTACGTTCTAATATTAATCATGCAATTGTGTGATGATGAGATAGTCAGAGTGATTGGTGAGGAGGAGAATATTCTTCGCGGATTGAGAGAACTCTTCGAGCACCGGAACGTTGTATTTACTCTCTGCGAATGGACAAGAAGGAATTGGTCTTTCACAGGGGCCACTTCACCGAGCTTTCCCAGGCCGTCCTGAGGAAGCTGAAGGCGGATATCATCGCTGAGAGAAGACTAGAAACCGTGAATTCCGCCGCTGACAAAGGGTTGGGCGATCGTCTCACTGGCCAGTCCAGTTAGCTCAAGCAGGTCTGAAACGTATGGTGGGATGTGGGTTGGTTCGTGTCTCCCACAATGCACCGAGAGCCACCGCGGACTTGGACTCGTCCGACTCGGGCTGTTCGATGGAACGTGCCACTTGGCGCCCGGCGCCAGGGCTAATATTCGGAGCCGGGTCCCCGCATCTGACCGCCCAGTCGAAGTCTCTCTTCGCCCAAGGCGTGGATAAACTCACTGCCTCCACGGGCGATCACGTCGATGCCAGCGGCCGGCAACTTAACCATGCTGAGGTCATCGCGGCGTGCATCGAGGTAGTGGCCGGGCGACCCGTTAAATGGGCGGCCGCTGAGGTGGATTCCTCGTACCGCTGAGCTGAGGGTAAATATGCGAGGGACAAGAAGGCGCCGCAGAATTCCCCCCGTGTCCATTTTCCCCGGAGAGGAGAGAGGCGCCGCGTTGAAACCACCGAGCGGGACGGTGAAGCCCCTAGCCACGAGACCCGGTTCCCAGCCGGGATTCGCTTCCACGACGGAGGAGACACTGAGGCGCAGGTCTTCCGGGACTTCCGATGACTTGTCTGCAGCTACGTTCTGACTATGTTCAAGACAAAGAGTATAGGTGAAATTTTCTTTAATCCCCTTATTTACGTATAGTGATTTCTGTGAACGAATCCTTACGTATGAAGCTAAGAACGCGCTTACATAACCTTAGTCACTATCAGATTCTCGCCATAAAAATATTTCTACACTCATTTTGTGCATTTCTTAGTCTTATGACGTATTTGTGCACATATAGGCACCAGTTAGAAAACATAAAGGAACGTTTTTATGCATAATTCCTTGCTTAGGCATGTGAACGTGTGGCCAGCAGTCAAGCTAGTCGGCTTTGGCTCTCTGGAGCTGTTACGCCACGGATTTACTTTCGTTTGAGTACTGAAGGCTAGTGTTTCTTGTGGGAGTGAGTGATATTCATGATTTTTATTTCACTGAACATACCGAAAATGTTGATTTCATTAGATTTTACAGTTGGAACACAGTTAATATGTCTTTACTTGAAGTTGTCGTTAAATGAAATTTCATAATAATTTTGAACTGAGAGTAGTAAAGTATTTTATTCTATTATTATTATTATTAGTGTTCTGTCTGACGACAGGTCCATATGAACAGGATCCTTCCATCCTTTTCTCGGACTGGGACCTGTTCATATACGTTCTTGGCAGATGATCCAGAAGTGGTTTACCATTGCCTTCTTCTGTGTGTGAATGGAGTAATTGTTGGGATGCCACGGAGGAAAACTCCGTGTTGCCTAGACCACGGCCTTGTCCAACACAAGTTATAAATTAAAATTAAGACCATTTTTAATTTTCAATTATATAAAATTGTGAAATGTTAATTATCTTTAGTTTTTTAAGGATACGACCGAAACCTCAACTTTGAAAGCTGAATAAGAAGAATAAGTGGTTAGAAAATGTGTCAGACTTGAAGTAAATCAGTGATAATTTGCTGTGATATTTAGTTATTATTGTATTTATTTTAGTTGTATTAATTTGACTGATTTTTAGAATTGGAGAAATAACAATGATTGATGAAGACCTGAAATGTAATATGTTATGAATTTTTGTTAAAGAGAGGAAACATGAGATTTTTTATATAATTTTTATGTAACAAACCAGAAAGACTGTCATATGCTAATGAAATGTTAATTATAATATTCTTCAGGGAACTGAATTAGACCTGTGTTGAAAATACAGTACGAAAGTTTTGTAATAAATATTATTCCTGTCCTTAAGTATACTAGATATGAACGGCTACTGTGAATGTACTGTATAAGCCATAATGACATCCGATAATGGATGGTCCTCCAGAATGTGTGTTGAGTTATCAACTAATCAACTCGTCAGAATAAAAGACCAGCATAATACAGAAAGATTAAAAGTTTCATTGGCTCTTGTGAACATGGCAATGAACTTTTGGTTTACATAAAAGGGAATTTTTTTGTTAGCTGAGCGACTGTTAGCTTATCAAGGACACTTCTATGTATGTAGTTATAATCACATAATTAATGTAACCTATATGTCAGAGAATTTGTTGTTTTACCCATTATAGTGTAATCATTGGGACGACAGCTTCGTATTCGGTTCGAATCCCGTCAGAGAATTGTAGGTTTTATCGTCAGTATATACGCAGACTATTTATTCCGCCATGTTTCCTGTCTTTATAAAAGTGTATTTACATTTTTATTTCACGGTAATTAAACATAATAAAATTGCGAAGGCAGAACCACAACTTTTTTGAGACACCCGGATTCCCGAAACGTTGAATTTCTTCCCCGATTTAACGCCTCTGAACACCCAACATGTTATCACAATGTTAAAGTATGCGCTTTATAACCTGCAATTCAGTTTTTCAGACGTGGCCACTGAGCGGCGCTTGAGTCAAAGAGTAGGAAGAGTTTAAAATCAGGTTCAGTGGGTTAGTAAGGTAGTTTAGGTTTAAATGAATTAACCCACACGCACCTTCAATTCCTTGTAGCCTTCTATTGGACTCGTCCATATCTGCAGCGCCTCGTGCTTACAGCGGCCGCGTCTCAGAAGTTGAATTGTACTGTGGGATGTCGGACTTTCGTGCCTTTCTAATCTAGCATCGGAAGTTATCAAATAGGCTGTGCATTATGCCATCTTGGGTTATGTGGATATTACACGATCATACCTTGATGAAAACGGAATTCATGGGGTGTGTTTGAAGTATGTCTGACTGACGTCCATATTTTACAAATTTTAATTCGTGCATGTGATGGTCAGTGTGAAGAGTATTATAAGTGGAAATAATTGTAAACACTACATGAAGCTACTGCGTGCAAGGTAAGGTTAGAATTCTAACCAACATACTATGGTTAATATGCTTAAAATAATTTATGTTGACGAAATACTCGAAGTGAGGTTTCAGGTTTGTATGGCATCGGGAATAAAAATAACTTGTGGGATATTGCGTCGTGTATTATCGTAGAAGTTTGCCGATTTTATAGAGGTTAGTACAGATTCCATCCATCATCAGAGCGATGAAGTCCCAGGAGGATGTCATCTTCAAAGTACTCGAATTCTGAAATTAATTACTGAGCTCGTCTTGTCAAGCACATTTGCACAAAACTCATGCTGTTGGACATCGTATGTATCTGTAGCGGGGGGGGGGGGGGGTGGATTTATATTATACCATTTACGAGCTGCTCCATTCAACAAGTGAGATTCCTTCACTGACTCTAAACGACACAAGAGTTAAAGAGGTCTCTGTATTGTGGTTGGTTACATAATAACAACATAGTATCGGGACGATGATGGTCGCCGTGGACAATTTACGGAAGTTGCAGAACGATTAGTTTGTCTCATACGTAGAAGAGAGGGTTAAAAACTGCCCGACAAATTAATGGCTTTCTGCTAAACGTGCACAGCTGTCTCTAAAGCGCGACAGCCATATTACCTTTCCGTCTATGTAAGTTTTGTTGGTTAGACTTATAGAAATAAGATTGTCAATTTAAAATAAGCATTAATAAAACTGATTGAACTTAAGTGCTTATGTATGAGCAGGCCTATATAGGTTTAAAGTTTTGTGGTCTCAATCCGTGGCTCACAGTAGTTTGGAGGTTGTGTGTTCCTTCATAAAAAAGGTGACAGTGGAACGACGGTTCCGGAGAATTTGACGTAAATACGTCTATACGGAAAGGAAGTTTATATATTGGCTTTATTCTAAATATTTCCTTTATACATGCTTTACAATTGAGACAAGTTTGATTAAGACTTTGCTTATTTAACCTGAATTAGTTACGCTTAAGATGGGTCTGTGGTAGATGAATGTAATGTAATGTAAAGTAATGTAATATAAGGTAAGGTAAAGTATTGAAATGTAAGGTAAGGTAATGTAATGTAAGGTAATGTAATGTAAAGTAATGTAATATAAGGTAAGGTAAGGTAAGTTAATGTAAGGTAAAGTAATGTAAGGTAATGTAATGTAAAGTAATGTAATGTAAGGTAATGTAATGTAATGTTTCCTAGATAACAATAATGCCGTGTAAACAGGTGACGTTTCGTAGGTAACATAACAATGGAGTTACACTTTTTCGTTTCACTTTTTGCCGAATGACACTGACCCTAAAATATAGACGTATTTACGTCAAAAAAAATTCAAAATTTTCTAGCCGTAATTTGGTCAATCCAACTCCACTCGGTTAAAATCACCGCTCTTTCGTCTCACTTTTCACAGCCATTATATAGGCCTATCTCATTCTATACTATATTTATAAGTAGTTTGCATGCCATCGCTAAACATTCTGAGAACAAATAGCATTTGTTAGGACACACTGTCGAAATCAGGCCAGAGGGTTGTCACGTCGACTTTAATTCATCTAGGCCGTCATGTTGGCTGTTAGTAAGGTTAGTTATAATCAGGGCTCGATTTGATGATAGGCCTCTGATTCTCTCATAGTTTGTGTCTTTGTAGGGCTTAATATTCATGTTATAAGAGATTTCGTCCTGCAAGTTTTATCTTACATCCAACAGGTCTGACGGCTCCATAGGCGAAGATTTTGGTTAATTTTATTTTAGTTTTTGGGGATTTGATAACGTACTGCACTTATACGAGGTGCGATCAGAAAGTTTCAAGACTGCGCCTATAAAAACCCGTACACTTATCTCAGGTATTAAATTCATCCATCACCCTCGAAGTAGTTCCCCTGGGAGTGAACACAACGATCCCAGCGCCGCTGCCAAGCCTGGAAGCATCCCTGGCAATCTTTCTTTGTCAGCCTGTCAAGCACCATCTGCGATTCTGCCTTTAGCTGAATTTTCATCTTTGGGAAGAGGAAGAAGTCACACGGAGCTTAGAAAGGAAGTTGGGGTCGGTTCTTGCAAGATCTTTGAGCTCCTGACAAACGAGAATTCGATTCTGCTTCTGGTTCTCAGACAGGAGCCTTGGCGTCGCATGTGGAGTTCTTCCTTTAGAATCAGCTGACAGGTCCCATAGCCTATCCCAACAATGTCGCACAAGTCGTTGATGGTACGACGTCGATCGTCGTGAATGGCCTGCCGTATCTTCGTAACATTTTCGGGCGTTGTGCTCGAAGATGGTCGTCCAGAACGCTCGTCATCATCGACAGAGGTTCGGCCATTTTTAAAACGTGAATGCCACACAAAAGTTTGTGCACGACCAATTGCGGACTCCCCAAATGCTTGCTTTAGCATTTCATAGGTTTCCGTAGCCGTTTTGGCGAGTCTTTGGCAAAATTTGATGCACACGCCATTCCGAAATCGCAGGAGGGTCGGTGTAATGCACTACCAAAACACCCGTAACTAAGAAACAAATGCTAATTCGATGATGCCGGCTGGCACACTGATTCACTATGAATGTAGGCCGCACCCCCTAGCGGCAGAAGCTCGTACTACATCCGGTTCGCCCTCTATTGACAAAGTCTGGAAACTTTCTGATCGCACCTCGTACCTACAAGCCTATTTACAGTTAGATTTAGTTCGCTTGCTGTGTATCAGCACATGTTTCGAAACGTCACTAGATTACACACAATCGTGTTCAGTGTCAACACATGACGAGGCAGGACGTGAGAGAATGTTTAATTTTTTTTGGTTTAGTGTGTCGGTCTTATTATATATTAACATCATCATCTTCGTTTCTGACCGTGGCATAGAATGACTGTGTTAGGGTTAGTGTCCTAACAATTTATAAGGTAGGCTTAAGCTTCTATGTGGATTTACGACAAAATATAAACTGATTGAATAATTTTTTTTAGATTTCTCACTGCATACTTCGTTGTATTGTGTAATTTGTGAATTTTAGTGTATTTATAGATTATCGTGTACGTTCCGAATACAATATTAAGGACACGAACGTCGGTGCCGAGTGGTTAGCACTTTATATTCGGGAGACCCTGGTTTCATATTACGAACCGGAGACTGGCTATCCATACTGAGATTTTTGTGTTTTTCCTCAGTCCCTCCAGGATAATGACGGGGTAGTACTTCAAATTACTTCACGTTTCCTTCTTCTGTTAATCGTCCTACATCCTACATCCTAATAATTAGCATAAGTTGTCTTTTCAAACGTTATTATAATAGTGGTGATATTGAACGTAAGGCCTTGTACGAACATTAATGTGTTTGAGAACTTTAACGATTTTACGTGATCAAACGACAAACACGGACATGCACACGTAGAAAAATGGATGCCACTGGCTTTATGATTTATGTAGTGTAAAAATGCTCATACCGTCACTTCTGTAATGTGAATTACTGGTTTAGAAGTTATTAATCTTCTCTTACTTATCTTCTCAGTTCTTGTTCAGAATAAAACAGGCCCATTTATATATAAGAAGGTTAGGTTAGGTTAGGTTAGGTTAGGTTAGTTATTTATATAATTAGCCTACGCGAAGTTAAGATTACTTATTTATTTTATTTAGTGTTCTGTCTGACGACAGGTCCATATGAACAGGATCCTTCCATCCTTTTCTCGGACTGGGACCTGTTCATATACGTTCTTGGCAGATCATCCAGAAGTGGTTTGCCATTGCCTTCTTCTGTGTGTGAATGGAGTAATTGTTGGGATGCCACGGAGTAAAACTCCGTGTTGCCTAGACCACGGCCTTGCCCAACACAAGTTATAAATCCGGTCACCGCCGGGAATCGAACCCGAGACCCCAGTATTACAAGGCCAGCGTTCTAACCGCTAGACCACCGTGGAGCTTACTGAAATACAAATTAAATATTATCCAAATAAGCCTGTGGCTTGGTTATTTTATATTCGAGAAAAAACTTCCCCTGTCTAATATAACCTACCATGTTCTTTTAAGGAGGTTATTTAAATAAAACCTTGTAATTTAATTTGCGAGATTAATCAGTTGTAGGCCTATTTCTTGCCGATACATTATGTATTTAGTGATGATGTGCAGGTCGTCTAGGATCTAGAGTCTAAAGTACGTCTCACTGAAAAGTTTTCTTCAAGAATAGCTTCGACCTGTACCCATGTCTATCGTTCCGTTCTAGCTAACAACCTATCTTTGGCATCGCCTGTGATTTTAGATTCAATAAATTTTAAAAGTAATTGTTGTTTGTTTGGATCGAAGCTTCGACTCCCTCAATAAATTCACGCAAGCGTTTAGAGTTACCATCAAATGTACGAGGAATGTAATTATTATCCTGATTTTTTTTCCAAATCACCAATTTCATCTGCCATTATGGTTGAACTAACCTATTATAGGTGTAGGGTGATTG
Source organism: Zootermopsis nevadensis (assembly GCF_977971745.1). NCBI lineage: Eukaryota > Metazoa > Arthropoda > Insecta > Blattodea > Termopsidae > Zootermopsis > Zootermopsis nevadensis. The sequence continues at coordinate 817,209 of NW_028259149.1, read as the reverse complement.
AAGATGCACAGTTCGGGCTTCCAGTGATGGCTTCTCAGCTCCCCTCAGGGTAGAAGTCCCTCTCGTGGTGCAGGCTGCCAACGTCTATCACCAAAGATGTCCCTCGGGCTAATCTAGGTCTGCTGATAATGGCCTCCAATCACGGAATTGGCTTCAACAGTTGGTGAACAGGTACCACGGCGCCGCGTGGATTCCTCCGGAGCGTTGTTCCCTCGGGAAAGGCTTCGTCCACCTCGGTACAGACTCAAAGTCCCTCCGGCCTAGTCAACTGCTGAAAATTCTGGAAGTCGGTAAAGTAGCTCTCCTCTATCCCACCGCTGCCACCATGAAATGTCTTGTGAATTCAATTGCTTGTTCAACCGTGAATATTGATCATCGAACAAGTCTTTCAGTTGGGAAATTCTTTGGTTCGGAGCGGAACTAAGTCCGGCTCAAGGAGAGTTAGAGGTGACTTCTTAACTTCCAAAAACACAACTCCAATTGAAGAAGGATTTATTAAACGGATATTAATGTAGTGCCCAGAGGCACTTACAGAATGTCATGTTGAAAGCGATCCAAATATACAAAAAAATGAATGAATCTTATATTACGCTCAACATGAGTATTCATAACGCTCGTCTTAGGCGTTGGTCAAAGGAGTGGGGGCTGTAGCAATATGCACGTGGTGGTGACACGTGAGAGTTGCACAAAGACATTTAGTTCGTACCACTTGCTGACAACTCCAAGCATGTGTGCACTTTTGTGTCAGGCAGCCTTTGTTCTCCTCGATTAGTCATAACCTAAGAATCGAGCCACATAATGTTATAATACAATAAAATTTACACTTTTAATTATACTTTCTTATGTCTCTGATTACATCTCAATGACTATTAGCGTTCCTCATTCCCTTTAACTGCTTCCCGCAGGAACAAAGAAAAGCATGTTTTATTGGTTCAATCTGAATGGAGTTCCCACAGTTAACACAAGTGCCGCTGTACATCACCAAGCTTCGCTGACCTTGAAACATAAGATCATACAGTCGAAAATTTACCACCTCCCAAATGAAAACTGCTCTTGTAAATTGTGTACCACATGTTCCACCTCGAAAAGGCAACTTGGTCCTTGTTGAGAAACGGTCCTTCGTCTCACGCAGGAATTACGCCGATTGAGGGTACGATTTCACGTTCACACGGCAGCAGATACGAAGATTGCTGTCTTCTGGGATGTCGCGCCCTCCACTTCTTCACTGTATACAATGGCCTCATCCATCCCACAAGTTTCGTATCTAGGAAGTCCAGACCGAAATTGCATTGTTTGCCGAAATGTTTGTTAACATGAAACATTTAGCACCCGCCGAGAAAACCTACGGTAAAGTTTACTTCAGTTATCTGTGCACTAGAAGATAGAAACATTATCGCTGACAGCAAACGGACGCTCATATCATTGTCCGCCTTTGTTCGGAAGAAAGAAGCCACATAGCACGTTTCTCTCAATCTACTTACCTCTACAATACACCAATCATGATGTGTGATGAACAGTTTTCTTATGTTAATAACCTTCTGGAGTCTGTTGCAACAAGAGTGCCTAAAATTATATTACATAGAGTTGAAGAAATATTTCCTTGTCTGAAGGAGACCTCCGTAAGTATAGAAACAAACATAACCAATAGTTATATAAAAAGGTCTCACGTCGTTAAGTTATAATGTGGTTGTGAAAGATTCCCGTGTTGTGTTCATTTTATTATGGCTACCATGAGCATGACTACTACACAGTTAACAGTGTGGAATTATCCTTTATAAATGAAAGGTGTGTATGTATCTATGGAGATTGAATGTCAGATGCTTATGTAAGAGGTTATGTACCTTGGCATCACTACAGTAAGACTCCAGTAGATTTCTTGTTTCATCAACACAAAGTTAATGAATTTTCTTGCCGCACATAATATTACAGCAGTTTCTTATATTCTGGAAATTTTTATGTTGAAAAGATTTGTGAGATACAATTCTATCCTGAATATACTCAGTATTGGCTTGAGGTCACCCCATATTCTATTATAGAATATGCTATTGTAAATTCTAATCCAGTTTATAGCTGCATTTAATGCATATCATCTCAAGGAATTATGTTTAACTCATACTTTTACAGCAGAATTGTTATAAAATCAAGACAGAAAATGATGTGGATGTACTGATTGTAGAAGATTCCGTTGGCTTGAGAATTGATGAGGTTTATACACTATCAACTTTTTCAATAAGAAAGGTAAGCTTCCTTTTAACCACATTATTTATGGTTCTGTACAAATGTATCCATACAGGCATGCTGTTTTTCGGTAACTGTTTTATAAAAAAAACATTTCTGCAAGACAATAATTGTATATGTGTAATAATGTGATATGTGGATTCGGTGAAAGATGAACCTCATTCAGACAGTGAGACTTGTCAAGATGTAAATCAGGTCATCAGTGTAAAAGCTAAGGATGTCTCAAATGTAGAAATTGAGGAACTTCATGTTCCAATAACATTTCCAGTTATAAAGGATGAATAGGAAGTATGTCCCTTAAAGTGTCTCTTGTCCTCATGTGTGTCTGTCCATCCAAATGAAAAAAGTGTCTTCTGATGAATAAATTTTGAAATTGTATCTAAGTTATGAATGGTATCACAGACGATCTTCAGACATTTGTAGATTCTGCGAATTATTCTACACATGGAATCAGAACACTGTGTTTGTTTTTGCAGTACATTCAGGCTCTACCCCGTCCATAACATAACTAATAGTTATAAAAAGTTCTCCAGTCATTATGTCATAATGTGGTTAAAAAAGATACCCGTCTTTTGTTCATTATGTTGTGGCTACCATGAGCATGACCGCTACACAAATTTTTATAATGCTGTTTCTCCTGTGGGGTGGTTAGCAGCAACGTTGAAGTAACCATGTCACTTCCCAGTCTTACATTCAAAATTACAAGGCAGTTCAGCAGAAATGTGTTCTGAAAACCTATTAAATTTTCATGTGATTCTTAAAAATGTTTCTTTCCACAATACTTGAACATAATTGTTCAGGTGGCAACATGTTTACTGTTTGTAGACTGAATGATGTATTTGCATGGCAACCTGCCAGAGAGAACCAAGCTGTCATAAAAACCTGAACATGGAACTACAATCAATGATCATACACATTTATAAAAGTTTCGCTTCCTGACAGGGATCTGTGCTCTGGCAATGCATATCATTTATGCAAGAAGCAGTAACTACTGTAAAGAACGGTAAATAAAGTAAAGTTGTCCTGCCTCATGCAATGTAGGTACTTGGGGGGAGAGGTGGTATAGAACCAACTAATTCTTAACCTTATGGGCTGTGAAGCCCTTCATTGTGCAGTTTTGTCTGTGATACATTATGCTCCCATTTAGACCCAAATATTTACCTCAAAAAACTGTTCTAAAGGACCCTCAATCCATGTCCTCAAAGTGAACAAAACCAAGTTTCACACCCATACAGCACAACTGGCAAAATTACAAGTAAATTTTCAAGGGTTCAGAGACAAGAACTCTTTCTGTTGGATCCAACTGAGTAGGTTCCCTTCACCCGTTTATAAACTGTGGAAGGAAGTAGATCCAGATTCCTAAAGGTAGTGTTCTTTTTAAAAACAGATGATGGACATACTACTGGAATTTAGTGATCTGGATGTCAAAAATCCACTTTTGTGTACTTTAGCCTTTGTTTTTATATTAGGACCTTAATTTAATCTGCTCTTAATTTCATCATGAATTATCATACTGTCCTGTTAATGTAATATATATATTATTAGTAGTGTTTATAATTTGCGAATTATTCACCAGTTATTCAATTTTTACCATTACTTATTACAAGCCGTGCACATTCTCCTTACTACGAAGTGGCCGTTACTGTAATGATCAACAAAATACGATTGCAACAAATAAATATGCATCGATATAACCTGTTCATGTAGTGAAAAGAATTACATACTGCTCGGATGTATTTTGCATCTGGATAGGTTGCCGATATGCATTGCGTGGAAATAATATACTTGAGAAACATGTTTTTAAAAAAAGTTTAATATTTGTGCCAAAGCTATTTGTACAGATAGTGTATTGATAAATATCGGTTTGTAAGGCTCGTTATTTTGACTGAACCAAGTCTGAAAGTGAGGTTATACTCATTAATTAAGTGAGTTCAATCAACATAACGTCGCATATGAAGATGAGCCCGTAGGCTAAAAAACCAAAGTTATCTTCTTCAATAGGTGTCTATGATTGCGACCTACAGGTTTTTAAAGAGTGTGACAAAATTCCTTACATCCGTGGAAGGGTATGTTGTACATAATGTAATGTATATTTGGCTGTTATTGTTCGTTATTTTTCACACATTCATTTCATCGACCATTCACTAGAACAATATATGTCTGTCCAGTGTGATCATCATTATGTGTGATTCCTCGTTTTTATGTAACTTTACTGGGAACCGTAATTTCTCTTCCCAATGTGAAGAAATATATTAATGTATTTACGAAATTGAATTGGTTCACTTTCTCGTGTAAGCAGATCATATTATAGAGACATTTCTGTATTGTATATTATTATTTCCATGAAGATGATCTACTTGCATTTGAGTTAGGTATATATTTGTTTCATTACTAACTAATTGATTCTTAATTTAATATTCTGATAATCCATCTACAGTGAATGTGATATTTGTCTGAGAACGAATTATTCCTGCCCTTCTGGTATCCTGAAGAAAATAATCAGAGATTCAGATGTGTTGAGTATTTTGGACATGTTTATCCAAGTCCAAATCATCCAGGATATCTGTCGGAGGTGGCCATATCATGGGAATTTTCATTCAATATGTCCTGAATCACATTTCACATATGTAGTCATGCCCAAACTTGTTCGGATAATGTTTCTTCCATTTTCATACCCAGGGCTGAACAAAATAGCCTTGAAAGATCTGCAAGTAGCGTGTGGATTTCTTATGTCATCCAGGAAGTTCAGTGTGAAGTTTCCATCTGATGAAATAGCGTCCCACACTGCATTTTTCAGGACGCAGTGCATGGGGATTATCAGTGCCTGAGATATGCATATTCTGTTTATTTATATGTCCATTTATGTGAAACTGAGCTTCAGAGAACAACATATGTTGAATAACTGTTTGCTGTTCTTCTAAATAATAATGAAATGAATCACAAAGGATCACTTAGCTATCTTCATCAACATCCGTTACTGCTTGTTGGATCTGAATTTTATAATCAAACATTTTTGAATCTTTTCTTATGGTTAAAATGGTTGATTGTTTTAATCCTTTAAACCAAGCTCTTGTGGCAGCCATTTTACAGGTTTCCCTTGGCTAAGCACAAGTGCTGTCTGTATATATGTAGAGTTTTCTGGTATCCTCACAAACATCTTTCTGCCAACCCAGGCCTTGAATTTTCAAAATTTTCACACACATTTAAATGGTCGATCTTTTATGACTTTCTCTGTAGTCTCACTCTAAACTCACGCTGCATCATACAACATTTCCAGTTTGATAAAACAAACTGTTTCATACAAAACACACACTGGTCACTTGTGTATGCCAGCTTGCTTATTACTGCTTGCGGAATGTCCCACTTAGGAAGCACTAATAATTGATCAGAAGTCTCTGTCATCTTACATGTTTTATGACACCAAATTTATTAATTTCATTGCACTATATCAGCACATATTGGGATTTGTAACAACAATGTCTTTTCTTGATGATCATATATATATTCTGTAAAACCTGGTTTCCCACCCAAAGGGAAGAACATAGATAAGCACTTTAATGGTTATGCCCTAAAGCTCTTTGCTTCTCTTGGTATGTCCTGATTTTATTTGGTTTGTGTTAATTTCTCTGGTGAAATGTAAGTGGTCAGTAACAAATCATACAAAATCTGCTGTCTTTTGACAAAAAACTTGTGTGTTCATTCCACTATACATTAGTCGGTGAGGTAAGAAATATCGAGCACTCACAGGTTTAAGGGTTAGGCTTTAGGATTCCATGACATTGAAAATTTATGTTGCAATTTTCTTGATGTCCCTCCCAGACTATCAAAATCTGTAGATTAACCCATCAAAATGCAAGCTGTTGCCTATTGTGAAGGAGACTTGAACATTACATTGCCTAAAATTCATTGACTCTTTGAAATATTAATACATTTGTATCTAATGGATTGATTTGTTGAATCTTTCTGGATGAGACAAATGTAAATGTCGTGAGTAGCTTTAGATATGGATGGATTTACTGTCAGTATTATTGAAATGTTGACATTTTAGAGCAAGTTCAAATATCTGTCTGGTAGTAATGTCACTGAAACATGTTGTCTGCAGGATCATTTTATTTCAAGTATACAATCTTCATCTATTGGATATTGGTTGGATCTAGTTAGCATGAACAGATAATGTCATTATCAGCTATTTGATACTACTAAGACTTTAGAACTGATGAAAAAGAAAAAGACTGCTTGATATTTTTTGTCATATCATTGCTAAAAACAATTGAAATCCCTCCATAACATTGCTGACTTCCATTGCGTTATTTTTGCACTTGGAAACATTACAAAAACCTTTTGTCTCTGCATCATAATTGTCCATATTATGTCACAAACTCATCACATGAAAATTCTAGGATTGCCGTCAGCCATGATGTCCCCAGCTGGAACAGTGCTTCAGTCATTTCTCCTCATCCTCAGGGTAATGAATTTTCATACTCTGAGGAGGAGGACAAGGTTGGTTCTTAAAACATCCAACCGCCTGCAAAACCTGGCAGCCCGAGAAGAATTTATTATTCTTTGTTGCTGGCTTCAGATCATTAAAGACATTGCAGTCGGTAGCTGCTGGTAGGGGCACATGGTAACAGGAAATGAGGGGGGGGGGGGGGAATTAAAAATCGGGAATACTTCTGTTTGCAAGGAAAGTAGTTAGATCTGAAACCTAACTTGTGCATTCTGTGTTTAATTTATGGTATACATATTTTAGTTTAGACCCAGAACACCAACATTTTGAAATGAAATGTATAGACAAAGTGGTGGAAGAATGTGACCTCATGCTTTGAACAAATAATGCAAATAATTGAGTGTTCCTCTTGCAGCATACGAGTTTCCTCTGGTTGAAGGAATCTGCTAATTTGTTCAGTCAATAGCAGGTGCTTCAATAACCTGTGCACAAGTCCTTATAGATCGGTTGGCTCGAATAGCTGTCAACTGGTGCAAGGCAACACCATGCACAGAGGTGAGCTGTGTAAGAATCAGTTTGCTGGTAAAAATCAGGGATTGATGAATGCAGTACAATATTGGCAAAAGAAATACTGGATTAAAATTTATAATTTTATTAAATAACCCCCCCCCCTCGACTTTGAAGCCAAGGTCATCTAAATAACATTTTATAATTCAATCCATACTTCAAAGAAAGCACAACACTTCATCACAAGGATCAACTGGTTAATGCTATTTAAGGAAATATTTGCGTTTTACAGCGAGAAAAATACAAAACCCATCAACAGAAAATGATAAGTATGTGCTTGTTAAAGCAGGTGGTAGTTTTCCTCTGTGCTTTTAAGTGTCTGCTTATTCAGACTGGCTGAGAGGCTCACTTATGAACCTATATTGATCATCATTATATGATTTGATTTCTTTCTTGCTACTGATGATGAACACTTGAGGTCACTAGTGTCATTTATAATGTAAACTTATAGTTTGTGTGCTAATTTTTAAATAATATTCCCAGTTTCTCTATATTCCTTGTTTAGCTTGTTAGCCAGCGTTTGGGCCTAGATTTGAAACTGGGACCTGCCGAATACGAAGCAGAAATATTAACCTCTCAACCTTGATATTCAGTGAAAATAGTTGTAATAAGTGTACTTCGTAACCATTTAAACCATTCGACTGTATGATAGGAAAGAATAGGACGTCTCTCATATAACTCTTACGATCTTGTGTTTAAGTTTCATCTTTCCGTAGGTTGGCTACAAATCGAGATATTTCGACTAATATAAATAGAAGAGATGTGGTTTGTCTGAATATATTATAAACTATTAATTACAAATGTTGGCCATGTAGCATTATATCGTATTTCGAAATATTCTGTGAATTGACTGACTAGACGTTTCCTGTCTTGTTTTAAACCATTTCACATACTGGACTTCTTAAATGCTGAAAATATTTCTAAGTCGGATCAACAATCGATTTACGTATTGGGTAGATGTATTTCGATTGTTTCCATGTGCATCATATGCGAGTTCGGTTAACCTTCAGAGTGGTGAGTGATTTTGACTGCTTTGTGGGGACGCATATTTGTGGAAAATTGGATCAGAGTTTCATTAAATTCCGTTTTATTTGATTTATACTTTGTAGCGTTTACACAATATTGTTAGGTTCTTGAGATATGTAGATTAAGAGGATATCTGAGTGAAGTTCATTGTGTGCGCCCTTCACTTCATGTATATCTTTCAATTTGTACTGTGATTGAAATCAGCATTGAATACCGTGCGTAGCACACAGTGTGTGCATTTAAATTACTTTTATTTATTTTTTTATATTTAGCTGTTATGTCAGGCATGCATTATTCAGAGTACAACTATTTCCCTCAATTTTTGAGATATCTAACACAATTTTATAATTTAGTTTTAATTTTACAGCAGTACATGGATATAATCAAAATGGAAAATGATGATGATGTAAGTGAAAAAGATTGCATTGCCATGGTAACTGATGAGGTTAATGTTCAATCAGCACTTTCCATAAAGGAAGATGAAACTGAGGTAAGCCTTGCTTTCAGATGAGATTTCTTTCTGCCCATTTCTACACATGCTTGTGTTTGTTTGTGTTTACAATATGAGTTATTATTAGCTGTGGAACAGTTATAAAGAGAGAACATTGCTGTACCTTTATAACCTAACTCTGATTTGCTCCTGTAGTGCTCCAGACCTGTAAGAATAATAGAAAATTACAGTCTGAATTGGGTAGTGTACATATGTATATATATTCGTTATTTTAATTTGTAATACAAAGTAACATAGACTCCTTTTTCAGGCTTGTAGAAGAACTGTGGCCCAGTAAATGTAAATAAATACTAAACAGTCTAAGATGTTACAAATTAAATATAATGCTCTTGTTCATATTTGTATCTTGTTTGAAAGCATGTGTGCATGCACGAACACACTCATGCATGTGTATGTGTGTGAGAGAGACGTTAACAATAGTAATAATTGTGTTTATCTGGATATTTTTACAACTACGAATTTCTTTCCATTTTCCATTTAATTTGTTTTACATCTTTTTTAGATTGATATTCATATTATGTTTCCACTTACAATTCTTATGATAAACCTGTTTTGACAGAATCTTATATTATGGTGTGAAGTATTTTTCATAAATTACAACCCTGCCCATTTTATTTTTTCTTTCGTTACTTTAACAGCACAAGCTAAAGTAAACGTGTCTGTTCTCACAAACTATTTGGTAATGTACACTGTAATGGTATTGAAGTGGTAGTTTGTTTATTGTGTTATTGGGTTATAATATATGTCCCTATATACACTGAATTACTACTACGCCACTGTGACTTGCTAAAAGTAGTTAAAAAGGTTACACGCAACAGTTAGTGTAAGGAAAAATATATTTCCAATTCCATTTTCTTATTACATGTCTGTCACTGTTAGTGTCCTCTGAACTCCAAACATCCGTGGCTTTGTTGTGTCTTCGTGTTAAGGCTGGATGCTCGTATGTTGTCGGGTTGGTATGGTTCCTCCTAAGTAGATATGTTTACTGCATTTTGTGATCTTGCTTCTTGCTGTGTGTTCCGTTGATACAATCTTCTGTGATAATAGATGTCTGTGGAGTAAATGAGATCTGCAAAGATATATGTAAAAAATAATTCATATATATTTAAATCTCTGTAAGAATTATGTTGTGCATTAACACTTACAGTTGGTGTTGTGGGTTTCATATGTCATCTATTGTGGGGAAGTGTACTGCGTTGTGTATCATGGCATATTGTCATGCTGTATGTCCTAGGTACAAGGGGAGTTTGAAATATAATCGTATTGGCAACACTGCTCATCTTCAGTTGCCTTCATCGAGATGGCACTTGTTCTGTTTTGTTTAGCTATTAATACAAATATTGTCATTTTCCAAATCGTGTGTGTCTGTGAAAGCTCTTGTAGAAAATACCTGTTTTGCAGTGGTGGAACAGAATGGCATTTCATATGATTTAAGGCAGAGATGTGCAATAGAATTGTGTGTGAAGCTCGGAAAAAGTGGTGAAGAGACGTTAAAGGTGTTACAGAAAGAATGAGCCGAGCTAGAATGTTTCAGTGGTTGAACCATTTTAAAGATGGATACAAAAGGGTGGTTGAAGGCGATCAAAGTGGGAGACGAAGCACCATCATCTGGAAAAGTGATGCTGATATTGTTTTCTGACTCAAAGGGCATTATTCTTCACCACTGCCTACCTCAGAAGCTATGTGTGAGTGGTGTTTACTATGCAAATACACTTAAAATTCATTTGGGGATCATAATTCAGAAAGAAGTGACCGGAATTCACAACGTAAAGGTGGTGTCTGCTTCAAGACAATGCATGACCACATATTGCACATGTGGCCAGGGCTGCGGAGTTGGTAAAAATGTACCGACTCCTACCTCTTTATAAACTCTTAAGAACACTTTCGCTACCGAGTGAGCCGCCAGCATCCTCAAGCTTAGTGAGATTCAACGACACATTGAGGCACATGGTCTGGTAATAATACTTTGAACATTGGCTCCAGGCACCTTAAGAATACAAACTGTCTATTAATCAAGCGATTTCTGCAATAACTATCAGACGTATATAGGTTATAAGTCTAAAAAGTAGCCTGATGATCCACGTGGTGGTGCTGAAACCTTTTGTGGTACCATGTACCATTTTAGTAGGTTCTCCATTATTAATAAATATTGAGCTTTTATGAAGGACCCAGAGTCGGAGGTTTTAATACTGACTCCACAGCCGTGCATGTGGCGAAGGAGGCGATACCAGACATCGGTGGACCACCTGTAGAACACCCACCCTACAGTTCAGATCTTGCTCCATGTGATTTTTGGGCATTTCCAGCGCTTGAACATGACACTGAAGTTAAACAAGCTACCGCCGCTGCCTTCTTATTACAGATGGCTTCCAGTATGTGTTAACTAATTGATCTTTGTAATGCGAATGTGTGCTTTTTTCTTTGAGGCAGGTATTAACTGAATTATTCAATGATATTTAGACGACTTCAGCTATAAAGGGTTAGGGGAAGAAAATTCATTGATGCTTTTTGACTGTTGATTATAGAGCACAATAGTTGGAACAGTGAAGGAAATAATGGGGACTGGAGAAGACTGCTTTATGAGGAACTTGGTAATCATTTGTCTACATCAAATGTCAATTATTATTATCACATCAAGGAGGATGAATCAGGAATGTAAACATTAGAAATGCATACAAGAATTCAGTTACAAAACCTGAATTGAAGGGATCCCTTGGGGTATCAAGACATAGATTGGAGGATAATATTAAAATAGTTCTTAAAGAAATACGTTGATGAGCACAAGGACTGGATCCTTGTGGCTAAGGTTAGCAACCAGTGGCAGGCTCTTTGAACTCACTCTGTAAACCTGTGGGCTCCGTATATGCGGCTAATGTCTTGACTGCCTGGGGACTAGTCTGTTCAGCAGGCTTAGTTCAGTAAAGAAATAAATAATTCCATTTTAAATGTTTAATGTTTTTAGTTCTTCTTGAGGGTGTTGGTACAGGATATGAGTTAACAGTTGTAATCTAATTGTTTCAGTCCAGATATATATAGATGCTATTTTATTATGCTTACTGTAATTATCAGCTCCTCCAAGTTACCTGTCACCCAAAAAGGTTATCGATCCTTGCTCTCTCCTGTCTAATTGTGTTATGATTACGTTTTACATTGAAATTGTAAGTGGACAAAACGTGGTCATGATTGGCATCAGGTATGGAGGTTTTGCATAAGTTCCTTTTTCTTAAAGTTGTACCTGGTTCATAGAATGAGACTTGTGTAACGTCTTCTTTCGCAGATGATGAATATAAAACTTGAGGATTTTGCAGATACACATGAAGAGGAGGATCCTCTAGGAGAACTTCCATTAATAAAGCCTGAACATGAAGTGAGTTTCACATTTTTATGCACTTTTAAGAAATATTTAGGATTACGTATTGTGTGTCTCTTGTCCATCTCCACATGAAGCAATTCTATTCAGGTGATTGGATTTTGAAGTGTCCTTTGAAAATGGTGCCAGAGAACTGAATTTTATTGCTTAGTTTTGTGAAATACCATTTTAATTTTGTGTTGCATAATTTTAAAACATATGAAATTAAATATTGCCCTAACTGAGAAATATTTTAGAAAATCTTGTATAATTTGTGGGCTTTGTATTGAAAATACTGCCTGCGATTGAATTTCTTATACAATTCACAGGAACTATGAATGTTTTAAGATTATCTTTTATTTCTTTTGTAAGTTGATGCAAATTGTACTCATATAGTAGAACAGTGTTGTCATTTCTGTTTGGCATTATTAACTCTTTCCATATGGAAAGCTAAAATTGAGTGTGTAATAATAAACTTTGATAAGGAGATAAATTTGCAGCCATGGAGACTTTTAATTAAGGAATAATTTGTGTCATAGCATATTCTGCCTTGTTTTTGACTTTGTTTCAGTATACCCAAATATTATCCTTTACTCTATTGGTTTGGCACATATTTAATTAAGCTATAGGTGACATGGAAAGCTATAGGTGACAGATTGCAAAGGCCATACTACCTGAGCAGAGTCGATCATATTCGGAAAGTTAGGAGCAGAAAACAAAGAACAGATATCGGAAAATATTCCTTTGTAAATAGGACCATCCAACATTGGAACTAGCTACCTGCTGAGGTTTTAGGGACTCTCTCCTGTAAACCAAGTACGTTTAGGAAGAAGGTTAGGAAAGTGATAAATGAGGTGAAGTAAAGGGAATAGATGGGTGGGTGCAGTGAAGGGGGGTAAATTGGGGTGAGGATGGGAAGGCTTCATAAGTGTAGTGAAGTGAAGAGAAGGTCCTGATGAAACGTGTGATTCATTACTGTTACTGACTTATGTCTAGTTGGTATTCATTTTTAAGTTATGTACTTTAGGTTATATGGTTTTGTAATATTATGAGTTGTTTTATTTTGAGTGTGGTGTGTTGTTTTGTTGTGTCTTATTGTTCTTGTTGTGCCTTATGTTTTTTGTGTCTCATTGTTTTTGTTGTGTCATGTCTTTTTGTCTTACTGTATTGTTGTGTCTCATTGCTTTGTTGTGTCTTATTGTTCTTGTTGTGCCTTATGTTTTTTGTGTCTCATTGTTTTGTTGTCTTATTTTTGTTGTGTCTTATGTCTTTTTGTCTTACTGTTTTGTTGTGTCTCATTGTTCTGTTGTTTCTTATTGTTATTGTTTGTGTTGTCTTATGTTTTTTGTGTTATTGTTTTGTTCTGTTTCATTGTTCTGTTGTTATTATTTTTGTTGTCTTATGTTTTTTGTGTCTTATTGTTTTGTTCTGTCTCACTGTTCTGTTGTTTCTTATTGTTTTTGTTGTCTTATGTGTTGTTGTGTCTTATTGTAGGACCACTGCCACCGGGTAAAAACCCATTTGCAGTCAAATAAATAATAATAATAATAATAATAATTCAAATATTTAAGAAGTTAACTTGACTTCATATATAAAGTGGGCAAGGAGGGAGGAATGTTAATGTGATGCTCTGCTCAGCATTTCTGTCCAAAACATACAAAATGTAATTTCATTATTGTGTGTACTTTATTACTAGTGTGTACATGTAACTATCGAATAAACCCTGTAACACAATGTTTAGTGACCATTGAATATGTGCATTTACCTTCTGATTACATAAACCAAGCCATAATCAGTTCAGGCATTACCACTGCTTTGGCATGAACATGCCAAGTAAACTAATGTTGATGTCTTTGGTTTCATATTACGTGGAGAGTATACTATTACAGTGATATTTGTGTTAGAAAAATCCTTTTCATAGTAATGCTTTTGATAGTTTAAGGAAGAAAATCTTCATCAAGAAGCTGCTATGATAGAATATTGTTGTTTTTATGGACTTTGTCCATAGTTTGATATTCTGAAACAAAACTGTTATATTTCAATAGCTGGATCTGCTGCTGTCTTAAAGTGAAAATGCCTATTCTGTTGGTTCCCATAGAAAAGTTGTATTAGTCCCTTGGGATTAGTCCCTTGTATGGGAGGAGAGCAGATGTAGTTCTCAGAACGCACTGATCGTGTTTTAAAATATCAAATGATGGACCATGTCAAGAAAATCAGCAATTTTAAATAAACTCCACCATCTTCAGTGTCCTTTAATGAAGTTCTGCAGCTGCTATTAATTTGATTCAGTCCAATTGCATTGATAATTATTCCATTTCATGCAGTGAGAGAGCACAGTCAAGACTCATAATGAGTATGGTTATTTTACAGGACTCCATCAATTTACAGAAAGTTGTACCTGATTCTTATGGTGAAACGTGTCTCGAGTCTTCTTATGATGACAATCAAGTCACCAATATCAAAGTTGAGGATGGCGGAGGTGTGAAAGAGGAGGAGGATCCTCTCTTGATAACATCTCCAGTAATAAAGGCGGAGCATGAGGTGAGTTGTGTGAGCATTGTTAGATACATTGCTTCTCCATTTGTCTGTCCACATGAAGCAAATCTGCTCTGCTGATAGATCTTGAAGTGTCCGTTGCAAACTAGTGCAAAGGAATTGTATTTTTGCTTACTGTTTGTCGAATGTAGCTTCTGTTTTGTGTTATATTTATCTTAAGATGTGTGATATTAAATATTGTGAAATACAATAAGTGTTTTAAACAGATGTTGCAACACAACACTTTGATAGTTTGTCCAGACTTTCCAGTAAGCCTTGTTTTGATGCTATTTCTTCCCATTGAATTCTATGCTCATTTTTGTGGGTCTGTGAATGTTTGAAGGTTTTCTCCAGCTGTCTTTTCCCCCCTTTCTTTCCTTCTTCCTTTAACCTTAATGCAGTGTGGAGGGAGGAACATAGATTGCAGATGTTTTAGAATAGGGTATTGAGCCGGATATTTGGGCCTAGTAGGGAAGACGATGGGGTATGGAGAAAATTGCATACTAATGAGTTAAAAAATTTGTATTACTACCTCAGTATTATCAGGGTGATTAAGTCAAGAAGAATGAGATGGGTGGGGCACGTAGCGGACATGGATGGGACAAGAGGTGTTCACCGGGTATTGGTTGGGAAGCCTGAGGGTAAGAGACCGCTGGGGAGACCTAGACGTAGATGGGAGGATAATCTCAGGCGGGATCTATGGGAGATAGGAGTTGAAGGAGACTGGATTTTTTTGACCAAGTCATGGAGCATGGTTACTTCAATGATGAACCTTAAGGTTCCATAAGCCATCTAGCTAGTTATATATAAAATTGTCCCTACAAATTCTGTTGTTTTCTATGTATAGTAACATCTCAAAGAATATTATTTTTGTGTGTACGTAAAATAATATTCATTAAAATTAAATATTGTTGAGGATGAATCTACCATTCATACAATCTCATTGTTAAATTAAAATTAAATCCGTGGTGTAACAGCTCCAGAGAGCCAAAGCCGACTAGGTTGACTGCTGGCCTCATGTTCACATGCCTAAGCAGAAGCGAAGGATCATCGAAATAGATATAGGGTGATGTGTGGCCAGCACGACGAACCCCCAGCCATTGCTAGCTATCCTGACTGGAATACGCTACTCATTGTAGCTCCCCAATTTCCTTACGATGCTGGGTTGGCACCGGTCCCATACACTGGTTGATAGATCATGAGAAAATTTCTTCTCTCCCGAGACTCGAACCAGCAAGCATTCTGTATCGCCGGTCCGAAGCATGAAGCCTCAGACCGCGCGGCTACGGTGTGGGACAATCTCATTGTTACTAAATTAATTTATAAATTAGAATGATATAACTTCATCAAGGTGAAGGTGTCATTGCTCTGATGACAGAGGCAGCAAGCACCTCTGAAACATCAGTAAACTTCTGTCAGATTACGCAGAAGACAACCATCTTCATACTAGGTGCTTTGAGAAACTTTATTTATGTTCTTATCTGTTTGTATGTATGTACAAATGTATCCATACAGGCATGCTGTTTTTCAGTAAGTGTTTTATAAAAACAACATTTCTGCAACACAATAATTGTATATGTGTATGGTGGTTTTACAGAACTGTATGGGTTCGGTGAAAGATGAACCTCTTTCAGACAGTGATATGTCTCGGGATGGAAATGAGGTCATCAGAGTAAAAGCGAAGGATGTATCAGACATAAAAATTGAGGAACATCCTATTCCAATAACAAATCAAGTTATTGAGGATGAACAGGATATATGTCCATTAAAGTGTCATTTGTCCTCGTGTGTGTCTGTCCATCCAAATGAAAAATAGAAATTGTGTCTAACTTATGAAAGGTATCACAGACGATCTTCAGACATTTGTAGATCCTGATAATTATTCTACAGATAGATTCAGACCACTGTGTTTGTTTTCGCAGTATACTCAGTCTCTACCCCTTCCTTCTGAAGTAAGGATATGGTATGCTGAATTACCAGATTGTACTCACAGTAGATCTTATTTAGGATAGATGTACATGTACCGGGTCTACAATTTATGAGGCTGCGGTCGTGCTTGCATTGCGTGGTCGGCCGGTGCTCTGTTGATGTGGTCGGGTGTTGTGCGTGTTCCTCTGGTGGGTGACCCGCGAATCAGTTACAGTGCCGCTAGTAACAGTGAACTACGAATATTTCTCGTCACTAAGACATGTTATTACATTAATTGTTCTTACCTTAAATCACAAAAGATGTTCTAAGTGACTTCCTTGTGCTTGCAAGCAAGCAAGCTTCACACCACGTTAGCATGTTTCAAAATACTCGATGGAGCTCTTCTTGGGATATTGCCGAAATGAATTGTCGAATGTTTTCTGTAAGTGCTTCTGCAGTGTGCGGATAAATTGACACGTTATGTAAATTTTATACATAGACCGTTCTTCCAAGAAATGACCGATAAAGAAAAGACTTACAGTTTCTTCTAAATGTTTTGAACATGAAATTGGTGGAAATATGTTTTTATAAAAATTAAAACTTTTAAGAAGTGGTCATCTTGGTAGTTCAACTATAAAGTTTGGAAAGTAGTATATTGGAACAGTCATTATTACTGTAGACTGTACATCACTTCGTCTGAACAGATAATTTTATTTGTTTTCTGTTACTTATTAAGGCATGAAGTTGTGCTGGAATTCTTCTTGACAAATAGAGAAACCTAAAGATCAGGTTTATTTATTTAGGTTATTTTTTGAATTTATGTTCTCGTTAGCAAATCATGACTTCATATATCCCCACTTCTTGATACTTTGACTCTGATTGGTTAACTCTTGCTTGCCTGTTACAGAAAGCCCAATCATTTTGCTATAGGTTTTCTAATAAGAAGTCTGGCTGGATACAAAGAACTTGAGTTTGTATGTTATGATATAGGTTGAGAATCCAGGGATAGTTGGCATACATGATTTTCTTCTATTCTGTGCATTAGAGATTATTTTTTGAACCTCTTAAGTACCGTGCTGTCATTAAGGAGTCCATTTGATATGTGTCCGAGTTCAGGCCTGACCAGAAACCCAACTTTTTGTTACAATTATCAAGGAACTAAATGAACTAGTAATTGTACATCTTCCTATCCCACTGCATCTAGAGTATTATACGAGGCGCGTCCCAAAAGTAAGTTTCCCACTCGTCCCACAGCTAGCAAACCTTATATTGAGCGAAGCGACTGTGCATACGTGATAGAGCAATGACGTAGCATGGCGCATGCACTAACGGTACTTCCCGCGTTCTCACAGTAGCATCGTTGCAGCTGTTGAAGATGGAGGTTCTTATTCCAGCTCCCGCCGACTGTGAAGTGCGGTCAGTGATAACGCTAGGCCGCACACGGCTCGACGGACAGCAAGTCTCCTGCAGGAGTTCAGCTGGGAGGTGTTTAATCATTTACCCTACAGCCCGGACCTCGCTCCCAGTGATTTCCATCTTTTCCTACACCTCAAGAAATTCCTGTCCGGTCAGCGTCAGTGTTTTGAGAATGACAGAGAGGCGGAGATGGTTGTCACACAGTGGTTCCAATCCCAGGCGGCAGACTTCTACGACACTGGTATTCAAAAGTTGGTCCCACGGTATGACAAATGTCTCAATTCCGGTGGCGAATATGTTGAAAAATAGCTGGACACTTGCTGTATCTGTTGCAATAAATATTTCCATGAAATTGTGTTTTGTTTCTGTAAACGGCCCCAGGGAAACTTACTTTTGGGACGCGCCTCGTATTTGCCAAGTTTGTGTGCTTACCTTTTAATACAGTGACCTACCATTCAAAGATAGAACACATTATGCGATGGAAGACCATGGGTTGAATTCAGGGGCTTCAAAATATTTAATCTCTTGCTGTAAGTAGCCAACAAGTGATTGAACCAACAAATTTACATGTAGCTGTCCCACTGTGTAAAAAGATGTGTTCACTATGGAATTCAGATCCAACTTGGTACAGAGTAAGTACCAAGATAACTGAGTGACTTGGCATTGATTGTTTGAGTATGATGTTAAATTGGGGGCTGAAGTTTGAGGTCAGGGGCTCCAGATTATGTCACATACCTCAGTGAATTAACCGTTGTAAACTGCAATGTGGACTTCAAATTCTTGCATGCCCTCCACTAACTTTGGGTGAGGTAATGGGATTTGGTAGAAAAACCTATCATGTTGCTTTGAAACTCATTCTTCTTCTTTTTTATGATAAGTTTATCATAATTCTCATCTCTTTTCTTCAGCAGAGTCCTCAGAAAGAACATGAAGTTAAGCATGGTGGGGGACATCCCAATTCCTGTGATGTATGCAGTAAAACATTCTCTTCTCCAAGTGCTCTAAAGAGACATCAGCTCACACATAGTGGAGAATATCCATTCCCTCATGATTTGAAGATACATGAACGTGTACATAGTGGTGAGCGGCCATTTTTGTATGATATGTGTAATAAATCATTCACCCAGAAGAGTCAGCTGAAACACCATCAAGTCATACACAGTGGAGAGCGTCCATTTACCTGTGACGTGTGTAGTAAGTCATTCACTCGGAAGAATAATCTGGAACGACATCAAGTCATACACAGTGGAGAGCGTCGATATACCTGTGACATGTGTAATAAATCATTTACTCAGAAGACTAATCTGAAAAAACATCAAGTCATACACAGTGGAGAGCGTCCATTTACCTGTGACGTGTGTAATAAATCATTTGCTCGTAAGTGTCATCTGAAAGAACATCAAGTCATACACAGTGGAGAGCGTCAATATACCTGTGACTTGTGTAATAAATCATTCACTCAGAAGACTCAGCTGAAAGAACATCAAGTCATACACAGTGGAGAGCGTCCATTTACCTGTGACGTGTGTAATAAATCATTTGCTCGTAAGTGTCATCTGAAAGAACATCAAGTCATACACAGTGGAGAGCGTCAATATACCTGTGACGTGTGTAATAAATCATTCACTCGGAAGACTCAGCTGAAACACCATCAAGTCATACACAGTGGAGAGCGTCCATTTACCTGTGACTTGTGTAATAAATCATTCACTCAGAAAAGTAGTCTGAAGACACACCTTTTATTACAGTCATAACCAGTGATGTGTGTGACAGATCATTCCGTCAGTGGAGTCGTCTGAAGAAACATTAGAGCATGTAACATGGAGCTCCAACACCCCTTATAATTTTTCAAAAATTGAAAAAATTAATTTTTGTGTTTATAATTTGTAACACTTTGTTTCCTCTGTATCATTTTTTTAATATTGCCCCTTACGTTGTCATTATCTGCTAATCGGCTGAACTGACAATAAGTCCGCGGGCGAGGAGTGCGAAGCAGAACGGGGCTATCATCCGGCTGCAAGGATTTCAGCGCGGCTGGCCGGTCCAAAGTTGTGAGGTGGAGTGAGGGTAGTTCACTGTTCCAGTACGAATCAGAGCTGCAGTCCCCTCAGCCGGCTTACAGTAAACACGCTTGCCCGTTACCGCGTGGTTTAGACTGGTTTCGTGGTTATTGTTAATGAGTGTTGAATAATTCTGTGTGCTGACTATTTTTTGCTCTGATAATGATAATGAGCAAAGGAAGTGCATCTTATTTACAGCAAATTACTTTTTCTAAATTGTCTTTGACTGAAAAAAGCGATGTAAAAAATTATGGCCATCCTCTTCCAAACTTAGGAATAGTCAAAACATCATTGAGCACGTATAGGTTTTCTCCTGATGTAAATTTATTTATGTTGTTATGTGTTGAAAAACTATTCTGATTTTTCTGCTGTGCGCAGCACTACCACTGCTCGGACTCACGAGCCGCCACTGGTTTTTACTTTGTTATTAATAGGACAGTGCTTCTTTTATTGAGTTATATTCCTCTGTTTTCTGTTTAGCTCCTCTGTGCATAATATGTTGTTAATCTTGATAAAATTACTTGCTGTGTAATCTTTAATGGTAAACACAATAGACTTATTAGTTTATGAGTAAAATGTAAGTGCGTAATTTTACCCAGGGCCTTGGCCAAAAATAAGACTGGGAATTTTGTATTGTTATGTATTTTTAAAGAATGCCCATCGGAAGATTAATTGTTTATGTAACAGACATTTCTTCATACTCCAGACAGTACATAAAGCATGTAGTTGTACATTCAGAGGTCAGAGTTAAGCTGATTTTTATTTACAGTATGTCATTTTGGGTCCATATCCTCTGTAGAGGAACTCGAGTTATCTGACAGCTGAAATCAAGCAATATTTTGTTGTTGAAGATGATTGTCTTCTGGGATGTTATGCCATGTGGTCTTGTAGAAGTTTGTCGTTGATAGCTGCCTCTGCCCTGAAGATGGAGGCAGCAAAGTAATCTGAAACTCTTGCAGTTTTCTTCCAGACTACATGACGTTACATTCACGAAGATGGTCGTCTAATACTTGCTACTCTGGGAGCCTGAAATATGACGTTGTTTGCTGTTGTTGGCAGCGTAAATAGTTAAGTACGCAGCAGAAAATAGGTACATAAGGAAGTTGATAAACTTTGTGTTTGATTATACATACAATGTGTTATTTGCTGTGTTTGTATCTTTGTAGGAGTGATGTAACATCTAGAGTAACTCAGTTGCACTTTCAATAAATGAATGCTAAGACCAGTTCAGAATCACAAAGAACCTGTTCTAAAAGTATTCCATGCTGGAATGTAAGACCTGTTCGTCTGTTATTTCTGTATTTGGTTTGTGCTGTTACAACAATGTTTTTAGGAAACCTGAAAGATGTAGATGGATCGTAATGAAGCAGGGTGGGAGGTTTGAGTGTGGATTCATGTGGTCCATTGGTGAACATGGTTATGAGCCTTCTTTTTATGGCTCGCTTTAATTTGTTCTTTTTCTTCTACTAGAGCAACGGCGAGTTTGAGGCATTGCGACAGTGGGAAAGGCCGTGGTGGGCCCTGGACTGTAAACCAGCGAAATTTTAATTCCACGCAGGAAACCTGCGGATTCAAATCGCGACTTCCAGATTGAGGTGCACATTTACTACAGACCTCTCAGGATACACTTAAGGCCGTTCTTTTGTTTACTTCACGGTCCTTTGTGTGTGCTGTTTATTTAACGACGCTGCTGCTAGTGGCTCGGTTGATGAGTGCCGAACGACGTGTTGGTGAGCGAGTAATGAATTGGGTATGGTGTGGAAGGAAGTGGTCGTGGCTTACTTAAATTCGGCTTACAGTCACAGCATTTGCCATGGGAAACCTCAGTGTGGCCGGTTTCTGGAACCTCCACCGGTACGGAGCAGAATTACTAAGTCTGAGAAAAGTCGCGGTTAATTCTCATTTCGGATAGCAGGTTCTCCGCGTGTGACTGGATGCTTCAAGTCATGACTCACAAACTGTCTTTCTTGCAACCGTCCTTCCACACTCTTCGCCGCGGAGTTTGTTTAGTTGAGGTCACTGGCTAATCCCAGTGACGTGCCAGGCGCTCGTACGGTTGCTGCTTCGACTCTTTCTAGTAAGTGCGGAAGGGAATTTTGGGTAATTTGATAGTGGGCGGGGATTTAGGTCGGCGAGCATGTAACTCCGCTTCCCAGGAAGGCAAGGGTAGGGTTGATGTTTTACGTGGGATAGCAGTCTCAAATAAGAAACGACGCTACTGGTGAGCCTGGAGACGTTCACTTTGTCCTTTGAGACTTTTGAAGCCAATTGCAGCTTATACTTGGCAGTGCTGTGAATCGGCTGTTGTGTATAGAAAATGAGTAGGTGGTGAGAGTTTTGAAAATAAAATTAAATATCTTCGAAAAATGGAAAAAATGCTGGAAATTGTCTAAAAAGCGCACAGAACTCAATAAATTTTAAAATTTCAATTTTTTTTAAAAATTGTAAGTTTTTGGTTTCGTGCGCTTCATAGAGAATTTCCAGCATTTTTTCCATTTTTCGAAAATTTTGTGAAATTTGGAAAAGAAAAGCAAAATACACTGCACGCGGTCTCCGCCCTAATCGGTCTGTCATACTAGGTCTCTCAGAGACAGGTTCCAGCACGATAAGGTTGGGGAGAATTTAAAAAAAAATTGAAAATCTTCAACTTTTTTGTTTTTGCCTTTTTAGACAATTTCCAGCGTTTTATGATTTTTCGGAAATTTGGAATAATTTGAAGAAAAAAAATTCAAAATTCTCCGCATGCGGTCTCTGCCGGAGTAAGTCTACCTCATTCGGTCCCTGCCGAACACGGGCTATGCAACAGAGACCGTATCGTGTAGAGAGTCCGTCAGAGACCGAGTTTGTCAGAGAAGGGGTACGACAGAGACAGGTTCCGGCACTATGCGGTTTGGGAGGAGTTTGAAAAAAAAATTAAATTTTTCGATATATTCAAAAAAAGGAAATTGCTGGAAATTGCCTAAAAAACTCACAAAACTGAAAAATTTCAACTTCAAAATGTTTTCAAATATTTCGAAGTTTTTTGATTTTGTGCGCATTTTAGGCAATTTCCAGCATTTTTCCATTTTCCGAAAATTTCGAAATGTTTTTCAAAATCTCTGCACGCGGTCCCCGCCCTCACCCTTTTATGCCTAACTACGACTCTGCTTCAGTCGATCTCTGCTCATTCTCTCTGTAATGGTGTGATTTATGGATAGATTTAGTCCTACAAATGTTGGTAGCGTGCCTTTGAATGGAGCAAGTCAAGTTCACGAGGATGCTGTAGTCAGCTTAAACGTACTCAGCAGATATGATATTTCTTCCTTGAGGCTACAACTTGTTCCCTAAGGCTATACACCATTTATTTCTAACACTAAGTACTACAGAAATTTTACATTTGTTCAAACATTACATTCCTGACTCAGGCTAGTTCACTTTTAACTTTTCAACAATTTGGTTGGGTAAATTTTGAAGATTTCATTATCTACCCCTACTATAGGAGTCATCGTCTCAGCGCTTACCTGTTAACAGTAGCCCGATCAGTGTCCCCTTGCCCATGGCTTCAGTGACCTCCTTCTATCTTCAAAGTTTTGGCTGTTCCGAACGAGATGTATCTTCCACTTCCCTCGTCAACTTTTTCTGATCCCTCCATAACATCGCTGAATTCCATTGCGCTATTTTTGCATTTGGAAACATTACAAAAAGCTTCTGTCTCTCCATCATAATTGTCCATATTGTCACACAAACTCATCTCATGAAACTTCTAGAATTGCCATCAGCCATGATGTACACAGCTGGAGCAGTGCTCATCCTCAGGGTAATGAATTTCTGTACTCTGAGGACAAAGTTGGTTCTTAAAACTTTGGTGTTTTCTCTATCCAACCGCCTGACACAGCAGGCAGCCTGGGAAGAATTCATTATACTTTGTCACTGTTAAATCTTGAGATCATAAAAGACATTGCAGTCATTAGCTGCTGGTGGGGCACATGGTAACAGGAAATGAGGGGAAAAATTAAAAATCAAGAATGTTTCTCTTTGCAAGGAAAGATGTTAGATGTGAAATAGAAGTTATGTATGCTGTGTTTAATTAATGGTATATTTGTTTTTAGTATTAACCCAGAACACCAACATTTTGAAATGAAATGTATAGACAAAGTGGTGGAAGAATGTGACCTCCTCAAGCTTTGAACAAAAAATGCAAATAATTGAGTGTTCCTCTTGCAGCATACGAGTTTCCTCTGGTTGAAGGAATCTACAAATTTGTTCAGTCAGTGGCAGGTGCTTCAATAACCTGTGCACAAGGCCTTATAGATCTGTTGGCTCGAATAGCTGTCAACTGGTGCGGGGTCTAGCACCATGCACAGAGGTGAGCTGTGTAAGAATCAGTTTGCTGGTAAAAATCAAGGATTGATGAATGCAGTACAATATTGGCAAAAGAAATACTGGATTAAAATTTATAATTTTATCAAATAACCCCACCCCCTTGACTTTGAAGCCAAGGTCATGTAAATAACATTTTATAAGTCAATCCATAATTCAAAGACAGCACAACACTTTACCATAACAAGGTTCAACTGGTTAATCACGTCGAGTGGTTAAGGAAATATTTGCTTTGGACAGCTAAAAAATTCCAAAACCCATAAAAAGAAAATGAAAAGTTACTGCCTGTTGAAGCAGGTGGTAGTTTTCCAATAAGCTTTAAAGTGTGTGTTTATTCAGACTGTCTGTGAGGCTCACTTATGAATCTATATTGATCATCATTATATGATTTGATTTCTTTCTTGTCACTGATGATGAACACTTGAGGTCACTAGTGTCATTTATAGTGTAAACTTATTGTTTGTGTGCTAATTTTTAAATAAAATTCCGTTTCTCTATATTCCTTGATTAGCTTGTCAGCCAGTCCTTGGGCCTAGTTTTGAAATTGGGATCTCCGGAATACGAAGCAGAAATGATAACTACTCAGACGTGATGTTCAATGAAAATAGTTGTAATAAGTGTACTTCGTAAATCATTTAATGCATTCGACTGTTTCATAGGAAAGAATGAGACGTCTCTCATATTACTTTCAAGATCTTGTGTTTAAATTTCATCTTTCCGTATGTTGGCAACAGATCGAGATAGTTCGAGTAATATAAATAGGAAAGATGTGGTTTGTCTGAAGATATTATAAACTATTAATTACAAATGTTGGCCATGTAGCATTATATCGTCTTTCGAAATATTCTGTGAATTGACTGACTAGACGTTTCCTTTCTTTTTTTAATCCATTTCACATACTGGACTTCTTAAATGTTGAAAATATTTCTAAGTCGGATCAACAGTCGATTTATTGGGCAGCTGAATTTCGATTGTTTCCATGTGCATCATATGCGAGTTCGGTTAACCTTCAGAGTGGTGAGTGATTTTGACTGCTTTGTGGGGACGCATATTTGTGGAAAATTGGATCAGAGTTTCATTAAATTCCGTTTTATTTGATTTATACTTTGTAGCGTTTACACAATATTGTTAGGTTCTTGAGATATGTAGATTAAGAGGATACCTGAGTGAAGTTCATTGTGTGCGCCCTTCACTTCATATATATCTTTCAATGTGTACTGTGATTAAAATCAGCATTGAATATCGTGCGTAGCACACAGTGTGTGCATGTAAATTACTTTTATTTATTTTTTTATATTTAGCTGTTATGTCAGGCATGCATTATTCAGAGTACAACTATTTCCCTCAATTTTTGAGATATCTAACACAATTTTATAATTTAGGTTTAATTTAACAGCAGAAGATGGATATAATCAAAATGGAAAATGATGATGTTGTAAGTGAAAAAGATTGCATTGCCATGGTAACTGATGAGGTTAATGTACAATCAGCACTTTCCATAAAGGAAGATGAAACTGAGGTAAGCATTGCTTTCAGATGAGTTTTTTTTTCTGCCCATTTCTACACATGCTTGTGTTTGTTTGTTTTTACAATATGAGTTATTATTAGCTGTGGAACAGTTATAAAGAGAGAACATTGCTGTACCTTTATAACCTAACTCTGATTTGCTCCTGTAGTGCTCCAGACCTGTAAGAATAATAGAAAATTGCAGTCTGAATTGGGTAGTGTACATATGTATATATATTCATTATTTTAATTTGTAATACAAAGTAACATAGACTCCTTTTTCAGGCTTGTAGAAGAACTGTGGCCCAGTAAATGTAAATAAATACTAAACAGTCTAAGATGTTACAAATTAAATATAATGCTCTTGTTCATATTTGTATCTTGTTTGAAAGCATGAGTGCATGCACGAACACACTCATGCATGTGTATGTGTGTGAGAGAGACGTTAACAATAGTAATAATTGTGTTTATCTGGATATTTTTACAACTACGAATTTCTTTCCATTTTCCATTTAATTTGTTTTACATCTTTTTTAGATTGATATTCATATTATGTTTCCACTTACAATTCTTATGATAAACCTGTTTGAACAGAATCTTATATTATGGTGTGAAGTATTTTTCATAAATTACAACCCTGTCCATTTTATTTTTTCTTTCGTTACTTTAACAGCACAAGCTAAAGTAAACGTGTCTGTTCTCACAAACTATTTGGTAATGTACACTGTAATGGTATTGAAGTGGTAGTTTGTTTATTGTGTTATTGGGTTATAATATATGTCCCTATATACACTGAATTACTACTACGCCACTGTGACTTGCTAAAAGTAGTTAAAAAGGTTACACGCAACAGTTAGTGTAAGGAAAAATATATTTCCAATTCCATTTTCTTATTACATGTCTGTCACTGTTAGTGTCCTCTGAACTCCAAACATCCGTGGCTTTGTTGTGTCTTCATGTTAAGGCTGGATGCTCGTATGTTGTCGGGTTGGTATGGTTCCTCCTAAGTAGATATGTTTACTGCATTTTGTGATCTTGCTTCTTGCTGTGTGTTCCGTTGATACAATCTTCTGTGATAATAGATGTCTGTGGAGTAAATGAGATCTGCAAAGATATATGTAAAAAATAATTCATATATATTTAAATCTCTGTAAGAATTATGTTGTGCATTAACACTTACAGTTGGTGTTGTGGGTTTCATATGTCATCTATTGTGGGGAAGTGTACTGCGTTGTGTATCATGGCATATTGTCATGCTGTATGTCCTAGGTACAAGGGGAGTTTGAAATATAATCGTATTGGCAACACTGCTCATCTTCAGTTGCCTTCATCGAGATGGCACTTGTTCTGTTTTGTTTAGCTATTAATACAAATATTGTCATTTTCCAAATCGTGTGTGTCTGTGAAAGCTCTTGTAGAAAATACCTGTTTTGCAGTGGTGGAACAGAATGGCATTTCATATGATTTAAGGCAGAGATGTGCAATAGAATTGTGTGTGAAGCTCGGAAAAAGTGGTGAAGAGACGTTAAAGGTGTTACAGAAAGAATGAGCCGAGCTAGAATGTTTCAGTGGTTGAACCATTTTAAAGATGGATACAAAAGGGTGGTTGAAGGCGATCAAAGTGGGAGACGAAGCACCATCATCTGGAAAAGTGATGCTGATATTGTTTTCTGACTCAAAGGGCATTATTCTTCACCACTGCCTACCTCAGAAGCTATGTGTGAGTGGTGTTTACTATGCAAATACACTTAAAATTCATTTGGGGAACATAATTCAGAAAGAAGTGACCGGAATTCACAACGTAAAGGTGGTGTCTGCTTCAAGACAATGCATGACCACATATTGCACATGTGGCCAGGGCTGCGGAGTTGGTAAAAATGTACCGACTCCTACCTCTTTATAAACTCTTAAGAACACTTTCGCTACCGAGTGAGCCGCCAGCATCCTCAAGCTTAGTGAGATTCAACGACACATTGAGGCACATGGTCTGTTAATAATACTTTGTAACATTGGCTCCAGGCACCTTAAGAATACAAACTGTCTATTAATCAACCGATTTCTGCAATAACTATCAGACGTATATAGGTTATAAGTCTAAAAAGTAGTCTGATGATCCACATGGTGGTGATGAAACCTTTTGTGGTACCATGTACCATTTTAGTAGGTTTTCCATTATTAATAAATATTGAGGTTTTATGAAGGAGCCAGGGTCAGATTTTTTAATACTGACTCCACAGCCGTGCATGTGGCGAAGGAGGCGATACCAGACATCGATGGACCACCTGTAGAACACCCACCCTACAGTTCAGATCTTGCTCCATGTGATTTTTGGGCATTTCCAGCGCTTGAACAAGACACTGAAGTTAAACAAGGTACCGCCGCTGCCTTCTTATTACAGATGGCTTCCAGTACGTGTTAACTAATTGATCTTTGTAATGCGAATTTGTGCTTTTTTCTTTGAGGCAGGTATTGACTGAATTATTCAATAATATTTAGACGACTTCAGCTATAAAGGGTTAGGGGAAGAAAATTCATTGATGCTTTTTGACTGTTGATTATAGAGCGCAATAGTTGGAACAGTGAAGGAAATAATGGGGACTGGAGAAGACTGCTTAATGAGGAACTTGTAATCATTTGTCTACATCAAATGTTAATTATTATTGTTTTCACGTCAAGGAGGATGAATAGGGATTGTAAACATTAGAAATGCATACAAGTATTCAGTTACAAAACCTGAATTGAAGAGACCCCTTGGGGTATCAAGACATAGATTGGAGGATAATATTAAAATAGTTCTTAAAGAAATACGTTGATGAGCACAAGGACTGGATCCTTGTGGCTAAGGTTAGCAACCAGTGGCAGGCTCTTTGAACTCACTCTGTAAACCTGTGGGCTCCGTATATGCGGCTAATGTCTTGACTGCCTGGGGACTAGTCTGTTCAGCAGGCTTAGTTCAGTAAAGAAATAAATAATTCCATTTTAAATGTTTAATGTTTTTAGTTCTTCTTGAGGGTGTTGGTACAGGATATGAGTTAACAGTTGTAATCTAATTGTTTCAGTCCAGATATATATAGATGCTATTTTATTATGCTTACTGTAATTATCAGCTCCTCCAAGTTACCTGTCACCCAAAAAGGTTATCGATCCTTGCTCTATCCTGTCTGATTGTGTTATGATTACGTTTTACATTGAAATTGTAAGTGGACAAAACGTGGTCATGATTGGCATCAGGTATGGAGGTTTTGCATAACTTAATTTTACCTAAAGTTGTACCTGGTTCATAGAATGAGACTTGTGTAACGTCTTCTTTCGCAGATGATGAATATAAAACTTGAGGATTTTGCAGATACACATGAAGAGGAGGATCCTCTAGGAGAACTTCCATTAATAAAGCCTGAACATGAAGTGAGTTTCACATTTTTATGCACTTTTAAGAAATATTTAGGATTACGTATTGTGTGTCTCTTGTCCATCTCCACATGAAGCAATTCTATTCAGGTGATTGGATTTTGAAGTGTCCTTTGAAAATGGTGCCAGAGGACTGAATTTTATTGCTTAGTTTTGTGAAATACCATTTTAATTTTGTGTTGCATAATTTTAAAACATATGAAATTAAATATTGCCCTAACTGAGAAATATTTTAGAAAATCTTGTATAATTTGTGGGCTTTGTATTGAAAATACTGCCTGCGATTGAATTTCTTATACAATTCACAGGAACTATGAATGTTTTAAGATTATCTTTTATTTCTTTTGTAAGTTGATGCAAATTGTACTCATATAGTAGAACAGTGTTGTCATTTCTGTTTGGCATTATTAACTCTTTCCATATGGAAAGCTAAAATTGAGTGTGTAATAATAAACTTTGATAAGGAGATAAATTTGCAGCCATGGAGACTTTTAATTAAGGAATAATTTGTGTCATAGCATATTCTGCCTTGTTTTTGAATTTGTTTCAGTATACCCAAATATTATCCTTTACTCTATTGGTTTGGCACATATTTAATTAAGCTATAGGTGACATGGAAAGCTATAGGTGACAGATTGCAAAGGCCATACTACCTGAGCAGAGTCGATCATATTCGGAAAGTTAGGAGCAGAAAACAAAGAACAGATATCGGAAAATATTCCTTTGTAAATAGGACCATCCAACTCTGGAACCAGCTACCTGCTGAGGTTTTAGGGACTCTCTCCTGTAAACCAAGTACGTTTAGGAAGAAGGTTAGGAAAGTGATAAATGAGGTGAAGTAAAGGGAATAGATGGGTGGGTGCAGTGAAGGGGGGTAAATTGGGGTGAGGATGGGAAGGCTTCATAAGTGTAGTGAAGTGAAGAGAAGGTCCTGATGAAACGTGTGATTCATTACTGTTACTGACTTATGTCTAGTTGGTATTAATTTTTAAGTTATGTACTTTAGGTTATATGGTTTTGTAATATTATGAGTTGTTTTATTTTGAGTGTGGTGTGTTGTTTTGTTGTGTCTTATTGTTCTTGTTGTGCCTTATGTTTTTTGTGTCTCATTGTTTTTGTTGTGTCATGTCTTTTTGTCTTACTGTAGTGTTGTGTCTCATTGCTTTGTTGTGTCTCATTGTTCTTGTTGTGCCTTATGTTTTTTGTTGTGTCTTATGTCTTTTTGTCTTACTGTTTTGTTGTGTCTCATTGTTCTGTTGTTTATTATTGTTATTGTTTGTGTTGTCTTATGTTTTTTGTGTTATTGTTTTGTTCTGTTTCATTGTTCTGTTGTTATTATTTTTGTTGTCTTATGTTTTTTGTGTCTTATTGTTTTGTTCTGTCTCACTGTTCTGTTGTTTCTTATTGTTTTTGTTGTCTTATGTGTTGTTGTGTCTTATTGTAGGACCACTGCCACCGGGTAAAAACCCATTTGCAGTCAAATAAATAATAATAATAATAATAATAATTCAAATATTTAAGAAGTTAACTTGACTTCATATATAAAGTGGGCAAGGAGGGAGGAATGTTAATGTGATGCTCTGCTCAGCATTTCTGTCCAAAACATACAAAATGTAATTTCATTATTGTGTGTACTTTATTACTAGTGTGTACATGTAACTATCGAATAAACCCTGTAACACAATGTTTAGTGACCATTTAATATGTGCTTTACCTTCTGATTACATAAACCAAGCCATAATCAGTTCAGGCATTACCACTGCTTTGGCATGAACATGCCAAGTAAACTAATGTTGATGTCTTTGGTTTCATATTACGTGGAGAGTATACTATTACAGTGATATTTGTGTTAGAAAAATCCTTTTCATAATAATGGTTTTGATAGTTTAAGGAAGAAAATCTTTATCAAACAGCTACTATGATTGAATTTTGTTGTTGTTCAGGACTTTGTCCACAGTTTGATTTTCTAAAACAAAACCGCTATATTTTGAGAACTGGATCTGCTGCTGTCTTAAAGTGAAAATGCCTATTCTGTTGGTTCCCATAGAAAAGTTGTATTAGTCCCTTGGGATTAGTCCCTTGTATGGGAGGAGAGCAGATGTAGTTCTCAGAACGCACTGATCGTGTTTTAAAATATCAAATGATGGACCATGTCAAGAAAATCAGCAATTTTAAATAAACTCCACCATCTTCAGTGTCCTTTAATGAAGTTCTGCAGCTGCTATTAATTTGATTCAGTCCAATTGCATTGATAATTATTCCATTTCATGCAGTGAGAGAGCACAGTCAAGACTCATAATGAGTATGGTTATTTTACAGGACTCCATCAATTTACAGAAAGTTGTACCTGATTCTTATAGTGGAACGTGTCTCAAGTCTTCTTATGATGACAATCAAGTCACCAATATCAAAGTTGAGGATGGCGGAGGTGTGAAAGAGGAGGAGGATCCTCTCTTGATAACATCTCCAGTAATAAAGGCGGAGCATGAGGTGAGTTGTGTGAGCATTGTTAGATACATTGCTTCTCCATTTGTCTGTCCACATGAAGCAAATCTGCTCTGCTGATAGATCTTGAAGTGTCCGTTGCAAACTAGTGCAAAGGAATTGTATTTTTGCTTACTGTTTGTCGAATGTAGCTTCTGTTTTGTGTTATATTTATCTTAAGATGTGTGATATTAAATATTGTGAAATACAATAAGTGTTTTAAACAGATGTTGCAACACAACACTTTGATAGTTTGTCCAGACTTTCCAGTAAGCCTTGTTTTGATGCTATTTCTTCCCATTGAATTCTATGCTCATTTTTGTGGGTCTGTGAATGTTTGAAGGTTTTCTCCAGCTGTCTTTTCCCCCCTTTCTTTCCTTCTTCCTTTAACCTTAATGCAGTGTGGAGGGAGGAACATAGATTGCAGATGTTTTAGAATAGGGTATTGAGCCGGATATTTGGGCCTAGTAGGGAAGACGATGGGGTATGGAGAAAATTGCATACTAATGAGTTAAAAAATTTGTATTACTACCTCAGTATTATCAGGGTGATTAAGTCAAGAAGAATGAGATGGGTGGGGCACGTAGCGGACATGGATGGGACAAGAGGTGTTCACCGGGTATTGGTTGGGAAGCCTGAGGGTAAGAGACCGCTGGGGAGACCTAGACGTAGATGGGAGGATAATCTCAGGCGGGATCTATGGGAGATAGGAGTTGAAGGAGACTGGATTTTTTTGACCAAGTCATGGAGCATGGTTACTTCAATGATGAACCTTAAGGTTCCATAAGCCATCTAGCTAGTTATATATAAAATTGTCCCTACAAATTCTGTTGTTTTCTATGTATAGTAACATCTCAAAGAATATTATTTTTGTGTGTACGTAAAATAATATTCATTAAAATTAAATATTGTTGAGGATGAATCTACCATTCATACAATCTCATTGTTAAATTAAAATTAAATCCGTGGTGTAACAGCTCCAGAGAGCCAAAGCCGACTAGGTTGACTGCTGGCCTCATGTTCACATGCCTAAGCAGAAGCGAAGGATCATCGAAATAGATATAGGGTGATGTGTGGCCAGCACGACGAACCCCCAGCCATTGCTAGCTATCCTGACTGGAATACGCTACTCATTGTAGCTCCCCAATTTCCTTACGATGCTGGGTTGGCACCGGTCCCATACACTGGTTGATAGATCATGAGAAAATTTCTTCTCTCCCGAGACTCGAACCAGCAAGCATTCTGTATCGCCGGTCCGAAGCATGAAGCCTCAGACCGCGCGGCTACGGTGTGGGACAATCTCATTGTTACTAAATTAATTTATAAATTAGAATGATATAACTTCATCAAGGTGAAGGTGTCATTGCTCTGATGACAGAGGCAGCAAGCACCTCTGAAACATCAGTAAACTTCTGTCAGATTACGCAGAAGACAACCATCTTCATACTAGGTGCTTTGAGAAACTTTATTTATGTTCTTATCTGTTTGTATGTATGTACAAATGTATCCATACAGGCATGCTGTTTTTCAGTAAGTGTTTTATAAAAACAACATTTCTGCAACACAATAATTGTATATGTGTATGGTGGTTTTACAGAACTGTATGGGTTCGGTGAAAGATGAACCTCTTTCAGACAGTGATATGTCTCGGGATGGAAATGAGGTCATCAGAGTAAAAGCGAAGGATGTATCAGACATAAAAATTGAGGAACATCCTATTCCAATAACAAATCAAGTTATTGAGGATGAACAGGATATATGTCCATTAAAGTGTCATTTGTCCTCGTGTGTGTCTGTCCATCCAAATGAAAAATAGAAATTGTGTCTAACTTATGAAAGGTATCACAGACGATCTTCAGACATTTGTAGATCCTGATAATTATTCTACAGATAGATTCAGACCACTGTGTTTGTTTTCGCAGTATACTCAATCTCTACCCCTTCCTTCTGAAGTAAGGATATGGTATGCTGAATTACCAGATTGTACTCACAGTAGATCTTATTTAGGATAGATGTACATGTACCGGGTCTACAATTTATGAGGCTGCGGTCGTGCTTGCATTGCGTGGTCGGCCGGTGCTCTGTTGATGTGGTCGGGTGTTGTGCGTGTTCCTCTGGTGGGTGACCCGCGAATCAGTTACAGTGCCGCTAGTAACAGTGAACTACGAATATTTCTCGTCACTAAGACATGTTATTACATTAATTGTTCTTACCTTAAATCACAAAAGATGTTCTAAGTGACTTCCTTGTGCTTGCAAGCAAGCAAGCTTCACACCACGTTAGCATGTTTCAAAATACTCGATGGAGCTCTTCTTGGGATATTGCCGAAATGAATTGTCGAATGTTTTCTGTAAGTGCTTCTGCAGTGTGCGGATAAATTGACACGTTATGTAAATTTTATACATAGACCGTTCTTCCAAGAAATGACCGATAAAGAAAAGACTTACAGTTTCTTCTAAATGTTTTGAACATGAAATTGGTGGAAATATGTTTTTATAAAAATTAAAACTTTTAAGAAGTGGTCATCTTGGTAGTTCAACTATAAAGTTTGGAAAGTAGTATATTGGAACAGTCATTATTACTGTAGACTGTACATCACTTCGTCTGAACAGATAATTTTATTTGTTTTCTGTTACTTATTAAGGCATGAAGTTGTGCTGGAATTCTTCTTGACAAATAGAGAAACCTAAAGATCAGGTTTATTTATTTAGGTTATTTTTTGAATTTATGTTCTCGTTAGCAAATCATGACTTCATATATCCCCACTTCTTGATACTTTGACTCTGATTGGTTAACTCTTGCTTGCCTGTTACAGAAAGCCCAATCATTTTGCTATAGGTTTTCTAATAAGAAGTCTGGCTGGATACAAAGAACTTGAGTTTGTATGTTATGATATAGGTTGAGAATCCAGGGATAGTTGGCATACATGATTTTCTTCTATTCTGTGCATTAGAGATTATTTTTTGAACCTCTTAAGTACCGTGCTGTCATTAAGGAGTCCATTTGATATGTGTCCGAGTTCAGGCCTGACCAGAAACCCAACTTTTTGTTACAATTATCAAGGAACTAAATGAACTAGTAATTGTACATCTTCCTATCCCACTGCATCTAGAGTATTATACGAGGCGCGTCCCAAAAGTAAGTTTCCCACTCGTCCCACAGCTAGCAAACCTTATATTGAGCGAAGCGACTGTGCATACGTGATAGAGCAATGACGTAGCATGGCGCATGCACTAACGGTACTTCCCGCGTTCTCACAGTAGCATCGTTGCAGCTGTTGAAGATGGAGGTTCTTATTCCAGCTCCCGCCGACTGTGAAGTGCGGTCAGTGATAACGCTAGGCCGCACACGGCTCGACGGACAGCAAGTCTCCTGCAGGAGTTCAGCTGGGAGGTGTTTAATCATTTACCCTACAGCCCGGACCTCGCTCCCAGTGATTTCCATCTTTTCCTACACCTCAAGAAATTCCTGTCCGGTCAGCGTCAGTGTTTTGAGAATGACAGAGAGGCGGAGATGGTTGTCACACAGTGGTTCCAATCCCAGGCGGCAGACTTCTACGACACTGGTATTCAAAAGTTGGTCCCACGGTATGACAAATGTCTCAATTCCGGTGGCGAATATGTTGAAAAATAGCTGGACACTTGCTGTATCTGTTGCAATAAATATTTCCATGAAATTGTGTTTTGTTTCTGTAAACGGCCCCAGGGAAACTTACTTTTGGGACGCGCCTCGTATTTGCCAAGTTTGTGTGCTTACCTTTTAATACAGTGACCTACCATTCAAAGATAGAACACATTATGCGATGGAAGACCATGGGTTGAATTCAGGGGCTTCAAAATATTTAATCTCTTGCTGTAAGTAGCCAACAAGTGATTGAACCAACAAATTTACATGTAGCTGTCCCACTGTGTAAAAAGATGTGTTCACTATGGAATTCAGATCCAACTTGGTACAGAGTAAGTACCAAGATAACTGAGTGACTTGGCATTGATTGTTTGAGTATGATGTTAAATTGGGGGCTGAAGTTTGAGGTCAGGGGCTCCAGATTATGTCACATACCTCAGTGAATTAACCGTTGTAAACTGCAATGTGGACTTCAAATTCTTGCATGCCCTCCACTAACTTTGGGTGAGGTAATGGGATTTGGTAGAAAAACCTATCATGTTGCTTTGAAACTCATTCTTCTTCTTTTTTATGATAAGTTTATCATAATTCTCATCTCTTTTCTTCAGCAGAGTCCTCAGAAAGAACATGAAGTTAAGCATGGTGGGGGACATCCCAATTCCTGTGATGTATGCAGTAAAACATTCTCTTCTCCAAGTGCTCTAAAGAGACATCAGCTCACACATAGTGGAGAATATCCATTCCCTCATGATTTGAAGATACATGAACGTGTACATAGTGGTGAGCGGCCATTTTTGTATGATATGTGTAATAAATCATTCACCCAGAAGAGTCAGCTGAAACACCATCAAGTCATACACAGTGGAGAGCGTCCATTTACCTGTGACGTGTGTAGTAAGTCATTCACTCGGAAGAATAATCTGGAACGACATCAAGTCATACACAGTGGAGAGCGTCGATATACCTGTGACATGTGTAATAAATCATTTACTCAGAAGACTAATCTGAAACAACATCAAGTCATACACAGTGGAGAGCGTCCATTTACCTGTGACGTGTGTAATAAATCATTTGCTCGTAAGTGTCATCTGAAAGAACATCAAGTCATACACAGTGGAGAGCGTCAATATACCTGTGACTTGTGTAATAAATCATTCACTCAGAAGACTCAGCTGAAAGAACATCAAGTCATACACAGTGGAGAGCGTCCATTTACCTGTGACGTGTGTAATAAATCATTTGCTCGTAAGTGTCATCTGAAAGAACATCAAGTCATACACAGTGGAGAGCGTCAATATACCTGTGACGTGTGTAATAAATCATTCACTCGGAAGACTCAGCTGAAACACCATCAAGTCATACACAGTGGAGAGCGTCCATTTACCTGTGACTTGTGTAATAAATCATTCACTCAGAAAAGTAGTCTGAAGACACACCTTTTATTACAGTCATAACCAGTGATGTGTGTGACAGATCATTCCGTCAGTGGAGTCGTCTGAAGAAACATTAGAGCATGTAACATGGAGCTCCAACACCCCTTATAATTTTTCAAAAATTGAAAAAATTAATTTTTGTGTTTATAATTTGTAACACTTTGTTTCCTCTGTATCATTTTTTTAATATTGCCCCTTACGTTGTCATTATCTGCTAATCGGCTGAACTGACAATAAGTCCGCGGGCGAGGAGTGCGAAGCAGAACGGGGCTATCATCCGGCTGCAAGGATTTCAGCGCGGCTGGCCGGTCCAAAGTTGTGAGGTGGAGTGAGGGTAGTTCACTGTTCCAGTACGAATCAGAGCTGCAGTCCCCTCAGCCGGCTTACAGTAAACACGCTTGCCCGTTACCGCGTGGTTTAGACTGGTTTCGTGGTTATTGTTAATGAGTGTTGAATAATTCTGTGTGCTGACTATTTTTTGCTCTGATAATGATAATGAGCAAAGGAAGTGCATCTTATTTACAGCAAATTACTTTTTCTAAATTGTCTTTGACTGAAAAAAGCGATGTAAAAAATTATGGCCATCCTCTTCCAAACTTAGGAATAGTCAAAACATCATTGAGCACGTATAGGTTTTCTCCTGATGTAAATTTATTTATGTTGTTATGTGTTGAAAAACTATTCTGATTTTTCTGCTGTGCGCAGCACTACCACTGCTCGGACTCACGAGCCGCCACTGGTTTTTACTTTGTTATTAATAGGACAGTGCTTCTTTTATTGAGTTATATTCCTCTGTTTTCTGTTTAGCTCCTCTGTGCATAATATGTTGTTAATCTTGATAAAATTACTTGCTGTGTAATCTTTAATGGTAAACACAATAGACTTATTAGTTTATGAGTAAAATGTAAGTGCGTAATTTTACCCAGGGCCTTGGCCAAAAATAAGACTGGGAATTTTGTATTGTTATGTATTTTTAAAGAATGCCCATCGGAAGATTAATTGTTTATGTAACAGACATTTCTTCATACTCCAGACAGTACATAAAGCATGTAGTTGTACATTCAGAGGTCAGAGTTAAGCTGATTTTTATTTACAGTATGTCATTTTGGGTCCATATCCTCTGTAGAGGAACTCGAGTTATCTGACAGCTGAAATCAAGCAATATTTTGTTGTTGAAGATGATTGTCTTCTGGGATGTTATGCCATGTGGTCTTGTAGAAGTTTGTCGTTGATAGCTGCCTCTGCCCTGAAGATGGAGGCAGCAAAGTAATCTGAAACTCTTGCAGTTTTCTTCCAGACTACATGACGTTACATTCACGAAGATGGTCGTCTAATACTTGCTACTCTGGGAGCCTGAAATATGACGTTGTTTGCTGTTGTTGGCAGCGTAAATAGTTAAGTACGCAGCAGAAAATAGGTACATAAGGAAGTTGATAAACTTTGTGTTTGATTATACATACAATGTGTTATTTGCTGTGTTTGTATCTTTGTAGGAGTGATGTAACATCTAGAGTAACTCAGTTGCACTTTCAATAAATGAATGCTAAGACCAGTTCAGAATCACAAAGAACCTGTTCTAAAAGTATTCCATGCTGGAATGTAAGACCTGTTCGTCTGTTATTTCTGTATTTGGTTTGTGCTGTTACAACAAAGTTTTTAGGAAACCTGAAAGATGTAGATGGATCTTAATGAAGCAGGGTGGGAGGTTTGAGTGTGGATTCATGTGGCTCAGGATGTGGTCCATTGGTGAACATGGTTATGAGCCTTCTTTTTATGGCTCGCTTTAATTTGTTCTTTTTCTTCTACTAGAGCAACGGCGAGTTTGAGGCATTGCGACAGTGGGAAAGGCCGTGGTGGGCCCTGGACTGTAAACCAGCGAAATTTTAATTCCACGCAGGAAACCTGCGGATTCAAATCGCGACTTCCAGATTGAGGTGCACATTTACTACAGACCTCTCAGGATACACTTAAGGCCGTTCTTTTGTTTACTTCACGGTCCTTTGTGTGTGCTGTTTATTTAACGACGCTGCTGCTAGTGGCTCGGTTGATGAGTGCCGAACGACGTGTTGGTGAGCGAGTAATGAATTGGGTATGGTGTGGAAGGAAGTGGTCGTGGCTTACTTAAATTCGGCTTACAGTCACAGCATTTGCCATGGGAAACCTCAGTGTGGCCGGTTTCTGGAACCTCCACCGGTACGGAGCAGAATTACTAAGTCTGAGAAAAGTCGCGGTTAATTCTCATTTCGGATAGCAGGTTCTCCGCGTGTGACTGGATGCTTCAAGTCATGACTCACAAACTGTCTTTCTTGCAACCGTCCTTCCACACTCTTCGCCGCGGAGTTTGTTTAGTTGAGGTCACTGGCTAATCCCAGTGACGTGCCAGGCGCTCGTACGGTTGCTGCTTCGACTCTTTCTAGTAAGTGCGGAAGGGAATTTTGGGTAATTTGATAGTGGGCGGGGATTTAGGTCGGCGAGCATGTAACTCCGCTTCCCAGGAAGGCAAGGGTAGGGTTGATGTTTTACGTGGGATAGCAGTCTCAAATAAGAAACGACGCTACTGGTGAGCCTGGAGACGTTCACTTTGTCCTTTGAGACTTTTGAAGCCAATTGCAGCTTATACTTGGCAGTGCTGTGAATCGGCTGTTGTGTATAGAAAATGAGTAGGTGGTGAGAGTTTTGAAAATAAAATTAAATATCTTCGAAAAATGGAAAAAATGCTGGAAATTGTCTAAAAAGCGCACAGAACTCAATAAATTTTAAAATTTCAATTTTTTTTAAAAATTGTAAGTTTTTGGTTTCGTGCGCTTCATAGAGAATTTCCAGCATTTTTTCCATTTTTCGAAAATTTTGTGAAATTTGGAAAAGAAAAGCAAAATACACTGCACGCGGTCTCCGCCCTAATCGGTCTGTCATACTAGGTCTCTCAGAGACAGGTTCCAGCACGATAAGGTTGGGGAGAATTTAAAAAAAAATTGAAAATCTTCAACTTTTTTGTTTTTGCCTTTTTAGACAATTTCCAGCGTTTTATGATTTTTCGGAAATTTGGAATAATTTGAAGAAAAAAAATTCAAAATTCTCCGCATGCGGTCTCTGCCGGAGTAAGTCTACCTCATTCGGTCCCTGCCGAACACGGGCTATGCAACAGAGACCGTATCGTGTAGAGAGTCCGTCAGAGACCGAGTTTGTCAGAGAAGGGGTACGACAGAGACAGGTTCCGGCACTATGCGGTTTGGGAGGAGTTTGAAAAAAAAATTAAATTTTTCGATATATTCAAAAAAAGGAAATTGCTGGAAATTGCCTAAAAAACTCACAAAACTGAAAAATTTCAACTTCAAAATGTTTTCAAATATTTCGAAGTTTTTTGATTTTGTGCGCATTTTAGGCAATTTCCAGCATTTTTCCATTTTCCGAAAATTTCGAAATGTTTTTCAAAATCTCTGCACGCGGTCCCCGCCCTCACCCTTTTATGCCTAACTACGACTCTGCTTCAGTCGATCTCTGCTCATTCTCTCTGTAATGGTGTGATTTATGGATAGATTTAGTCCTACAAATGTTGGTAGCGTGCCTTTGAATGGAGCAAGTCAAGTTCACGAGGATGCTGTAGTCAGCTTAAACGTACTCAGCTGATATGATATTTCTTCCTTGAGGCTACAACTTGTTCCCTAAGGCTATACACCATTTATTTCTAACACTAAGTACTACAGAAATTTTACATTTGTTCAAACATTACATTCCTGACTCAGGCTAGTTCACTTTAACTTTTCAACAATTTGGTTGGGTAAATTTTGAAGATTTCATTATCTACCCCTACTATAGGAGTCATCGTCTCAGCGCTTACCTGTTAACAGTAGCCCGATCAGTGTCCCCTTGCCCATGGCTTCAGTGACCTCCTTCTATCTTCAAAGTTTTGGCTGTTCCGAACGAGATGTATCTTCCACTTCCCTCGTCAACTTTTTCTGATCCCTCCATAACATCGCTGAATTCCATTGCGCTATTTTTGCATTTGGAAACATTACAAAAAGCTTCTGTCTCTCCATCATAATTGTCCATATTGTCACACAAACTCATCTCATGAAACTTCTAGAATTGCCATCAGCCATGATGTACACAGCTGGAGCAGTGCTCATCCTCAGGGTAATGAATTTCTGTACTCTGAGGACAAAGTTGGTTCTTAAAACTTTGGTGTTTTCTCTATCCAACCGCCTGACACAGCAGGCAGCCTGGGAAGAATTCATTATACTTTGTCACTGTTAAATCTTGAGATCATAAAAGACATTGCAGTCATTAGCTGCTGGTGGGGCACATGGTAACAGGAAATGAGGGGAAAAATTAAAAATCAAGAATGTTT
Source organism: Zootermopsis nevadensis (assembly GCF_977971745.1). Classification (NCBI taxonomy): domain Eukaryota; kingdom Metazoa; phylum Arthropoda; class Insecta; order Blattodea; family Termopsidae; genus Zootermopsis; species Zootermopsis nevadensis. Next base: position 775,990 of record NW_028259149.1, on the reverse strand, counting down.
CTCTTTGCAAGGAAAGATGTTAGATGTGAAATAGAAGTTATGTATGCTGTGTTTAATTAATGGTATATTTGTTTTTAGTATTAACCCAGAACACCAACATTTTGAAATGAAATGTATAGACAAAGTGGTGGAAGAATGTGACCTCCTCAAGCTTTGAACAAAAAATGCAAATAATTGAGTGTTCCTCTTGCAGCATACGAGTTTCCTCTGGTTGAAGGAATCTACAAATTTGTTCAGTCAGTGGCAGGTGCTTCAATAACCTGTGCACAAGGCCTTATAGATCTGTTGGCTCGAATAGCTGTCAACTGGTGCGGGGTCTAGCACCATGCACAGAGGTGAGCTGTGTAAGAATCAGTTTGCTGGTAAAAATCAAGGATTGATGAATGCAGTACAATATTGGCAAAAGAAATACTGGATTAAAATTTATAATTTTATCAAATAACCCCACCCCCTTGACTTTGAAGCCAAGGTCATGTAAATAACATTTTATAAGTCAATCCATAATTCAAAGACAGCACAACACTTTACCATAACAAGGTTCAACTGGTTAATCACGTCGAGTGGTTAAGGAAATATTTGCTTTGGACAGCTAAAAAATTCCAAAACCCATAAAAAGAAAATGAAAAGTTACTGCCTGTTGAAGCAGGTGGTAGTTTTCCAATAAGCTTTAAAGTGTGTGTTTATTCAGACTGTCTGTGAGGCTCACTTATGAATCTATATTGATCATCATTATATGATTTGATTTCTTTCTTGTCACTGATGATGAACACTTGAGGTCACTAGTGTCATTTATAGTGTAAACTTATTGTTTGTGTGCTAATTTTTAAATAAAATTCCGTTTCTCTATATTCCTTGATTAGCTTGTCAGCCAGTCCTTGGGCCTAGTTTTGAAATTGGGATCTCCGGAATACGAAGCAGAAATGATAACTACTCAGACGTGATGTTCAATGAAAATAGTTGTAATAAGTGTACTTCGTAAATCATTTAATGCATTCGACTGTTTCATAGGAAAGAATGAGACGTCTCTCATATTACTTTCAAGATCTTGTGTTTAAATTTCATCTTTCCGTATGTTGGCAACAGATCGAGATAGTTCGAGTAATATAAATAGGAAAGATGTGGTTTGTCTGAAGATATTATAAACTATTAATTACAAATGTTGGCCATGTAGCATTATATCGTCTTTCGAAATATTCTGTGAATTGACTGACTAGACGTTTCCTTTCTTTTTTTAATCCATTTCACATACTGGACTTCTTAAATGTTGAAAATATTTCTAAGTCGGATCAACAGTCGATTTATTGGGCAGCTGAATTTCGATTGTTTCCATGTGCATCATATGCGAGTTCGGTTAACCTTCAGAGTGGTGAGTGATTTTGACTGCTTTGTGGGGACGCATATTTGTGGAAAATTGGATCAGAGTTTCATTAAATTCCGTTTTATTTGATTTATACTTTGTAGCGTTTACACAATATTGTTAGGTTCTTGAGATATGTAGATTAAGAGGATACCTGAGTGAAGTTCATTGTGTGCGCCCTTCACTTCATATATATCTTTCAATGTGTACTGTGATTAAAATCAGCATTGAATATCGTGCGTAGCACACAGTGTGTGCATGTAAATTACTTTTATTTATTTTTTTATATTTAGCTGTTATGTCAGGCATGCATTATTCAGAGTACAACTATTTCCCTCAATTTTTGAGATATCTAACACAATTTTATAATTTAGGTTTAATTTAACAGCAGAAGATGGATATAATCAAAATGGAAAATGATGATGTTGTAAGTGAAAAAGATTGCATTGCCATGGTAACTGATGAGGTTAATGTACAATCAGCACTTTCCATAAAGGAAGATGAAACTGAGGTAAGCATTGCTTTCAGATGAGTTTTTTTTTCTGCCCATTTCTACACATGCTTGTGTTTGTTTGTTTTTACAATATGAGTTATTATTAGCTGTGGAACAGTTATAAAGAGAGAACATTGCTGTACCTTTATAACCTAACTCTGATTTGCTCCTGTAGTGCTCCAGACCTGTAAGAATAATAGAAAATTGCAGTCTGAATTGGGTAGTGTACATATGTATATATATTCATTATTTTAATTTGTAATACAAAGTAACATAGACTCCTTTTTCAGGCTTGTAGAAGAACTGTGGCCCAGTAAATGTAAATAAATACTAAACAGTCTAAGATGTTACAAATTAAATATAATGCTCTTGTTCATATTTGTATCTTGTTTGAAAGCATGAGTGCATGCACGAACACACTCATGCATGTGTATGTGTGTGAGAGAGACGTTAACAATAGTAATAATTGTGTTTATCTGGATATTTTTACAACTACGAATTTCTTTCCATTTTCCATTTAATTTGTTTTACATCTTTTTTAGATTGATATTCATATTATGTTTCCACTTACAATTCTTATGATAAACCTGTTTGAACAGAATCTTATATTATGGTGTGAAGTATTTTTCATAAATTACAACCCTGTCCATTTTATTTTTTCTTTCGTTACTTTAACAGCACAAGCTAAAGTAAACGTGTCTGTTCTCACAAACTATTTGGTAATGTACACTGTAATGGTATTGAAGTGGTAGTTTGTTTATTGTGTTATTGGGTTATAATATATGTCCCTATATACACTGAATTACTACTACGCCACTGTGACTTGCTAAAAGTAGTTAAAAAGGTTACACGCAACAGTTAGTGTAAGTGAAAAATATATTTCCAATTCCATACTCATATTACATGTCTGTCACTGTTAGTGTCCTCTGAACTCCAAACATCTGTGGCTTTGTTGTGTCTTCATGTTAAGGCTGGATGCTCGTATGTTGTCGGGTTGGTATGGTTCCTCCTAAGTAGATATGTTTACTGCATTTTGTGATCTTGCTTCTTGCTGTGTGTTCCGTTGATACAATCTTCTGTGATAATAGATGTCTGTGGAGTAAATGAGATCTGCAAAGATATATGTAAAAAATAATTCATATATATTTAAATCTCTGTAAGAATTATGTTGTGCATTAACACTTACAGTTGGTGTTGTGGGTTTCATATGTCATCTATTGTGGGGAAGTGTACTGCGTTGTGTATCATGGCATATTGTCATGCTGTATGTCCTAGGTACAAGGGGAGTTTGAAATATAATCGTATTGGCAACACTGCTCATCTTCAGTTGCCTTCATCGAGATGGCACTTGTTCTGTTTTGTTTAGCTATTAATACAAATATTGTCATTTTCCAAATCGTGTGTGTCTGTGAAAGCTCTTGTAGAAAATACCTGTTTTGCAGTGGTGGAACAGAATGGCATTTCATATGATTTAAGGCAGAGATGTGCAATAGAATTGTGTGTGAAGCTCGGAAAAAGTGGTGAAGAGACGTTAAAGGTGTTACAGAAAGAATGAGCCGAGCTAGAATGTTTCAGTGGTTGAACCATTTTAAAGATGGATACAAAAGGGTGGTTGAAGGCGATCAAAGTGGGAGACGAAGCACCATCATCTGGAAAAGTGATGCTGATATTGTTTTCTGACTCAAAGGGCATTATTCTTCACCACTGCCTACCTCAGAAGCTATGTGTGAGTGGTGTTTACTATGCAAATACACTTAAAATTCATTTGGGGAACATAATTCAGAAAGAAGTGACCGGAATTCACAACGTAAAGGTGGTGTCTGCTTCAAGACAATGCATGACCACATATTGCACATGTGGCCAGGGCTGCGGAGTTGGTAAAAATGTACCGACTCCTACCTCTTTATAAACTCTTAAGAACACTTTCGCTACCGAGTGAGCCGCCAGCATCCTCAAGCTTAGTGAGATTCAACGACACATTGAGGCACATGGTCTGTTAATAATACTTTGTAACATTGGCTCCAGGCACCTTAAGAATACAAACTGTCTATTAATCAACCGATTTCTGCAATAACTATCAGACGTATATAGGTTATAAGTCTAAAAAGTAGTCTGATGATCCACATGGTGGTGATGAAACCTTTTGTGGTACCATGTACCATTTTAGTAGGTTTTCCATTATTAATAAATATTGAGGTTTTATGAAGGAGCCAGGGTCAGATTTTTTAATACTGACTCCACAGCCGTGCATGTGGCGAAGGAGGCGATACCAGACATCGATGGACCACCTGTAGAACACCCACCCTACAGTTCAGATCTTGCTCCATGTGATTTTTGGGCATTTCCAGCGCTTGAACAAGACACTGAAGTTAAACAAGGTACCGCCGCTGCCTTCTTATTACAGATGGCTTCCAGTACGTGTTAACTAATTGATCTTTGTAATGCGAATTTGTGCTTTTTTCTTTGAGGCAGGTATTGACTGAATTATTCAATAATATTTAGACGACTTCAGCTATAAAGGGTTAGGGGAAGAAAATTCATTGATGCTTTTTGACTGTTGATTATAGAGCGCAATAGTTGGAACAGTGAAGGAAATAATGGGGACTGGAGAAGACTGCTTAATGAGGAACTTGTAATCATTTGTCTACATCAAATGTTAATTATTATTGTTTTCACGTCAAGGAGGATGAATAGGGATTGTAAACACTAGAAATGCATACAAGTATTCAGTTACAAAACCTGAATTGAAGAGACCCCTTGGGGTATCAAGACATAGATTGGAGGATAATATTAAAATAGTTCTTAAAGAAATACGTTGATGAGCACAAGGACTGGATCCTTGTGGCTAAGGTTAGCAACCAGTGGCAGGCTCTTTGAACTCACTCTGTAAACCTGTGGGCTCCGTATATGCGGCTAATGTCTTGACTGCCTGGGGACTAGTCTGTTCAGCAGGCTTAGTTCAGTAAAGAAATAAATAATTCCATTTTAAATGTTTAATGTTTTTAGTTCTTCTTGAGGGTGTTGGTACAGGATATGAGTTAACAGTTGTAATCTAATTGTTTCAGTCCAGATATATATAGATGCTATTTTATTATGCTTACTGTAATTATCAGCTCCTCCAAGTTACCTGTCACCCAAAAAGGTTATCGATCCTTGCTCTATCCTGTCTGATTGTGTTATGATTACGTTTTACATTGAAATTGTAAGTGGACAAAACGTGGTCATGATTGGCATCAGGTATGGAGGTTTTGCATAACTTAATTTTACCTAAAGTTGTACCTGGTTCATAGAATGAGACTTGTGTAACGTCTTCTTTCGCAGATGATGAATATAAAACTTGAGGATTTTGCAGATACACATGAAGAGGAGGATCCTCTAGGAGAACTTCCATTAATAAAGCCTGAACATGAAGTGAGTTTCACATTTTTATGCACTTTTAAGAAATATTTAGGATTACGTATTGTGTGTCTCTTGTCCATCTCCACATGAAGCAATTCTATTCAGGTGATTGGATTTTGAAGTGTCCTTTGAAAATGGTGCCAGAGGACTGAATTTTATTGCTTAGTTTTGTGAAATACCATTTTAATTTTGTGTTGCATAATTTTAAAACATATGAAATTAAATATTGCCCTAACTGAGAAATATTTTAGAAAATCTTGTATAATTTGTGGGCTTTGTATTGAAAATACTGCCTGCGATTGAATTTCTTATACAATTCACAGGAACTATGAATGTTTTAAGATTATCTTTTATTTCTTTTGTAAGTTGATGCAAATTGTACTCATATAGTAGAACAGTGTTGTCATTTCTGTTTGGCATTATTAACTCTTTCCATATGGAAAGCTAAAATTGAGTGTGTAATAATAAACTTTGATAAGGAGATAAATTTGCAGCCATGGAGACTTTTAATTAAGGAATAATTTGTGTCATAGCATATTCTGCCTTGTTTTTGAATTTGTTTCAGTATACCCAAATATTATCCTTTACTCTATTGGTTTGGCACATATTTAATTAAGCTATAGGTGACATGGAAAGCTATAGGTGACAGATTGCAAAGGCCATACTACCTGAGCAGAGTCGATCATATTCGGAAAGTTAGGAGCAGAAAACAAAGAACAGATATCGGAAAATATTCCTTTGTAAATAGGACCATCCAACTCTGGAACCAGCTACCTGCTGAGGTTTTAGGGACTCTCTCCTGTAAACCAAGTACGTTTAGGAAGAAGGTTAGGAAAGTGATAAATGAGGTGAAGTAAAGGGAATAGATGGGTGGGTGCAGTGAAGGGGGGTAAATTGGGGTGAGGATGGGAAGGCTTCATAAGTGTAGTGAAGTGAAGAGAAGGTCCTGATGAAACGTGTGATTCATTACTGTTACTGACTTATGTCTAGTTGGTATTAATTTTTAAGTTATGTACTTTAGGTTATATGGTTTTGTAATATTATGAGTTGTTTTATTTTGAGTGTGGTGTGTTGTTTTGTTGTGTCTTATTGTTCTTGTTGTGCCTTATGTTTTTTGTGTCTCATTGTTTTTGTTGTGTCATGTCTTTTTGTCTTACTGTAGTGTTGTGTCTCATTGCTTTGTTGTGTCTCATTGTTCTTGTTGTGCCTTATGTTTTTTGTTGTGTCTTATGTCTTTTTGTCTTACTGTTTTGTTGTGTCTCATTGTTCTGTTGTTTATTATTGTTATTGTTTGTGTTGTCTTATGTTTTTTGTGTTATTGTTTTGTTCTGTTTCATTGTTCTGTTGTTATTATTTTTGTTGTCTTATGTTTTTTGTGTCTTATTGTTTTGTTCTGTCTCACTGTTCTGTTGTTTCTTATTGTTTTTGTTGTCTTATGTGTTGTTGTGTCTTATTGTAGGACCACTGCCACCGGGTAAAAACCCATTTGCAGTCAAATAAATAATAATAATAATAATAATAATTCAAATATTTAAGAAGTTAACTTGACTTCATATATAAAGTGGGCAAGGAGGGAGGAATGTTAATGTGATGCTCTGCTCAGCATTTCTGTCCAAAACATACAAAATGTAATTTCATTATTGTGTGTACTTTATTACTAGTGTGTACATGTAACTATCGAATAAACCCTGTAACACAATGTTTAGTGACCATTTAATATGTGCTTTACCTTCTGATTACATAAACCAAGCCATAATCAGTTCAGGCATTACCACTGCTTTGGCATGAACATGCCAAGTAAACTAATGTTGATGTCTTTGGTTTCATATTACGTGGAGAGTATACTATTACAGTGATATTTGTGTTAGAAAAATCCTTTTCATAGTAATGCTTTTGATAGTTTAAGGAAGAAAATCTTCATCAAGAAGCTGCTATGATAGAATATTGTTGTTTTTATGGACTTTGTCCATAGTTTGATATTCTGAAACAAAACTGTTATATTTCAATAGCTGGATCTGCTGCTGTCTTAAAGTGAAAATGCCTATTCTGTTGGTTCCCATAGAAAAGTTGTATTAGTCCCTTGGGATTAGTCCCTTGTATGGGAGGAGAGCAGATGTAGTTCTCAGAACGCACTGATCGTGTTTTAAAATATCAAATGATGGACCATGTCAAGAAAATCAGCAATTTTAAATAAACTCCACCATCTTCAGTGTCCTTTAATGAAGTTCTGCAGCTGCTATTAATTTGATTCAGTCCAATTGCATTGATAATTATTCCATTTCATGCAGTGAGAGAGCACAGTCAAGACTCATAATGAGTATGGTTATTTTACAGGACTCCATTAATTTACAGAAAGTTGTACCTGATTCTTATAGTGGAACGTGTCTCAAGTCTTCTTATGATGACAATCAAGTCACCAATATCAAAGTTGAGGATGGCGGAGGTGTGAAAGAGGAGGAGGATCCTCTCTTGATAACATCTCCAGTAATAAAGGCGGAGCATGAGGTGAGTTGTGTGAGCATTGTTAGATACATTGCTTCTCCATTTGTCTGTCCACATGAAGCAAATCTGCTCTGCTGATAGATCTTGAAGTGTCCGTTGCAAACTAGTGCAAAGGAATTGTATTTTTGCTTACTGTTTGTCGAATGTAGCTTCTGTTTTGTGTTATATTTATCTTAAGATGTGTGATATTAAATATTGTGAAATACAATAAGTGTTTTAAACAGATGTTGCAACACAACACTTTGATAGTTTGTCCAGACTTTCCAGTAAGCCTTGTTTTGATGCTATTTCTTCCCATTGAATTCTATGCTCATTTTTGTGGGTCTGTGAATGTTTGAAGGTTTTCTCCAGCTGTCTTTTCCCCCCTTTCTTTCCTTCTTCCTTTAACCTTAATGCAGTGTGGAGGGAGGAACATAGATTGCAGATGTTTTAGAATAGGGTATTGAGCCGGATATTTGGGCCTAGTAGGGAAGACGATGGGGTATGGAGAAAATTGCATACTAATGAGTTAAAAAATTTGTATTACTACCTCAGTATTATCAGGGTGATTAAGTCAAGAAGAATGAGATGGGTGGGGCACGTAGCGGACATGGATGGGACAAGAGGTGTTCACCGGGTATTGGTTGGGAAGCCTGAGGGTAAGAGACCGCTGGGGAGACCTAGACGTAGATGGGAGGATAATCTCAGGCGGGATCTATGGGAGATAGGAGTTGAAGGAGACTGGATTTTTTTGACCAAGTCATGGAGCATGGTTACTTCAATGATGAACCTTAAGGTTCCATAAGCCATCTAGCTAGTTATATATAAAATTGTCCCTACAAATTCTGTTGTTTTCTATGTATAGTAACATCTCAAAGAATATTATTTTTGTGTGTACGTAAAATAATATTCATTAAAATTAAATATTGTTGAGGATGAATCTACCATTCATACAATCTCATTGTTAAATTAAAATTAAATCCGTGGTGTAACAGCTCCAGAGAGCCAAAGCCGACTAGGTTGACTGCTGGCCTCATGTTCACATGCCTAAGCAGAAGCGAAGGATCATCGAAATAGATATAGGGTGATGTGTGGCCAGCACGACGAACCCCCAGCCATTGCTAGCTATCCTGACTGGAATACGCTACTCATTGTAGCTCCCCAATTTCCTCACGATGCTGGGTTGGCACCGGTCCCATACACTGGTTGATAGATCATGAGAAAATTTCTTCTCTCCCGAGACTCGAACCAGCAAGCATTCTGTATCGCCGGTCCGAAGCATGAAGCCTCAGACCGCGCGGCTACGGTGTGGGACAATCTCATTGTTACTAAATTAATTTATAAATTAGAATGATATAACTTCATCAAGGTGAAGGTGTCATTGCTCTGATGACAGAGGCAGCAAGCACCTCTGAAACATCAGTAAACTTCTGTCAGATTACGCAGAAGACAACCATCTTCATACTAGGTGCTTTGAGAAACTTTATTTATGTTCTTATCTGTTTGTATGTATGTACAAATGTATCCATACAGGCATGCTGTTTTTCAGTAAGTGTTTTATAAAAACAACATTTCTGCAACACAATAATTGTGTATGTGTATGGTGGTTTTACAGAACTGTATGGGTTCGGTGAAAGATGAACCTCTTTCAGACAGTGATATGTCTCGGGATGGAAATGAGGTCATCAGAGTAAAAGCGAAGGATGTATCAGACATAAAAATTGAGGAACATCCTATTCCAATAACAAATCAAGTTATTGAGGATGAACAGGATATATGTCCATTAAAGTGTCATTTGTCCTCGTGTGTGTCTGTCCATCCAAATGAAAAATAGAAATTGTGTCTAACTTATGAAAGGTATCACAGACGATCTTCAGACATTTGTAGATCCTGATAATTATTCTACAGATAGATTCAGACCACTGTGTTTGTTTTCGCAGTATACTCAGTCTCTACCCCTTCCTTCTGAAGTAAGGATATGGTATGCTGAATTACCAGATTGTACTCACAGTAGATCTTATTTAGGATAGATGTACATGTACCGGGTCTACAATTTATGAGGCTGCGGTCGTGCTTGCATTGCGTGGTCGGCCGGTGCTCTGTTGATGTGGTCGGGTGTTGTGCGTGTTCCTCTGGTGGGTGACCCGCGAATCAGTTACAGTGCCGCTAGTAACAGTGAACTACGAATATTTCTCGTCACTAAGACATGTTATTACATTAATTGTTCTTACCTTAAATCACAAAAGATGTTCTAAGTGACTTCCTTGTGCTTGCAAGCAAGCAAGCTTCACACCACGTTAGCATGTTTCAAAATACTCGATGGAGCTCTTCTTGGGATATTGCCGAAATGAATTGTCGAATGTTTTCTGTAAGTGCTTCTGCAGTGTGCGGATAAATTGACACGTTATGTAAATTTTATACATAGACCGTTCTTCCAAGAAATGACCGATAAAGAAAAGACTTACAGTTTCTTCTAAATGTTTTGAACATGAAATTGGTGGAAATATGTTTTTATAAAAATTAAAACTTTTAAGAAGTGGTCATCTTGGTAGTTCAACTATAAAGTTTGGAAAGTAGTATATTGGAACAGTCATTATTACTGTAGACTGTACATCACTTCGTCTGAACAGATAATTTTATTTGTTTTCTGTTACTTATTAAGGCATGAAGTTGTGCTGGAATTCTTCTTGACAAATAGAGAAACCTAAAGATCAGGTTTATTTATTTAGGTTATTTTTTTGAATTTATGTTCTCGTTAGCAAATCATGACTTCATATATCCCCACTTCTTGATACTTTGACTCTGATTGGTTAACTCTTGCTTGCCTGTTACAGAAAGCCCAATCATTTTGCTATAGGTTTTCTAATAAGAAGTCTGGCTGGATACAAAGAACTTGAGTTTGTATGTTATGATATAGGTTGAGAATCCAGGGATAGTTGGCATACATGATTTTCTTCTATTCTGTGCATTAGAGATTATTTTTTGAACCTCTTAAGTACCGTGCTGTCATTAAGGAGTCCATTTGATATGTGTCCGAGTTCAGGCCTGACCAGAAACCCAACTTTTTGTTACAATTATCAAGGAACTAAATGAACTAGTAATTGTACATCTTCCTATCCCACTGCATCTAGAGTATTATACGAGGCGCGTCCCAAAAGTAAGTTTCCCACTCGTCCCACAGCTAGCAAACCTTATATTGAGCGAAGCGACTGTGCATACGTGATAGAGCAATGACGTAGCATGGCGCATGCACTAACGGTACTTCCCGCGTTCTCACAGTAGCATCGTTGCAGCTGTTGAAGATGGAGGTTCTTATTCCAGCTCCCGCCGACTGTGAAGTGCGGTCAGTGATAACGCTAGGCCGCACACGGCTCGACGGACAGCAAGTCTCCTGCAGGAGTTCAGCTGGGAGGTGTTTAATCATTTACCCTACAGCCCGGACCTCGCTCCCAGTGATTTCCATCTTTTCCTACACCTCAAGAAATTCCTGTCCGGTCAGCGTCAGTGTTTTGAGAATGACAGAGAGGCGGAGATGGTTGTCACACAGTGGTTCCAATCCCAGGCGGCAGACTTCTACGACACTGGTATTCAAAAGTTGGTCCCACGGTATGACAAATGTCTCAATTCCGGTGGCGAATATGTTGAAAAATAGCTGGACACTTGCTGTATCTGTTGCAATAAATATTTCCATGAAATTGTGTTTTGTTTCTGTAAACGGCCCCAGGGAAACTTACTTTTGGGACGCGCCTCGTATTTGCCAAGTTTGTGTGCTTACCTTTTAATACAGTGACCTACCATTCAAAGATAGAACACATTATGCGATGGAAGACCATGGGTTGAATTCAGGGGCTTCAAAATATTTAATCTCTTGCTGTAAGTAGCCAACAAGTGATTGAACCAACAAATTTACATGTAGCTGTCCCACTGTGTAAAAAGATGTGTTCACTATGGAATTCAGATCCAACTTGGTACAGAGTAAGTACCAAGATAACTGAGTGACTTGGCATTGATTGTTTGAGTATGATGTTAAATTGGGGGCTGAAGTTTGAGGTCAGGGGCTCCAGATTATGTCACATACCTCAGTGAATTAACCGTTGTAAACTGCAATGTGGACTTCAAATTCTTGCATGCCCTCCACTAACTTTGGGTGAGGTAATGGGATTTGGTAGAAAAACCTATCATGTTGCTTTGAAACTCATTCTTCTTCTTTTTTATGATAAGTTTATCATAATTCTCATCTCTTTTCTTCAGCAGAGTCCTCAGAAAGAACATGAAGTTAAGCATGGTGGGGGACATCCCAATTCCTGTGATGTATGCAGTAAAACATTCTCTTCTCCAAGTGCTCTAAAGAGACATCAGCTCACACATAGTGGAGAATATCCATTCTCTCATGATTTGAAGATACATGAACGTGTACATAGTGGTGAGCGGCCATTTTTGTATGATATGTGTAATAAATCATTCACCCAGAAGAGTCAGCTGAAACACCATCAAGTCATACACAGTGGAGAGCGTCCATTTACCTGTGACGTGTGTAGTAAGTCATTCACTCGGAAGAATAATCTGGAACGACATCAAGTCATACACAGTGGAGAGCGTCGATATACCTGTGACATGTGTAATAAATCATTTACTCAGAAGACTAATCTGAAACAACATCAAGTCATACACAGTGGAGAGCGTCCATTTACCTGTGACGTGTGTAATAAATCATTTGCTCGTAAGTGTCATCTGAAAGAACATCAAGTCATACACAGTGGAGAGCGTCAATATACCTGTGACTTGTGTAATAAATCATTCACTCAGAAGACTCAGCTGAAAGAACATCAAGTCATACACAGTGGAGAGCGTCCATTTACCTGTGACGTGTGTAATAAATCATTTGCTCGTAAGTGTCATCTGAAAGAACATCAAGTCATACACAGTGGAGAGCGTCAATATACCTGTGACGTGTGTAATAAATCATTCACTCGGAAGACTCAGCTGAAACACCATCAAGTCATACACAGTGGAGAGCGTCCATTTACCTGTGACTTGTGTAATAAATCATTCACTCAGAAAAGTAGTCTGAAGACACACCTTTTATTACAGTCATAACCAGTGATGTGTGTGACAGATCATTCCGTCAGTGGAGTCGTCTGAAGAAACATTAGAGCATGTAACATGGAGCTCCAACACCCCTTATAATTTTTCAAAAATTGAAAAAATTAATTTTTGTGTTTATAATTTGTAACACTTTGTTTCCTCTGTATCATTTTTTTAATATTGCCCCTTACGTTGTCATTATCTGCTAATCGGCTGAACTGACAATAAGTCCGCGGGCGAGGAGTGCGAAGCAGAACGGGGCTATCATCCGGCTGCAAGGATTTCAGCGCGGCTGGCCGGTCCAAAGTTGTGAGGTGGAGTGAGGGTAGTTCACTGTTCCAGTACGAATCAGAGCTGCAGTCCCCTCAGCCGGCTTACAGTAAACACGCTTGCCCGTTACCGCGTGGTTTAGACTGGTTTCGTGGTTATTGTTAATGAGTGTTGAATAATTCTGTGTGCTGACTATTTTTTGCTCTGATAATGATAATGAGCAAAGGAAGTGCATCTTATTTACAGCAAATTACTTTTTCTAAATTGTCTTTGACTGAAAAAAGCGATGTAAAAAATTATGGCCATCCTCTTCCAAACTTAGGAATAGTCAAAACATCATTGAGCACGTATAGGTTTTCTCCTGATGTAAATTTATTTATGTTGTTATGTGTTGAAAAACTATTCTGATTTTTCTGCTGTGCGCAGCACTACCACTGCTCGGACTCACGAGCCGCCACTGGTTTTTACTTTGTTATTAATAGGACAGTGCTTCTTTTATTGAGTTATATTCCTCTGTTTTCTGTTTAGCTCCTCTGTGCATAATATGTTGTTAATCTTGATAAAATTACTTGCTGTGTAATCTTTAATGGTAAACACAATAGACTTATTAGTTTATGAGTAAAATGTAAGTGCGTAATTTTACCCAGGGCCTTGGCCAAAAATAAGACTGGGAATTTTGTATTGTTATGTATTTTTAAAGAATGCCCATCGGAAGATTAATTGTTTATGTAACAGACATTTCTTCATACTCCAGACAGTACATAAAGCATGTAGTTGTACATTCAGAGGTCAGAGTTAAGCTGATTTTTATTTACAGTATGTCATTTTGGGTCCATATCCTCTGTAGAGGAACTCGAGTTATCTGACAGCTGAAATCAAGCAATATTTTGTTGTTGAAGATGATTGTCTTCTGGGATGTTATGCCATGTGGTCTTGTAGAAGTTTGTCGTTGATAGCTGCCTCTGCCCTGAAGATGGAGGCAGCAAAGTAATCTGAAACTCTTGCAGTTTTCTTCCAGACTACATGACGTTACATTCACGAAGATGGTCGTCTAATACTTGCTACTCTGGGAGCCTGAAATATGACGTTGTTTGCTGTTGTTGGCAGCGTAAATAGTTAAGTACGCAGCAGAAAATAGGTACATAAGGAAGTTGATAAACTTTGTGTTTGATTATACATACAATGTGTTATTTGCTGTGTTTGTATCTTTGTAGGAGTGATGTAACATCTAGAGTAACTCAGTTGCACTTTCAATAAATGAATGCTAAGACCAGTTCAGAATCACAAAGAACCTGTTCTAAAAGTATTCCATGCTGGAATGTAAGACCTGTTCGTCTGTTATTTCTGTATTTGGTTTGTGCTGTTACAACAATGTTTTTAGGAAACCTGAAAGATGTAGATGGATCGTAATGAAGCAGGGTGGGAGGTTTGAGTGTGGATTCATGTGGTCCATTGGTGAACATGGTTATGAGCCTTCTTTTTATGGCTCGCTTTAATTTGTTCTTTTTCTTCTACTAGAGCAACGGCGAGTTTGAGGCATTGCGACAGTGGGAAAGGCCGTGGTGGGCCCTGGACTGTAAACCAGCGAAATTTTAATTCCACGCAGGAAACCTGCGGATTCAAATCGCGACTTCCAGATTGAGGTGCACATTTACTACAGACCTCTCAGGATACACTTAAGGCCGTTCTTTTGTTTACTTCACGGTCCTTTGTGTGTGCTGTTTATTTAACGACGCTGCTGCTAGTGGCTCGGTTGATGAGTGCCGAACGACGTGTTGGTGAGCGAGTAATGAATTGGGTATGGTGTGGAAGGAAGTGGTCGTGGCTTACTTAAATTCGGCTTACAGTCACAGCATTTGCCATGGGAAACCTCAGTGTGGCCGGTTTCTGGAACCTCCACCGGTACGGAGCAGAATTACTAAGTCTGAGAAAAGTCGCGGTTAATTCTCATTTCGGATAGCAGGTTCTCCGCGTGTGACTGGATGCTTCAAGTCATGACTCACAAACTGTCTTTCTTGCAACCGTCCTTCCACACTCTTCGCCGCGGAGTTTGTTTAGTTGAGGTCACTGGCTAATCCCAGTGACGTGCCAGGCGCTCGTACGGTTGCTGCTTCGACTCTTTCTAGTAAGTGCGGAAGGGAATTTTGGGTAATTTGATAGTGGGCGGGGATTTAGGTCGGCGAGCATGTAACTCCGCTTCCCAGGAAGGCAAGGGTAGGGTTGATGTTTTACGTGGGATAGCAGTCTCAAATAAGAAACGACGCTACTGGTGAGCCTGGAGACGTTCACTTTGTCCTTTGAGACTTTTGAAGCCAATTGCAGCTTATACTTGGCAGTGCTGTGAATCGGCTGTTGTGTATAGAAAATGAGTAGGTGGTGAGAGTTTTGAAAATAAAATTAAATATCTTCGAAAAATGGAAAAAATGCTGGAAATTGTCTAAAAAGCGCACAGAACTCAATAAATTTTAAAATTTCAATTTTTTTTAAAAATTGTAAGTTTTTGGTTTCGTGCGCTTCATAGAGAATTTCCAGCATTTTTTCCATTTTTCGAAAATTTTGTGAAATTTGGAAAAGAAAAGCAAAATACACTGCACGCGGTCTCCGCCCTAATCGGTCTGTCATACTAGGTCTCTCAGAGACAGGTTCCAGCACGATAAGGTTGGGGAGAATTTTAAAAAAAATTGAAAATCTTCAACTTTTTTGTTTTTGCCTTTTTAGACAATTTCCAGCGTTTTATGATTTTTCGGAAATTTGGAATAATTTGAAGAAAAAAAATTCAAAATTCTCCGCATGCGGTCTCTGCCGGAGTAAGTCTACCTCATTCGGTCCCTGCCGAACACGGGCTATGCAACAGAGACCGTATCGTGTAGAGAGTCCGTCAGAGACCGAGTTTGTCAGAGAAGGGGTACGACAGAGACAGGTTCCGGCACTATGCGGTTTGGGAGGAGTTTGAAAAAAAAATTAAATTTTTCGATATATTCAAAAAAAGGAAATTGCTGGAAATTGCCTAAAAAACTCACAAAACTGAAAAATTTCAACTTCAAAATGTTTTCAAATATTTCGAAGTTTTTTGATTTTGTGCGCATTTTAGGCAATTTCCAGCATTTTTCCATTTTCCGAAAATTTCGAAATGTTTTTCAAAATCTCTGCACGCGGTCCCCGCCCTCACCCTTTTATGCCTAACTACGACTCTGCTTCAGTCGATCTCTGCTCATTCTCTCTGTAATGGTGTGATTTATGGATAGATTTAGTCCTACAAATGTTGGTAGCGTGCCTTTGAATGGAGCAAGTCAAGTTCACGAGGATGCTGTAGTCAGCTTAAACGTACTCAGCTGATATGATATTTCTTCCTTGAGGCTACAACTTGTTCCCTAAGGCTATACACCATTTATTTCTAACACTAAGTACTACAGAAATTTTACATTTGTTCAAACATTACATTCCTGACTCAGGCTAGTTCACTTTTAACTTTTCAACAATTTGGTTCGGTAAATTTTGAAGATTTCATTATCTACCCCTACTATAGGAGTCATCGTCTCAGCGCTTACCTGTTAACAGTAGCCCGATCAGTGTCCCCTTGCCCATGGCTTCAGTGACCTCCTTCTATCTTCAAAGTTTTGGCTGTTCCGAACGAGATGTATCTTCCACTTCCCTCGTCAACTTTTTCTGATCCCTCCATAACATCGCTGAATTCCATTGCGCTATTTTTGCATTTGGAAACATTACAAAAAGCTTCTGTCTCTCCATCATAATTGTCCATATTGTCACACAAACTCATCTCATGAAACTTCTAGAATTGCCATCAGCCATGATGTACACAGCTGGAGCAGTGCTCATCCTCAGGGTAATGAATTTCTGTACTCTGAGGACAAAGTTGGTTCTTAAAACTTTGGTGTTTTCTCTATCCAACCGCCTGACACAGCAGGCAGCCTGGGAAGAATTCATTATACTTTGTCACTGTTAAATCTTGAGATCATAAAAGACATTGCAGTCATTAGCTGCTGGTGGGGCACATGGTAACAGGAAATGAGGGGAAAAATTAAAAATCAAGAATGTTTCTCTTTGCAAGGAAAGATGTTAGATGTGAAATAGAAGTTATGTATGCTGTGTTTAATTAATGGTATATTTGTTTTTAGTATTAACCCAGAACACCAACATTTTGAAATGAAATGTATAGACAAAGTGGTGGAAGAATGTGACCTCCTCAAGCTTTGAACAAAAAATGCAAATAATTGAGTGTTCCTCTTGCAGCATACGAGTTTCCTCTGGTTGAAGGAATCTACAAATTTGTTCAGTCAGTGGCAGGTGCTTCAATAACCTGTGCACAAGGCCTTATAGATCTGTTGGCTCGAATAGCTGTCAACTGGTGCGGGGTCTAGCACCATGCACAGAGGTGAGCTGTGTAAGAATCAGTTTGCTGGTAAAAATCAAGGATTGATGAATGCAGTACAATATTGGCAAAAGAAATACTGGATTAAAATTTATAATTTTATCAAATAACCCCACCCCCTTGACTTTGAAGCCAAGGTCATGTAAATAACATTTTATAAGTCAATCCATAATTCAAAGACAGCACAACACTTTACCATAACAAGGTTCAACTGGTTAATCACGTCGAGTGGTTAAGGAAATATTTGCTTTGGACAGCTAAAAAATTCCAAAACCCATAAAAAGAAAATGAAAAGTTACTGCCTGTTGAAGCAGGTGGTAGTTTTCCAATAAGCTTTAAAGTGTGTGTTTATTCAGACTGTCTGTGAGGCTCACTTATGAATCTATATTGATCATCATTATATGATTTGATTTCTTTCTTGTCACTGATGATGAACACTTGAGGTCACTAGTGTCATTTATAGTGTAAACTTATTGTTTGTGTGCTAATTTTTAAATAAAATTCCGTTTCTCTATATTCCTTGATTAGCTTGTCAGCCAGTCCTTGGGCCTAGTTTTGAAATTGGGATCTCCGGAATACGAAGCAGAAATGATAACTACTCAGACGTGATGTTCAATGAAAATAGTTGTAATAAGTGTACTTCGTAAATCATTTAATGCATTCGACTGTTTCATAGGAAAGAATGAGACGTCTCTCATATTACTTTCAAGATCTTGTGTTTAAATTTCATCTTTCCGTATGTTGGCAACAGATCGAGATAGTTCGAGTAATATAAATAGGAAAGATGTGGTTTGTCTGAAGATATTATAAACTATTAATTACAAATGTTGGCCATGTAGCATTATATCGTCTTTCGAAATATTCTGTGAATTGACTGACTAGACGTTTCCTTTCTTTTTTTAATCCATTTCACATACTGGACTTCTTAAATGTTGAAAATATTTCTAAGTCGGATCAACAGTCGATTTATTGGGCAGCTGAATTTCGATTGTTTCCATGTGCATCATATGCGAGTTCGGTTAACCTTCAGAGTGGTGAGTGATTTTGACTGCTTTGTGGGGACGCATATTTGTGGAAAATTGGATCAGAGTTTCATTAAATTCCGTTTTATTTGATTTATACTTTGTAGCGTTTACACAATATTGTTAGGTTCTTGAGATATGTAGATTAAGAGGATACCTGAGTGAAGTTCATTGTGTGCGCCCTTCACTTCATATATATCTTTCAATGTGTACTGTGATTAAAATCAGCATTGAATATCGTGCGTAGCACACAGTGTGTGCATGTAAATTACTTTTATTTATTTTTTTATATTTAGCTGTTATGTCAGGCATGCATTATTCAGAGTACAACTATTTCCCTCAATTTTTGAGATATCTAACACAATTTTATAATTTAGGTTTAATTTAACAGCAGAAGATGGATATAATCAAAATGGAAAATGATGATGTTGTAAGTGAAAAAGATTGCATTGCCATGGTAACTGATGAGGTTAATGTACAATCAGCACTTTCCATAAAGGAAGATGAAACTGAGGTAAGCATTGCTTTCAGATGAGTTTTTTTTTCTGCCCATTTCTACACATGCTTGTGTTTGTTTGTTTTTACAATATGAGTTATTATTAGCTGTGGAACAGTTATAAAGAGAGAACATTGCTGTACCTTTATAACCTAACTCTGATTTGCTCCTGTAGTGCTCCAGACCTGTAAGAATAATAGAAAATTGCAGTCTGAATTGGGTAGTGTACATATGTATATATATTCATTATTTTAATTTGTAATACAAAGTAACATAGACTCCTTTTTCAGGCTTGTAGAAGAACTGTGGCCCAGTAAATGTAAATAAATACTAAACAGTCTAAGATGTTACAAATTAAATATAATGCTCTTGTTCATATTTGTATCTTGTTTGAAAGCATGAGTGCATGCACGAACACACTCATGCATGTGTATGTGTGTGAGAGAGACGTTAACAATAGTAATAATTGTGTTTATCTGGATATTTTTACAACTACGAATTTCTTTCCATTTTCCATTTAATTTGTTTTACATCTTTTTTAGATTGATATTCATATTATGTTTCCACTTACAATTCTTATGATAAACCTGTTTGAACAGAATCTTATATTATGGTGTGAAGTATTTTTCATAAATTACAACCCTGTCCATTTTATTTTTTCTTTCGTTACTTTAACAGCACAAGCTAAAGTAAACGTGTCTGTTCTCACAAACTATTTGGTAATGTACACTGTAATGGTATTGAAGTGGTAGTTTGTTTATTGTGTTATTGGGTTATAATATATGTCCCTATATACACTGAATTACTACTACGCCACTGTGACTTGCTAAAAGTAGTTAAAAAGGTTACACGCAACAGTTAGTGTAAGGAAAAATATATTTCCAATTCCATTTTCTTATTACATGTCTGTCACTGTTAGTGTCCTCTGAACTCCAAACATCCGTGGCTTTGTTGTGTCTTCATGTTAAGGCTGGATGCTCGTATGTTGTCGGGTTGGTATGGTTCCTCCTAAGTAGATATGTTTACTGCATTTTGTGATCTTGCTTCTTGCTGTGTGTTCCGTTGATACAATCTTCTGTGATAATAGATGTCTGTGGAGTAAATGAGATCTGCAAAGATATATGTAAAAAATAATTCATATATATTTAAATCTCTGTAAGAATTATGTTGTGCATTAACACTTACAGTTGGTGTTGTGGGTTTCATATGTCATCTATTGTGGGGAAGTGTACTGCGTTGTGTATCATGGCATATTGTCATGCTGTATGTCCTAGGTACAAGGGGAGTTTGAAATATAATCGTATTGGCAACACTGCTCATCTTCAGTTGCCTTCATCGAGATGGCACTTGTTCTGTTTTGTTTAGCTATTAATACAAATATTGTCATTTTCCAAATCGTGTGTGTCTGTGAAAGCTCTTGTAGAAAATACCTGTTTTGCAGTGGTGGAACAGAATGGCATTTCATATGATTTAAGGCAGAGATGTGCAATAGAATTGTGTGTGAAGCTCGGAAAAAGTGGTGAAGAGACGTTAAAGGTGTTACAGAAAGAATGAGCCGAGCTAGAATGTTTCAGTGGTTGAACCATTTTAAAGATGGATACAAAAGGGTGGTTGAAGGCGATCAAAGTGGGAGACGAAGCACCATCATCTGGAAAAGTGATGCTGATATTGTTTTCTGACTCAAAGGGCATTATTCTTCACCACTGCCTACCTCAGAAGCTATGTGTGAGTGGTGTTTACTATGCAAATACACTTAAAATTCATTTGGGGAACATAATTCAGAAAGAAGTGACCGGAATTCACAACGTAAAGGTGGTGTCTGCTTCAAGACAATGCATGACCACATATTGCACATGTGGCCAGGGCTGCGGAGTTGGTAAAAATGTACCGACTCCTACCTCTTTATAAACTCTTAAGAACACTTTCGCTACCGAGTGAGCCGCCAGCATCCTCAAGCTTAGTGAGATTCAACGACACATTGAGGCACATGGTCTGTTAATAATACTTTGTAACATTGGCTCCAGGCACCTTAAGAATACAAACTGTCTATTAATCAACCGATTTCTGCAATAACTATCAGACGTATATAGGTTATAAGTCTAAAAAGTAGTCTGATGATCCACATGGTGGTGATGAAACCTTTTGTGGTACCATGTACCATTTTAGTAGGTTTTCCATTATTAATAACTATTGAGGTTTTATGAAGGAGCCAGGGTCAGATTTTTTAATACTGACTCCACAGCCGTGCATGTGGCGAAGGAGGCGATACCAGACATCGATGGACCACCTGTAGAACACCCACCCTACAGTTCAGATCTTGCTCCATGTGATTTTTGGGCATTTCCAGCGCTTGAACAAGACACTGAAGTTAAACAAGGTACCGCCGCTGCCTTCTTATTACAGATGGCTTCCAGTACGTGTTAACTAATTGATCTTTGTAATGCGAATTTGTGCTTTTTTCTTTGAGGCAGGTATTGACTGAATTATTCAATAATATTTAGACGACTTCAGCTATAAAGGGTTAGGGGAAGAAAATTCATTGATGCTTTTTGACTGTTGATTATAGAGCGCAATAGTTGGAACAGTGAAGGAAATAATGGGGACTGGAGAAGACTGCTTAATGAGGAACTTGTAATCATTTGTCTACATCAAATGTTAATTATTATTGTTTTCACGTCAAGGAGGATGAATAGGGATTGTAAACATTAGAAATGCATACAAGTATTCAGTTACAAAACCTGAATTGAAGAGACCCCTTGGGGTATCAAGACATAGATTGGAGGATAATATTAAAATAGTTCTTAAAGAAATACGTTGATGAGCACAAGGACTGGATCCTTGTGGCTAAGGTTAGCAACCAGTGGCAGGCTCTTTGAACTCACTCTGTAAACCTGTGGGCTCCGTATATGCGGCTAATGTCTTGACTGCCTGGGGACTAGTCTGTTCAGCAGGCTTAGTTCAGTAAAGAAATAAATAATTCCATTTTAAATGTTTAATGTTTTTAGTTCTTCTTGAGGGTGTTGGTACAGGATATGAGTTAACAGTTGTAATCTAATTGTTTCAGTCCAGATATATATAGATGCTATTTTATTATGCTTACTGTAATTATCAGCTCCTCCAAGTTACCTGTCACCCAAAAAGGTTATCGATCCTTGCTCTATCCTGTCTGATTGTGTTATGATTACGTTTTACATTGAAATTGTAAGTGGACAAAACGTGGTCATGATTGGCATCAGGTATGGAGGTTTTGCATAACTTAATTTTACCTAAAGTTGTACCTGGTTCATAGAATGAGACTTGTGTAACGTCTTCTTTCGCAGATGATGAATATAAAACTTGAGGATTTTGCAGATACACATGAAGAGGAGGATCCTCTAGGAGAACTTCCATTAATAAAGCCTGAACATGAAGTGAGTTTCACATTTTTATGCACTTTTAAGAAATATTTAGGATTACGTATTGTGTGTCTCTTGTCCATCTCCACATGAAGCAATTCTATTCAGGTGATTGGATTTTGAAGTGTCCTTTGAAAATGGTGCCAGAGGACTGAATTTTATTGCTTAGTTTTGTGAAATACCATTTTAATTTTGTGTTGCATAATTTTAAAACATATGAAATTAAATATTGCCCTAACTGAGAAATATTTTAGAAAATCTTGTATAATTTGTGGGCTTTGTATTGAAAATACTGCCTGCGATTGAATTTCTTATACAATTCACAGGAACTATGAATGTTTTAAGATTATCTTTTATTTCTTTTGTAAGTTGATGCAAATTGTACTCATATAGTAGAACAGTGTTGTCATTTCTGTTTGGCATTATTAACTCTTTCCATATGGAAAGCTAAAATTGAGTGTGTAATAATAAACTTTGATAAGGAGATAAATTTGCAGCCATGGAGACTTTTAATTAAGGAATAATTTGTGTCATAGCATATTCTGCCTTGTTTTTGAATTTGTTTCAGTATACCCAAATATTATCCTTTACTCTATTGGTTTGGCACATATTTAATTAAGCTATAGGTGACATGGAAAGCTATAGGTGACAGATTGCAAAGGCCATACTACCTGAGCAGAGTCGATCATATTCGGAAAGTTAGGAGCAGAAAACAAAGAACAGATATCGGAAAATATTCCTTTGTAAATAGGACCATCCAACTCTGGAACCAGCTACCTGCTGAGGTTTTAGGGACTCTCTCCTGTAAACCAAGTACGTTTAGGAAGAAGGTTAGGAAAGTGATAAATGAGGTGAAGTAAAGGGAATAGATGGGTGGGTGCAGTGAAGGGGGGTAAATTGGGGTGAGGATGGGAAGGCTTCATAAGTGTAGTGAAGTGAAGAGAAGGTCCTGATGAAACGTGTGATTCATTACTGTTACTGACTTATGTCTAGTTGGTATTAATTTTTAAGTTATGTACTTTAGGTTATATGGTTTTGTAATATTATGAGTTGTTTTATTTTGAGTGTGGTGTGTTGTTTTGTTGTGTCTTATTGTTCTTGTTGTGCCTTATGTTTTTTGTGTCTCATTGTTTTTGTTGTGTCATGTCTTTTTGTCTTACTGTAGTGTTGTGTCTCATTGCTTTGTTGTGTCTCATTGTTCTTGTTGTGCCTTATGTTTTTTGTTGTGTCTTATGTCTTTTTGTCTTACTGTTTTGTTGTGTCTCATTGTTCTGTTGTTTATTATTGTTATTGTTTGTGTTGTCTTATGTTTTTTGTGTTATTGTTTTGTTCTGTTTCATTGTTCTGTTGTTATTATTTTTGTTGTCTTATGTTTTTTGTGTCTTATTGTTTTGTTCTGTCTCACTGTTCTGTTGTTTCTTATTGTTTTTGTTGTCTTATGTGTTGTTGTGTCTTATTGTAGGACCACTGCCACCGGGTAAAAACCCATTTGCAGTCAAATAAATAATAATAATAATAATAATAATTCAAATATTTAAGAAGTTAACTTGACTTCATATATAAAGTGGGCAAGGAGGGAGGAATGTTAATGTGATGCTCTGCTCAGCATTTCTGTCCAAAACATACAAAATGTAATTTCATTATTGTGTGTACTTTATTACTAGTGTGTACATGTAACTATCGAATAAACCCTGTAACACAATGTTTAGTGACCATTTAATATGTGCTTTACCTTCTGATTACATAAACCAAGCCATAATCAGTTCAGGCATTACCACTGCTTTGGCATGAACATGCCAAGTAAACTAATGTTGATGTCTTTGGTTTCATATTACGTGGAGAGTATACTATTACAGTGATATTTGTGTTAGAAAAATCCTTTTCATAATAATGGTTTTGATAGTTTAAGGAAGAAAATCTTTATCAAACAGCTACTATGATTGAATTTTGTTGTTGTTCAGGACTTTGTCCACAGTTTGATTTTCTAAAACAAAACCGCTATATTTTGAGAACTGGATCTGCTGCTGTCTTAAAGTGAAAATGCCTATTCTGTTGGTTCCCATAGAAAAGTTGTATTAGTCCCTTGGGATTAGTCCCTTGTATGGGAGGAGAGCAGATGTAGTTCTCAGAACGCACTGATCGTGTTTTAAAATATCAAATGATGGACCATGTCAAGAAAATCAGCAATTTTAAATAAACTCCACCATCTTCAGTGTCCTTTAATGAAGTTCTGCAGCTGCTATTAATTTGATTCAGTCCAATTGCATTGATAATTATTCCATTTCATGCAGTGAGAGAGCACAGTCAAGACTCATAATGAGTATGGTTATTTTACAGGACTCCATCAATTTACAGAAAGTTGTACCTGATTCTTATAGTGGAACGTGTCTCAAGTCTTCTTATGATGACAATCAAGTCACCAATATCAAAGTTGAGGATGGCGGAGGTGTGAAAGAGGAGGAGGATCCTCTCTTGATAACATCTCCAGTAATAAAGGCGGAGCATGAGGTGAGTTGTGTGAGCATTGTTAGATACATTGCTTCTCCATTTGTCTGTCCACATGAAGCAAATCTGCTCTGCTGATAGATCTTGAAGTGTCCGTTGCAAACTAGTGCAAAGGAATTGTATTTTTGCTTACTGTTTGTCGAATGTAGCTTCTGTTTTGTGTTATATTTATCTTAAGATGTGTGATATTAAATATTGTGAAATACAATAAGTGTTTTAAACAGATGTTGCAACACAACACTTTGATAGTTTGTCCAGACTTTCCAGTAAGCCTTGTTTTGATGCTATTTCTTCCCATTGAATTCTATGCTCATTTTTGTGGGTCTGTGAATGTTTGAAGGTTTTCTCCAGCTGTCTTTTCCCCCCTTTCTTTCCTTCTTCCTTTAACCTTAATGCAGTGTGGAGGGAGGAACATAGATTGCAGATGTTTTAGAATAGGGTATTGAGCCGGATATTTGGGCCTAGTAGGGAAGACGATGGGGTATGGAGAAAATTGCATACTAATGAGTTAAAAAATTTGTATTACTACCTCAGTATTATCAGGGTGATTAAGTCAAGAAGAATGAGATGGGTGGGGCACGTAGCGGACATGGATGGGACAAGAGGTGTTCACCGGGTATTGGTTGGGAAGCCTGAGGGTAAGAGACCGCTGGGGAGACCTAGACGTAGATGGGAGGATAATCTCAGGCGGGATCTATGGGAGATAGGAGTTGAAGGAGACTGGATTTTTTTGACCAAGTCATGGAGCATGGTTACTTCAATGATGAACCTTAAGGTTCCATAAGCCATCTAGCTAGTTATATATAAAATTGTCCCTACAAATTCTGTTGTTTTCTATGTATAGTAACATCTCAAAGAATATTATTTTTGTGTGTACGTAAAATAATATTCATTAAAATTAAATATTGTTGAGGATGAATCTACCATTCATACAATCTCATTGTTAAATTAAAATTAAATCCGT
Source organism: Zootermopsis nevadensis (assembly GCF_977971745.1). Lineage (NCBI taxonomy): Eukaryota > Metazoa > Arthropoda > Insecta > Blattodea > Termopsidae > Zootermopsis > Zootermopsis nevadensis. Next base: position 750,133 of record NW_028259149.1, on the reverse strand, counting down.
GGTGTAACAGCTCCAGAGAGCCAAAGCCGACTAGGTTGACTGCTGGCCTCATGTTCACATGCCTAAGCAGAAGCGAAGGATCATCGAAATAGATATAGGGTGATGTGTGGCTAGCACGACGAACCCCCAGCCATTGCTAGCTATCCTGACTGGAATACGCTACTCATTGTAGCTCCCCAATTTCCTCACGATGCTGGGTTGGCACCGGTCCCATACACTGGTTGATAGATCATGAGAAAATTTCTTCTCTCCCGAGACTCGAACCAGCAAGCATTCTGTATCGCCGGTCCGAAGCATGAAGCCTCAGACCGCGCTGCTACGGTGTGGGACAATCTCATTGTTACTAAATTAATTTATAAATTAGAATGATATAACTTCATCAAGGTGAAGGTGTCATTGCTCTGATGACAGAGGCAGCAAGCACCTCTGAAACATCAGTAAACTTCTGTCAGATTACGCAGAAGACAACCATCTTCATACTAGGTGCTTTGAGAAACTTTATTTATGTTCTTATCTGTTTGTATGTATGTACAAATGTATCCATACAGGCATGCTGTTTTTCAGTAAGTGTTTTATAAAAACAACATTTCTGCAACACAATAATTGTATATGTGTATGGTGGTTTTACAGAACTGTATGGGTTCGGTGAAAGATGAACCTCTTTCAGACAGTGATATGTCTCGGGATGGAAATGAGGTCATCAGAGTAAAAGCGAAGGATGTATCAGACATAAAAATTGAGGAACATCCTATTCCAATAACAAATCAAGTTATTGAGGATGAACAGGATATATGTCCATTAAAGTGTCATTTGTCCTCGTGTGTGTCTGTCCATCCAAATGAAAAATAGAAATTGTGTCTAACTTATGAAAGGTATCACAGACGATCTTCAGACATTTGTAGATCCTGATAATTATTCTACAGATAGATTCAGACCACTGTGTTTGTTTTCGCAGTATACTCAGTCTCTACCCCTTCCTTCTGAAGTAAGGATATGGTATGCTGAATTACCAGATTGTACTCACAGTAGATCTTATTTAGGATAGATGTACATGTACCGGGTCTACAATTTATGAGGCTGCGGTCGTGCTTGCATTGCGTGGTCGGCCGGTGCTCTGTTGATGTGGTCGGGTGTTGTGCGTGTTCCTCTGGTGGGTGACCCGCGAATCAGTTACAGTGCCGCTAGTAACAGTGAACTACGAATATTTCTCGTCACTAAGACATGTTATTACATTAATTGTTCTTACCTTAAATCACAAAAGATGTTCTAAGTGACTTCCTTGTGCTTGCAAGCAAGCAAGCTTCACACCACGTTAGCATGTTTCAAAATACTCGATGGAGCTCTTCTTGGGATATTGCCGAAATGAATTGTCGAATGTTTTCTGTAAGTGCTTCTGCAGTGTGCGGATAAATTGACACGTTATGTAAATTTTATACATAGACCGTTCTTCCAAGAAATGACCGATAAAGAAAAGACTTACAGTTTCTTCTAAATGTTTTGAACATGAAATTGGTGGAAATATGTTTTTATAAAAATTAAAACTTTTAAGAAGTGGTCATCTTGGTAGTTCAACTATAAAGTTTGGAAAGTAGTATATTGGAACAGTCATTATTACTGTAGACTGTACATCACTTCGTCTGAACAGATAATTTTATTTGTTTTCTGTTACTTATTAAGGCATGAAGTTGTGCTGGAATTCTTCTTGACAAATAGAGAAACCTAAAGATCAGGTTTATTTATTTAGGTTATTTTTTTGAATTTATGTTCTCGTTAGCAAATCATGACTTCATATATCCCCACTTCTTGATACTTTGACTCTGATTGGTTAACTCTTGCTTGCCTGTTACAGAAAGCCCAATCATTTTGCTATAGGTTTTCTAATAAGAAGTCTGGCTGGATACAAAGAACTTGAGTTTGTATGTTATGATATAGGTTGAGAATCCAGGGATAGTTGGCATACATGATTTTCTTCTATTCTGTGCATTAGAGATTATTTTTTGAACCTCTTAAGTACCGTGCTGTCATTAAGGAGTCCATTTGATATGTGTCCGAGTTCAGGCCTGACCAGAAACCCAACTTTTTGTTACAATTATCAAGGAACTAAATGAACTAGTAATTGTACATCTTCCTATCCCACTGCATCTAGAGTATTATACGAGGCGCGTCCCAAAAGTAAGTTTCCCACTCGTCCCACAGCTAGCAAACCTTATATTGAGCGAAGCGACTGTGCATACGTGATAGAGCAATGACGTAGCATGGCGCATGCACTAACGGTACTTCCCGCGTTCTCACAGTAGCATCGTTGCAGCTGTTGAAGATGGAGGTTCTTATTCCAGCTCCCGCCGACTGTGAAGTGCGGTCAGTGATAACGCTAGGCCGCACACGGCTCGACGGACAGCAAGTCTCCTGCAGGAGTTCAGCTGGGAGGTGTTTAATCATTTACCCTACAGCCCGGACCTCGCTCCCAGTGATTTCCATCTTTTCCTACACCTCAAGAAATTCCTGTCCGGTCAGCGTCAGTGTTTTGAGAATGACAGAGAGGCGGAGATGGTTGTCACACAGTGGTTCCAATCCCAGGCGGCAGACTTCTACGACACTGGTATTCAAAAGTTGGTCCCACGGTATGACAAATGTCTCAATTCCGGTGGCGAATATGTTGAAAAATAGCTGGACACTTGCTGTATCTGTTGCAATAAATATTTCCATGAAATTGTGTTTTGTTTCTGTAAACGGCCCCAGGGAAACTTACTTTTGGGACGCGCCTCGTATTTGCCAAGTTTGTGTGCTTACCTTTTAATACAGTGACCTACCATTCAAAGATAGAACACATTATGCGATGGAAGACCATGGGTTGAATTCAGGGGCTTCAAAATATTTAATCTCTTGCTGTAAGTAGCCATCAAGTGATTGAACCAACAAATTTACATGTAGCTGTCCCACTGTGTAAAAAGATGTGTTTACTATGGAATTCAGATCCAACCTGGTACAGAGTAAGTACCAAGATAACTGAGTGACTTGGCATTTATTGTTTGAGTATGATGTTAAATTGGGGGCTGAAGTTTGAGGTCAGGGGCTCCAGATTATGTCACATACCTCAGTGAATTAACCGTTGTAAACTGCAATGTGGACTTCAAATTCTTGCATGCCCTCCACTAACTTTGGGTGAGGTAATGGGATTTGGTAGAAAAACCTATCATGTTGCTTTGAAACTCATTCTTCTTCTTTTTTATGATAAGTTTATCATAATTCTCATCTCTTTTCTTCAGCAGAGTCCTCAGAAAGAACATGAAGTTAAGCATGGTGGGGGACATCCCAATTCCTGTGATGTATGCAGTAAAACATTCTCTTCTCCAAGTGCTCTAAAGAGACATCAGCTCACACATAGTGGAGAATATCCATTCCCTCATGATTTGAAGATACATGAACGTGTACATAGTGGTGAGCGGCCATTTTTGTATGATATGTGTAATAAATCATTCACCCAGAAGAGTCAGCTGAAACACCATCAAGTCATACACAGTGGAGAGCGTCCATTTACCTGTGACGTGTGTAGTAAGTCATTCACTCGGAAGAATAATCTGAAACAACATCAAGTCATACACAGTGGAGAGCGTCCATTTACCTGTGACGTGTGTAATAAATCATTTGCTCGTAAGTGTCATCTGAAAGAACATCAAGTCATACACAGTGGAGAGCGTCAATATACCTGTGACTTGTGTAATAAATCATTCACTCAGAAGACTCAGCTGAAAGAACATCAAGTCATACACAGTGGAGAGCGTCCATTTACCTGTGACGTGTGTAATAAATCATTTGCTCGTAAGTGTCATCTGAAAGAACATCAAGTCATACACAGTGGAGAGCGTCAATATACCTGTGACGTGTGTAATAAATCATTCACTCGGAAGACTCAGTTGAAACACCATCAAGTCATACACAGTGGAGAGCGTCCATTTACCTGTGACTTGTGTAATAAATCATTCACTCAGAAAAGTAGTCTGAAGACACACCTTTTATTACAGTCATAACCAGTGATGTGTGTGACAGATCATTCCGTCAGTGGAGTCGTCTGAAGAAACATTAGAGCATGTAACATGGAGCTCCAACACCCCTTATAATTTTTCAAAAATTGAAAAAATTAATTTTTGTGTTTATAATTTGTAACACTTTGTTTCCTCTGTATCATTTTTTTAATATTGCCCCTTACGTTGTCATTATCTGCTAATCGGCTGAACTGACAATAAGTCCGCGGGCGAGGAGTGCGAAGCAGAACGGGGCTATCATCCGGCTGCAAGGATTTCAGCGCGGCTGGCCGGTCCAAAGTTGTGAGGTGGAGTGAGGGTAGTTCACTGTTCCAGTACGAATCAGAGCTGCAGTCCCCTCAGCCGGCTTACAGTAAACACGCTTGCCCGTTACCGCGTGGTTTAGACTGGTTTCGTGGTTATTGTTAATGAGTGTTGAATAATTCTGTGTGCTGACTATTTTTTGCTCTGATAATGATAATGAGCAAAGGAAGTGCATCTTATTTACAGCAAATTACTTTTTCTAAATTGTCTTTGACTGAAAAAAGCGATGTAAAAAATTATGGCCATCCTCTTCCAAACTTAGGAATAGTCAAAACATCATTGAGCACGTATAGGTTTTCTCCTGATGTAAATTTATTTATGTTGTTATGTGTTGAAAAACTATTCTGATTTTTCTGCTTTGCGCAGCACTACCACTGCTCGGACTCACGAGCCGCCACTGGTTTTTACTTTGTTATTAATAGGACAGTGCTTCTTTTATTGAGTTATATTCCTCTGTGTTCTGTTTAGCTCCTCTGTGCATAATATGTTGTTAATCTTGATAAAATTACTTGCTGTGTAATCTTTATTGGTAAACACAATAGACTTATTAATTTATGAGTAAAATGTAAGTGCGTAATTTTACCCAGGGCCTTGGCTGAAAATAAGACTGGGAATTTTGTATTGTTATGTATTTTTAAAGAATGCCCATCGGAAGATTAATTGTTTATGTAACAGACATTTCTTCATACTCCAGACAGTACATAAAGCATGTAGTTGTACATTCAGAGGTCAGAGTTAAGCTGATTTTTATTTACAGTATGTCATTTTGGGTCCATATCCTCTGTAGAGGAACTCGAGTTATCTGACAGCTGAATGCAAGCAATATTTTGTTTTTGAAGATGATTGTCTTCTGGGATGTTATGCCATGTGGTCTTGTAGAAGTTTGTCGTTGATAGCTGCCTCTGCCCTGAAGATGGAGGCAGCAAAGTAATCTGAAACTCTTGCAGTTTTCTTCCAGACTACATGACGTTACATTCACGAAGATGGTCGTCTAATACTTGCTACTCTGGGAGCCTGAAATATGACGTTGTTTGCTGTTGTTGGCAGCGTAAATAGTTAAGTACGCAGCAGAAAATAGGTACATAAGGAAGTTGATAAACTTTGTGTTTGATTATACATACAATGTGTTATTTGCTGTGTTTGTATCTTTGTAGGAGTGATGTAACATCTAGAGTAACTCAGTTGCACTTTCAATAAATGAATGCTAAGACCAGTTCAGAATCACAAAGAACCTGTTCTAAAAGTATTCCATGCTGGAATGTAAGACCTGTTCGTCTGTTATTTCTGTATTTGGTTTATGCTGTTACAACAAAGTTTTTAGGAAACCTGAAAGATGTAGATGGATCTTAATGAAGCAGGGTGGGAGGTTTGAGTGTGGATTCATGTGGCTCAGGATGTGGTCCATTGGTGAACATGGTTATGAGCCTTCTTTTTATGGCTCGCTTTAATTTGTTCTTTTTCTTCTACTAGAGCAACGGCGAGTTTGAGGCATTGCGACAGTGGGAAAGGCCGTGGTGGGCCCTGGACTGTAAACCAGCGAAATTTTAATTCCACGCAGGAAAAATACGGATTCAAATCGTGACTTCTGGATTGAGGTGCACATCTACTACAGACCTCTCAGGATACACTTAAGGCCGTTCTTTTGTTTACTTCACGGTCCTTTGTGTGTGCTGTTTATTTAACGACGCTGCTGCTAGTGGCTCGGTTGATGAGTGCCGAACGACGTGTTGGTGAGCGAGTAATGAATTGGGTATGGTGTGGAAGGAAGTGGTCGTGGCTTACTTAAATTCGGCTTACAGTCACAGCATTTGCCATGGGAAACCTCAGTGTGGCCGGTTTCTGGAACCTCCACCGGTACGGAGCAGAATTACTAAGTCTGAGAAAAGTCGCGGTTAATTCTCATTTCGGATAGCAGGTTCTCCGCGTGTGACAGGATGCTTCAAGTCATGACTCACAAACTGTCTTTCTTGCAACCGTCTTTCCACACTCTTCGCCGCGGAGTTTGTTTAGTTGAGGTCACTGGCTAATCCCAGTGACGTGCCAGGCGCTCGTACGGTTGCTGCTTCGACTCTTTCTAGTAAGTGCGGAAGGGAATTTTGGGTAATTTGATAGTGGGCGGGGATTTAGGTCGGCGAGCATGTAACTCCGCTTCCCAGGAAGGCAAGGGTAGGGTTGATGTTTTACGTGGGATAGCAGTCTCAAATAAGAAACGACGCTACTGGTGAGCCTGGAGACGTTCACTTTGTCCTTTGAGACTTTTGAAGCCAATTGCAGCTTATACTTGGCAGTGCTGTGAATCGGCTGTTGTGTATAGAAAATGAGTAGGTGGTGAGAGTTTTGAAAATAAAATTAAATATCTTCGAAAAATGGAAAAAATGCTGGAAATTGTCTAAAAAGCGCACAGAACTCAATAAATTTTAAAATTTCAATTTTTTTCAAAAATTGTAAGTTTTTGGTTTCGTGCGCTTCATAGAGAATTTCCAGCATTTTTTCCATTTTTCGAAAATTTTGTGAAATTTGGAGAAAAAAAATCAAAATACACTGCACGCGGTCTCCGCCCTAATCGGTCTGTCATACTAGGTCTCTCAGAGACAGGTTCCAGCACGATAAGGTTGGGGAGAATTTAAAAAAAAATTGAAAATCTTCAACTTTTTTGTTTTTGCCTTTTTAGACAATTTCAAGCGTTTTATGATTTTTCGGAAATTTGGAATAATTTGAAGAAAAAAAATTCAAAATTCTCCGCATGCGGTCTCTGCCGGAGTAAGTCTACCTCATTCGGTCCCTGCCGAACACGGGCTATGCAACAGAGACCGTATCGTGTAGAGAGTCCGTCAGAGACCGAGTTTGTCAGAGAAGGGGTACGACAGAGACAGGTTCCGGCACTATGCGGTTTGGGAGGAGTTTGAAAAAAAAATTAAATTTTTCGATATATTCAAAAAAAGGAAATTGCTGGAAATTGCCTAAAAAACTCACAAAACTGAAAAATTTCAACTTCAAAATGTTTTCAAATATTTCGAAGTTTTTTGATTTTGTGCGCATTTTAGGCAATTTCCAGCATTTTTCCATTTTCCGAAAATTTCGAAATGTTTTTCAAAATCTCTGCACGCGGTCCCCGCCCTCACCCTTTTATGCCTAACTACGACTCTGCTTCAGTCGATCTCTGCTCATTCTCTCTGTAATGGTGTGATTTATGGATAGATTTAGTCCTACAAATGTTGGTAGCGTGCCTTTGAATGGAGCAAGTCAAGTTCACGAGGATGCTGTAGTCAGCTTAAACGTACTCAGCTGATATGATATTTCTTCCTTGAGGCTACAACTTGTTCCCTAAGGCTATACACCATTTATTTCTAACACTAAGTACTACAGAAATTTTACATTTGTTCAAACATTACATTCCTGACTCAGGCTAGTTCACTTTAACTTTTCAACAATTTGGTTGGGTAAATTTTGAAGATTTCATTATCTACCCCTACTATAGGAGTCATCGTCTCAGCGCTTACCTGTTAACAGTAGCCCGATCAGTGTCCCCTTGCCCATGGCTTCAGTGACCTCCTTCTATCTTCAAAGTTTTGGCTGTTCCGAACGAGATGTATCTTCCACTTCCCTCGTCAACTTTTTCTGATCCCTCCATAACATCGCTGAATTCCATTGCGCTATTTTTGCATTTGGAAACATTACAAAAAGCTTCTGTCTCTCCATCATAATTGTCCATATTGTCACACAAACTCATCTCATGAAACTTCTAGAATTGCCATCAGCCATGATGTACACAGCTGGAGCAGTGCTCATCCTCAGGGTAATGAATTTCTGTACTCTGAGGACAAAGTTGGTTCTTAAAACTTTGGTGTTTTCTCTATCCAACCGCCTGACACAGCAGGCAGCCTGGGAAGAATTCATTATACTTTGTCACTGTTAAATCTTGAGATCATAAACGACATTGCAGTCATTAGCTGCTGGTGGGGCACATGGTAACAGGAAATGAGGGGAAAAATTAAAAATCAAGAATGTTTCTCTTTGCAAGGAAAGATGTTAGATGTGAAATAGAAGTTATGTATGCTGTGTTTAATTAATGGTATATTTGTTTTTAGTATTAACCCAGAACACCAACATTTTGAAATGAAATGTATAGACAAAGTGGTGGAAGAATGTGACCTCCTCAAGCTTTGAACAAAAAATGCAAATAATTGAGTGTTCCTCTTGCAGCATACGAGTTTCCTCTGGTTGAAGGAATCTACAAATTTGTTCAGTCAGTGGCAGGTGCTTCAATAACCTGTGCACAAGGCCTTATAGATCTGTTGGCTCGAATAGCTGTCAACTGGTGCGGGGTCTAGCACCATGCACAGAGGTGAGCTGTGTAAGAATCAGTTTGCTGGTAAAAATCAAGGATTGATGAATGCAGTACAATATTGGCAAAAGAAATACTGGATTAAAATTTATAATTTTATCAAATAACCCCACCCCCTTGACTTTGAAGCCAAGGTCATGTAAATAACATTTTATAAGTCAATCCATAATTCAAAGACAGCACAACACTTTACCATAACAAGGTTCAACTGGTTAATCACGTCGAGTGGTTAAGGAAATATTTGCTTTGGACAGCTAAAAAATTCCAAAACCCATAAAAAGAAAATGAAAAGTTACTGCCTGTTGAAGCAGGTGGTAGTTTTCCAATAAGCTTTAAAGTGTGTGTTTATTCAGACTGTCTGTGAGGCTCACTTATGAATCTATATTGATCATCATTATATGATTTGATTTCTTTCTTGTCACTGATGATGAACACTTGAGGTCACTAGTGTCATTTATAGTGTAAACTTATTGTTTGTGTGCTAATTTTTAAATAAAATTCCGTTTCTCTATATTCCTTGATTAGCTTGTCAGCCAGTCCTTGGGCCTAGTTTTGAAATTGGGATCTCCGGAATACGAAGCAGAAATGATAACTACTCAGACGTGATGTTCAATGAAAATAGTTGTAATAAGTGTACTTCGTAAATCATTTAATGCATTCGACTGTTTCATAGGAAAGAATGAGACGTCTCTCATATTACTTTCAAGATCTTGTGTTTAAATTTCATCTTTCCGTATGTTGGCAACAGATCGAGATAGTTCGAGTAATATAAATAGGAAAGATGTGGTTTGTCTGAAGATATTATAAACTATTAATTACAAATGTTGGCCATGTAGCATTATATCGTCTTTCGAAATATTCTGTGAATTGACTGACTAGACGTTTCCTTTCTTTTTTTAATCCATTTCACATACTGGACTTCTTAAATGTTGAAAATATTTCTAAGTCGGATCAACAGTCGATTTATTGGGCAGCTGAATTTCGATTGTTTCCATGTGCATCATATGCGAGTTCGGTTAACCTTCAGAGTGGTGAGTGATTTTGACTGCTTTGTGGGGACGCATATTTGTGGAAAATTGGATCAGAGTTTCATTAAATTCCGTTTTATTTGATTTATACTTTGTAGCGTTTACACAATATTGTTAGGTTCTTGAGATATGTAGATTAAGAGGATACCTGAGTGAAGTTCATTGTGTGCGCCCTTCACTTCATATATATCTTTCAATGTGTACTGTGATTAAAATCAGCATTGAATATCGTGCGTAGCACACAGTGTGTGCATGTAAATTACTTTTATTTATTTTTTTATATTTAGCTGTTATGTCAGGCATGCATTATTCAGAGTACAACTATTTCCCTCAATTTTTGAGATATCTAACACAATTTTATAATTTACGTTTAATTTAACAGCAGAAGATGGATATAATCAAAATGGAAAATGATGATGTTGTAAGTGAAAAAGATTGCATTGCCATGGTAACTGATGAGGTTAATGTACAATCAGCACTTTCCATAAAGGAAGATGAAACTGAGGTAAGCATTGCTTTCAGATGAGTTTTTTTTTTCTGCCCATTTCTACACATGCTTGTGTTTGTTTGTTTTTACAATATGAGTTATTATTAGCTGTGGAACAGTTATAAAGAGAGAACATTGCTGTACCTTTATAACCTAACTCTGATTTGCTCCTGTAGTGCTCCAGACCTGTAAGAATAATAGAAAATTGCAGTCTGAATTGGGTAGTGTACATATGTATATATATTCATTATTTTAATTTGTAATACAAAGTAACATAGACTCCTTTTTCAGGCTTGTAGAAGAACTGTGGCCCAGTAAATGTAAATAAATACTAAACAGTCTAAGATGTTACAAATTAAATATAATGCTCTTGTTCATATTTGTATCTTGTTTGAAAGCATGAGTGCATGCACGAACACACTCATGCATGTGTATGTGTGTGAGAGAGACGTTAACAATAGTAATAATTGTGTTTAACTGGATATTTGTACAACTAAGAATTTCTTTCCATTTTCCATTTAATTTGTTTTACATCTTTTTTAGATTGATATTCATATTATGTTTCCACTTACAATTCTTATGATAAACCTGTTTTGACAGAATCTTATATTATGGTGTGAAGTATTTTTCATAAATTACAACCCTGTCCATTTTATTTTTTCTTTCGTTACTTTAACAGCACAAGCTAAAGTAAACGTGTCTGTTCTAACAAACTATTTGGTAATGTACACTGTAATGGTATTGAAGTGGTAGTTTGTTTATTGTGTTACTGGGTTATAATATATGTCCCTATATACACTGAATTACTACTACGCCACTGTGACTTGCTAAAAGTAGTTAAAAAGGTTACACGCAACAGTTACTGTAAGGAAAAATATATTTCCAATTCCATTTTCTTATTACATATGTCTGTCACTGTTAGTGTCCTCTGAACTCCAAACATCCGTGGCTTTGTTGTGTCTTCGTGTTAAGGCTGGATGCTCGTATGTTGTTGGGTTGGCACGGTTCCTCCTATGTAGATATGTTTACTGCATTTTGGGATCTTGCTTCTTGCTGTGTGTTCCGTTGATACAATCTTCTGTGATAATAGATGTCTGTGGAGTAAATGAGATCTGCAAAGATATTTGTAAAAAATAATTCATATATATGTATATATATTTAAATCTCTTTAAGAATTTTGTGGTGCATTAACACTTACAGTTGGTGTTGTGGCTTTCATATGTCATCTATTGTGGGGAAGTGTACTGCTTTGTGTATCATGGCATATTGTCATGCTGTATGTCCTAGGTACAAGGGGAGTTTGAAAAGTAATCATATTAGCAACACTGCTCATCTTCAGTTGCCTTCATCGAGATGGCACTTGTTCTGTTTTGTTTAGCTATTAATACAAATATTGTCATTTTCCAAATCGTGTGTGTCTGTGAAAGCTCTTGTAGAAAATACCTGTTTTGCAGTGGTGGAACAGAATGGCATTTCATATGATTTAAGGCAGAGATGTGCAATAGAATTGTGTGTGAAGCTCGGAAAAAGTGGTGAAGAGATGTTAAAGGTGTTACAGAAACAATGAGCCGAGCTAGAATGTTTCAGTGGTTGAACCATTTTAAAGATGGATACAAAAGGGTGGTTGAAGGCGATCAAAGTGGGAGACGAAGCACCATCATCTGGAAAAGTGATGCTGATATTGTTTTCTGACTCAAAGGGCATTATTCTTCACCACTGCCTACCTCAGAAGCTATGTGTGAGTGGTGTTTACTATGCAAATACACTTAAAATTCATTTGGGGAACATAATTCAGAAAGAAGTGACCGGAATTCACAACGTAAAGGTGGTGTCTGCTTCAAGACAATGCATGACCACATATTGCACATGTGGCCAGGGCTGCGGAGTTGGTAAAAATGTACCGACTCCTACCTCTATATAAACTCTTAAGAACACTTTCGCTACCGAGTGAGCCGCCAGCATCCTCAAGGTTAGTGAGATTCAACGACACATTGAAGCACATGGTCTGTTAATAATACTTTGTAACATTGGCTCCAGGCACCTTAAGAATACAAACTGTCTATTAATCAAGCGATTTCTGCAATAACTATCAGACGTATATAGGTTATAAGTCTAAAAAGTAGCCTGATGATCCACGTGGTGGTGCTGAAACCTTTTCTGGTACCATGTACCATTTTAGTAGGTTCTCCATTATTAATAAATATTGAGCTTTTATGAAGGACCCAGAGTCGGAGGTTTTAATACTGACTCCACAGCCGTGCATGTGGCGAAGGAGGCGATACCAGACATCGGTGGACCACCTGTAGAACACCCACCCTACAGTTCAGATCTTGCTCCATGTGATTTTTGGGCATTTCCAGCACTTGAACAAGACACTGAAGTTAAACAAGGTACCGCCGCTGCCTTCTTATTACAGATGGCTTCCAGTACGTGTTAACTAATTGATCTTTGTAATGCGAATTTGTGCTTTTTTCTTGGAGGCAGATATTGACTGAATTATTCAATGATATTTAGACGACTTCAGCTATAAAGGGTTAGGGGAAGAAAATTCATTGATGCTTTTTGACTGTTGATTACAGAACACAATATTTGGAACAGTGAAGGAAATAATGGGGACTGGAGAAGACTGCTTAATGAGGAACTTGGTAATCATTTGTCTACATCAAATGTTAATTATTATTGTTTTCACGTCAAGGAGGATGAATAGGGATTGTAAACATTAGAAATGCATACAAGAATTCAGTTACAAAACCTGAATTGAAGAGACCCCTTGGGGTATCAAGACATAGATTCGAAGATAATATTAAAATAGTTCTTAAAGAAATATGATAATGAGCACAAGGACTGGATCCTTGTGGCTAAGGTTAGCAACCAGTGGCAGGCTCTTTGAACTGACTCTGTAAACCTGTGGGCTCCATATATGCGGCTAATGTCTTGACTGCCTGGGGACTAGTCTGTTCAGCAGGCTTAGTTCAGTAAAGAAATAAATAATTCCATTTTAAATGTTTAATGTTTTTAGTTCTTCTTGAGGGTGTTGGTACAGGATACGAGTTAACAGTTGTAATCTAATTGTTTCAGTCCAGATATATATAGATGCTATTTTATTATGCTTACTGTAATTATCAGCTCTTCCAAGTTACCTGTCACCCAAAAAGGTTATCGATCCTTACTCTAGCCTGTCTGATTGTGTAATGGTTACATTTTACATTGAAATTTTAAATGGACAGAATGTGGACATGATCAGCATCGGGTATGGAGGTTTTGCATAACTTCATTTTACCTAAAGTTGTACCTGGTTCATAGAATGAGACTTGTGTAACGTCTTCTTTCGCAGATCATGAATATAAAACTTGAGGATTTTGCAGATACACATGAAGAGGAGGATCCTCTAGGAGAACTTCCATTAATAAAGTCTGAACGTGAGGTGAGTTTCACATTTTTATGCACTTTTAAGAAATACGTAGGATTACGTATTGTGTTTCTCTTTTTCCATCTCCACATGAAGGAATTCCACTCTGGTGAATGGATTTTGAAATGTCCTTTGAATAATGGTGCCAGAGGACTGAATTTTCTTGGGCACTATTTATGAAATACCATTTTAATTATGTGTTGCATCAGTTTTAAAACATATGAAATTAAACATTGACCAAACTGAGAAATATTTTAGACAAATATAGCCCATAAATCTTGTATAATTTGTGGGCTTTGTATTGAAAATACTGCGTGCTATTGAATTTCTTATACAATTCACAGGAACTATGAATGTTCTAAGATTATCTTTTATTTCTTTTGTAAGTTGATGCAAATTGTACTCATATATTAGAACAGTGTTGTCATTGCTGTTAAGCAACATTAACTCTTTCCATATGGAAAGCTAAAATTGAGTATGTAATAATAACCTTTGTTCAGGAGATAAATTTGCAGCCATGGAGACTTTTAATTAAGGGACAATTTGTGTCATAGCATATTCTGCCTTGTTTTTCAATTTGTTTCTGTAGACCCAAATATTCTCCTTTCCTGTATTGGTTTGGCACATATTTAATTAATTCGAATATTTAAGAAGTTAACTTGACTTCATATATAAAGTTTGTTGTTTTTCTGGACTTTGTCCATAGTTTGATATTCTAAAACAAAACTGTTATATTTCAATAGCTGGATCTGCTGCTGTCTTAAAGTGAAAATGCGTATTCTGTGGTCCCATAGAAAAGTCTTATTAGTCCCTTGGGATTAGTCCCTCCTGTGGGACCAGAGCAGATGTAGTTCTCAGAACGCGCTGATCGTGTTTTAAAATATCAAATGATGGACCATGTCAAGAAAATCAGCAATTTTAAATAAACTCCACCATCTTCAGGCTCCTTTAACCATGTTCTGCAGGTATTATTAGTTTTATTCAGTCCAATTGCATTGATAATTATTCTATTTCTTGCAGTGAGACAGCACAGTCACGATTCATAATGAGTATGGTTATTTTACAGGCCTCCATCAATTTTCAGAAAGTTGTACCTGATGCTTATAGTGAAACGTGTCTCGAGTCTTCTTATGATGACAATCAAGTTACCAATATCAAAGCTGAGGATGTTGGAGGTGTGAAAGAGGAGGAGGATCCTCTCTTGATAACATCTCCAGTAATAAAGGCGGAGCATGAGGTCAGTTGTGTGAGCATTGTTTATTCACATTGCATCTCCATTTGTCTGTCCACATGAAGGAATTCCGCTCTGATGAATGGATTTTGAAGTGTCCTTTGCAAAATGGTGCCAGAGGACTGAATTTTGTTGCTTAGTGTTTGTGAAATGGAATTTTAAATTTCTGTTGCATCAGTTTTAAAATATGTGAAATTAAACATTGCCCAAACTGAGAAATGTTTTACACAAATATATCCCGTAAATCTTGTATAATTCGTGGGCCTTGTATTCAAAATACTGCCTGCTGTTGAATTTCTTATGCAGTTCACAGGAACTATGAATGTTCTAAGATTATGTTTTATTTCTTTTGTAAGTTGATGCAAATTGTACCCATATATTAGAATAGTGTTGTCATTGCTGTTAAGCAACATTAACTCTTTCCATATGGAAAGCTAAAATTGAGTATCTAATAATAAACTTTATTCAGGAGATAAATTTGCAGCCATGGAGACTTTTAATTAAGGAACAATTTGTGTCATAGCATATTCTGCCTTGGTTTTTGAATTTGTTTCTGTAGACTCAAATATTCTCCTTTGCTGTATTGGTTTTGGCACATATTAAATTTAATCAAATATTTAAGAAGTTAACTTGACTTCATATATAAAGTGGGCAAGGAGGGAGGAATGTTAATGTGATGCTCTGCTGAACCGTTCTAAGGTTCAGGCCTTTGATGACCTCTGGCGGCCAGCATTTGAACTGTGTTTGGTCGGTCACGGGAGGATGATGGACCATCAAGATAACGTTCCAGTAATAATTCCTCTATGTTTCTCTTACGTCATTATTAGCCAATTAGCTGTTCTTCCCCCTCCTGTCCTTGTCTCAGGAAGACGTGTGATTAAGACCTGGCATGGGTCTTTCTTTTCCGGTTCGACGGTCATAATGAACAGACGTGTGTAGAGTTATGTCTGGCACCAAAAATTGTCGGGGCCGTCAATTTTGGTTCAAACATAACTTAGTACGGTCATTATGATGGTTGACTGGATCTGCACCCTGTAAAATAGTTTATTTTCTTGTTGTGTCATTATTTGTAGTGAGAAAATGGAACTTGTAAGTATTGGTATGCTTGGGGTCGGGTGTGGCCCAATGTGAAACGTATGTATATCATCATATAGGTCGACTAGTATTGTATTTGTTTAATCACGTATATTACTCTTTTGTTTGTGTGTAAATGGAAAGAGTATTTGTTGTGTTTTGGTGAATGTATCGCGTCTGTTAAGCGTTTCTGAAGGGTGGAATGGGACGCCCTGTGAGAGGCTAGCTGCGTGATAAGACGGGGAAGCACCAGTTCGATCACGAGCTACTGCGTAGCGAAACACGTGATCCAAAGCTGATGCCTGGTTGTGAGGCTAGTGGCTCTCTTGCTCTCCTGGGGCGTGTCACGCCGAGAGAAGATGAGTGTTTGAATCCTTGTGCGGTTCAAACCGATGATTGATCAAAGGTTGGATCTTGGTCTTTCATGTTTTCTGTTCGCGGACCATAAGGTAAATAAGGTCGCACAGAAAAGTAATAAGCTTTGGAAAGAGCGTTGTAATGTACGCATTGTGTATTGTGAATTCACTGGGTGTTGGGTGTGTACGAGAGTGTTGTGTGTACGGATGTCTGGATTAGTATTTTTTTTGTGTATGATGTTTGTGTTGAGGCTGGTCTGACAGCCGGAGAAAACTGTGGGATGTGCCATGGGGCACCTGAAGATGAATTGGGAAGTTGCAAGGTAAAAAGGTGTGAACACCTTTGGTAGCACTTCGCCAAATAATCGTCGTGCGGTGTTGTAACGTAGCGTGGCTACGAGAGCAATCTGTGTTGATGGTGTGGCTGTTATCTGTATGGACGCACCTGGGGTCTGTATGAATGTGTGTAACTTAGAATTTTGTTCTTATTGGAAAATTAGTTTGTATTCTCTCTTGTTTCATAGTACAATTTTTGTCATTTTTACTTTGTCATTTTAAATTCATTTTGTTTGTTTAACTTCAATTGAATGGGATTTGATTATGATTGATTGTGAATGTTCAACTGCCTTCAATGTTCCTTGGTTTCCCCACGAATACCTCGGGCGTAGAATACACGAGCAACGAGTCAGCGAGTATTAGGTGGACCTGATGAGCTGATGGTTCATAAATGGTAGCAAATGGACCGGAGGAGGAGCAGCTATTCGGTTCACTGCTCAGTATTTCTGTCCAAAACATTCAAAATGTAATTTCATTATTGTGTGCACGTACATCAGTGGTGTGAAGATAATTCTATGGAACTCAATGTTGAGAAAACAAAAATTATATCGTTCACACGGAAAACCAACAGTATTTACTTTAATTACTTTGTAAGTGGTATTTTAATTTCCCGTACTGACTGTATAAAAGATCTTGGTGTATTATTAGACAGTAAACTTTACTTTCACTCTCATGTAAATTTTGTTTATTCTCAGGCACTTAGGACATTAGGGCTTATTCGATTTATTACATATAATTTTTCCTCTTTAGACAGTCTTGTTGTTTTGTATAATGCTTTAGTTAGGCCAAAGCTTGAGTATGCCTCTGTCGCTTGGAATAATCTTACACAGACTGATTCTAATAAATTAGAAAATATTCAAAGGAAATTTCCAGTTTGTGCAACTACCGGTTTTTTCAGTTTAATACCTCAGGTAAATATGAGTTGATTTTAACTACGTTAAATTTTAGAACACTTTATTCCAGGCGGCGACATCTCGATGCTTTATTTCTTATTAATGTTTTTAAGGGGAAAATAAATTGCAACTCCATTATGGATACTGTTGGTATCCGTGTGCCGTCAAGGCAAATAAGAGAATTTTCTACGTTTTGCGTGTGCGGTGCGCTCAGACACAGTCCTTCAGCCAGGTGTGTCATTGCTGCTAATTATGTTTGTACATTCTTGGACAGTTTTGGTATAATCAATGTTTCTCTTGATTACACTTTTTCTATAAGGGATAATACCTAGAGTGGATCTTATTGGTTACTTTTGTACTGTAAATTTGCTTTTTATGTTATCTATTAAGTTTTTAATGTCTTTTTTTTCTTCCTTTTTCTGTGTTGTCTTTGTATATTGTTTGTTTGTTTGTGTTGCCCTGTCATTGGCTATAGCAGCTGTGGGTTAGTACATTAAATAAAGAATTTAATTATTATTATTATTATTATTCAAAATTCTTCATTTTGACTATATATTATGGTATTTAATCTTTAAGTCTTTTCTAGTTTTTTTATTGTTTATTGTTCTTTTAGTATTAATGAATTGAATTATTACATTACTTAGGCATATTAATTAGCCCATTTTCTTTTGAATTATCCCTCAATAAAGGATTGGAATTTAATTATTATTATTATTACTAATATGATACACTTTTATATTTAGTTTCATTTGTTTGATTTTGTATTTGCAATGTTTTACTTTTATTATTATTGAAATGAATGTAATCATTGTATTATATTTTATCCTGTAATGTTGTTCAGTGCTTGACTGTTATTGGCCTTACCTGGCTGTTGTCAAGCACTTAAATAAATTAATTGAATTGAATTGAATTGAATTGAATTATTAGTAGTGAGTATGTGTAACTATCGAATAAACCCTGTAACACAATGTTTTCTGACCATTTAATATGTGCTTTACCTTCTGATTACTAAAGCCAAGACATAATCAGCTGAGCCATTGCCACTGCTTTGGCACGAACATGCCAAGTAAACTGATGTGGATGTCGTTGATTTCATATTACATGGAGACTATACTATTAAAGTGATAATTGTATTGGATAAATCCTTTTCATAGTAATGGTTTTGATAGTTTAAGGAAGAAAATCTTTAACAAACAGCTACTGTGATTTAATATTGTTTTTTTGGAATTTGTCCATTTTTTGATGTTCTAAAACAGAACTGCTATATTTTGAGAGCTGGTGAAAGTACCTATTCTGTTGGGTCCCATAGAAAAGTCTTATTAATCTCTTTGGATTAGTTCCACTTATGGGACGAGAGCAGATCTAGTTCCCAGAACGCACTGATCTTGTTTTAAAATATCAAATGATGGACCATGTCAAGAAAATCAGCAATTTTAAATAAACTCCATCATCTTCAGTCTCCTTTAATGAAGTTCTGCAGGTGCTATTAATTTGATTCAGTCCAATTGTATTGATAATTATTCCATTTCATGCAGTGAGAGCACAGTCACGACTCATAATGAGTATGGTTATTTTACAGGCCTCCATCAATTTACAGAAAGTGATACCTGATTCTTATAGTGGAACATGTCTCGAGTCTTGTTATGATGACAATGAAGTCACCAATATCAAAGTTGAGGATGGCGGAGGTGTGATAGAGGAGGAGGATCCTCTCTTGATAACATCTCCAGTAATAAAGGCGGAGCTTGAGGTGAGTTGTGTGAGCATTGTTAGATACATTGCATCTCCATTTGTCTGTCCACATGAAGCAATTCTGCTCTGCTGAATAGATCTTGAAGTGTCCGTTACAAACGTGTGCAAGGGAATTTTAATTTTTGCTTACTGTTTGTCGAATGTAGCTTCTGTTTTGTGTTATATTTATCTTAAGATGTGTGATATTAAATATTGTGAAATACAAGAAGTGTTTTAAACAGATGTTGCAACACAACACTTTGATAGTTTGTCCAGACTTTCCAGTAAGCCTTGTTTTGATGCTGTTACTTCCCTTTGAATTCTGTGCTCATTTTTGTGGGTCTGTGAATGTTTGAAGGTTTTCTCCAGCTGTCTCTTTTCCCCGCTTTCTTTCCTTCTTCCTTTAACCTTGTTGCGGCGTGTATCACTACAGTGGCATAGACCAGCCATTTCCATTAAGGACCTTTAACAGGATAATTGATGACCCTCTAAAAATGTAATATTAGTTGATTTGTTATGTGACTATGTTGGACACTGTTAATTTTCTGGAGTATTTTATTGCCTTCATTTTAAGACTGCATCTTTGTAAGACACACTTGATTTAATGGTAGGTATTTAGGACGGAAATGCTACATTAATTGTTAGACACCATCAAATGTAAAATGCATTGTCAATATTCCTGTCTTTGGGTAATTCGTTGTCATTTACTGACAA
Source organism: Zootermopsis nevadensis (assembly GCF_977971745.1). NCBI lineage: Eukaryota > Metazoa > Arthropoda > Insecta > Blattodea > Termopsidae > Zootermopsis > Zootermopsis nevadensis. The sequence continues at coordinate 730,183 of NW_028259149.1, read as the reverse complement.
TTTTAGATTAGCAGCACTTTCCATCAAATGTAGTGTTCTCCAGCAGGTTTAAGTGTGCATTACTCTTTACTAAAGGAAAGGATAAGCTGAATCATTGGGTTACTGTCTGAAAGTTTCTCGTTCACATGATTCATTATTAGGGTTAATATTGAATGATGAACAGATATACGTCCCTCAGAGCTATCTGAAACTTCAGATGTAAGCGAATTTTAATTAACTTTTATCTTACTAGCGTTCCCTGTCTGGGACGTAAGTTGTGTACTCAGCCCTACGAACGTTCTCTGTGCGGAACTCAAAACTTGGAACATTGTAAGTAGATTTGGCTACGTCCTTTGGCCTCTTTTAGGGGCTGCAAATATTGAATCACTTTCTCTAGGGTTTTGACAAGTTCAACATGAGCTGTCAACCAGGGAAATATAACCATAAACAGCAATAAACATTGTTATTATCAAGTGGGTTTCGGCTTCGTTTTCAGATCCCCTAATCAAAGCTTCTCACATTCCTCGGCATGATCTGTGAAAAGAATGTGTATCCACTGTAGTAGGGGAAACAAATGTTTCTGTGTGTTCTTTAGTTCACAACCATGGCTTCTGCCATATCGAATGAGCTTCCAAGGAAGAAAGTAATGTTACTAAGGCCTATGTAGGTAATTATGACATTAACTGCATTTTTAAAAAACTATGTGTTCTCTCTTCTATTCGAATAAATATAGCTTTTATTTCGTCGATTTATCATGTTTACTTTAGATAATATTAAAGTTTTCCTTAGAGTGTGCACAAAAGTTTAAAAACCTGCAAAAAAACTCTGTAGGCCTGCTACCACTTTGCCATTTAAATCCGCATTGTTTAAAGGTTAAAGGTATCACTGGTAGGTGCTTTTTATGTAATTACTTTGTATGGATGTGAAACATGATCTCTCACTCTGAGGGAGGAACATAGATTGCAGATGTTTTAGAATAGGGTATTGAGCCAGATATTTGGGCCTAGTAGGGAAGACGATGGGGTATGGAGGAAATTGCATACTAATGAGTTAAAAAATTTGTATTACTACCTCAGTATTATCAGGGTGATTAAGTCAAGAAGAATGAGATGGGTGGGGCACGTAGCGGACATGGATGGGACAAGAGGTGTTCACCTGGTTTTGGTTGGGAAGCCTGAGGGTGAGACACCGCTGGGGAGACCTAGACGTAGATGGGAGGATAATCTCAGGCGGGATCTATGGGAGATAGGAGTTGAAGGAGACTGGATTTTTTTGACCAAGTCATGGAGCATGGTTACTTCAGTGATGAACCTTAAGGTTCCATAAGCCATCTAGCTAGTTATATATAAAATTGTCCCTACAAATTCTGTTGTTTTCTATGTATAGTAACATCTCAAAGAATATTATTTTTGTGTGTACGTGAAATAATATTCATTAAAATTAAATATTGTTGAGCATAAATCTACCATTCATACAATCTCATTGTTAAATTAAAATTAAATCCGTGGCGTAACAGCTCCAGAGAGTCAAAGCCGACTAGCTTGACTGTTGGCCTCATGTTCACATGCCTAAGCAGAGGCGAACGATCATCCAACCAGATATAGGATGATGTGTGGTCAACACTACGAACCCCCAGCCATTGCTAGCTATCCTGACCGGAATAAGCTACTCATTGTAGCTCCCCAATTTCCTCACGATGCTGGGTTGGCACCGGTCCCATACACTGGTCGATAGATCATGAGAAAATTTCTTCTCCCCCGAGACTCGAACCAGCGCGCATTCTGTATCGCAGCATGATGCCTCAGACCGCGTAGCTACAGTGCGGGACAATCTGATTGTTACTTTGTAAATTAGAATGATATAACTTCATCAAGGTGAAAGTGTCATTGCCCTAATGACAGAGGCAGCAAGCACCTCTGAAACATCAGTAAACTTCTGTCAGATTATGCAGAAGACAACCATCTTCATACTAGGTGCTTTGAGAAACTTTATTTATGTTCTTATCTGTTTGTATGTATGTACAAATGTATCCATACAGGCATGCTGTTTTTCGGTAACTGTTTTATAAAAACAACATTTCTGCAACACAATAATTGTATATGTGTATGGTGGTTTTACAGAACTGTATGGGTTCAGTGAAAGATGAACCTCGTTCAGACAGTGATATGTCTCAAGATGGAAATGAGGTCATCAGAGTAGAAGCGGAGGATGTCTCAGATATAAAAATTGAGGAACATCCTGTTCCAATAACAAATCAAGTTATGGAGGATGAACAGGATATATGTCCATTAAATGTCATTTGTCCTCGTGTGTGTCTGTCCATCCAAATGAAAAATTGAAATTGTGTCTAAGTTATGAAAGGTATCACAGACGATCTTCAGACATTTGTAGATCCTGATAATTATTCTACACATAGATTCAGACCACTGTGTTTGTTTTCGCAGTATACTCAGTCTCTACCCCTTCCTTCTGAAGTAAGGATATGGTATGCTGAATTACCAGATTGTACTCACAGTAGATCTTATTTACGATAGATGTAAATGTACCAGGTCTACAATTTATCAGGCTGTGGTTGTGCTTGCACTGCGTGGTTGGCAGGCGCTCTGTTGATGTGGGTGGGAGTTGTGCGTGTTCCTCTGGTGGGTGACCCGCGAATCAGTTACAGTGCCGCTAGTAACAGTGAACTACGAATATTTCTCGTCACTAAGACATGTTATTACATTAATTGTTCTTACCTTAAATCACAAAAGATGTTCTAAGTGACTTCCTTGTGCTTGCAAGGAAGCAAGCTTCAAACCTCGTTAGCATGTTTCAAAATACTCGATGGAGCTCTTCTTGGGATATTGCCGAAATGAATTGTCAAATGTTTTCTTTAAGTGCTTCTGCAGTGTGTGGATAAGTTGTAAACGTTGTGTAAATTTTATACATAGACCGTTCTTCCAAGAAATGACCGATGAAGAAAAGACTTAAAGTTTCTTCTAAATGTTTTGAACATGAAATTGGTAGAAATATGTTTTTATAAAAATTAAAACTTTTAAGAAGTGGTCATCTTGGTAGTTCAACTGTAAAGTTTGGAAAGTGGTTTATTGGAACAGTCATTATTACTGTAGATTGTACATCACTTCGTCTGAACAGTTAATTTTATTTGTTTTCTATTACTTATTAAGGCATGAAGATGTGCTGGAATTCTTATTGACAAATAGAGAAACCTAAAGATCAGGTTTATTTATTTAGGTTATTTTTTTTAATTTATATTCGCATTAGCAAATCATGACTTCATATATCCCCACTTCATGATACTTTGTCTCTGATTGGTTAACTCTTGCTTGCCTGTTGCAGAAAGCCCAATCATTTTGCTATAGGTTTTCTAATAACAAGTCTGGCTGGATACAAAGAACTTGAGTATGTATGTTATGATATAGGATGAGAATCCAGGGATAGTTGGCATACGTGATTTTCTTCTATTCCGTGCATTAGAAATTTTTTTGCACCTCTTAAGTACCATGCTGTCATTCAGGAGTCCATTTGATATGTGTCCGAGTTCAGGCCTGACCAGAAACCCAACTTTTTGTTACAAGTATCAGGGAACTAAATGAACTAGTAATTTTACATTTTCCTATGCCACTGCATCTAGAGTAATATATTTGCCAAGTTTGTGTGCTTACCCTTTAATACAGTGACCTACCATTCAAAGATAGAACACATTATGCGATGGAAGACCATGGGTTGAATTCAGGGGCTCCAAAATATTTAATCTCTTGCTGTAAGTAGCCAACAAGTGATTGAACCAACAAATTTACATGTAGCTGTCCCAGTGTGTACATAAATGTGTTTACTATGGAATTCAGATCCAACCTGGTACAGAGTAAGAACCAAGATAACTGAGTGACTTGGCATTTATTGTTTGAGTATGATGTTAAATTGGGGGCTGAAGTTTGAGGTCAGGGGCTCCAGATTATGTCACATACCTCAGTGAATTAACTGTTGTAAACTGCAATGTGGGCTTCAAATTCTTGCATGCCCTCCACTAACTTTGGGTGAGGTAATGGGATTTGGTAGAAAAACCTATCATGTTGCTTTCAAACTCATTCTTCTTCTTTTTTTATGATAAGTTATCATAATTCTCATCTCTTTTCTTCAGCAGAGTCCTCAGAAAGAACATGAACTTAAACATGGTGGGGGACATCCCAATTCCTGTGATGTATGCAGTAAAACATTCTCTTCTCCAAGTGGTCTAAAGAGACATCAACTCACACATATTGGAGAGCGTCCATTCCCTCATGATTTGAAGATACATGAACGTGTACATAGTGGTGAGCGGCCATTTTTGTGTGATGTGTGTAATAAATCATTCACTCACAAGACTAATCTGAAACGACATCAAGTCATACACAGTGGGGAGCGTCGATATACCTGTGACGTGTGTAATAAGTCATTCACTCAGAAGTGTCATCTGAAACATCATGATGTCATGCACAGTGGAGAGCGTCCATATTCGTGTGACGTGTGTAATAAGTCATTCACTCAGAAGAATAATCTGGAACGACATCAAGTCCTACACAGTGGAGAGCGTTCATATTCGTGTGACGTGTGTAATAAATCATTCACTCAGAAGAGTCATCTGAAAGAACATCAAGTCATACACAGTGGAGAGCGTCCATTTAACTGTGACATGTGTCATAAGTCATTCACTCAGAAGAGTCCTCTGAAACGACATCAAGTCATACACAGTGGGGAGCGTCGATATACCTGTGACGTGTGTAATAAATCATTCACTCACAAGACTAATCTGAAAGGACATCAAGTCATACACAGTGGAGAGCGTCCATATTCGTGTGACATGTGTAATAAATCATTCACTCACAAGACTAATCTGAAACGACATCAAGTCATACACAGTGGGGAGCGTCGATATACCTGTGACGTGTGTAATAAATCATTCACTCACAAGACTAATCTGAAACGACATCAAGTCATACACAGTGGGGAGCGTCGATATACCTGTGACGTGTGTAATAAATCATTCACTCACAAGACTAATCTGAAAGGACATCAAGTCATACACAGTGGAGAGCGTCAATATATCTGTGACGTGTGTAATAAATCATTCACTCGGAAGACTCAGCTGAAACACCATCAAGTCATACACAGTGGAGAGCGTCCATTTACCTGTGACATGTGTAATAAATCATTCACTGAGAAGAGTCAGCTGAAACACCATCATGTCATACACAGTGGAGAGCGTCAATATACCTGTGATGTATGTAATAAGTCATTCACTCTGAAGCATCATCTGAAACGACATCAAGTCATACACAGTGGAGAGCGTCCATATAAATGTGACGTGTGTAATAAATCATTCACTCTGAAGAGTCATCTGAAACGACATCAAGTCATACACAGTGGAGAGCGTCCATATTCTTTGATGTGTGTAATAAATCATTCACTCGGAAGACTCAGCTGAAAGAACATCAAGTCATACACAGTGGAGAGCGTCCATTTACCTGTGATGTATGTAATAAATCATTCACTGTGTAGAGCAATCTGGAACGACATCAAGTCATACACAGTGGAGAGGGTCCATTTACCTGTGACGTGTGTAATAAATCATTCACTCAGAAAAGTAGTCTGAAGACACACCTTTTATTACAGTCATAACCAGTCATGTGTGTGACAGATCATTCAGTCAGTGGAGTCATCTGAAGAATCATTAGAGCATGTAACATGGAGCTCCAACACCCCTTATAATTTTTCAAAAATTGAAAAAAATAATTTTTTTCTTTATAATTTGTAACACTTTGTTTCCTCTGTATCATTATTTTAATATTGCCCCTTACGTTGTCATTATCTGCTAATCGGCTGAACTGACAATAAGTCCGCGGGCGGGGAGTGCGAAGCAGAACGGGGCTATCATCCGGCTGCACGGATTTCAGCGCGGCTTTCCGGTCCAAAGTGCTTCTTTTATTGAGTTATATTCCTCTGTGTTCTGTTTAGCTCCTCTGTGCATAATATGTTGTTAATCTTGATAAAATTACTTGCTGTGTAATCTTTATTGGTAAACACAATAGACTTATTAATTTATGAGTAAAATGTAAGTGCGTAATTTTACCCAGGGCCTTGGCTGAAAATAAGATTGGGAATTTTGTATTGTTTATGTATTTTTAAAGAATGCCCATAGGAAGATTAATTGTTTATGTAACAGACATTTCTTCATACTCCAGACCGTACATAAAGCATGTAGTTGTACATTCAGAGGTCAGAGCTAATGCGTTAAACTGATTTTTATTTACAGTATGTCATTTTGGGTCCATATCCTCTGTAGAGGAACTCGAGTTATCTGACAGCTGAATGCAAGCAATATTTTGTTTTTGAAGATGATTGTCTTCTGGGATGTTATGCCGTGTGGTCTGGTGGAAGTTTGTCGTTGATAGCTGCCTCTGCCCTGAAGATGGAGGCAGCAAAGTAATCTGAAACTCTTGCAGTTTTCTTCCAGACTACATGACGTTACATTCACGAAGATGGTCGTCTAATACTTGCTACTCTGGGAGCCTGAAATATGACGTTGTTTGCTGTTGTTGGCAGCGTAAATAGTTAAGTACGCAGCAGAAAATGGGTACTTAAGGAAGTTGGTAAAATTTGTGTTTGATTATACATACAATGTGTTATTTGCTGTGTTTGTATCTTTGTAGGAGTGATGTAACATCTAGAGTAACGCAGTTGCACTTTCAATAAATGAATGCTAAGACCAGTTCAGAATCACAAAGAACCTGTTCTAAAAGTATTCCATGCTGGAATGTAGGACCTGTTCGTCTGTTATTTCTGTATTTGGTTTGTGCTGTTACAACAATGTTTTTAGGAAACCTGAAAGATGTAGATGGATCGTAATGAAGCAGGGTGGGAGGTTTGAGTGTGGATTCATGTGGTCCATTGGTGAACATGGTTATGAGCCTTCTTTTTATGGCTCGCTTTAATTTGTTCTTTTTCTTCTACTAGAGCAATGGCGATTTTGAGGCATTGCGACAGTGGGAAAGGCCGTGGTGGGCCCTGGACTGTAAACCAGCGAAATTTTAATTCCACGCAGGAAACCTGCGGATTCAAATCGTGACTTCTGGATTGAGGTGCACATTTACTACAGACCTCTCAGGATACACTTAAGGCCGTTCTTTTGTTTACTTCACGGTCCTTTGTGTGTGCTGTTTATTTAACGACGCTGCTGCTAGTGGCTCGGTTGATGAGTGCCGAACGACGTGTTGGTGAGCGAGTAATGAATTGGGTATGGTGTGGAAGGAAGTGGTCGTGGCTTACTTAAATTCGGCTTACAGTCACAGCATTTGCCATGGGAAACCTCAGTGTGGCCGGTTTCTGGAACCTCCACCGGTACGGAGCAGAATTACTAAGTCTGAGAAAAGTCGCGGTTAATTCTCATTTCGGATAGCAGGTTCTCCGCGTGTGACAGGATGCTTCAAGTCATGACTCACAAACTGTCTTTCTTGCAACCGTCCTTCCACACTCTTCGCCGCGGAGTTTGTTTAGTTGAGGTCACTGGCTAATCCCAGTGACGTGCCAGGCGCTCGTACGGTTGCTGCTTCGACTCTTTCTAGTAAGTGCGGAAGGGAATTTTGGGTAATTTGATAGTGGGCGGGGATTTAGGTCGGCGAGCACGTAACTCCGCTTCCCAGGAAGGCAAGGGTAGGGTTGATGTTTTACGTGGGATAGCAGTCTCAAATAAGAAACGACGCTACTGGTGAGCCTGGAGACGTTCACTTTATTGTCCTTTGAGACTTTTGAAGCCAATTGCAGCTTATACTTGGCAGTGCTGTGAATCGGCTGTTGTGTATAGAAAATGAGTAAGTGGTGAGAGTTTTTACGAAAATCTAAAATGCTGGAAATTGTCTAAAAAGCGCACAGAACTCAATAAATTTAAAAATTTCAATTTTTGTTAAAAATTGTAAGTTTTTGGTTTCGTGCGCTTCATAGACAATTTCCAGCATTTTTTCCATTTTTCGAAAATTTTGTGAAATTTGGAAAAGAAAATCAAAATACACTGCACGCGGTCTCCGCCCTAATCGGTCTGTGATACTAGGTATCTCAGAGACAGGTTCCGGCACGATAATGGTGGTGAGAATTTTAAAAAAAATGAAAATCTTCAACTTTTTTGTTTTTGCGTTTTTTAGACAATTTCCAGCATTTTATGTTTTTTCGAAAATTTGGAATAATTTGAAGAAAAAGAATTCAAAATTCTCCGCATGCGGTCTCTGCCGGAGTAAGTCTACCTCAATCGGTCCCTGCCGAACACGGGCTATGCAACAGAGACCGTATCGTGTATGGAGACCATCAGAGACCGAGTTTGTCAGAGAAGGGGTACGGCAGAGACAGGTTCCGGCACTATACGGTTTGGGAGGAGTTTGAAAAAAAATTAAATTTTTCGATATATTCAAAAAAAGTAAATTGCTGGAAATTGTCTAAAAAACTCACAAAACTGAAAAATTTCAACTTCAAAATGTTTTCAAATATTTCGAAGATTTTTGATTTTGTGCGCATTTTAGGCAATTTCCAGCATTTTTCCATTTTCCGAAAATTTCGAAATGTTTTTCAAAATCTCTGCACGCGGTCCCCGCCCTCAGCCTTCTATGCCTAACTATTACTCAGCTTCAGTCGGTCTCTGCTCATTCTCTCTGTAATGGTGTGACTTATGGATAGATTTAGTCCTACAAATGTTGGTAGCGTGCCTTTGAATGGAGCAAGTCAAGTTCACGAGGATGCTGTCGTCAGCTTAAACGTACTCAGCTGATATGATATTTCTTCCATGAGGCTACAACTTGTTCCCTGAGTCTACACACCGTTTATTTCTAACACTAAGTACTACAGAAATTTTACATTTGTTCAAACATTACATTCCTGACTCAGGCTAGTTCACTTTAACTTTTCAACAATTTGGTTGGGTAAATTTTGAAGATTTCATAATCTACCCCTACTACAGGAGTCATCGTCTCAGCGCTTACCTGTTAACAGTAGCCCGATCAGTGTCCCCTTGCCCATGGCTTCGGTGACCTCCTTCTATCTTCAAAGTTTTGGCTGTTCTGAACGCGAGCTATCTTCCACTTCCCTCGTCAACTTTTTCTGATCCCTCCATAACATCGCTGAATTCCATTGCGCTATTTTTGCATTTGGAAACATTACAAAAAGCTTCTGTTTCTGCATCATAATTGTCCATATTCTGTCACACAGACTCATCTCATGAAACTTCTAGAATTGCCATCAGCCATGATGTACACAGCTGGAACAGTGCTCATCCTCAGGGTAAAGAATTTCTGTACTCTGAGGACAAAGTTGGTTCTTAAAACTTTGGTGTTTTCTCTATCCAACCGCCTGACACAGCAGGCAGCCTGGGAAGAATTCATTATACTTTGTCACTGTTAAATCTTGAGATCATAAAAGACATTGCAGTCATTAGCTGCTGGTGGGGCACATGGTAACAGGAAATGAGGGGAAAAATTAAAAATCAAGAATGTTTCTCTTTGCAAGGAAAGATGTTAGATGTGAAATAGAAGTTATGTATGCTGTGTTTAATTAATGGTATATTTGTTTTTAGTATTAACCCAGAACACCAACATTTTGAAATGAAATGTATAGACAAAGTGGTGGAAGAATGTGACCTCAAGCTTTGAACAAAGACTGCCAATAACTGAGTGTTCCTCTTGCAGCATACGAGTTTCCTCTGGTTGAAGGAATCTACAAATTTGTTCAGTCAGTAGCAGGTGCTTCAATAACCTGTGCACAAGTCTTTATAGATCGGTTGGCTCGAATAGCTATCAACTGGTGCAAGGCAGCACCATGCACAGAGGTGAGCTGTGTAAGAACCAGTTTGCTGGTAAAAATCAAGGATTGATGAATGCAGTACAATATTGGCAAAAGAAATACTGGATTAAAATTTATAATTTTATCAAATAACCCCACCCCCTTGACTTTGAAGCCAAGGTCATGTAAATAACATTTTATAAGTCAATCCATAATTCAAAGACAGCACAACACTTTACCATAACAAGGTTCAACTGGTTAATCACGTCGAGTGGTTAAGGAAATATTTGCTTTGGACAGCTAGAAAATTGCAAAACCCATAATTAGAAAATGAAAAGTTACTGCCTTTTGAAGCAGGTGGTAGTTTTCCACTAAGCTTTAAAGTGTGTGTTTATTCAGACTGGCTGTGAGGCTCACTTATGAATCTATATTGATCATCATTATATGATTTGATTTCTTTCTTGTCACTGATGATGAACACTTGAGGTCACTAGTGTCATTTATAGTGTAAACTTATTGTTTGTGTGTTAATTTTTAAATAAAATTCCGTTTCTCTATATTCCTTGATTAGCTTGTCAGCCAGTCCTTGGGCCTAGTTTTGAAATTGGGATCTCCGGAATACGAAGCAGAAATGATAACTACTCAGACGTGATGTTCAATGAAAATAGTTGTAATAAGTGTACTTCGTAAATCATTTAATGCATTCGACTGTTTCATACGAAAGAATGAGACGTATCTCATATTACTTTTAAGATCTTGTGTTTAAATTTCATCTTTCCGTATGTTGGCAACAGATCGAGATAGTTCGAGTAATATAAATAGGAAAGATGTGGTTTGTCTGAAGATATTATAAACTATTAATTACAAATGTTGGCCATGTAGCATTATATCGTCTTTCGAAATATTCTGTGAATTGACTGACTAGACGTTTCCTTTCTTTTTTTAATCCATTTCACATACTGGACTTCTTAAATGTTGAAAATATTTCTAAGTCGGATCAACAATCGATTTATTCGGCAGCTGAATTTCGATTGTTTCCATGTGCATCATATGCGAGTTCGGTTAACCTTTAGAGTGGTGAGTGGTTTTGACTGCTTTGTGGGGACGCATATTTGTGGAAAATTGGATCAGAGTTTCATTAAATTCCGTTTTATTTGATTTATACTTTGTAGCGTTTACACAATATTGTTAGGTTCTTGAGATATGTAGATTAAGAGGATACCTGAGTGAAGTTCATTGTGTGCGCCCTTCACTTCATATATATCTTTCAATGTGTACTGTGATTGAAATCAGCATTGAATACCGTGCGTAGCACACGATGTGTGCATGTAAATTACTTTTATTTATTTTTTTATATTTAGCTGTTATGTCAGGCATGCATTATTCAGAGTACAACTATTTCCTTCAATTTTTGAGATATCCAACAATTTTATAATTTAGGTTTAATTTAACAGCAGAAGATGGATATAATCAAAATGGAAAATGATGATGATGTAAGTGAAAAAGATTGCATTGCCATGGTAACTAATGAGGTTAATGTACAATCAGCACTTTCCATAAAGGAAGATGAAACTGAGGTAAGCCTTGCCCTCAGATGAGATTTCTTTCTGCCCATTTCTACAATGCTTGTGTTTGTTGTTTTTACAATATGAGTTATTATTAGCTGTGGAACAGTTATAAAGAGAGAACATTGCTGTACCTTTATAACCTAACTGTGATTTGCTCCTGTAGTGCTCCAGACCCATAAGAATAATAGAAAATTGCAGTCTGAATTGGGTAGTGTACATATGTATATATCATTATTTTAATTTGTAATACAAAGTTACATAGGCTCCTTTTTCAGGCTTGTAGAAGAACTGTGGCCCAGTAAATGTAAATAAATACTAAACAGTCTAAGATGTTACAAATTAAATATAATGCTCTTGTTCATATTTGTATCTTGTTTGAAAGCATGTGTGCATGCGCGAACACACTCATGCATGTGTATGTGTGTGAGAGAGACGTTAACAATAGTAATAATTGTGTTTATCTGGATATTTTTACAACTACGAATTTCTTTCCATTTTCCATTTAATTTGTTTTACATCTTTTTTAGATTGATATTCATATTATGTTTCCACTTACAATTCTTATGATAAACCTGTTTTGACAGAATCGTATATTATGGTGTGAAGTATTTTTCATAAATTACAACCCTGTCCATTTTATTTTTTCTTTCGTTACTTTAACAGCACAAGCTAAAGTAAACGTGTCTGTTCTCACAAACTATTTGGTAATGTACACTGTAATGGTATTGAAGTGGTAGTTTGTTTATTGTGTTATTGGGTTTATAATATATGTCCCTATATACACTGAATTACTACTACGCCACTGTGACTTGCTAAAAGTAGTTAAAAAGGTTACACGCAACAGTTAGTGTAAGTGAAAAATATATTTCCAATTCCATACTCATATTACATGTCTGTCACTGTTAGTGTCCTCTGAACTCCAAACATCTGTGGCTTTGTTGTGTCTTCATGTTAAGGCTGGATGCTCGTATGTTGTCGGGTTGGTATGGTTCCTCCTAAGTAGATATGTTTACTGCATTTTGTGATCTTGCTTCTTGCTGTGTGTTCTGTTGATACAATCTTCTGTGATAATAGATGTCTGTGGAGTAAATGAGATCTGCAAAGATATTTGTAAAAAATAATTCATATATATGTATATATATTTAAATCTCTTTAAGAATTTTGTGGTGCATTAACACTTACAGTTGGTGTTGTGGCTTTCATATGTCATCTATTGTGGGGAAGTGTACTGCTTTGTGTATCATGGCATATTGTCATGCTGTATGTCCTAGGTACAAGGGGAGTTTGAAAAGTAATCATATTAGCAACACTGCTCATCTTCAGTTGCCTTCATCGAGATGGCACTTGTTCTGTTTTGTTTAGCTATTAATACAAAGATCGTCATTTTCCAAATCGTGTGTGTCTGTGAAAGCTCTTGTAGAAAATACCTGTTTTGCAGTGGTGGAACAGAATGGCATTTCATATGATTTAAGGCATTGATGTGCAATAGAATTGTGTGTGAAGCTCAGAAAAAGTGGTGAAGAGATGTTAAAGGTGTTACAGAAACAATGAGCCGAGCTAGAATGTTTCAGTGGTTGAACCATTTTAAAGATGGATACAAAAGGGTGGTTGAAGGCGATTGCAGTGGGAGACGAAGCACCATCATCTGGAAAAGTGATGCTGATATTGTTTTCTGACTCAAAGGGCATTATTCTTCACCACTGCCTACCTCAGAAGCTGTGTGTGAGTGGTGTTTACTATGCAAATACACTTAAAATTCATTTGGGGAACACAATTCAGAAAGAAGTGACCGGAATTCACAACGTAAAGGTGGTGTCTGCTTCAAGACAATGCATGACCACATATTGCACATGTGGCCAGGGCTGCGGAGTTGGTAAAAATGTACCGACTCCTACCTCAATATGATCTCTTAAGAACACTTTCGCTACCGAGTGAGCCGCCAGCATCCTCAAGCTTAGTGAGATTCAACGACACATTGAGGCACATGGTCTGTTAATAATACTTTGTAACATTGACTCCAGGCACCTTAAGAATACAAACTGTCTATTAATCAAGCGATTTCTGCAATAACTATCAGACGTATATAGGTTATAAGTCTAAAATGTAGCCTGATGATCCACGTGGTGGTGATGAACTATCCTAACGCACATGTTTGAGAAGTTGGTGGGTCGCTGCAAAAAATGTATAGCACCGAAAGGCTGTTAACTTTGGCAAGGTTAATGCCAAAGCCTCAGGAATCCTCAGATGGTGGGTAATGCGAGTAGTCGCATTACTTTTCAATCTCCCCTCGTAAGGGGACAAGAGGAATGCTGTTGGTAATAATGCTCATATAGTGCGTCAAAGATGGGGTTATGACTGTATGGATATCATTCAGCTTTTGGTTCGATTTTGGGTACAGTATAAGTGGTGTTTTTCTAATACTTTTAACGTCTTTTTTTACTGTTTGTTTTTATTATTTCCAAGTATCTTCTGTGGGGTCATAGGATTCTCCTGTATTTCGGATATATTGTGCATTACCTGATGATCTGTATTGTTCCATGTTCAACATACATGTTCTTTAAACCCCTCGTGAAGTGTGTGATCTGTTTGTGCTATATAATTAGTGTGCAGTCTCCACAGTTTAGTTTATTTGCACCTCCATCATCAATTTTCTTTTGTGATGTAGGTTTTTGGTGTTTTGTAAAAGATTTCAGTGGTTTGGAAGGCTATTGTGATCAGTATTTTTTTAAGTTTGTTATATCCAATTTTTGTTTCATGCATATGCAAATGTGGTCCATTTTTCTTTATGCCCTTTGTTTATTTGTACTATTATGTTGTTCTTAAGATGATGTTATGTGCTTACTATTGTTAAATTTGTTCCATATAATATTTGTATTATGATAATTTTTTTTAGTCATTTGCTGACCGGAATTTAATTTCTTACTTTCGTACTTTATTTTATAATGGATATTTTTGTTACTTGGCTGTATAGGTAATTGTCGCTGTTTTGTGCTATGTAGGATGACGACATCTTTGATGTACAGTCATGTAGATCATGCTAATATTGGAGACACCTAAATGCGTGATGCATAAGTCGAAAGAGGGGGGGGGTTTCAGACAGCCTCAGCTGCTTTGACTCACCAATCTAAACACAGCTAGAGCTACAAACCAACTGAAGCTGACACCCCTCTAGCGCGTGCTTCTGATGGGCCGTCTCATGTGACCAAAATCAGTCCTTTGCACATCTCGTGCGACCTATTCTTATTACAGATGGCTTCCGGTATATGTTAACTAATTGATCTTTGTAATGCATATGTGTGCTTTTTTCTTTGAGGCAGATATTGACTGAATTATTCAATGATATTTAGACGACTTCAGCTATAAAGGGTTAGGGGAAGAAAATTCATTGATGCTTTTTGACTGTTGGGTACAGAGCACAATATTTGGAACAGTGAAGGAAATAATGGGGACTGGAGAAGACTGCTTTATGAGGAATTTGGTAATCATTTGTCTACATCAAATGTCAATTATTATTATCACATCAAGGAGGATTAGTAGGGAATGTAAACATTAGAAATGCATACAAGAATTCAGTTACAAAACCTGAATTGAAGAGACCCCTTGGGGTATCAAGACATAGATTGGAGGATAATATTAAAATAGTTCTTAAAGAAATATGATAATGAGCACAAGGACTGGATCCTTGTGGCTAAGGTTAGCAACCAGTGGCAGGCTCTTTGAACTCACTCCGTAAACCGTTGTGTTCCGTATATGCGGCTAATGTCTTGACTGCCTGGGGACTAGTCTGTTCAGCAGGCTTAGTTCAGTAAAGAAATAAATAATTCCATTTTAAATGTTTAATGTTTTTAGTTCTTCTCGAGGGTGTTGGTACAGGATATGAGTTAACAGTTGTAATCTAATTGTTTCTTTCCAGATATATATAGATGCTATTTTATTATATAATTTATATCTTAATTGCGTCATGTTTGTGTTTTATTGATACAGTCTACCGTCTCTTAATATCGGACACACAACACATCACTTACAACCCGATATAAAACATCCAAGCACAACCTCCAAAATTAAAAGAGGAGACAAATCAATATAAGCAACGCAAGATGTACAACAGTTTTTAAAATTGATAGACCTGATGATGATGTAATACACATTGAAACATGTCGTCAATACAAAAAATGTAACAAGATGCAGTATCTACTGAGAATGTTATAATTTTAAGTAATTTTAAACAACATTATTTTAAGTTTGTGTATAGACGGAAAATAAAATATTGTATTTTATTATGCTTACTGTAATTATCAGCTCTTCCAAATTACCTGTCACCCAAAAAAGGTTATTGATCCTTGCTCTAGCCTGTCTCATTGTGTTATGGTTACATTTTACATTGAAATTGTAAGTTGACAAAACATGGTTATGATTGGTATCAGGTATGGAGGTTTTGCATAAGTTCATTTTACTTAAAGTTGTACCTGGTTCATAGAATGAGACTTGTGTAACGTCTTCTTTCGCAGATCATGAATATAAAACTTGAGGATTTTGCAGATACACATGAAGAGGAGGATCCTCTAGGAGAACTTCCATTAATAAAGTCTGAACATGAGGTGAGTTTCACATTTTTATGCACTTTTAAGAAATACGTAGGATTACGTGTTTTGTGTCTCTTGTCAATCTCCACATGAAGGAATTCCACTCTGTTGAATGGATTTTGAAATGTCCTTTGAATAATGGTGCCAGAGGACTGAATTTTCTTGGGCACTATTTATGAAATACCATTTTAATTATGTGTTGCATCAGTTTTAAAACGTATGAAATTAAACATTGACCAAACTGAGAAATATTTTAGACAAATATAGCCCATAAATCTTGTATAATTTGTGGGCTTTGTATTGAAAATACTGCGTGCTATTGAATTTCTTATACAATTCACAGGAACTATGAATGTTCTAAGATTATCTTTTATTTCTTTTGTAAGTTGATGCAAATTGTACTCATATATTAGAACAGTGTTGTCATTTCTGTTAAGCATCATTAACTCTTTCTTTATGGGAAACTAACATTGAGTATCTAATAATAAACTTTATTCAGGAGATAAATTTGCAGCCATGGAGACTTTTAATTAAGGAACAATTTGTGTCATAGCATATTCTGCCTTGGTTTTTGAATTTGTTTCTGTAGACCCAAATATTCTCCTTTCCTGTATTGGTTTGGCACATATTTAATTAATTCAAATATTTAAGAAGTTAACTTGACTTCATATATAAAGTGGGCAAGGAGGGAGGAATGTTAATGTGATGCTCTGCTCAGTATTTCTGTCCAAAACCTACAAAATGTAATTTCATTATTGTGTGTACTTTATTACTAGTGTGTACATGTGACTATCGAATAAACCCCCATAACATAATGTTTTGTGACCATTTAATATGTGCTTTACCTTCTGATTACATAAACCAAGACATAATCAGCTGAGCCATTGCCACTGCTTTGGCATGAACATGCCAAGTAAACTAATGTTGATGTCTTTGGTTTCATATTACGTGGAGAGTATACTATTACAGTGATAATTGTATTGGATAAATCCTTTTCATAATAATGGTTTTGATAGTTTAAGGAAGAAAATCTTTATCAAACAGCTACTATGATTGAATTTTGTTGTTGTTCAGGACTTTGTCCACAGTTTGATTTTCTAAAACAAAACCGCTATATTTTGAGAACTGGATCTGCTGCTGTCTTAAAGTGAAAATGCCTATTCTGTTGGTTCCCATAGAAAAGTTGTATTAGTCCCTTGGGATTAGTCCCTTGTATGGGACGAGAGCAAATCTAGTTCCCAGATCGTAGTGATCTTGTTTTAAAATATCAAGTGACGGATCATGTAAAGAAATACAGCAATTTTAAATAAACTCCACCATCTTCAGTCTCCTTTAATGAAGTTCTGCAGGTACTATTAATTTGATTCAGTCCAATTGCATTGATAATTATTCCATTTAATGCAGTGAGAGAGCACAGTCACGACTCATAATGAGTATGGTTATTTTACAGGCCTCCATCAATTTACAGAAAGTTGTACCTGATTCTTATGGTGAAACGTGTCTCGAGTCTTGTTATGATGACAATCAAGTCACCAATATCAAAGTTGAGGATGTTGGAGGTGTGAAAGAGGAGGAGGATCCTCTCTTGATAACATCTCCAGTAATAAAGGCGGAGCATGAGGTGAGTTGTGTGAGCATTGTTAGATACATTGCATCTCCATTTGTCTGTCCACATGAAGCAATTCTGCTCTGCTGAATAGATCTTGAAGTGTCCGTTGCAAACTTGTGCAAGGGAATTTTAATTTTTGCTTACTGTTTGTCGAATGTAGCTTCTGTTTTGTGTTATATTTATTTTAAGATGTGTGATCTTATATAATGAGAAGTACAAGAAGTGTTTTAAACAGATGTTGCAACACAACACTTTGATAGTTTGTCCAGACTTTCCAGTAAGCCTTGTTTTGATGCTGTTACTTCCAATTGAATTCTATGCTCATTTTTGTGGGTCTGTGAATGTTTGAATTTTTTTCTCCAGCTGTCTTTTTCCCCCTTTCTTTCCTTCTTCCTTTAACCTTGTTGCAGCGAGTATCACTACAGTGGCATAGACCTGCCATTTCCATTAAGGACCTTTAACAGGATAATTAATTTTATAATTAATAATACTTGATTTGTTATATAACTTTGTTGGACATTCTCAATTTTCTGAAGTATTATATTGCCTTGATTTTAAGACTGCATCTTTGTAAGACGCACTTGATTTAATGGTAGGTATTTAGGACGGAAATGCTACATTAATTGTTAGACACCATCAGATGTAAAATGCATTGTCAGTATTCTTGTCTTTGAGTAATTCATTGTCATTTACTGACAATTTTAGATTAGCAGCACTTTCCATCAAATGTAGTGTTCTCCAGTAGGTTTAAGTGTGCATTACTCTTTACTAAAGGAAAGGATAAGCTGAATCTTTGGGTTACTGTCTGAAAGTTTCTCCTTCACATGATTCATTATTAGGGTTAATATTGAATGATGAACAGATATACGTCCCTCAGAGCCATCTGAAACTTAAGATATAAGCGAATTTTAATTAATCTTGTTGCTGTATCACTGGCAGGTGATTGTGTAATTGCTTTGTATGTATGTGAAACATGGTCTCTCACTTTAAGGGAGGAACATAGATTGCAGATGTTTTAGAATAGGGTATTGAGCCGGATATTTGGGCCTAGTAGGGAAGACGATGGGGTATGGAGAAAATTGCATACTAATGAGTTTAAAAATTTGTATTACTACCTCAGTATTATCAGGGTGACAATGTCAAGAAGAATGAGATGGGTGGAGCATGTAGTATGCATGGATGGGACAAGAGGTGTGCATCGGGTAATGGTTGGGAAGCCTAAGGGTAAAACACCGCTGCGGAGACCTAGACGTAGATGGGAGGATAATCTCAGGCGGGATCTATGGGAGATAGGAGTTGAAGGAGACTGGATTTTTTTGACCAAGTCATGGAGCATGGTTACTTCAGTGATGAACCTTAAGGTTCCATAAGCCATCTAGCTAGTTATATATAAAATTGTGCCTACAAATTCTGTTGTTTTCTTTGTATAGTAACATCTCAAAAAATATTATTTTTGTGTGTACGTAAAATAATATTCATTAAAATTAAATATTGTTGAGCATAAATCTACCATTCATACAATTTCATTGTTACTTTGTAAATTAGAATGATATAACTTCATCAAGGTGAAGGAGTCATTGCCCCGATGATGGAGGCAGCAAGCACCTCTGAAACGTCAGTAACCTTTTGTCAGATTACGTGGAAGACGACCATCTTCATACTAGGTGCTTTGAGAAACTCAAATCTCAAGTAATGTGTCATATCCTCCAATTAACTGAACATCTTTAATTAATGTTCATGTTTTCTGAGTATCTTATATGTAATCAATTACTGACTTTGTTCCATTAACAGTCCATGACACTGTTTGTAGTTTTCTCCATATATATATATATATATGGATGAAGACCATCACTATGGAAAGTCCTCGATGCAAGTCAACACAGGCTATTGGTCTCTGAAAATGTAGTGTTCTGGTTTGGTGAAACACACTGAATGCATTGCTTTCCCTGTCTTGCTTTGCTTCTCAAATTCAGGTATAATTTCTGTGTACATCATAAAACATTTTCAGTTGTCAGAATTGCTGCTTATATCCCAGTACATTGACCCCACCATACATTCCGAAACCTGTTTAAGAAATTCATATCTACATGTTCTTATGAGATATGTGAAAGTCATTTGACGGACACTTGCATTATGAATACTTTCAGCACCAGTATATTACAAGATATTAATTCAGCTGCCATTTATAGGGCATTTTTGCTGCAATTTACCTGTGTGATGCACTCCCACGATCTGCCTAAAAAAATGTAATTATTTAATTATTTTATTAACGTTGTACAGAACTTTGTCATTTGTCTCATGATGTTTGTGTACATTGATACTTTTTTGGTGATTTTGCTGAAACCTATTGTTTTCTCTCTCTCTTAATTGGGATCTGAGCCATTTTTCAGCTATTCCTCGAATGCCATCATAATGTAATTTAGTTAACAAAATTTAATAATTTACACAGTTGGAATTTTTTGCTAAATCACAGTCTATCCTTCTAACCAGCATTTTTTGGCTGTCTGTCAGTTTGTAGGCTGTATCTTCAGTGGACGCACCTTTCCTGAAGCCAGATATTTCTTGGACCAGTGTGCATGTGATGACATAACCTATTGTATAAAACCTAACCTCACATTCTTCTGAAATAATAGGACTTCTGTTAAATGTATCTTACACCTCTCAATATTAATAATGTACCATGTTATTTTTATTTTATTACCAGATTTTGTTATTAGTCTACTGTAAAACTGCTTTTTAGCCTGTTTTATAACATAATTCAGAATTTTACAATACTTAATATGGAATGCTCTTGATTTTCAGTGATAACTGTTTCTGCTATAGATATGAATCCTTATTCATTTGCAAGATGTCTTTAATCCTTGCATAATCCAATCATTCTTTATTTTGGTTATATTATTATATTTAATTAGAAAACTACATTGATAGAAACTTAGAAAAATATACAAAATTGAGTTAACCTTATATTTTGATATTGTGTTCTTTTGAAAGAGAAGTTACCTGCTACAGCAATATTATATTAATGTGAAATATTACATTATATTATTCATAAGCAACTGGATTTTATGGTCTGATTGGTAATATTTTATTGGGGAGGTAGATGATGAACTGAACCTTATACTTGCATAATGCTTCCCTCCTAACTGAATCCTAGGCTTTCTTGAAGGCTATTAATAGCTGATATGTCCTTCATTATACTCCTGATTTTTTTCCAGTACCTCGAAAATGTAGAATGTCTGCTCATTGTTGACTGATTACATAAGAATCTTTAGTGATGATCCAAAATATTTCCATGGATGTATTGAATTAACCTTGACAGAGAATGTTGTATTTAGAATGAAATAGTTACCCCCACATCACGAGGTCTCCTCTTTAATCCACAGCCAGAAGACGTTCTGTGATGTAGTTACTAGGAACCCACATAATATGGACTTTTCCCTGATTTGTTTTTAAGCACATTTGAAACTGAAGGCTATAGAAATTTACCTTTTAGCTTCACTTTACCTATTCATCTGTCCATTTATAAGAAGCTGAAAAGAAAGAGCTAATTGGATTTTCAAGAAGTTTTATGTTAGGGATTTTTCTATTTGAAGAGACATTTCAGTATTGTTCATGTCATGATGGCAACATCTGGTACTTTACATTAATGCCAACATCTGCTTTTTCTTGAGAAAGTGACTTCGTGGTAGTGGTAAAGAATCACCAGCTAGCTACGCAACGAAACTGAGCAAATCTAAGTTGCCATTCTTGATACTGATATCATCTGCCATCCAAGCAAAGGTCAGACACCCTACTCAAGCTAAGGTTACTTGCCCCAAACACCTCTGATGTCACTGGCATCATTCACAAAGGCCAAATTGCTGTAAATATGTCACAATGGTTGCACTTGGCACACTGCCCCCCCCCCCATTTTTTTCTTTTGTTTTGCCAAATCCTACTTGTTCAGTGTTTATGAATTTCTGTTCTTGGGCTAAAGAGATTCATGGGTTATTTTTTTATTTAGTGTTCTGTCTGAGGACAGGTCCATTGTTCTCCCAAAAAGAGTTCGCCAGTTTTCCCTATTCATGGGTTACAAGAAGTTAAAAAGCATTTGATGCAAGTTCATTTATATCCAACTAAAATCATAATTAATTTAGTTGGATATGAGTGAACTTGAGGTTAAATTATTTTAGATTCTCCTTTCACTCTTATCTGTACTGTTTATTGAACCCAGTACATGGTTAACTATATTGCTTGAAAGATTTTTATCAGAAGGTTCACTATGCTTTAGATACCAACAAATAGATTGGTTAACCACTCTTTTTTCTCTCCCCATTAGGCTAAGCAATGTGAGTAGGTTTTTCTAACAACAAATCTGGTTGGGTTGGACATCATGTTATGGAATGTGAATATGTGGTTTATATATGTATCTCTTATGCTTTTCCGCATGCTGCCAGTCGAGAGTTTGTTTGCTTTGCAGAAAATTTCAGTCTTGGCAAGTGAATTAACTTATTTGTCTCAGGTACCCAGGAGCTAATTGAAATAGGAATTAAAATGCTATCCCACTGAGAAAATAAACCTGTTCAGAAAAGAACATAACTTTTGTAATGCAATATTCATCGAGCTTACTTATATCTTGTTTTCAGTCTGATTCTTCTTCCTAATAAGATTTGTCCTAATATTTTTTTCTATTTGTTAAGAGTCCTGCAAATGAACAGAACCTATTACATGATGGTGAGAGTCCGTATTCCTGTGATGTGTGTCATATTTCATTCACTCTTCGAACTACACTGAAGAATCATCAACGCATTCACAGTGGGGACCGTCCATATTCCTGTAATGTGTGTAATAAGACATTCAGCAGTAGAGGTAGTTTGAAAATACATCACCGTTTACATAGTGGTGAGCGTCCATTTTCCTGTGATGCGTGTAACAAATCATTCATTGAACAGAGTACTCTGAAGAAACATGAACGTACGCACAGTGGAGAAAAGCCATATTCCTGTGAAGTGTGTAATGAGTCATTTAGTCATATGGGTAATCTTAAGAATCATCTACGAATCCACAGTGGGGAGCGGCCATATTTATGTGATTTTTGTAATGAGTCATTTAGTCATATGGGTAATCTTAAGAATCATCTACGTATCCACAGTGGGGAGCGGCCATATTTATGTGATGTATGTAACAAATCATTCACTCAACTGAGTAATTTCAAGTTACATCAACGTACGCACAGTGGAGTAAGGCCTTATTCCTGTGATCTGTGTAAGAAGTCATTTGTTCAGAAGGTTTCTTTGAAGGATCATCTACGGGTCCACAGTGGGGAGCGGCCATATTTATGTGATGTATGTAACAACTCATTCACTCAACAGAGTAATTTGAAGAAACATCAGCTTACGCACAGTGGAGTAAGGCCATATTCCTGTGATCTGTGTAAGAAATCATTTGTTCAGAAGGTTGCTTTGAAGAGTCATCTACGGGCCCACAGTGGGGAGCGGCCATATTTATGTGATGTATGTAAGAAATCATTCACTCAACTGATTACTCTGAAGAAACATCAGCTTACGCACAGTGGAGAAACTCCATATTCCTGTGATGGCTAATAAATCATTCAGTCATCAGAGTAATCTGAAGGATCATAAGCGTACGCACAGTGGAGAAACTCCATATTCCTGTGATTTGTGTATTGGGTCATTTAGTTGGAGGAGTGTTCTTAAGATACATTTACGCATCCACAGTGGGCAGCTGCCATATTTCTGTAAGGTCCGTAAATAATTGTTCGTTCAGAAGGGTGCTTTGAAGACACATCAACTTAATACATGGTAGACAGCAGCCACATTTATGAGATGTATATCGTAAATGATTCCTTTACCAGCGTAATCTCATTACTAATCTGTATTTCAGTGATATTAAATGAATTCATTAATAGAATAATCTGATTAGTCAATACATGTGGGTTGCGCATCTTCTTGTGATATATGTAACTCTTTCTATTATCAGAAGAGAATTTGTTTTATACAGGAATATTATGCAGGATGGGAATAGTATTTGTGCATTTGAGGCAGAGGGCAGTCACATTCTTGTTTAATAAAATGATGAGCTTCTCATGATGTGACGTGAAGTTTCTTAGCCACTAAATGCAATAAATTCTTCTTGCATCTCGTGTTGTGTTATCTGTATAACATTCTTTCTTCAAAGAAGCTAAACAGTGACAGTGATGTACTTTTGGTTTAACAATTTTATTCAGTCTATTTCTTCCAAAACATTTTATAATTGTTTCATTGGTATCGGGAATGTTATATAATTTTAAGATGTGTTAAGCATTTGTCACTTTTGTTATTTTAGTTGCATTTATTACTGATAGTTCAAAATAATCATACGAATCTTCAGGTTACTTGCAGGTCAGACAGGAGTGTAAGTTGCAATGGCTTTGTTATCAATAGCCCACCTTCTGAATGCTGTGCTTGGAAATGTCACAAGCAGATCTAAGTGACGGCATATGTGCTTTCATACGCAGAAAGCATTTGAGTGTTTTGTAAAAGATATTCCTACATAGTCGGAGGTGTATTTATTGTTCTTCCTATGTATTTTACATTTTCTGCTAATGTAATCACTATTTGTTATCATAGGATAATATACTAAGCTTGTCCAGGAAACTTCACATGATACATGCTAGGAATATGAGAAGTACATAAGTGTGGTTTGTTTGAGGGCTTGAAGCTTAGCACTCACCCCCGTGCATTGCCAATGGTAAGAATGTATGGATGTATAGTTCCTATTTGCCACATCTCATTATAGAGTCATCAGTTAAAGCACAGGGATTCATACTCGTACCATAGTCACCAATATAGTACACAGATAACCTCACCCTCTTTACCTTTTTCATAAATTGAACCGCGAGTGGGACTTTAAAGATACAGGTAGATTCTCACTTGAAGTAGGAAAACTCAGGGAAATGACCAACGCATGTAAGGAAAGTATTAAGTATTACAGTGTGTGTTTCGGAATTCATTCCTGCATTGAAATATTGATAAGACTGATGATTATGATGCTTTTAAGGACTATATATGCTAGTTAAGCTGTGCCCAGGTGTAGATCAACACTGCTTGACACTCATTCAGACTCTGCAGAAAAGGCAAGAAGTAGTTTTAAGTTGTGGATATATTACCCCTACAGGAACAAAAATCAAATTTTTATAATGCTTTTTCTCCTGTTGGGTTGTTAGCAGCAACTTTGAAGTAACCATGTCACTTCCTAGTCTTACATTCAAAATTACAAGGCAATTCAGCAGAAATGTGTTCTGAAAACCTATTAAATTTTCATGTGATTCTTAAAAATGTTTCTTTCCACAATACTTGAACATAATTGTTCAGGTGGCAACATGTTTACTGTTTGTAGACTGAATGATGTATTTGCATGGCAGCCTGCCAAAGAGAACCAAGCTGTCATAAAAACCTGGACATGGAACTACAATTAAAGATCAGACGCATTTAAAAAAGTTTTGCTTCCTGACAGGGATCTGTGCTCTGGCAATGCAGATTATTTATGCAAGAAGCAGTAACTACTGTATTGAATGGTAAGTAAAATAAAGAAGTCTGGCTACACACTTTGTTAGTGGTTGGGGGAGGGCAGTTATAGATCCAACTAATTCTTAATCTTCCAGGCTATGATGCTCTTCAATGTGCAAGTTTCTCTGTGATACATTCCCCTCTCATTTAGGCCCAAATATATTCCTGAAAAAACTATTCCTAAAGGCCCTCAATTCATGATCCTCAAAGTGAGAGACCAGGTTTGACACCCAGACAGCACAACTTGCAAAATTACAAGTCAATTTTGACGGGTCCAGTGACAGAGGAACTCTGTCCGACCTATCCGAGTAAGTGCCCTTCCCAAGATAAACCGAGGAAGTTGATCCAGCTTACGAAAGGCAGTGTTTTTTTGAAGAAGAAAAAACAGACGATTGACATAGTCCAAGAATTTAGTGTTCCCGATGCCAAAATTACACTTTTGTGTACTTTAGTCTTTGTTATTATATTAGGCAGAAGAAAATATATTGGACTCAAAAATAGCAAGCATCCCCTGAATTTAAACTTCTATGGATTTCATCATGAAATGTCAAACTGATTTGTTAGTGTAATATATATTATTAGTAGTGTTTATAATTTGCGAATTATTCAGCAGTTATTTGATTTTTACCTTTACTAATTATAAGCACATGTGCATACCTGTAACCCGTTCACGTAGCGAAAAAAGTGACATACTGCTCAGATGTATTTTGCGTCTGAATTGGTTGCCGATTGACATGGCGTGGAAATAATATAGTGGAGAAATATGTTTTAAAATATAGTTCAGCTGGGAAATATTATTTTAAAAACAGTTTATTATTTGTGCCAAAGCTTTTGTACAAATAGTGTGTTGATAAATACAGGTTATTTTGACTGCACTAAGGCTCAAAGTGAGGTTATACTCATTAGTTCAGTGAGTTCAACATAATGTCGTTTATGAAGATGAGCTAGAAGCTGAAAGAACAAAGTTATCTTCATCTAGAGTTGTTTATGTTTGCGACCTGCGGCTTTTTTAAATAGTGTCACAAAATTCCTAGCACCTGTGGAAGGGTATGTTGTACATAATTTAATGTATTCTTGGTTTTTCTTCTTCGTCACTTTTCACACATTCAATTCACCGGCCATTCATTAGAACAATATATTTCTGTCCAGTCTGATCATCTTTATGTTCGATTCCCCGATTTTGTGTAATTTTACTGGGAACCATAATTTCTCTCCCCAATGTGAAGAAATAATTTAATGTATTCTGTACGTATGAAATTGAATTCGTTCAATTTCACGTGTAACAAGATCATATTATAGTGACATTTCTGTATTGTAAATTATTATTATATTTGTCAAATATAATTTTTCTTATGTTTCAAGTAATGCAGTAACATTCTTTCATTGCCTTTAGGACTAGTACGTCTATATGGAAGGGTCAGTGTCATTCCGCAAAAAAGTGTAAGAAAAATGTGTAATATGGTTACCTAGGAAATATCAACAATTTGTAAATATGGACTGACAACAATGGTCAGCTTGTATGCGTTGTTATATTACCTAGGAAACGTCATCTGTTTACTCTGCATTGTTGTGTTACATTACTGCTGTCAACAATCCACTTTCGTTATTGTGGAAAGAGATGAGCTGTGAATCGCTTGTAGAAGAAGTGCGTCGTAGACTAGATAATTTTGTGCTGGTAAAAACGTTTTACAATTTCACAGGTACTTATCTTATATAAGAATTATTAAGAAATCTATTGTTGCGTTAGTTTATTGCTATGTACAAGATGGTTGACATTGAAGTTAAAAGACTCCATAACGCAGAATATATGAGACAGTACAGAAAACGTAAGAAAAATAGAAGTATTAAATAATGAACCTAAAGTTCCCAAGAAAATACCAAAAACTAATGCTGAACATACAAGGGAATATATTGATGATTGTAAAAGATTTATTTTGAGTCATTTGAGAAATTATACAAAGATGTTTTCAGTTATGGCCACAGAAGATCCTAATACAATGCCGATAATATTGACAGGAATTTTTAATATTGATTTAAAGGAGGAAAATCAAAGCTTTGTCACATTTATGGAGGAAACGTTTGGCTTAATGTTGATGTCAAATCCTCAATGTAGTACTACTAGATCAAAATCTTGTATAGATATGGTGTTTACACGGTATGTTGATACTCTACAATGTACAAATTTTATAACATATTTCAGCTACCACAGGCCCATCTTAAGCGTAACTAATTCAAGGTAGGCAGTACTGTCTTACTCAAACTTTAATCAATTGTAAAGCGTGTATAAAGCCACTATATAAACTCCTTACCGTATAGACGTATTTACATCAAATTATCCGGAACCGTGGTTCCATTATAACTTTTTTCTTGAATTTTGTTATACATATTTTCCTCCTAATTTTACAGGCATTCATTCACTTGCATATGTAGGCTTATTGCATGATACAAGAAATATCTGTAGTCATCACATGCTAAAATGTGTAATGATTTTTTTTATGTAGGCCATCCTGGTTCACAACCTCATAAGAGCGTATGACATGTGCTCACACGTGCATGTCATCCCTTCCATGCCTGCCTCTGAAGACATTTTGCTGTCATATCATTACTAAAAAATATTTTAAATCCTTCCATAATATCTCTGACTTCCATTTTGTTATTTTTCCATTTGTAAACATTACGAAAAGCTTCTATCCCTGCATCATCATCATCTTTATTCCATCACACAAACTCATCACAGGAAACTTCCAGAATTGCTGTCAGTCATGATGTACACAGCTGAAACTGTGCTTCAATGAGTTATCCTCATCCTCAGGGTACTGAACTTCTGTATTCTGAGGACGAGGACAAAGTTGGTTCTAAATACTTTGGTGTATTCTCCATCCAACCGCCTGACACAGCAGGCAGCCTGGGAAAAATTCATTCTACTTTGTCACTGTTAAATCTTGAGATCATAAAAGACATTGCAGTCATTAGCTGCTGGTAGGGACACATGGTAACAGGAAATGAGGGAGAGAAATTAAAAATCAAGAATGTTTCTCTTTGCAAGGAAAGATGTTAGATGTGAAATAGAACTTGTACATGCTGATGGTGTACATTTTTTAGTATAGACATAGAACACCAACATTTTGAGATGAAATGTATAGACAAAGGGGTGGAAGAATGTGACCTCATGCTTTGAACAAAGACTGCAAATAATTGAGTGTTCATGCAGCATACGAGTTTCCTCTGGTTGAAGGAATGTATTAATTTGTTCAGTCAATATCAGGTGCTTCAATAACATGTGCACAAGTCCTTGTAGATGGATTGGCTGGAATAGCTATCAACTGGAGCAGGGCTGGCACCATGCACAGAGGTGAGCTGTGTGAAGATTCAGTTTGCTGGTAGAAATCAAGTATTGATGAATGCAGCATGATATTGGCAAAAGAAATACTAGATTAAAATTTATAATGTTATTAAATAACCCCCCCCCCCCCCCCCCAGACATTGAAGCCACGGTCGACTAAATAACATTTAATAATTCAATCCATACGTCAAATAAAGCACAACACTTCACCATTACAAGGATCAGCTGGTTAATGCTGTTTAAGGAAGTAATTGCTGTTTACAGCGAGAAAAATACAAAACCCATTAATACAAAATGAAAAGTTACTGTTTGTTCAAGCAGATGGTAATTTTCCACTGGGCTTTAAAGTGTGTTTATTCAGACTGGCTGTGTGGATCACTCATGGACCTGTATTAATCATATTATATGAATTAATTCCCTTTTTGTCGTTGATGATGCACACTTCGTTCGGCACTAGTGTCATTTAGAGTGTAAACAGATTGTTTGTATGTTTTTTTTATATAATAGTCGCAGTTTCTCTATATTCCTTGTTTAGCTTGTCAGCCAGCGTAGTTTGATACTGGGACCTACCGAATATGAAGCAGAAATGTTAACCACTGAACCCTGATGCTCAGTGTTTACGTTTCATCTTTCCCTAAGTTGGCAATTAATCGACATTCGACTAATATGTATCGGAAAGTTGTGGTTTGTAGAACACGTTATAAACTATGAAGTACAAATGTAGTACATGTAGTATGATATTGTCTGCTGAAATATGATGTGAATTGATTTACTAGACGTTTCCTCTCTTGTTTTAAACCATAACACATACTGGACTACTTGAATGTTGGAAATATATCTAAGTCGGATCACCAATCGATTTATTCGATAGCTGTATTTCGGTTGTGCCCATCTGTTCCATATGCGAGTACGCTTAACCTTCGGATTCGTATCAAGTCCCAGATGAGTCGAGAGTGATTTTGACTGGTTAGTGGAATCGCCCATGTGTGGAACATTGAATCACAGTTTCATACTGTTGAGTTTTATTTGATAAATACTTTGTAGTGTTTACAAAATATTCTTTGGTTCTTGAGATATGTAGATCAGGAGGATACCTGGGTGAAATTCGTTGTGTGCGCCCTTCACTTCAAATATATCTTTCAAGGTGTACTATGATTGAAATCGATATTGAATACTATACGTAGCACACACTGTGTGCATTTAAATTACGTATGTTTTTTTTATGTTTAGCTGTTATATATAATTTTATTTATTTTATAATTGTGCTTTTTAATTTTACAGCAGAACATTGTTATAATCAAAATGGAAAATGACGTTGATACTCTGAGTGAAAAAGATTGCATTGCCATGGTAACTGATGAGGTTAATGTTCAATCAGCACTTTCCATAACGGAAGATGAAACTGAGGTAAGCCTTGCTTTCAGATGAGATTTCTTTCTGCCCATTTCTACACATGCTTGTGTTTGTTTGTTTTTACAATATGAGTTATTATTAGCTGTGGAACAGTTATAAAGAGAGAACATTGCTGTACCTTTATGATGTAACTCTGATTTGCTCCTGTAGTGCTCCAGACCTGTAACATAGACACTCTTTTTCAGGCTTGCAGAAGAACTGTTCCCCATAATTGTAAATAAATACTAAATATTCAAAGATGGTACAAATTAAATATAATGCATTTGTTCAAATTGTTATCTTGTTTGAAAGCATGTGTGCATGTGAGAACACACTTAAGCATGTGTGTGAGATAGAGACATTAACAATAGTAATATTTGTGTTCATCTGGAAACAATGTTCCATAGAATTTTTTTCTGTGATTTGCCAAGTGGAATTCAATTTCTTACTCTCATTCTTTGTTTTATAAAGTATATATCTGTTCCTTGGTTGAACAGGTAGTTGTCGCTGTTTTGTGCTCTGTAGGATGACGACGTGTTTGATGTACAGTCATGTAGGTCACACGAGTAGTAGTGGCACCTAAATGCATGATGCATAAGTCGAAAGAGGGGGGGTTCAGTAGTAGTGAGATTCACACAGCCTCAGCTTCTTTGACGCACCGATCTAAACACAGCTAGAGCTACAAACCAACTGAAGCTGACTTCCTTCTAGCACGTGCTTTGGACGAGTCCATCTCATGCGTCCAAAATCATTCCTTTGCACAAGTAACAGCACTTCTCGTGTGACCTATTCTTATTACAGATGGCTTCCAGTATATGTTAACTAATTGATCTTTGTAATGCGAATGTGTGCTTTTTTCTTTGAGGCAGATATTGACTGAATTATTCAATGATATTTAGACGACTTCAGCTATAAAGGGTTAGGGGAAGAAAATTCATTGATGCTTTTTGACTGTTGGGTACAGAGCACAATATTTGGAACAGTGAAGGAAATAATGGGGACTGGAGAAGACTGCTTAATGAGGAACTTGGTAATCATTTGTCTACATCAAATGTCAATTATTATTATCACAACAAGGAGGATTAGTAGGGAATGTAAACATTAGAAATGCATACAAGAATTCAGTTACAAAACCTGAATTGAAGGGATCCCTTGGGGGATCAAGACATAGATAGGAGGATAATATTAAAATAGTTCTTAAAGAAATAGGAAATAAGCACAAGAACTGTATCCTTGTGGCTAAGGATAGCAACCAGTGGCAGGATCTTTGAACTCACGCTGTATATGTTCTGTATATGCACCTAATTTCTTGATTGCCTGGGGACTAGTCTGTTCAGCAGGCTTAGTTCAGTAAAGAAATAAATAATTCCATTTTAAATGTTTAATGTTTTTAGTTCTTCTCAAGGGTGTTGGTACAGGATTTGAGTTAACAGTTGTAATCTAATTGTTTCATTCCATATATATATATATATAGATGCTATTTTATTATGCTTACTGTAATTATCAGCTCTTCCAAATTACCTGTCACCCAAAAAGGTTATCGATCCTTGCTCTAGCCTGTCTGATTGTGTTATGATTACGTTTTACATTGAAATTGTAAGTGGACAAAACGTGGACATGATCAGCATCAGGTAAGGAGGTTTTGCATAACTTCATTTTACTTAAAGTTGTACCTGGTTCATAGAATGAGACTTGTGTAACATCTTCTTTCGCAGATCATGAATATAAAACTTGAGGATTTTGCAGATACACACGAGGAGGAGGATTCTCTAACCAAATTTCCAGTAATAAAGTCTGAACATGATGTGAGTTTCACATTTTTATGCACTTTTAAGAAATATGTAGGATTACGTGTTGTGTGTCTCTTGTCCATCTCCACATGAAGGAATTCCACTCTGTTGAATGGATTTTGAAGTGTCCTTTACAAAATGGTGCCAGAGGATTGAATTTTGTTGCTTAGTGTTTGTGAAATGCAATTTTAAATCTGTTGCATCAGTTTTAAAATATGTGAAATTAAACATTGACCAAACTGAGAAATATTTTAGACAAATATATCCCGTAAATCTTGTATAATTCGTGGGCTTTGTATTCAAAATACTGCATGCTATTGAATTTCTTATACAATTCACAGGAACTATGAATGTTCTAAGATTGTCTTTTATTTCTTTTGTAACTAGATGCAAATTGTACTGATATATTAGAACAGTAATGTAATTTCATTATTGTGTGCACATTATTACTAGTGTGTACATGTAACTATCGAATAAACCCTGTAACATAATGTTTTCTGACCATTTAATATGTGCTTTACCTTCTGATTACTAAAGCCAAGACATAATCAGCTGAGCCATTGCCACTGCTTTGGCACGAACATGCCAAGTAAACTGATGTGGATGTCGTTGATTTCATATTACATGGAGACTATACTATTAAAGTGATAATTGTATTGGATAAATCCTTTTCATAGTAATGGTTTTGATAGTTTAAGGAAGAAAATCTTTAACAAACAGCTACTGTGATTTAATATTGTTTTTTTGGAATTTGTCCATATTTCAATATTTTAAAACAAAACAGCTATATTTTGAGAGCTGGTGAAAATACCTATTCTGTTGGGTCCCATAGAAAAGTCTTATTAATCTCTTTGGATTAGTTCCACTTATGGGACCAGAGCAGATGTAGTTCTCAGAACGCACTGATCTTGTTTTAAAATATCAAATGATGGACCATGTCAAGAAAATCAGCAATTTTAAATAAACTCCACCATCTTCAGTCTCCTTTAATGAAGTTCTGCAGCTGCTATTAATTTGATTCAGTCCAATTGTATTGATAATTATTCTATTTCATGCAGTGAGAGAGCACAGTCACGACTCATAATGAGTGGTTATTTTACAGGATTCCATCACTTTACAGAAAGTTGTACCTGATTCTTATAGTGGAACGTGTCTCGAGTCTTCTTATGAAGACAATCAAATCGTCGATATCAAAGTTGAGGGTGTGGGAGATGTGAAAGTGGAGGAGGATCCTTTTTTGATAATATCTCCAGCAATAAAGGCGGAGCATGAGGTGAGTTGTGAGAGCATTGTTAGATACATTGCATCTCCATTTGTCTGTCCACATGAAGCAATTCTGCTCTGCTTAATAGATCTTGAAGTGTCCGTTGCAAACTAGTGCAAGGGAATTTTAATTTTTGTTTACTGTTTGTGGAATATCGCTTCTGTTTTGTGTTAAATTTATTTTAAGACGTGTGATATTAAATATTGAGAAATACAAGAAGTGTTTTAAATAGATGTTGCAACACAACACTTTGATAGTTTGTCCAGACTTTCCAGTAAGCCTTGTTTTGATGCTGTTACTTCCAATTGAATTCTATGCTCATTTTTGTGGGTCTGTGAATGTTTGAATTTTTTTGTCCAGCTGTCTTTTTCCCCCTTTCTTTCCTTCTTCCTTTAACCTTGTTGCAGCGAGTATCACTACAGTGGCATAGACCTGCATTTCCGGTAAGGACCTTTAACAGGATAATTAATTTTATAATTAATAATACTTGATTTGTTATATAACTTTGTTGGACATTCTTAATTTTCTGAAGTATTATATTGCCTTCATTTTAAGACTGCATCTTTGTAAGACACACTTGATTTAATGGTAGGTATTTAGGATGGAAATGCTACATCAATTGTTAGACACCATCAAATGTAAAATGCATTCCTGTCTTTGGGTAATTCGTTGTCATTTACTGACAATTTTAGATTAGCTGCAGTTTGGATCAAATTAGGTCTTCTCCCTTAAACAGCAAACTTAGGTTTAAGTGCGTGTTACTGTTTACTAGGAGGAAAAGATAAGCTGAATCTCTGGATTACTGTCTGAAAGTTTTTCATCACAGGATTCATAATTAGGGTTATTACTGAATGATGAACAGATATACGCTCTCAGAGTCACCTGAAACTTAGATGTAAGCGGTTTTTAATTAAACTTGTACCCATATCACTGGCAGGTGATTTTTATATGTAATTGTTTTTTTTTGGATGTGAAACGTGGTCTCTCACTCAGAGGGAGGAACATAGATTGCAGGTTCAACGCGTGTTGTGGCTAGCGGAGTTGCTAACTCTTATTAAGGCTGTCCAGCGTTCTTTTAGAATGCAGTATGGACATCAACCTCCTACACGGAAAAGCATTTGGTTCTGGGACAACAAACTGAGGACTACAGGTAGTCTGTTGCGTGTAAAATCTCCTGGAAAGACACGGACCTCTGAAGAAAATGTCAGTAGCATTAGAGAGGAATTCCAGCGAAGTCCACGCAAATCAATTCGTGCTGCTAGTTACAAATTTCACATTCAACAGTGCACGATGTGCTACACAAAAGGCTCCGCCTAAGACCGTACAAGATTCAAATGATTCATGCACTAAAACCGACTGACCAAGTAGCACGCACAAACTTTGCTGTGGACATGCTAGAAAGAATTGACGCGTCACCCGATTTCCTCCGCCAAGTGTACTTCTTGGACGAGGCGACGATCCATGTCAATGGAGTTGTAGGATTTGGGGCAGTCAAAATCCACAGGTCACATTTCAGATGGAGAGAGGCAGCCCCTAAGTGAACGTGAGGGCCGGCTTAATGCACGACAAGTTGATTGGACCGTTAAATTTTTTATTTTGGATAAATTTCATAAGCAGCTGGATATAATATGGTCTGATTGGTAATATTTTATTGGGGAGGTAGATGATGAACTGAACCTTATACTTGCATAATGCTTCCCTCCTAACTGAATCTGAGGCTTTCTTGAAGGCTATTAATAGCTGATATGTCTTCCATTGTACTCCTGATTTTGTTCCAGTACCTGAAAAATGCAGAATGTCTGCTCAGTGTTGACAGATCACATAAGAATCTTCAGTGATGATCCCAAATAATTCCATGGATGTTTTGAATTAACCTTGACAGAGAATGTTGTATTTAGAACAAAATAGTTATCCCCACATCACGAGGTCTTCTGTTTAATCCACAGCTAGAAGACGTTCTGTGATGTAGTTACTAGGAACCCGCATAATATGGACTTTTCCCTGATTTATTTTTGAGCATATTTGAAACTGAAGGCTAAAGAAATTTACCTTTTAGCTTCACTTTACCTATTCATCTGTCCATTTATAAGAACCTGAAAAGAAAGAGCTAATTGGATTTTCAAGATGGTTTATATTAGGGAATTTTTCTATTTGAAGAGACATTTCAGTTTTTTTCAGTGTCATATTGTCAATATTTCGTACCTTACATTAACTCCTACATGTGCTTTTGCTTGTGAAAGTGAGTTTGTGGTAGTGGTAAAGAATCGCCAACTAGCTACGCAACCACACTGAGAAAATCTAAGCTGTCATTTTTCATAATGACAACATCAGCCATCCAAACAGAGGTCAGGCACCCTACTCAAGCTAAGGTCACTGGCAACATTCACAAAGGCCGAATTGCTGTGAATATGTCAGGATGGTTGCACTTGGAACACTTGTCCTTTCTTTTGCCAATCCTACTTGTTCAGTGTTTATGATATTCTGTTCTTGGGCTAAAGAGATTCATGGGTTACAAGACGTTAGTAAGCATTTGATGCAAGTTTATTTATATCCAACTAAAATCATAATTAATTTAGTTGGATGTGAGTGAACTTGAGGTTAAATTATTTTAGATTCTCCTTTCACTCTTATCTGTACTGTAGATTGAATCCAGTATATGGTTAACTAAATTGCTTGAAAGATTTTTATCAGAAGGTTCACTATATTGCATATAATTATATGTCACCATTATAGCAACATCTGAGTATTCTTGTTTTTCGATGCTTTAGATATCAATAAATGGATTGGTTAACCTCTCTTTTTTCTCTCCCCATCAGGCTAAGCAATGTGAGTAGGGTTTTCTAACAACAAATGTGGTTGGGTGAAGCAAGCTTGAACTTGGACATCATGTTATGTAATGTGAATATGTGGTTTGAATATGTAATTCATATGCATTTCTGCATGCTGTCAGTCAACGAGTTTGTTTGCTAAGTAGAAAATTACAGTCTTGTGTGGGGTAGCCAGGAACTAAATGAAATAGGGATTAAATTCCTATCCCACTGAGAAAATAAATTAGTTCTGAAAAGAACATTACTTTCGTAATGCAATATTCATTGGGCTTACTTATATCTTGTTTTCAGCCTCATTCTTCTTCCTAATAAGATTTATCCTAATATTTTTTTCACTTTGTTTCCTAGTTTCCTGCGAATGAACAGAACCTATTACGTGATGGTAAGCATCCGTATTCCTGTGATATGTGTCATAAATCATTCACTTGTCAAACTACACTGAAGAATCATCAACACATTCACAATGAGGACCGTCCATATTCCTGTATTGTGTGTAATAAGTCATTCACGAGTAAAGGTAGTTTGAAGATACATCACCGTGTACATAGTGGAGAGCGTCCATATTCCTGTGATTTGTGTAATGGGTCATTTAGTCATATGAGTATTCTTAAGAATCATCTACACATGCACAGTGGGGAGCGGCCATATTTATGTGATGTATGTAACAAAACATTCACTCGACAGAGTAATCTGAAGAGACATCAGGTTATGCACAGTGGAGAAAGGCAATATTCGTGTGGTGTGTGTAAGAAGTCATTTTTTGAGAACAGCACTTTGAAGAAACATCTACGCATCCACAGTGGGGAGCGGCCCTATACCTGTGATCTATGTAACAAAACATTCACTCTACAGTGTAATCTGAAGGAACATCAGCGTACACACAGTTCAGAAAGGCCATTTACCTGTGATGTATGTAACAAAACATTCACTCTACAAGGTAATCTGAAGAAACATCATTATAAGCACAGTGGAGAAAGGCCATATTCCTGTGGTGTGTGTAAAAAGTCATTTTTTGAGAAGGGCGCTTTGAAGGAACATCTATGCCTGCACAGTGGGGAGCGGCCCTATACCTGTGATGTATGTAACAAAACATTCACTTTCCAGAGTAATCTGAAGAGACATCAGCATTTGCACAATGGAGAAAGGCCATTTTCCTGTGATGTCTAATAAGTCACTCAGTGTTCAGAGTAATCTAAAGGAACATCAGCATATGCACAGTGGAGAAAGTCCATATTCCTGTGATTTGTGTAATGGGTCATTTGGTCGGAGGAGTGATCTTAACATACATCTATGCATCCACAGTGGGGAGCTGCCATATTTCTGTGATGTCTGTAAAAAATTGTCAGTGGAACGACGGTTCCGGAGAATTTGACGTAAATACGTCTATACGGAAAGGAAGTTTATATATTGGCTTTATTCTAAATATTTCCTTTATACCCGCTTTACAATTGAGATAAGTTTGATTAAGACTTTGCTTATTTAACTTGAATTAGTTACGCTTAAGATGGGTCTGTGGTAGCGTAATGTAATGTAACGTTTTATAGGTAACAATGCCAAGTAAACAGATGATGTTTCCTAGGTAACCATTGTTGTCAATTTTTTGATAAACAGATGACGTTTCCTAGGTAACCATCTTACGCATTTTCATGACACTTTTTTGCAGAATGACCCTTCCGTATAGACGTATTTACGTCAAAATCTTTCGTTCAGAAGGGTGTTTTGAAGACAAATCAACTTATACATGGTAGACAGCAGCCACATTTATGTAATGTATATCATAAATGATTCCTTTGCCAGCGTGATCTCATTAATGACTAATCTGTATTTCAGTGATATTAAATGTATTCGTTAATAGAATAATCTGATTTGTCAATATTTGTGTAGGGTATGCATATTCTTGTGATGTAACTCTTCGTATTATTAGAAGAGAATTTGCTTGATACAGGAATATTATCTGGGATGGGTTAGTAATTGTGCATTTGAGGCAAAGGACAGTCACATTCTTGTGTAATAAAATGACGAGCGTCTCATGATGTATGACATGAATGTTCTCGGCCACTAAATGTAATAAATTCTTTTCGCATCTCGTGTTGTGTTATCTGTATAACATTCATTCTTCAAAGAAGCAAAACAGTGACAGTGACTTATTTTTGGTTTAACAATTTTATTCAGTCTATTTCTTCCAAAACATTTTATAATTGTTTCATTTGTATGGGGAATGTTATATAATTTTAAGATGTGTTAAGCATTTGTCACTTTTGTTATTTTAGTTGCATTTATTACTGATAGTTCAAAATAATCATACGAATCTTCAGGTTACTTGCAGGTCAAACAGGAGTGTAGGTTGCAATGGCTTTATTTTCAATAGCCGACCATCTGAATGCTGTGCTTCAAAATGTCTTAATCAGATCTAAGTGACTGGTATATATGCTTTCAGATGCAGTAAATTTTTTGTGTTTTGTCAAAGACATTTCTACATATTGGCAGGTGTATTTATTGTTGTTTCCATGTATATTACATTTGCTGCTAATCTAATCACTATTTGTTATCATAGGATAATATACTGTGGCGTAAGTTGGTTCTTATGCCATTTATTGTCAATCCTTGCTTTTTGGAGTCTACTGCTTTGAATATGATCCGACAAACACTTTTACATGTGGATCCACACACTAATCACACGCTCAACGCTTCGCGGTCTTGACGCCCTCCAACTTACTCTCTGCATGTTACTTCACCACTTGGCCGCACCCAGGATTGCAACTTTGTTTATATCCCCCTCCCAAGATGTTGAAAGATTCAGACCAGGCAGCCTGGAAGTCAGGCAGCCCCTCCCCTCCAGCGTGAGACCCGGCACCCACGGCGACGCATAACACTACCCCCTCCTTAAAGCTGCTCGTCCCGAGCAGCACCCAAGTACGGCGCCAACCTGTCCAGGTGTACTACCATCATCCGGGCCCAGGTATGCCGCTGAATCCGGTAAACCACGTCGTTGATTCTGGTCACCACCTTGTAGGGACTTTCTCTGTATTTGGCCTGCCTTGTTATGGGCTTTACATTGATAGCTTTATCCCTGTGCCCTTCTTTGCTTGGTTAGAAACCCCTGTGCTTCTACACTCTCTCTTCAGATCACCCAGGCCTTGGATGAATTGGGGCTGCTCCAAAGGGTTTGGTTACCCACAGGACTAGGCTACTTCTGCGGATCACATCCACTGGAAACATCACCAAATAATACCTGCTATGAAGATTACAGTCTTCAATTGGCACATTCATCGCCCTAATGACGGAGACAGTATGACCTCTGAAATGTTGGTGGAAATCTACCGTACTACATGGCGCAACAACCCTGAAGACGGCAATCTTCAGGCTCACCGCTGTGAAAACATCAAATCCTAAATACCCACTGTGCCTGCACCAAGCTGGGCTTTTAACACCTAGGCCTTTCCCAAGTATGTTTGTTCGCTGCAGTCTGATCACTTTTGCTTGCTTTCCCAGGGGCTTTGCCCTCTAGACTCCTCTGTGAGGCTTTTGAAATTCACTGCTTTGTTTCACAACTGGGTCTGCCCACTCAACAGAGAGCTAGGCCACCACCTCAAGGGCCCTCCATTCCCTTCAATAAATCCCAGGGATTTACTCCCTACAATCAGAAAGGCCTCGGAACAACCAGGACAGCTTTCAATCCTCCCATATCATCTGATTATGAAATTGTTTTGCATAAGAATAATGTAGGATAGTTTGTATCTTTCTGTAAATTATGCATTGAAATTTGGGTTTTAATATTAAATATATATTTCCACAGTTTCTTTTCTTTGTTAAGATTTTGATAGTTGTAAGCAAGGAAATGTGTACATATATTGTCAGTTTGCTGAAGTCCACAGTGATCCTAAAGGATGTGTACCCTGTTTTGTGCACGAGAGAGCACGTTCATGGGTGGTAATTGTCTGGTGTCTTACAGAACTGTGTTGATTTACTGAAAGTAGAACCTAGTTCATGCAGTGAGACATGTCTCACATCTCCTCATGATGGAAATGAGGTCATTGATATAAAAGTTGACGATACCACATGTGTATAAGGACAGGAGGTCACTTGCTAAAGAATTTTCCAGCAGTACAGACTGATCATGAGGTGAGTTTTAGTCTGTCTGTAAATTCTTAGATATATAGAATTGTGCATTATCTTCTCGAATGTGATGGGCTTTACCTCGGAGGTGCATAGGACCAGAAGTGGCATTGTTGTCAATTCTCTTAAGAACAGTCGTGATCCTCTTGAGGCGTTGTAGAATCCCAGGGGTTTCAAGCCCAACAAAAGGCCAGTGAGGCTTTGTCCCTGTGAGTTTCTTAAGGGGATAGATCCCCACTGAGGTGGCCCATCTTATGATATACAGACCTGTTTGTGGGCTAGTAACCCGTCATAGTGGAAATCCTGCAAGAGCAAAGCAGTGCAACCTAATATTTTTCTGTTTAACAGAGTCTTCTAAATGAAGGTAATCAGATACATAGTGAGGAGCGTGCATATTCCTATGATGTGTGTAATAAAACATTCAATTGGAGGAGTAATTTGATGGTTCACTGTGATGTATGTAATAAGTCATTTGGTCGGAGAAATCATCTGAAGAGACATGAAAGCACACACAGTAGGGAGCAGCCATATTCTTGTGATGTGTGTAATAAATCATTCAGTCGTAGGGGTCTCCTGAAGAGGCATCTACATGTACATAGTGGTGAGCGACCCTATTCCTGTCATTTATGTAATAAATCATTCAGTCAGAGGGGTCATCTCAAGGTACATCAACGCATACATAGTGGGGAGCGGCCATATTCTTAATATATTAAATGGATTTGATATCTGTTTATCTGCTATTTTTCATGAGTATTCTATAGGATTACATTACTAACTCATTTTGTAAGAATGTGCTAAAAATAAGACCCTAGCCTAGGTTGTGATTTTTATATAAACTAGAGCAGGGCGCTCCTTTCGGAGCTCCTAGGGGGGGGGGGGTGTCAAGTTTGTAAAACGCAACCAAACTTGGTTAGTCCCGAAGGGGAGTTAGTGTAGTGTCTCATTCAAGTGTTTTAACCCCTGAGTAAGAAACTAAACTAACCCCCCCCCCCCCCATGGGGGGTTTAAACACTTGACCAACCCCCCGAAGGGGGTTGGTTGCGTTTTAAAATCTTGAGTAAGACAACTACACTAACCCCCGTGTATAAACAAATATAAGGTGATATTGTTGATTTGACGACAACGATGGCTAATCCTTTCGGAGCGCTTCCTGCAATCTGATATTTTAATTCTTTACGTCGCTGTTCAGAGGCAAACAGTTCTTGGTCACTCAACTTTCTACGTCCACCCCCACCCCTGCAAATCTTCGTCTTAATATCGATCAAAAGTCAGTTTTCATAATACTTTCGTAATCATAAAGTCAGTTTTCATAACACTTTCTTAATCGTAATATATCGAATGAGTATCACTTTACCTTGTTGGAGTTGTTGGAGTTGGTACTTCAAATACTTGATAACGTCTTCTTTCACTTTTCTGATGTTTTAGGCCGACTGTCAGTCAATATTCAAGAACGCGAAGTGCTCCTTCTGGAGCAGAAATCATGCGACTGGCTTGATAGTTTTTGTTGTGAATCATTATTTGTTTTCTCGGCATTGTTGTGCAACAATGCCGAGTAAACAAATATCTGTTGGCATTGTTGATGACGTCATTTTTTGACGACAGATTGGTTGACGACAACGACTAATCACAAATTTTTATAGAAGACCAGATTGCCGTCGTTGGCCAGTGATACAATTGCATTGTGCTGGGACCTTTGGTTTCTAGCCATCGTAATTACTAACTTCATGGCAATCTGCTGTATGTACTTCAGGCTCATTAAATTGGTCAGCTACGTGAACGTTTAGTAACTTAGTAAAGTAATCTCTCCATCTGTCTACGATGCCATGTGATTCCGCGAGCAGATCCCCATTCTCGTCCTTGATTAAATGTATCCTAGGTTTGTACCCCTTCTTAAATTCACTTATGCTTCTGTACTTCTCTCTGATGTACATTCACAGTCTATGCCACATTTTCACTTCCCTCCTCCTCCTCCTCTTCTCTCTCTCTCGCTTGCAACTCATTTCTACATCCTGACTCTCCTCAACACACTCTCCAACAAATACAAATACAACAATGTCGAATACAACAATGTCATTAAACAGACACAACAATTATAAACGAATACAATTCCAAAAGCAACAATGTCTATAAATAGACACAACAATGCCGAATACGACAATGCCAAATACAATAATGTTAATAAACAGATAACAATGCCAGACGCGACAATGTCAATAAACAGACAACTAAACTAATCCCCCTTCGGAAGGATTAGTTTATGTCTCATTCAAGTGTTTTAACACTTGAGTAAGAAACTAAACTCCCCCCGAATGGGGGTTAAAACACTTGACTAACTCCCCCTTAGGGGGGGTTATTGCGTTTTAAAATCTTGAGTAAGACACTAAACCAAACCTCCCTTCGGAAGGGTTAGTTTAGGGGGTGAGGGTTAGGTTAGTTTCTTACTCAAGGGTTAAAACACTTGAATGAGACACTAAACTAACCCCCCGAAGGGCAGTTAGTTTAGCGTGTTACTTAAGATTTCAAAAC
Source organism: Zootermopsis nevadensis (assembly GCF_977971745.1). Classification (NCBI taxonomy): domain Eukaryota; kingdom Metazoa; phylum Arthropoda; class Insecta; order Blattodea; family Termopsidae; genus Zootermopsis; species Zootermopsis nevadensis. Next base: position 687,840 of record NW_028259149.1, on the reverse strand, counting down.
GCAACCAACCCCCACCCCGAATGGTGGTTAAAATACTTGACGAACCCCCCTCCGGGGGGGTTGGTTTAGTGTCTTAACCCTTGAGTAAGAAACTAAACTAACCCTCACCCCCGAATTGGGGGGTTAAAACACTTGACTAACTCCCCCTTCGGGGGGTTGGTTGCGTTTTAAAATCGTGAGTAAGACACTAAACTAACCCTCTTCGGGGGGTTAATTTAGTGTCTTATTTAAGTGTTTTAACCCTTAAAGAGCAGTATGACTTGGATGAATGTTATTATTATTATCAGATTACCTTTTTGGTGTTGGTAACGTCTTCTTTCACTTTTCTTCATTTCTTAAATGGTCTAATGTCGCTGTTCGGAGACGATTTGATGCTTGTAGAGCAGTGGTAATGCGACTGGCTTGGTACTAAGCGTTATTTGATTACTCGGCATTGTTGTGGAACAACAATGCCGTGTATAAACAAATATAAGGTGATATTGTTGATGACGTCATTTTTTGACATTAGTTTAGTGTCTCATTCAAGTGTTTTAACCCTTGTATAAGAAACTAAACTATCCCACCCGAATAGGGGGTTAAAACACTTGACCAACCTCCCTTCGGGGATTGCATTTTAAAATCCTTAGTAAGAAACTAAACTACCCTCCCAAATGGGGGTTAAAACACTCGGTTGGTCAAGTGTTTAAAACGCCAACAGTTTTTGTTCAGTCAACTTTTTACGTCCAGCCCCACCCTTGCAAATCTTCGTCTTAATATCGATCATAAAGTCAGTTTTCATAATACTTTCTTAATCGTAATATATCGAATGAGTATCACTTTACCTTGTTGGAGTTGTTGGAGTTGGAACTTCAAATACTTGATAACGTCTTCTTTCACTTTTCTGATGTTTTAGGCCAACTGTCAGTCAATATTCAAGAACGCGAAGTGCTCCTTCTGGAGCAGTGATCATGCGACTGTCTTCATATTTTTTGATTTCTTTGTTGTGAAGCGTTATTTGTTTACTCGGCATTGTTGTGTTCCACAACAATGCCGTGTAAACAAATATCTGTTGACATTGTTGATGACGTCATTTTTTGACGACAAATTGGTTGACGACAACGACTAATCACAAATTTTTATAGTAAAAAAAAGAAAGAAAGATTTATCATGTTAATTGTAGATTTTATTGTTTAATCTATAGAAAATGTGCTTATTCCACATTTTAATTGTTGAACATTATGTTGCCAGAATACAAACTAAATTTTACCAAAGTTGCCCACACGACAAAAGATGTTGGGCAGGCTTGTTGTAAAGTGGGAGGGCTGCAGGGAGAAAACCTTTGGGAATACCTAGGTTTAGGTGAGAGGACAGCATTAAGATGGACATTAGCAAGATGGGATTCAGTGGAGTGAAATGAATATACCTATTCTGTTCTGCTTGAAAGTGCAGATTTCAATACATGCTTCAAATTCTCTTCATTTTTTATTCCTTTGTTTTTTGGTTCTCTTCTTATTCTTCTTCTTACCCTGTAAATCTCTTTTGGCATTTGTTACTGCTTTTCTTTCTTCGAGCAGAATTAAAGTAGCTGTTTCTTGTTTGTGGATTAGCTCAGGATAGAGTGAGGTAGCAGGCTTTTGTGAACAGGGTGATGAACCTTTGGGTTACATGAAGAAAGCAGGATATTCTTTTACAAGCCAACTTTTCAAAGAATATCCTGCACCATAGTGAGTGAGTGTTCTAAATTCTCCACTGGCACTTACATGGATCAAGATCTCTGAGATCATGTGAATGCTGCCTTGAGACCTTCACAGACCACTGAACCTTAGACGATGTTTGGCACAGCTGCACTAATTTTAGTAGCAGCTCCTGTTAGCACTGGGTTCACACAGTTCTTGCTAAGACCCGGGAAGAGAGTTGCATTTAATTCTGTCAATGAATGCATTGTAGATTGCTGTCTTCTGTGTAGTATGATAGAATCACGGTGCAACAACCAAGAAGACAGCAATCTTCAGACTCATCGCTGTGAAAACCTCAGATCGAACGCACTGTACTTCATTAGTATGCATGTAGCTTTGCTTATGGCAATGTTCAACATGTATTTAGTTTAAATGCTGCATTACTCTTTTGTACATAGTATTCTCAAAAAAAAAAAATAGAACTATAATTTTATGTTTGTATTATAATATTTTATATCTTATAATTCATTTAGCTGTGGATTGGTTTCCGGATTAGACTGCAGTACGAGTTTGAATGTAACGTGATCGTAGCCTGTCAGGTAATTTTTAGTCTGCCTTCAAACTGAAGTAAAGAAGCTTTCAGGCGTTACTGCATCATTTATATGACAAACTTTAATAATTAGGTTAACACGTTCGAAGGTACGTTGTATGTATTTGTTATTTATTTAATGACGTCGTGAAAAACTTAATTACGTTGAATAATAAGATGATTAATGAATTGGTAAGTATGTTCAACAACGGTGTTTTAAACGGACAGTTCCATGCACATAATACCAAGTCCAAACCGTGTTCACTGTTCCTCTCTGGTAGCCACGGAACCGAAATGCAGCGGACGGATACGATGTGTTTTAAGTTTTGCAGGTTACGTTACTCATACAATCTTTAGACTGGACAAAGCGAATTCATTTAGTATGTGTCCTCCATTGTTTTTTTAAACCGAATTCATTCGGTTTTCATTCGACGATTAATCCAATCGGCCGTGGAACTGACGTTAGATTGTGTTTAGTACTTGAAAGATGTGATCTATGCAGTTATGTGTTCTATACTTTTTCTTTGGTCATATACTGTGCATCCCAGTGCATAATTTGTTGTACCTGTTGTTTTGGCAGATTTTTGTCATAGTCAGTAGAAAGAACTTTGTTAGAGTTTTACAGTTTTATGTTTAAGTTTCTCTTTCAATGGTTGCGGGTTTTTTAGTTACAGTTGTCGAGGACGATATCTAGGTAAATGTCTTTGATATTTTCAAATATATGTTGTTTTAAATTCCAGTAGAAGGGTGAAATAAAAATGAACACTGCACATAGTACATTAAGGCAAGCATGTGTGAACATTATCGTGTTAGTATGTGTATTACAGAGTTGAGAGCTCCTTTACATTCCATAGCTCCATTTTTGGGCTAAACCAAAGGTTGTAGAACATAAATACAAGTAAAGAACTTGTTTCACATACAGGAATGCATAAACTTAAGAAATTTCAATATAAATACAAAAACTTATTTTACGTATAGATATACACGAAGTTTAAGATTTGTCAACAGTGGTAAAATCATCTGCAGTGTTGGAGTGAGTTAAGAGGTAACCTTTTATGCGGTCTTGAATACTTTTATATCATGATTTAAACTTTTAATTGCAGGTGTAAGATTATTGAATAACCTGATAACCGTGTAGTATACTCTTTTTTGTTATTTAGCGAGGTTGGTATTTGGCAGATGAAGGTCATGTTTACGTCTTTTGTTTAAATTGTGTACATTTGTGTTTCTTTGACATTTTCCCAAGTTTTCCACTACAAATAATTCTAAGGAGAGTATGTATTTACTTGCATGTAGAAGTATAGTAAATTTCCAAAATAATTTTCTGCAGGAGACTGCTTTTATCACTTGCCATTATTCTAATTTTGTTTCTGATGTAAAATACTTTATCACTGCCTCTTGAATTATCCTAGAAGTTAAGGTAAACAAAATAAAATAATTTTAAAGTATCTATTGTCATGAGTGGTAAGACTGTCCTCATGGAAAAAAAACATGCAGTGTTTACTTTGGTATAATATATTTAATGTCAATTTGTTTACCATAGAATCTGTTTGCTTCTACTTCAACTAATTTATTGTCAAAACCTATATTTAAACTAGGATATGTCTTGTTCTTAGTAGCAAATTTGATGTAGTTTGTTTTATCATTACTGAGTGCTAGCTACTTAGTGTTAGATCATTTGTTTAGGTTACTAAAACATCATTCATGATATTTCTAATATAGACCATTTCTGGATGTGTAATAATGATACTTGTATCGTCAGCAAAGAATTAATTTTGGATTGAAAGTTTATAGTTGCAGTTATGAAAACTGTTCTTAGATAAAAACTGGTCATCAGCAATATTCAGAGAATAATTATTTTATTTTATTTCTGAATGTTTGTGAGGAAGGTTAATTATAGCTTCAATATCATGGACCTTATGTTAGACATACAAACTGTTGTTTTTGTATCTTTGTATACGGTAAGCTGATCTTTGTAATCCGTTTTGTTTTAATGAAGATATTGTCAATACTGAGCATTGTGTAGGCATGTTGGAACTTTAAATATTCTACAGCAATCTTAGCATGTCATATTTAATTTTTTTTTCAAGCCTGTATTATTTTTGAAATTTGTTAATATTTACTATTCTTAGCATTCATTACTAATTTGTGACCTTCTTTGGCCATATGATGGGACTGTTCGTAAACTATTGTTCACTATGAAATAAACCCATACCATGAGCTCATCACAGTGGTTGAGAATTTGTGAAGGAGGATAGAATATTTCAGCAACCATTGACTACTGCTGTTATTCATTTATTGAGTGTTTACCACGGTTATTATGTTAATTGTGGTAATTGTGGTGTATATTGATGTAAGTAGGAATCAGCCAAAGTGTCCATATGTGTTAAGATTGTGTTGGGACAGATTAGGTTTAAACAGGTTAAGACATGTTAGTGTCAGTTAAGTTAGGTTATGTCAGGTCCGTAAGGTAAAGACATGTTTTGTTAGGTTATGTTTGTTTAATTGTGGTTAAAGAAGTTTGGATTAGAATAGATGTTTTTATATGATTTTCAACCGTGTGAATTGTGAAATTTTTAAAACTATGGGTGCATACAGATTTTAAAAATTTAGAAGGTTTATACAATTTAAAAATTTGTACTTCTATTTAGCGGGACAAGGCAGATGTAATACCTCTAAATGCATGTTGAAAAGAACACATTGGGGATATTATATGGAATACATTTTCCCAGCTTGTCTTATCAAAAGATGGAAGCAGAATTCAGTTAATGAAACATTGTGGTTTTTTTATTTAGATGATGAATAAGGCCTATGAAAACAATTCTACAGCCTCTTTCCACATTGGTATACAAAATGCATTGTTGGATGAGTAAGTGATGCATATTTGTTCTGCAACGTGATGTTGGTCATACCTACTGCAAACTGCAGATGAATTACTGCATGCTGATGCTGTACTGTGGAAGCCAGATGAACATTCAATTATACCTGAGGCCCAAAGCAGCCAGGACATTGAACAGAATGTTTCTTGGAACATGCTGCCTCCATACCATTTTGTATATGCTTTCTCTGGCATTGCTGTCGACTACGAGTACCTCCTGCCACAAAAATCTTGGTGAGATGCCCTAAAGGTGTTTACGTCAGATTGTCTCATTGCTGAAAAACTAGGTTTCTCATTAATATCAGGAAAAAAAGTGTGGAATAAATTAGTGTGTTTGCTTTCATTAGCTATAGTACTAATGTGTTTTTATTGATCACAAGGAATGTAGCATCTCATACAACCACATCTTTTATTTACAATTTTACAGGTGAATATTGATGTAATCAAATCAGAAAGTGATCTGATATTCTGAGCGAAGAACTTTCCATTGACATGAATACTGATAAGTTTTACATGTCATCAACATTTTCCTTAAAAATGCCTAAAACTGAGGTGAGCCTTGACTTATTTATGTTTATGTGCACATTCCCACATGTGGAAAACAGATCATTTATAAAGTGACATGTAATTCAAAGAATGCTCACAGTAATTTAATTTGCATGAAAGAACACAACAAAGACTTTCTATTGCAAACAAGTGAAAGAAACGTTACTCCAGCATGTGTAAATAAAGTCATAACATTCAATGATAACATAATCACATATACACGGTGTGTCCCAAAAATTTTGAGACAGATTTAATTACCCACGAAGGGCTGGCTCCATCTGTTGAGTTTGTTCCTGAGAGCGCAACTGTTGGTGTAAATTATTACTTGGAAGCCGTTGTCGTTCACGAGTTTTTGACAACCTGAGGTGTTGTGGTTGTTAATTACTTGCCTGATTTGTCAACTTCTGACTATTTTTTGTTCCCTAAATTAAAATTTAAAATGAAACGCATACGTTTTGATTACACTGAAGACAATCAGAAAGCTGCGGCCGACTTCCTGGAGGCTATCCCTAAGAAGGACTTTCAGCAATGCTTTGAAAAGTTTTATGATTGTTACAAGTGAATTGCTGTAGATGGATGTGCAATATAAAATGTAATTACTTGAAGATAAGCATGCTTTTAAGCCAGTCTGGAATATTTTGGGACGCACTGTGTACAACATACTGAACTAAGTCTAGTCATGTTGTGGGGTAAGTGTTGTGTTCAGTGAAGCTTGTATAATCAGTCTAAATGTTTTGGATTTCAGCATTGTGCTGTCATTCAGTTTTTGTGGTTAGAGGGATTAAGACTCAATAAGATTCAAAAGAAGAATGTTAGCACAATACTGAGTAAACTGTACTGCACAAATGAAGGTTTACCAGTGAGTGGAAAGATTCCAAAGTGGCAGGACAAATGTCATTAAATAAGACTGTTCAGACTGCCCGACCATTTTATGAATGACGGACAGTGTTAAATAGGTTTTTTCTCTGGTTAAAGAGGGCTGATGGATTACTAATATGATATAGGGGATAAGTTGGACATCAGCTGTGGATCGGCATATTCCATATGGTACATATGTTGCTTCACGTTCAGCCGAAAACATTTTTCACCTGTGGCATCAGGATTCTTGTGGGCCAAAGTAACATCTGTAGGGAAAATGGGGGATTACATAAACAGATGACATTTTTTTTTCTTGCACACATTTGTAGAATAAAGAAATAGTCAATTTTCCTGGCTTTTTAAATTTCCTTCAAATTCATAACAGCAGTGGATAAGTTGTTGCCCTCTGCTGACAGGAATAACAATAAACTGAAAATGACTAAAAATACATTTCATCTTAATAGAAGTAAAGAGCAGATAAATTAAAGGTGTGCTGCTACCATTCATTTCTGTGTCTTTGATCTCTCCACCCTTTCTAAAAGCATATAGATTCAAATGAACTATAAGCAAATTTTACTTTTTTTGGAGGTTGAGTGAAATTTGATCTCATGTTGAGGATAGAACATAAGTAGATCAAAGGTGTTTGAGAACTGCATGCTGATTGGAATACATTTGGCTGCAGAGTATTTGACTTCCATTCACTAGTGCAGCATTGTAAGATGAATTGATACACGGAAGTGTTTCTGATATCTTTACTGTGATGTGAAGACTGAGCATCAGCTGGCATTATTCATGTTTGCTAATAGAATAGTGAGAGAGGTAGGTGGTGGCTTAGTAGGGGGGGGGGGGGGGATAGTTTATTACTGAAAACGCGTGTGTAAGTGGATTCTTTGCTCATAGTTCACATACTTTGCAGGGTATTAGACTCCTTGGTCTTGCCGTAGAAATATTGCTCGTCTTACATGACGCTCCTGTTACATTATTGTCGTTACGTCAAAGAGTGGCTTGGCCAGTTGACAGGATGTAAGCCATCGGAAATTAAGAGTGCAGGTGTGTTTAAGAAAATGATAATTGATTCCTGCATTGAAGCAGAGGACATCCTGTAATGACCATTTCTCATTCTCTAAAATTTGTAAGGTTAAGCAATCATTTGAGAGATTTGGCTTTTTCATGGAGGTTTTTGTTGATGTTGGTATTCTGGGTACTAACATGGCGTTACTACCCAGAAAACAAACATTGGTAAGCTATCAATTATTCTTCATCCCAAAATGGGGGAAATGATGCGAACAGTTGAAGAGCTGGATACATGAAGTACAACAGAGGCACAAATCCCTTAAAATAAAATTCATAAACATTTTTGACTTCAGCAGTTGGTAGTAACATTACCATCACACGTGTAGACACCATAATGGTTATTGTTTAAGGACCAGTTGAATATTCTGTAGTCTTCTTTACTTTGGAGAATAGGTGGCATAATGTACTTCTGTGAACTGCCAGATATAAAGAACATGAGAAGTAAAGTCACTAGTATAGTCAGTGAAAAATTCATCTGGCTTAAGATAGGGACCAGTGGTGGGCTCTTGTGAACCCTGTAATGAACCTTTGGGTTCCATAAAATATTCTGAATTCCATGAGTGGCTGTTGGCTTCTCAGGAAGCACTTGGCTCCATGGAGTAATTAAGTGTCGGTAAAAAGTTAGGAATCGAAGGTGTCAGAAAAGTTCAGCATTTTACAGAAATGTATTACTAAGTACTTGGTGGTGCTGATCAAACTTTTCTCCTTATAATGAAGTTCTTGTAAGCTGTGATTGTATTTTTGCTGTTACAGTAATGATTTTGATAGCTGTTAGAAGAAAATCTGTATTAAACAGGTATTATCAACTTCATGCAGTATGTGTGTTCTATTTCATTTAATGAAAATTTGCAGTAAGTATTAATAATGAGTGTGGTGATTGGTGGTTTCACAGAGTTGTGCCAGTTTACAGAAAATTGTATCCAGTTCATGTAGTGAAACAGATCTTACAACTTCTCATGGTGGAAATCAGGTCGTCAATATAAAAGTTGAAAATGTAGCAGATGTACAAGACAAGGAGGAAGATCCCCTGATAACAGAATTTCCAATAATAAAGGCAGAGCATGAGGTCAGTTTTATGTCTTTGTGTACATTTCAAGGCACTTTGTAGAAATATGTAGGATTAACTATTGCTTTTCTCATCACCGTCTGTCTCCACGTGAAACACTTTGGTCATTCGGCTTTAAAGAGCTTTTTCCAAAATGTTTCAAGAGTCTTGTATGATGTGACATCATGTTTGTGCGCTACTACTACCGTTTTGTCTTAAGTTGGTTTCAAGAAATTAAATTGATGAATGTTTATCATTTGATATTACATCCTATCATTGGATTTATTATAAGAGTTCCCACAAAGTATGAATGTTTCAAAGTTGTCATTTGTTACTTCTGTAATTTTTTCCAAATTCTTATCCACATATTAGTTGTAACTGGAGTTCAGGATATTTATCTCCTTCAGTAGGGAAGATATACAGGTATGATTTAACTGACTTATAAAAAGTGGGATTTGAGGTTTTCACGGCTGTGAGTTCGAAGACGGCCGTCTTCTAGGTTGTAGCGCCACGTAGTCTGGTGGAAGTTTTCTCATCTCCCTGATACTGTAGGCAGCAAGGACCTCTGAAACATTGATAAACTTCTACCAGATTTTCGTACAGCACATGACATTGTCACATTTCTCATCTCTCGGAACTTTTGTGTGAAATGGGGTTGTCAAATACCATTTTGTCCTGAAGATATTTGGCATTAGTTTCTGGAGAGCTATTCTGTTTCTGAAGCCCTGCCTTTATGATATTCGACTTTTAAAAATTCCATGGTGGTATCTGCTGTTGTACATTCTGTGTCCTCTTTTACATTTGTATTTGACAAGTAAGGAAAGTATCAAGTGAAGCCTTTGCGGTAACTAAAGTTGATGAAAGACTCTCGGGTTACAAGCCGCATCAGGTGGCTGAATTGTGAATAAACCATATCTTCTGCCAATGTTTCGAGAGCAATCTCTGCTCTTATCCTCAGGGCTGCTGTGTAACAAATCTGATCCTTTGTAGCGCGCTTGCCGATGGGAACTCAGTTGGCAGAAGATATGGTTTATTCACCATTTATCTGTCTGATGCGGCTTGTACCCCGTGAGTCTTTCATCAAGAAAAGTGTCATTCATCATAATTATCTTTTATTTATAATTTTGCAGCAGAACATTGAATTCATCAAAGTGGAACATGATTTGGGTGTTCTGAGTGAAGACAATTCCACTAGCATGGAAACTGACGAGCTTTGCGTACCACCGCCATTTTCCATAAAAATGGCTGAACCTGAGGTGAGCGTCTACTTTTGTGGTTGTTGAAATGTGCAATAGAACAAATTAGAAGTATGATTAGCATTTCAGAAAAAGCTGACAATAATTTGCATGAACAGAATATTTTCACCTTTGAAAGATATGTAAAGAAACAACATTCTGCAGCTTCATAATTTGTGTCTGGTGTGCTCCCATACACATTCATTCTAGTAAGAACAATATCAAATTGCAGGGTTTGAATTGTGTAGTGTTATTATATTCATTATCTTAATTGACTGTGTTATAATGTGTGTGATTCAGAGTTAAAAATAAAGTAAAGCTGTCACACTATACACCATGTACGAGGTGCGATCGGAAACTTTCCAGACTGTGTCAATAGAGGGCGAACCGGATGTAGTACGAGCTTCTGCCTTTAGTGGGTGCAGCCTACATTCATATTGAATCGGTGTGCCAGCCGGCATCATCGAATTATCATTTGTTTCTTAGTTACGGGCGTTTTGGTAGTGCATTACACCGACCCTCCTGCGATTTCGGAATGGCGTGTGCATCAAATTTTGCCAAAGACTCGCCAAAACGGCTACGGAAACCTATGAAATGCTAAAGCAAGCATTTGGGGAGTCCGCAATGGGTCGTGCACAAACTTTTGTGTGGCATTCACGTTTTAAAAATGGCCGAACCTCTGTCGATGATGACGAGCGTTCTGGACGACCATCTTCGAGCACAACGCCCGAAAATGTTACGAAGATTCGGCAGGCCATTCACGAAGATCGACGTCGTACCATCAACGACTTGTGCGACATTGTTGGGATAGGCTATGGGACCTGTCAGCTGATTCTAAAGGAAGAACTCCACATGCGACGCATCCTGTCTGAGGACCAGAAGCAGAATCGACTTCTCGTTTGTCAGGAGCTCAATGATCTTGCAAGAACCGACCCCAACTTCCTTTCTAAGCTCCGTGTGACTTCTTCCTCTTCCCAAAGATGAAAATTCAGCTAAAGGGAAGGAGATTTGAGACGATAGAAGAGATTCAGGCAGAATCGCAGATGGTGCTTGACAGGCTGACAAAGAAAGATTTCCAGGGATGCTTCGAGGCTTGGCAGTGGCGCTGCGATCGTTGTGTTCACTCCCAGGGGAACTACTTCGAAGGTGATGGATGAATTTAATACCTGAGATAAGTGTACGGGTTTTTATAGGCGCAGTCTGGAAACTTTCCGATCGCACCTCGTAGGTGGGAGGAGGGGAGAGGAGGTACAGCTCCTACTTCTTCTTAACCTTGACACTAAAAGGAGGTGAGTGGTCAGCATTACGCCCCAGCCGTTCTTTACCCCCGGGAAAGGACCCTGTTGCCCATTGGATAGAAGGCTGCGTGGGCCCCAGAGCCGGTCTGGACGCAGAAGCTAGAGGAAAAATCCTCTGCTTCTGTCGGGGATCGAACCTTGGTCGTCCAGTCCATAGCCAGTCACTGTACTGGCTGAGCGACCCCTGTTAATATTTGATTCAGAATACATAATAATATTAAAAGAAATTTGCCTCCCAACAAGTGTAAATAGAATCCAAATACAAAATGGCTGTCTTTTGGGTTGTTGTGCTGTGTTGTCTGGTAGAAGTTTCAAATGTTTCAGAGATCCTTGTTGCTGGCATCATCTCCCCGATTTTCATTAAACCCAGAATAATTCATTGTACAGTATATCGCCAAATATTGTCATTTAAAACTTCTGTGTCTTTTTGTTAATGGACTATACATTTTAAGTGATTTCTTTGTGTAAAACAGTTACCGTCACATTGACGCAGTGCATAATTAGTGTAAAGAATGTGTATCATATTTGACGTAATGAGAGAGTACAGTCGTGATTGTAATGGTTGTTTTACAGAACTGCTGTGATTTACCAAAAGTTGCACCTGGTTCATACAATGAAACACGTGTCACATCTTCTCATGATGGAAACCAGTTCGTCAATATAAAAGTTGAGGATGTCGTAGATACACAAGAAGACGAGGAGGAGGAGGATCCTCTGTTAATAGAATTTCCAGTAATGAAGTCTGAAAATGAGGTCTGTAAGAATATCATTAGGCATATTTCATATAAAATGGTATTTTCTTTCTCATTTCGTCTGTCTCTTTCCACATGAAACAGTTTGACTCTGGTGAATGGGTTTTGAAAAGTCTTTTCTAAAATGTCATGAATGGGAATGTATTTTTTTGTTCTTTGTTTGCAGAGTACCAATTATGTTTTGTCTTTACATTTTGAAGGCATACATCAGTGGTAAGCCAAGCTTAAATGTCCACTTTGCAGTACCTAGATGAAACTGGGAGTGTAGTTTCTTGTTTCAACTTTAGTGATTAAAATGGCAATTTTTCAATTATTAATTACATTGCACTCAGAAACATTATGAGGGTTTATGAACACAGTAGTCATTACATGAAACCATTATCCTTTGAAATCCTTGCTAATCACATCCATGTGTTTAAATTGTTGGTCCAGCTGGCCCTTCTTGATGTTTCCTGGATTGCAGGATGCCGTAATGTCACCTCGAATTCAAGGTTGAAGTAAGGTATCAAATAGAAGACATGGGTTCAAGTAGAAATGTTTTGATTTACCTTTCATAAATCACTGTAAAATAACTGTTTCAAATGGAATATTGGGCATGTGATTTGTATAGCCTTTACACGATAGCATAGACTCATTAATGGTGAGAAATGGAGTTCGTAATGAAAACAGTGTAATGTAATATTTCTTGGCCTCATTTATATCTTGCTTTTATAATTTTTTTTTCTATTAACCTGCTACCTGATGTCCGTGTTTTGTGTTTCACAGAGTCCTCTGAATGAACGTCATCTAATACATGGTGAGGATGAATGCATACACCACAGGGAACGTCCATATTCCTGTGATCTGTGTAATAAGTCTTTCAGTCAGGTGAATCATTTGAAGCTACATCAACGAATACACAGTGGGGAACATCCATATTCATGTGATGTGTGTGATAAATCATTCAGTTGGAGGAGTCATTTGAAGATACATCAGCGCACACATAGTGGTGAGCGGCCTTATTCCTGTGATATGTGTAATAAATCGTTTAGTCAGAGAAGTCATTTGAAGATACATCAAGGCATACATAATGGGGACAAACCATATTCTTGTGATGTGTGCAATAAATCCTTCAGTCGCAGGAGTCTTCTTAAGAGACATGAACGCACACACAGTGGGGAGCGGCCATACTCCTGTGATATATGTGATAAATCATTTAGTAGTCAGAGTTATCTGAAGACACACAAACACATGCACAGTGGGGAACAGCCATATTCCTGTGATGTATGTAATAAATCATTCAGTCACATGAGTATTCTGCAGGTGCATCAACGCATACATAGTGGGGATCGGTCATATTCCTGTGACGTTTGTAATAAATTTTTTAGCAGAAAGAGTCAGGTGAAGATCCATAAACGCATACACACTGGAGATCGCCCATACGCTTGTGATGTGTGTAGTAAATCGTTCAGCCAGAGAAGTCAGCAAAAGGTACATCAACGCATACATAGTGGGGAGCGGCCTTATTCCTGTGATGTGTGTAATAAGTCATTCAACAGAAAGAGCCATCTGAAGCTCCATCATAGCATACATATTTGAGTTAATTGCAGGGAGCTGTCATATTCATGTGATGTGTGTAGTAAATAATTTAATCTGGTGAATGCTCTGATGATGAATCACACACATTGAGTTTCTTCATATGCCTGCCATGTGATCATTTATTCAGAGAAGTAATCTGAAGATACATGAAGACATATTGGGGAGTGGGCATATGCCTGTGATACATGTACGAGGTGCGATCGGAAAGTTTCCAGACTGTGTCAATAGAGGGCGAACCGGATGTAGTACGAGCTTCTGCCGCTAGATGGTGCGGCCTACATTCATAGTGAATCAGTGTGCCAGCCGGCATCATCGAATTAGCATTTGTTTCTTAGTTAACGGGCGTTTTGGTAGTGCATTACATCGACCCTCCTGCGATTTCGGAATGGCGTGTGCATCAAATTTTGCCAAAGACTCGCCAAAACGGCTACGGAAACCTATGAAATGCTAAAGCAAGCATTTGGGGAGTCCGCAAACTTTTGTGTGGCATTCACGTTTTAAAAATGGCCGAACCTCTGTCGATGATGACGAGCGTTCTGGACGACCATCTTCGAGCACAACGCCCGAAAATGTTACAAAGATTCGGCAGGCCATTCATGAAGATCGACGTCGTACCATCAACGACTTGTGCGACATTGTTGGGATAGGCTATGGGACCTGTCAGCTGATTCTAAAGGAAGAACTCCACATGCGACGCATCACAGCCAAGTTTGTGCCAAGGCTCCTGTCTGAGGACCAGAAGCAGAATCGACTTCTCGTTTGTCAGGAGCTCAAAGATCTTGCCGGATTGCCGGATTTAGCTCCGTGTGACTTCTTCCTCTTCCCAAAGATGAAAATTCAGCTGAAGGGAAGGAGATTTGAGACGATAGAAGAGATTCAGGCAGAATCGCAGATGGTGCTTGACAGGCTGACAAAGAAAGATTTCCAGGGATGCTTCTAGGCTTGGCAGCGGCGCTGGGATTGTTGTGTTCACTCCCAGGGGAACTACTTCGAGGGTGATGGATGAATTTAATACCTGAGATAAGTGTACGAGTTTATATATATATATATATATATATATATATATATATATATATATATATATATATATATATATATATATATATATATATAGGCGCAGTCTGGAAACTTTCCGATCGTACCTCGTAGTACATTGCTGAATAGGAAGGTATGGTAAAGGTCGTTTTCAAGCTGATGCTGCATTTTCCTCTCCATGTACTGAGATGCTGGCCAGTAAATCATGTCTTTCAGATCACATGATAGCATGCAAGAACATGATCTGATTGGAGGGTATACCTGTGCTCAGAAAATGTTCTAAGTTCAGATACTTTTAGTTAATTGCAGTGGCTGCTGAATGTTATTTCCATCATTTGGGAACATAATTTCAAACTATTGCAACATTCTCCAACACATAGAAGTTGCCCTGACATGATTTCTAAATGATATGAAATTACGTCTGTAAGGGGCTCAAAGTGCGTGCGATAGAGAGATTTCTGCAGACTTTCTGTTTCAATTTTTGAATGATAAAAATTACATTTCAGATGTGGGAATATGACAGCCATAGTCATCTGTTATTTGTTAATTGAATTAATGCATTAAATAGAGCCCATAATTGAATTGTTCACATTGTGTTTGGTGCACTCTCCTGTTCAAAATATGTTCAACATTTTTGTTGGTCTCTGTTCCTACTGGTAACAGATTTTGTTTCTGATCTGGAGCTTCAAAGCAACTAAATATAATAAATTATTTTTAACCTTTGAACAACCTGACACAGCTGGTAGCCCAAGAATAATTTATTGCATGTGGCTTCATATTATATTTTTACAGTAACATTCTTCGTCTTCCGGTGGCTCTATTACCCAGTGTGGGTCTTCACTGCCTCCTTTCAGAGGTTTCTTAGTCTTTTAAGTGTGTATTTGTGGGTAGTAAGTGACCAGCCCACTACCTCTGCACAATTTCTACTCAGGCCTGATTTTGTCTGCTAGAGAATCAGGAGAGACGTAGGTGAGAAGTGGTCGCTGAATTTTGCTTACGAAACATCTCGTTCGTTCTTTTACACGCCGTAAGTCTAGGACATGGGACAGCTGGATTTACTTCCCCACTGAAGAAAATAGTGCTACGGATTTTTATCACCCTTAAAAATTCATCGACCTTGGCTGGGTTTTAACCTGCGAACCTTGGATCCAGTGGTGAGCACACTAACCACCAGTCCACTGAGGGCAACTTTACAGTAACTTTAAGACATTTTATTTCTTGGGTAAAAGTTAATCCAGATACTACTGAGAAATTTATGGTTGACAAATGAATTACATGCTTATAGCACAAGACTTTGTGTGTGTTAAACATGATTAACTGCATGCTGGAAGCCTACTTGTGTAATCAGAGAAGTAAATGAAGTTATGGTACTTGGAACAGTTAACGAGCATGGATATGTAAACATAGCAAAAGCTTCCATACTTAGGTGATGTCTGGAATAAACCATTCATTAAGCAGTATCTTCTGAAGTGTTTATTTTTGACTGCCTAGCCCTGTGTTATTTGTTACTTTTTATTGTCAATATTCTGCAGAGACAAATGCATATCAGTTGAAGAATGTCCCTGTGTAACATTTCGTAATGAGTTATTGTTTTTACGGTGAGGGGTTATTAGCTCAACACCTAACCTCCAAACTAGAGGATCACCCCACCACTCCTTGCTGGTTGTCCACATATTCATAGCTACGCTCCATATCTGGAGGCCTTCTCCATCCGCAACTTGAGGCCATGCCATGGTGACAAGGTACCCACAATACATGGTCTGCTATCAGCAGCTGAATGAATATTAACTGTGTTGAAGAATATGTCCTAGGACTGGAGTAATGTGGTATGTGCACACACCTGGATATGTTTGAAAATGGGGTTGTCATATTTTGCAAATTCTGTCCCACATAGAGCAGAAACATCTATACGTGTTTATCTTAATGGGATGTCTCCTGTTTCCCTATTTTTGGACCTGGATTTCAAGTTTTAAACTTGTTAGTCTTGTTCTCTGCATCCCAAAACACCTCTTAGTGAAGCATCCGCAATTTGTATTTACATCTTCAGGCCTACCCCTTGATGTATGATACAACATTTTTGCAGTCTAAATTGCAGTAATGACTAAAGTAGCTTAAAAGGAGTGAGGAGGTTTCCATGCTCTTTTGACAAAAAGAGCTTGTCGGAGTATAAAGCTCTTTGCAGGAAATAAAGATAGGTAGGAGCTGATGAATTGTAATCCACGCTTTGCTCTTCCAGTAACTGGATTTTAAAGTTAGTAACCTGGATTGAAGATTGCCATGATGTACGAGGCTCGTCCACAAAGTAAGTTTCCCTGGGGCCGTTTACAGAAACAAAACACAATTTCATGGAAATATTTATTGCAACAGATACAGCAAGTGTCCAGCTATTTTTCAACAGATTCGCCACCGGAATTGAGACATTTGTCATACCGTGGGACCAACTTTTGAATACCTGTGTCGTAGAAGTCTGCCGCCTGGGATTGGAACCACTGTGTGACAACCATCTCCGCCTCTGTGTCATTCTCAAAACGCTGACGCCGACCGGACAGGAATTTCTTGAGGTGTAGGAAAAGATGGAAATCACTGGGAGCGAGGTCCGGGCTGTAGGGTGGATGATTAAACACCTCCCAGCTGAACTCCTGCAGGAGACTTGCTGTCCGTCGAGCCGTGTGCGGCCTAGCGTTATCACTGACCGCACTTCACAGTCGGCGGGAGCTGGAATAAGAACCTCCATCTTCAACAGCTGCAACGATGCTACTGTGAAAACGCGGGAAGTGCCGTTAGTGCATGCGCCATGCTGCGTCATTGCTCTATCACGTACGCACAGTCGCTTCGCGCAATATAAGGTTTGCTAGCTGTGGGACGAGTGGGAAACTTACTTTGTGGACGCGCCTCGTACAATAGTATTCAGACAAAGCATATATTAGGAAGTGGTCTGTTTCTGCCTTAAATCCTCTTAAGCACCTTTATCTCCACTGCACAAGGCTATATTTTCTCACTGGCTGTGATACAATCCATAATGGCTTTACTGCTTCTTTCTCGGGGTGAATGGATGTAGGTTGTATAACTCTGAACATGATAAATCCCAAGTGTAACTTTGCCATGGTGCCAAGAAATTTTGTCATGGTATCTAGTATTTTCAAGAATAATCATGTTCGGTTTGTGTCTGTTCATTCTCATTTGAAAATTCTAACTCAAAAATTATCTTGGGCAGTGGGCATTTGTGTGATAGTACATATTACAGTAAATGGTAAGCACATAGTTCATTTGCAATGCCATAGGTGGCATTTGTGTGCTGATCAGGAAGTGCAGACCAATCTATATCTGTGTTATGCAGTGAACTTGCAGAAGGTGAACTTTGACTTGTGGTTAAAATATTAGTTTCTTTGTTGTGGTTTTAATAGTTTGTTAGCAGATGAATAAAATGTGCAATAACAGCTGGGAGACGAGAAAACTACATAAATGCGGATAATGAGTTTCTTTGCTTAGTGAGATTTGAGGTTCTCATGGCAGCAAGTGTGAAGATGTGTGTCTTCTGGGTTGTTGTGCCATTTAGCTAGTAGGGGTTTACTGATCTTTCAGAACTACTTCCTGCCTCCATCATCAAAGTCTGATTTTCCCCACAGATGTTAAAATGATGTGCTCTGTTACAAATATAATTGTCTACATGTGTATTGAAATAAGCTCAAAAAATTAGTTATTATGTTATGTAAAATGGTTGTTGAAAGTGTTCAATCAAGATTAAAATGTAAAATTACCCAATACCATACATACTTAATGAATATAGGTCTAACCATTCTCAAGTTATTAACATGCACAGGCAGAGTGATTTTAAGAAGTACTCTGCACGGTTGCCTAAAACGATAATTCACATAGAATTCCTTTTGTTGGCATTAAAATATATAAAAACACTGAGGACAAAAAATTGCATACCTCTTAAATTTTTTGGGCTGGCTTGTAGTCCAAACAAACTCTTGTCATGCCCTGCAACTACATAGATCAGAAATTCTATGAGGACAGTTGCAGTACTCATGAAAACAGAACTTCATAAGTAGTTTATTTTTCTTACTTCCATTCTATCATGTCATATGGAATCATTTTATGGGGAAATCAACAGACAGCAAGAAAGAATTTTACATTCAAAAGAGGATCATTAGAATAAAGACAGGCACTAAAAGGATAGACTCTTGTAGGGAATTATTTGAGAAGTTTAATATTCTTCAACTACCCAGTGATTTCTTGCTCTCACTAATATCATTTGTATTGGATAACATGGAAAAATTTCAAACAAATACAAACATCCACAGCATAAGAACAAGATACAAATACAACCTTCATGTGCCGATTTCTAACCTCAGTGAATATCAAAAAGGAGTTTACTATACTGAAATTAAGTTATTCAATAATCGTCCACCTACTATAAATAGAAAGTTTAAAATATGATATAAAAATGTTGAAGCCAGCGTTAAAAGAGTATCTCCTATCTCACTCCTTCTACTCAGTATAAGAATTTATAAATACATGTAAGTAACAATGTTGATGGTTTCTCATCATAATTATTTTGCTGTAATACTGTAGTTCCAAAAATCTGTAAATAGCTGTTATAACGTTACATTTATATTTGTACTAGAAACAAGTTTTGTATTTGTGCTATGACCTATTCTACATCCTTGGCTGAGGCCTATGAAGGATCTATGAAATGTAAATAAATTCTATTCTATTCTACGATGTTTGATATTGTACTTTCTCCAGTGGGTCCAGTTAGTTAAGCATTTAGTTGACATCAAACTATTGAATTCAGGTCTCATTATATAATCATTGTCTGCCACACCTGCCAACAATAAACAGCGCGACTTTCCTGTTGTAAATTTCAGTGAAACGATACTGTCGCCAATTCATGCATACTCGCCGTGATTTTTCCAAGGACTTGATTCAGTTTCTCTATATTCCTTGTTTAGCTTGTTAGCCAGTCTTTGGGCCTAGATTTGAAACTAGCACTTACTGATACGAAGAAAGAATGTTAACCACTCAACCGTGATGTTCAGTGAATACACCTGCAATAGGTGTACTTCGTAACCATTTAATACATTCGACTGTTTGATAACATATAATAGGACGTCTCTCTTATATCACTTTCAAGACCTTGTGTTTACATTCCATATTTCCGTAAGTTGGCAACAAACCGAAATAGTTGGACTAATATGTATCGGAAAGTTGCGGTTTGTCAGAAAACAGTATAACTATAAATTACAAATGTAGGCCATATAGTAATATATTGTCTTCCGAAATAATATGTGAATTGATTTACTAGACGTTAATTTGTTGTTTTCAACCAAATCACATACTGGACTTCTTATATGTTCAAAATATTTCTAAGTCGGAGCACCAATCGATTTATTAGATAGCTGTATTTCGATTGTGCCCATTCATACCATACGCGAGGACATTAACCTGCAGACAGATGTAAAGTCACAGATGAACCACAGACATGGGAAAAGCCCTGCAATGGTAAGGGCTACCGCACACGTAAGACAAACAGTCAGACGATTGTTTCGTCGTTCGCACAAAGCCCTTAAGAACATATAGAGATGCGCACACTGTTACGACACGACAGCGACACGACTGGCAGTCGGTTACCTCTTACGACAACCCCGGACTTTTCTGTCTACCAACTGTCGTTGGCCCTTCGAATTATATGAAAGCGCGCAGACGAACGGCCTTTCATTTCGTGTGAGCATTTGCAGACAGTAGACGATTGTCAAACGTGGATTTTGTTGAAACTGCTATAGTATGTGCACTTGTGATACGCCTCAATAAAAGGAGGAAAAGGAATTACTGGGTGCATCCATTATACAGGGAGAGACTGTTCAAAGGAAAATTTCATACTATGTATGAAACATTACGGAATTATCCTGCAAAATTCTTTTCATATTTTCGCATGAGTACACAAAGTTTTGATGAACTTCTATTATTGCTGAGACCGAGTATAACCTATCAAGATACGGATATGCGTCTCGCTATTTTACCTGAAGAAAGACTGGCAGTGACACTAAGGTAAGTTAATAAATAAAATCAACTTTACATTAATTATTCTTATTTTCCTTATTTTTAAAGAAAGAAACTTAGATACAATGTGAAGTTATGCCTTGCTGTAGACAAATAACCTAGGCAGAGAGCCTAGTATCTAAAGGTCTAATATGTAAGAATCACAAGAGAAATTGGAATAATATGTTTGGACTGTGTCATTTGAATTTGGAGAACTGAAATCAGGATGCACTGGAGTAGATGAGCAACGTCGTTGTATTTCTTCGTAGTTGACTGAGGTTGTTGCAGCAGCTTGCGTCCAAATAAAGGCATTCCTGTTGCTATTTAACCCAGATGGCCCAGCTGCATTCAACATGAAAGGGGGGATTGTCCTGCTCTTAAGTTTTTAATCACGCTCAAAATTCTTATCTTCGCCTAGCTTTTTGAGCGAAGGAACTAAGGAAAGTGCGAAGTGGACGTTTTCGTCGTCAGTATTTCTTGAACTCAAATTGTTGAGTAAAGATTCCTCGAAAGGCTTCTGCTTGTTTCTTTTTTCTTCCGTGAAAGATTTTGCTCTGTTTTCAGCCTCGTTTACGTGGTCGATTCCCTCTTCTTTATCGCCATCGTCATCTGATATTACATTTGTTTCCGTTGTGGGAAGTAAAAATAACAATTTTTCAAAATATATATATTTCCTCCTCTTCGATGCTGATTGGCCGGACTTGGTCTGTTCCTGGGCGCGAAGCTCTCTGCTAAAACATGATCTTAAATTCTGCCACTTCTTTTGTATGTCTCGACCTAGAAATAGTGACACTATTTTATATAATATAAGTTTATAATACGACCCTACTATTATATGCTATGTTGTGTGATTTTATGTTACGTTGTACGTGTAGGTCTATTATGTTCTGTGATGTGATAGTATTTATATTGTATTATGACCATATTCTAGACTTGTCCCATAGATGTCAGCATCGGTTTCTGCGACTGCATAATTAAGGCATGTTGTGTACTTCATAATTTTGTTCGCTGTAAGGACGGCACACGTTTTGTTGATACTGTACAGGATATACACAAAAGAATGGCGCGGTTTCAAAAGTTAGTAAAAAAAAATATTTCTCACCTGACCGTGTATGTTGTGCCCCTGTAAGATGAGAAATAAATTTTGTTATTAACTTTTGAAACCGCGCCATTCTTTTGTGTATACCCTGTATATGAGTGTCCTCTCGAAAGTTAGGAGTTTCTTGTCGAAGTTTTTCATTTCACTTCAAGGATCAATACCAAAGCATTACGAAAAAATGTGATAGGCAGGTCGTGTGAAGACAATAAACATTTTACCAAGAATGACAGATTTGGTGCCATATAAGATGAAACAACATTTAATTTGGAATAAAATAAAAATTATCAAGCAAATCGGTCTACACTATAAGTAAAAATTTAAATTGTTAAAATGTAATTGTTGAAATTAAATAAAAAAACAAATAAACTAACCTGTTTCAGTCTTTTTTTCGGGTGACAATTCGCTCCAACCTGGTACCACAACTGAACAAATCTCTTGCCAAAGTTCTCTTTTAACATTGATGTTTGCATAATCTTTTATTGTTTTGTCATAAAGAGTAGGGCGTCTTTCGACCTCTTCAATTAATTCTTCGATATTCTCTTCTTGCAACATTCCTGACTTCTGTACTCGGCGAGGATAGAGCGAAGAACGTGGAACAAAAGAGAACAAGAGAACGACTGTTTAGACGTACGTCTGCGCATGCTCGTGGACTGAACTGTCGTGTCGTTTATTGATCGTATGCTTCAGCCGACCACGACAGAAATCTTGCGCATGCGCGAATATCGAATTCGTAGCACGGATTTTCTCCTCGTCTGTGTACTGTGCGTGTGTGTGTGTAGTACATTTAATCTCAGTTTCATTATATTCCATTTTATTTTATTTATTCTTTGTAGTGTTTACACAATATTGTTTGATTCTTGAGATATGTAGATCATGAGGATACCTGGGTGAAAGTAGCTATGTGTGCCCTTCACTACAAATATATCTTTCAACCTATACTATGATTGAAATCGGTATTGAATTCTGTAGGTAGCACACATTGTGTGTGCATTTAAATGACTTATATTTTTTTTATGTTTAGCTGTAATGACAGGCATACATGAACATCGTCATATTAGTACTATATTGCTCATATGCATTATTCAGAGCACAACTATTTTCCTTGATTTTTGAGATATCTAACACAATTTTATAATTTATTTTTAATTTTACAGCAGAACATGGGTATAATCAAAATGGAAAATGATGTTGATGTTCAAAGTGAAAAAGAGTCAATTGGCATGGTATCTGATGAGGTTCATCTACAATCAACACTTTCAATAAAAGAAGATGAAATTGAGGTAAGCCCTCCTTTCAGATGAGTTTTTTTTCTGTCCATTATTACACATGCCTGAGTGTTTGTTTTTACTGTATGAGTTATTATTATCTGTGAAACAGTTATAAAGAAAGAACATTGCTGTACCTTTGTAACCTAACTCTGATTTGCTCCTGTAGTGCTCCAGGCCTTTAACAGTAATAGCAAATTGAAGTCTGAATTGGGTAGTGTACATATGTATATATATTCGTTATTTTAATTTGTAATACAAAGTAACATAGACACCTTTTTCAGGCTTGTAGAATAACTGTGCCCCAGTAATTGTAAATAAATACTAAATATTCAAAGATGGTACAAATTAATTATAATGCATTTGTTCATATTGATATCTTGTTTCAAAGCATGTGTTCATGTGTGTGAGAGAGAGACATTAACTATACCAATAATTGTGTTCATCTGGAAATGTTTATAAGTGAGAATTTCTTTCCATTAACCCTTTAATTTGCTTTACATCTTTTTTAGATTGATTTTCATATTATGTTTCCACTTACAATTCTTATGATAAATCTGTTTTGATAGAATCTTATATTTTGTGTGAAGTTTTTATTATAAATTACAAACCTGCCCATTTTATTATTTGTTTTGTTACTTTAACAGCACAAGCTAAAGTAAACGTGTCTGTTCTCACAAACTGTTTGGTAATGTACACTGTAATGGTATTGAAGTGGTAGTTTGTTTATTGGGTTATAATATATGTTCCTGTGTACAATGAATTACTACCACACCATTGTTACTTGTTAAAATTGGTTAAAAAGGTTACATGCAACAGTTGGTGTAAGTGAAAAATATATTTCCAATTCCATACTCATATTACATGTCTGTCACTGTTAGTGTCCTCTGAACTCCAAACATCCGTGGCTTTGTTGTGTCTTCATGTTAAGGCTGGATGCTCGTATGTTGTCGGGTTGGTATGGTTCCTCCTAAGTAGATATGTTTACTGCATTTTGGGATCTTGCTTCTTGCTGTGTGTTCCGTTGATACAATCTTCTGTGATAATAGATATCTGTGGAGTAAATGAGATCTGCAAAGATATATGTAAAAAATAATTCATATATATGTATATATATTTAAATCTCTGTAAGAATTATGTTGTGCATTAACACTTACAGTTGGTGTTGTGGGTTTCATATGTCATCTATTGTGGGGAAGTGTACTGCTTTGTGTATCATGGCATATTGTCATGCTGTATGTCCTAGGTACAAGGGGAGTTTGAAAAGTAATGTTATTGGCAACACTGCTCTTCTTCAGGGTACTGTTTTGTTTCCTCAAGAGTGTTTAGCTATTAATACAAAGTTTGTCATTAAAGAGACCCCTTGGGTGATCTAGATATGAATGGGAGGATAATATTAAAATAGTTCTTAAAGAATTAGGATAAAAGCACAAGGACTGGATCCTTGTGGCTAAGGATAGCAACCAGTGGCAGGATCTTTGAACTCACTCTGTAAATCAAATCTAAAACTTCTTGACGATGGTGAAGAGTCAATTGAATAAAAATTTACTTGGATATTATCCATCGTCTAGTAATAAACAGAATAATAATAATAAACAGAAAATACAAGGAGGCTGCACACATGGCACTACTCGCCAATCCTATCAGCCAGCCTAGTTTGGATTTATCTCCTATTTGGATACCTGTCATCTCTCAAGAAATCCAAGGTGGGCATCGAGTTTCAAGTTAATATTCTTGTGTATTTATTCCCACCTTTTGTGAGTCTTTGTTTTATTTGGCTTTTTCGTGTTTAATGAATTTTGTTTCTACTATTTTATTCTTTTACGTCCCACGGATGGATGGTGTGGTAATGCCTTTTTATTCTGGGACTTTCACTTTTTTAATTTGTCCGGAGATAGGGATTAGCTCTATCTAGTGGGCCCAACTGAGTAGGAACCTGAAGACGAAGATAGAGCCCCATCTCCGAAACGTCGTTTTACGTTTTTTACGTTTTATTACTAGACGATGGATAATATCCAAGTAAATTTTTATTCAATTCACTCTGTAAACCTTCGGGTTCTGTATATGCACCTTGACTGCCTGAGGACTAGTACGTTCAGCAGACTTAGTTCAGTAAAGAAATAAAACAGTCCATTTTAAATGTTTAATTTCTTTAGTTCTCCTTCAGGCTGTTGGTACAGCACATGCAGTAACACAGTTGTAATCTAATTGTTTCAGTTTAGATATACAGGTGAGTCAGAAGTATGTTTTCAAACTTCGTGTGCGTATTCCAGGATCAAAAATAAGAATAAATGTTCCTATGAGCATGTTGTCACAAATGTTTCATTTTCGAAATAATAGCCAAAAATAAGATTCAATGAATTCACTTTATTTTAAAGTGAATCCAGCTTCCATGAAAGATTTTCAATGTACGTTTGGGCAGGAATTGTTGGCTACATGCTTATTGGTCCACACATGCTTCCATCGCGTCTAAGGGGACCTTCATATCGGTGATTCTTAAGAAGACACTTGCCACGTCTCCTTGAAGATGTACCACTGAATACAAGAAGACAAATGTGGTTTATGCATGACAGAGCCCCAGCACAGTTCTCCCATTGCATCAGATATCTCAATGAACAATACCCTCAGTGATGAATTGGGAATGGTGGCCCAGTAGCATGGCAACTGAGGTCACAAGTCCATTGGACTTTTATCTGTGGGTTGACTTGAAGTCCGTCGTTTATGCAACTTCCATAAACAATGACGACAACCCGTGGGAACCTGTGAAGATTGCACGCCAGATGATTCTAGAAAACCATGGTGTGTACGACCGAAACCGTCAGTTTTGTGTATGTCATGCTCGGGCATCTGTTACAACGAAACATCCCTGTCCTTATACTTGGCAATAAAGGCATACATTGAAAATGAAACATTTGTGACCTCGTGTTCATAGGAATATTTGTTCTGATTTTTGATCCTGGAATACGCACACAAAGTTTGTAAACATACTTCTAACACACCTGTATATAGACGCTCTTTTATGATGATTACTATAATTATCAGCTCCTCCAAGTTACCTGTCACCCAAAAAGGTTATCGATCCTTGCTCTCTCCTGTCTAATTGTGTTTTGATTACATTTTACATTGAAATTGTAAGTTGACAAAACATGTTTATGATTGGTATCAGGTATGGAGGTTTTGCATAACTTAATTTTACCTAAAGTTGTACCTGGTTCATAGAATGAGACTTGTGTAATGTCTTCTTTTTGCAGATCATGAATATAAAACTTGAGGATTTTGCAGATACACATGAAGAGGAGGATCCTCTAGGAGAACTTCCATTAATAAAGTCTGAACATGAGGTGAGTTTCACATTTTTATGAGCTTTTAAGAAATATGTAGGATTACGTGTTGTGTGTCTCTTGTCAATCTCCACATGAAGCAGTTTCACTCTGTTGAATGGATTTTGAATTGTCCTTTGCAAAATGGTGCCAGAGGACTGAATTTTGTTGCTTAGTGTTTGTGAAATGCAATTTTAAATTTCTGTTGCATCAGTTTTAAAATGTATGAAATTAGACATTGACCAAACTGAGGAATATTTTAGACAATTATGGCTACAGAAATCTCGTATAATTTGAGTGGTTTGAGATCAAAATACTGCATGCTGTTGAATTTCTTATACAATTCACAGGAACTATGAATGTTTTAAGATTATCTTTCATTTTTTTTGTAAGTTGATGCAAATTGTACCCATATATTAGAACAGTGTTGTCATTTCTGTTAAGCAACATTAACTCTTTCCATATGGAAAGCTAAAATTGAGTGTGTAATAATGAACTTTGATAAGGAGATAAATTTGCAGCCATGGAGACTTTTAATTAAGGGACAATTTGTGTCATAGCATATTCTGCCTTGTTTTTGAATTTGTTTCTGTAGACCCAAATATTCTCCTTTGCTGTATTGGTTTGGCACATATTTAATTAAATCAAATATTTAAGAAGTTAACTTGACTTCATGTATAAAGTGGGCAAGGAGGGAGGAATGTTAATGTGATGCTCTGCTCAGTATTTCTGTCCAAAACATACAAAATGTAATTTCATTATTGTGTGCACTTTATTAGTAGTGAGTATGTGTAACTATCGAATAAACCCTGTAACACAATATTGTGTGACCATTGAATATGTGCATTTACCTTCTGATTACTAAAGCCAAGACATAATCAGCTGAGCCATTGTCACTGCTTGGGCATGAACATGCCAAGTAAACTGAAGTAGATGTCGTTGATTTCATATTACATGGAGACTATACTATTAAAGTGATAATTGTATTGGATAAATCCTTTTCATAGTAATGGTTTTGATAGTTTAAGGAAGAAAATTTTTAACAAACAGCTACTGTGATTTAATATTGTTTTTTTGGAATTTGTCCATTTTTTGATGTTCTAAAACAGAACTGCTATATTTTGAGAGCTGGTGAAAGTACCTATTCTGTTGGGTCCCATAGAAAAGTCTTATTAATCTCTTTGGATTAGTTCCACTTATGGGACCAGAGGAGATGTATTTCCCAGAACGCACTGATCTTGTTTTAAAATATCAAATGATGGACCATGTCAAGAAAATCAGCAATTTTAAATAAACTCCACCATCTTCAGTCTCCTTTAATGAAGTTCTGCAGCTGCTATTAATTTGATTCAGTCCAATTGCATTGATAATTATTCCATTTCATGCAGTGAGAGAGCACAGTCACGACTCATAATGAGTATGGTTATTTTACAGGCCTCCATCACTTTACGGAAACTTGTACCTGATTCTTATGGTGAAACGTGTCTCGAGTCTTCTTATGATGACAATCAAGTCACCAATATCAAAGTTGAGGATGTCGGAGATGTGAAAGTGGAGGAGGATCCTTTTTTGATAACATCTCCAGCAATAAAGGCGGAGCATGAGGTGAGTTGTGTGAGCATTGTTAGATACATTGCATCTCCATTTGTGTGGTCCGCTGTTTAGACTTAAAGACTTTTTTAACAGGATAATTGACGACCCTCTAAAAATGTAATATTAGTTGATTTGTTATGTGACTGTTGAACATTGTTAATTTTATATAGTATTTTATTGCCTTCATTTTAAGACTGCATCTTTGTAAGACACACTTGATTTAATGGTAGGTATTTAGGACGGAAATGCTGCATCAATTGTTAGACACCATCAAATGTAAAATGCATTATCAATATTCCTGTCTTTGGGTAATTCGTTGTCATTTACTGACAATTTTAGATTCGCTGCAGTTTGGATCAAATTAGGTCTTCTCCCTTAAACAGCAAACTTAGGTTTAAGTGCGTGTTACTGTTTACTACGAGGAAAAGATAAGCTGAATCTCTGGATTACTATCTGAAAGTTTTTCATCACAGGATTCATAATTAGGGTTATTACTGAATGATAAACAGATATACGCTCTCAGAGCCACTTTAAACTTCAGATATAAGAAATTTTAAATTAAGCTTGTTACCGTATCACTGGCAGGTGATTTTTAGATTTTATTTTTATACATGACTCATTTATTGTGATATTGTTGAGCATACACTGTCATTCATACAATCACATTGTTACATTGTAAACTAGAATGTTATAACATCATCAGGGTTATGAGTCATTGCCCCGATGACGGAGGCAGCAAGCACCTCGGAAACATCAGTAAACTTCTGTCAGATTATGCAGAAGACGGCCATCTTCATACTAGATTCTTTGAGAAACTCAAATCTCAAGTAATGTGTCATATCCTCCAATTATCTGAACATCTGTAATTAATGTTCATGTTTTCTGAGTATCTTATATGTAATCAATTACTGACTTTGTTCCATTAACAGTCCATGACACTGTTTGTAGTTTCCTCCATATATATATATGGATGAAGACCATCACTATGGAAAGTCCTCGATGCAAGTCAACACAGGCTATTGGTCTCTGAAAATTTAGTGTTCTGGTTTGGTGAAACACACTGAATGCATTGCTTTCCCTGTCTTGCTTTGCTTCTCAAATTCAGGTATAATTTCTGTGTACATCATAAAACATGTTTCAGTTGTCAGAAGTGCTTCTAATATCCCAGTTCATTGACCCTGCCATACATTAGAAAACCTGTATATGAAATTCATGTCTACATGTTCTTATGAGATATGTGAAAGTCATTCGACCAACACAAGTTATTAATTCGGCACTCATTTATAGGGTATTTTTGCTGCAATTTACCTGTGTGATGCACTCCCACAACCTGGCTGGAAAATTGTAATTATTTATTCATTTGAAATGTCAGAAATAATTATTAACGTTGTGACAGCCCACTCTGAGTTCGATTCTCGAGCAGGCAGACCGGAGATGGACTTAGACTGGACTTTTGGCGATTACGCCAGTTTATATGCAAGGAAAGGGGCCTAAGTTAGTTTTGTTTCGGTAGCGCCTTCCTTAATCGGAATTTATATTCAAATTGTATGGAATTTTCCCGAGTTGACGGTTAGTATCGCTAGTTCGGGCCACATCTTGGGAGACTTGTTTGTTCCACTGGGCGACTGCCTGGCGCCAGCTACGTGATCAGATGAATGGGTGATTTTATGACCGGTGGCTCGACTTGGTGGGATGAGTAAGCTCTTCCAGATGTGTTTTAGCCGTTAGAAGACTTAGGGAAATTCACGTCACTATCCACCAATGGGTTTAAAATAAGCTATCGGCGGCAAATTTGTAAGGTTAGGGTGATGAACCACTCAGCCAATGAAAACATTCTTCAGATTAAAAAGTCTTGCTGAACGCGGTGTGCGTCCAGCAAGGGACTTCCAAACACTCACTTACGCTTTAGTCTCGGCGGCGAGTAGTCCTGCACTCGGCGAGGGAAAGTACGAAATTAATAAACGTGCCTGGTGAAAGTGAACAAATACACAATTTATAACTGAACGATATCCCCTCTTATTCCACTGCCTCACAAGTTGATCCCGAAACCCCTCTTCACCAACCCGTATATTCCTTGAAGGCAAGAGTCCATGCCCTGAGCTACCAAAACGAAACCCAACACAAAACCCCTTGTAACCAGCCGGGCGTCCTGATGTACAGAAAGAAATAGAAAGGACGGTTACAACGTTGTACAGAACTTTGTTATTTGTCGCATGATGTTGGTGAACTGCCTTGTGCTTCTCATTATTATAAGGTACATGAAAGTGTGAATGTGCGTGTTAGTATCTTGATGTTTCCCATACTTGCATCAGAAATATGGAGCTGTTTATATATCTTTTTTTTTTTTTTTGTCCATAAAACTGCCTCTCTGGAAAAAGATACACAAACATGTGGGCAGGATTTGTCACTGTAGAAACTCGTATGGTACCTTACAAGATAATTGGACGTTCTGTTCAAGTTTAGAAAGTGTTCCCCAATTTTAAAAAAATTAGTTTTTTGGTGATTTTACTCAAACCTTTTGTTTTCTCTCTCTGAAATAGCATGTGAGTCATTTTGCAGCTATTCCTGCAATGCTAGCAAAATGTAATTTAGTTATGAAATTTAATTATTTACACACTCAAAAGATGTTGCTACATCACAGTTAATTCCTCTAACCTGCATTTGTTTTATTTTCTGTTAATTTCAAGGCTGCATCCTCAGTGCATGCACCTTTCCTGAAGCCAGATTTTTCTTTGACCAATGTGCATGTGATTATATAATCTATTGTACATAACCTAACCTCACATTCTTCCAAAGAAGTAGTTAACAATTCAGTTAAATGTATTTTCATCTCTCCCTTTTTATTATGTACCATGTTCTTTTTATTTTATTACCAGATTTTGTTATTAGTCTACTGTAATACTGCGTTCTAGCCTATTTTATAACATCATTCAGGATTTTATTTAATATAGAATGCTCTTGTTTTTGGGTGATAACTGTTCCTGCTGTAGATATGATTCCTCTTACATTTGCAAGATATTTTTATTCCTTGCATAATCCAATTTTTCTTGATTTTTCCTATATTATTATATTTGATTGGCAAACTACCTTCTTGATACTTAAAAAATATACAAAATTGAATTAAGCTTATATTTTGATATTATTGTCTTTTTTAAAAGAGAAGTTACCTGCTACAGCTGTATCATATTAATACAAAATATTATATTATTCATGAGCTACTGGACTGATTGGTAATTTATTATTCTAGAGGTTTATGAAGAGCTGAACCTTTACTTGCATAATGCTTCATCCTAACTGAATCATAGGCTTTCCTGAAGGCTATAAATAGCTGATATGTCTTCCATTGTACTACTGATTTTTTTCTAGTACCTCAAAAAAGCAGAATGTCTGCTCATTGTTGACTGATGACATAAGAATCATCAGTTATGATCCCTAATAATTCCATGGGTGTATTGAATTAACCTTGACAGAGAATCTTCTACTTACAATGTAATAGTTACCCCCAACTTTATGAGGTCTTCTCTTTAATCCACAGAGAGAAAACATTCTGTTATGTAGTGACATGGGACCCGCATAACATGTACTATTCCCCGCTTTTTTTAAGCAGATTTCAAACTAAAGGCTACAGAAATGTACCTATTAGCTTCACTTTACCTATTCATCTGTCCATTTATAAGAACCTGAAAAGAAAGAGCTAATTGGATTTTCAAGATGGTTTATATTAGGGAATTTTTCTATTTGAAGAGACACTTCAGTTTTGTTCAGTGTCATGATGGCAATATTTGATACTTGACATCAATGCCTACATGTGCTTTTGCTTGTGAAAGTGAGTTTGTGGTAGTGGTAAAGAATCGCCAACTAGCTACGCAACCACACTGAGAAAATCTAAGCTGTCATTTTTCATAATGACAACATCAGCCATCCAAACAGAGGCCAGGCACCCTACTCAAGCTAAGGTCACTTGCCCCAAACACCTCTGATGTCACTGACAACATTCACAAAGCCCGAATTGCTGTGAATATGTCAGGATGGTTGCACTTGGCACACTTGTCCTTTCTTTTGCCAATCCTACTTGTTCAGTGTTTATGATATTCTGTTCTTGGGCTAAAGAGATTCATGGGTTACAAGACGTTAATAAGCATTTGATGCAAGTTCATTTATATCCAACTAAAATCATAATTAATTTAGTTGGATGTGAGTGAACTTGAGGTTAAATTATTTTAGATTCTCCTTTCACTCTTATCTGTACTGTTTATTGAACCCAGTACATAGTTAACTATATTGCTCGAAAGATTTTTAACAGAAGGTTCACTCTAATGCATATAATTGTATGTCACCATTATAGCGACATCTGTGTATCCTTCCTTTACAATGCTTTAGATATCAATAACTAGATTGGTTAACCTCTCTTTTTTCTCTCCCCATCAGGCTAAGCAATGTGAGTAGGTTTTTCTAACAACAAATCTGGTTGGGTTGGACATCATGTTATGGAATGTGAATATGTAACTCTTATGCATTTCTGTATGCTGTCAGTCGAGAGTTTGTTTGTAATATAGAATATTACAGTCTTGACAAGTGAATTAACCTATTTGTCTCAGGTAGCCAGGAACTAAATGTAATAGGAAATAAAATGCTATTCCACTGAGAAAATAATTCTGTTCTGAAAAGAACATAACTTTCGTAATGCAATATTTATTGAACTTGTTTTCAGTATCATTCTTCTTCCTAATAAGATTAGTCCTAATATTTTTTTTCAATTTGTTTGCTAGAGTCCTGTGAATGAACGGAACCTATTACATGATGGTGAGAGTCCGTATTCCTGTGATGTTTGTCATAGATCATTCGCTCTTCAAACTACACTGAAGAATCATCAACGCATTCACAATGGGGACCGTCCATATTCCTGTAATGTGTGTAATAAGTCATTCAGCCGGAGAAATCGTTTGAAGATACATCACAATATTCATAGTGGGGAGCGTCCATACTCCTGTGATGTATGTAACAAATCATTCATTGAACGGAGTAATCTGAAGAAACATCAACGTACGCACAGTGGAGAAAGGCCATACTCCTGTGATGTGTGTAATAAATCTTTCATTCTTCAAACTACACTGAAGAATCATCAACGCATTCACAATGGGGACCTTCCATATTCCTGTGATGTGTGTAATAAGTCATTTAGCCGCAGAAGTCGCTTGGAGAGACATCACCTTATACATGGTGGGGAGCGTCCATATTCCTGTGATGTATGTAACAAATCATTCATTGATCAGGGTAGTTTGAACAAACATCAGTTTACGCACAGTGGAGAAAGGCCATATTCCTGTGATGTGTGTAATAAATCGTTCAGTAGGAGTAGTAATCTGAAGGTACACCTACGCATACATAGTGGGGAGTGGCCATACTGCTGTGATGTGTGTAAGAAATCATTTAGTCGAAGCAATCTTATGAAGAACCATAAATGCATACACAGTGGGGAGCAGCTGCCAGATTTCTGTAATGCGTGTAGTAATTCGTTAGGTCAGATGTGTAATCTGAAGATCCATCAATTAATACATAATGGCAAGCGGCCATATTCTTGTGACATGTGTAATAAATCATTTACTCATAAAAGAAATCTAATCAGACATCGGCGTACACACAGTCGGGAGAGGCCATTCTCTTGTGATTTGTGTAATAGGTCATTTGGTCGGAGGAGTGATCTTAAGATACATCTACGCATCCACAGTGGGGAGCGGCCATATATCTGTGATGTCTGTAAAAAATCTTTCGTTCAGAAGGGTGCTTTGAAGACACATCACATTATACATGATAGACAGTAGACACAATTATGTGATATATTTCATAAATGATTCCTTTACCAGCGTAATGCCATTAATGACTATTGGTTATTTCAGTAACATTAAATCTACTCATTAATAGAATAATCCGATGAGTCAATACATGTGTGGGGTGCACATATTCTTGTGATATATGTAGGTCTTCCTATTATCAGAAGAGTCTGCAGAAGTATTATTGCTTACCGAGATTAAAGTAACTATTGTCCCATCTTGAATAAGACTTTGTCTGCTGTGAGAATGCAAATGAATATCTACTCGAGCACATTTGATTTGTACAGGAATATTATCGAGGATAGGATTAGTAATTGTGTATTTGAGGCAAAACAGAGAGGCATGGCCCGACATCATCTGGATTCATATTTAGCTGAGATCTTGTGGCAGCGTACAAATGATAACGGTGATATTTTTAAAACGATTTTAAAATCCATAAGCAAATTTTGTCCTCTGGAGACAGGTAGTAATAACAATTAACATCTCATGCATATCAAAATAAAATTTAATAATTTGTCATTTATTGAAATAAAATATAATAACTTTCAAGTATATGTCATTTATCCACACACATTAACCTAACGTAACCTAAGATAAACTAACCTAACCTAACCCATTTTTAAAGCGATGTGTCCCGATAACCCACAAGTACTAAAATTACATACTGCTCGGATGTATTTTGCGTCTGGATAAGTTGCCGTTAGGCATTGCGCGGAAATAATATAGTTGAGAAATATGTTTTTAAAAACAGTTCAGTATATGGCTCATAGCTTTTTGTACAGATAGTGTGTTGATAAATATTGGTTTGTAAGGTGCAATATTTTGACTGAATGAAGTCTCAAAGTGAGGTGATACTCATTAATTCAGTGAATTCAACATAACATAGCTTATGATGATGAGCTAGTAGGCTAAAAATGCATAGTTATCTTCTTCGGGAGTTGTCTATGTTTGCGACCTACAGCTTTTTAAAAAGTGTGACAAAATTCCTGACATCCGTGGAAGGGTATGTTGTACGTAATGTAATGTATTTTTGGTTATTCTTCTTCGTCTTCTTTCACACATTCATTTCATCGACCACTCACTAGAACAATATATGTCTGTCCAGTGTGATCATCATTATGTGTGATTCCCCGTTTTTGTGTAACTTTACTGGGAACCGTAATTTCTCTTCCCAATGTGAAGAAATATATTAATGTATTTACGAAATTGAATTGGTTCACTTTCTCGTGTAAGCAGATCATATTATAGAGACATTTCTGTATTGTATATTATTATTTCGATGAAGAAGATTTACTTGAATTTGGGTTAGGTATGTATGGAATCAGTATTTGATACATTTGGCAAGTATCACATGAAAATTCTGCTAGGAGATTTCAATGCAAAAATTGGGAGGGAGGATGTCTTCAAACCCACAATAGGCAGCGAGAGTCTCCATGCACTTAGTAATGATAATGGCGTCAGAGCAGTGACCTTCGCTACGTCAAAAGATTTAATTGTAAAAAGTACAAAATTTCCACACCGTGATGTTCATAAATACACTTGGACTTCCCCAGATGGCAGAACACACAATCAAATAGATCATGTTTTAGTAGATAAGAGAAGGCAGACAAATGTAATTGATGTGAGATCATTCAGAGGAGCAGATTGCGACACTGATCATTATCTGGTGGTAGCAAAAGTGAGGGAGCGGCTTTCAGTAAGTAGACGAACTAAACAAAATTTTGACACAGAAAGATTTGATTTGAAAAAATTAAGTGAGGGAGAGGCAAAGGAACAATATCAAGTTGAAATTTCGAATAGGTTTCAAATTTTAGAGACAAATGAGGATAATGAAAGTGTGGACATCAACAGGGAGTGGGAAAATGTCAGAAACTGCATCAAAATTTCAGCAAAAGAGAAACTAGGATACTACAGGAGAAAGCAAAATAAACCGTGGTTTGATGAAGAATGTTCAAAATTAATAGATCGAAGGAAGCAAACAAAATTTCAATGGTTGCAGAACCCAAACAAAACAAATGCGGATAATCTATGTAACGTGAGACGTGAGGCTAGTAGAACCTTTAGGACTAAGAAAAGGGAATACCTGAAGGGCAAAATTGCTGAACTTGAGACAAATAATAAGGAAAAAAACATCAGAGACCTGTACAGAGGCATTAATAACTTTAAGAAAGGATATCAACCCCAGACTAATTTGGTAAAGGATGATAGTGGCAATTTGCTTGCAGATCCAATAAAAATTGTGAATAGGTGGAAAAATTTCTTTAGCGAGCTCTTAAATGTTCATAATACTGGTGATATTAGACAGATTAAAATGCATACAGCTGAACTGTTGGTGCCAGAACCTAGCTTAGATGAAGTGGAACTAGCCATTGGGAAGTTGAAAAGTTATAAATCTCCAGGAATTGATCAGATTCCGGCCGAATTAATTAAAGCAGGTGGCAAAGGGTTGCATATGAGGATCCATAAGCTTATTCAGTTAATTTGGGATAAGGAAGAGATGCCACATCAATGGAAGGAATCCATAATTATTCCTATTTATAAGAAGGGGGACAAGACTGAGTGTGGTAATTACCGAGGAATATCGCTGCTATCAACCTCATACAAAATTCTATCCAACATTCTTTTGGCAAGATTAACCCCATATGCGAATGAAACTATTGGGGATCATCAGTGTGGGTTCAGACGAAACAGATCAACGATTGATCAGATCTTTTGCATTCGTCAGATACTAGAGAAAAAATGGGAGTTCGGTGGGACTGTACATCAGTTATTTATAGATTTCAAAAAAGCCTATGACTCTGTGAAGAGAGAAGTGCTATATAATATTCTTATTGAATTTGGTATACCAAAGAAGCTAGTGGGTCTAATAAAAATGTGCTTAAATGAAACCTGCAGCAAAATTCGAGTAGGTAAATATGTATCTGAGACATTCCTCATCAAGAACGGTCTAAAACAAGGAGATGCTTTGTCTCCCTTGCTCTTTAACTTTGCGCTAGAATACGCCATCAGGAAGGTCCAAGGTAGGCAGGAGGGTTTGCAATTGAACGGGACACATCAGCTATTGGCATATGCTGATGATGTTAATTTATTGGGGGACGATATAAATACAATAAAGAGGAACGCAGAAGTTTTACTAGAGGCTGGTAGACAAGGGGGGCTGGAAGTAAATTCAGAAAAAACTAAGTACATGTTAGTATCTCGTCATCAGAAGACAGGCGGGCAAAATTATCTTAGGGTAGCTAATAAATCCTTTGAAAGGGTTACAAAGTTCAAATATTTGGGAACAACAATAACAAATCAAAATGATACTTGTGAGGAAGTTAGGAGGAGACTAAATTCCGGAAATGCTTGCTACTTCTCAGTCCAAAATATTTTGTCTTCCCGTCTGATTTCTAAGAACCTGAAAATTAAAGTATACAAAACAATAATCTTGCCTGTTGTTTTGTATGGGTGCGAAACATGGTCTCTCACTCAGAGGGAGGAACACAGATTGCAGGTGTTTGAGAATCGGGTGTTGAGGAGGATATTTGGGCCTAAGAGGGAAGACGATGGGGCGTGGAGAAAACTGCACAATGACGAGCTTAAAAATCTGTACTGCTCCCCCAGTATTGTGAGGGTGATTAAGTCGAGAAGAGTGAGATGGGCGGGACATGTAGCGCGCATGGATGGGACAAGAGGTGTGCACCGGGTACTGGTTGGGAAACCTGAAGGGAAGAGACCGCTGGGGAGACCTAGACGTAGATGGGAGGATAATCTCAGGCGGGATCTATGGGAGATAGGAGTTGAAGGAAACTGGATTTTGTTGGCCCAGGACAGGGTCCGGTGGAGGGCTTTGGTTAATTCGGTGATGAACCTTCGGGTTCGGTAAGCCATCTAGTTAGTTAGTTAGTTATGTATTTGTTTCATTACTAACGTATTGATTCTTAATTTAATATTCCGATAATCCATCCGCAGTGAGTGTGATATTTGTCTGAGAACGAATTATTCCTGCCCTTCTGGAATCCTGAAGAAAATAATCTGACATTCAGATGTGGTTAGTATTTTGGACACATTTATCCAAGTTATCCAGGATATCTGTCAGAGGTGGCCATCTCATGAGAATGTTCATTCAATATGTCCTGAATCACATTTGCCATGTGTAGTCTTGCCTAATCTTGTTAGGAAACTGTTTCTTCTTTGTTCTATCCCATAGCTTGAAGAGTCTCAACAAAATAGCCTTGAAAGATCTGCAAGTAGCGTGCGGCATTACTTATGTCATCCAGGAAGTTCAGTGTGAAGTTTCCATCTGATGAAACAGCATCCCACACTGCATTTTTCAGGACGCAGAGCATGGGGATTATCAGTGCCTAAGATATGCATATTCTGTTTATTTATATGTCCATTTATGTGAAGCTGAGCTTCAGAGAACATGTGTTGAATAACTGTTTGCTGTTCTTCTAAATATTAATGAAATGAATCACAACAGATGAGTTAGCTATCTTCATCAACATCCGTTACTGCTTGTTGGATCTGAATTTTATAATCAAACATTTTCGAGTCTTTTCTTATTATGGTTAAAATGGTTAATTGTTTTAATCCTTTAAACCAAGCTCTTGTGGCAGCCATTTTACAGGTTTCCCTTGGCTAAGCACAAGTGCTGTCTGTATATATGTAGAGTTTTCTGGTATCCTCACAAACATCTTTCTGCCAACCCAGGCCTTGAATGTTCAAAATCTTCACTCACATTTAAATGGTCGATCTTTTATGACTTTCTCTGCAGTCTCACTCTAAACTCGCGCTGCATCATACAACACTCGCAGTTTGATAAAACAAACTGTTTCATACAAAACAAACACTGGTCACTTGTGTATGCCAGCTTGCTTATTACTGCTTGCGGAATGTCCCGCTTAGGAAGCACTAATAATTGATCAGAAGTCTCTGTCCTCTTACATGTTTTATGACACCAAATTTATTAATTTTTTTGCACTATATCAGCACATATTGGGATTTGTAACAACAATGTCTTCTCTTGATGACCCTGTATTTTCTGTACGGGTGTAAAACCTGGTTTCCCACCCATAGGGAAGAACATAGATAAGCACTTTAATGGGGATACCCTAAATATTTTGAGCTAGAAAGCTCTTTGCTTCTCTTGGTATGTCCTGATTTTATTTGGTTTGTGTTAATTTCTCTGGTGAAATGTAAGTGGTCAGTAACAAATCATACAAAATCTGCTGTCTTTTGACAACAAACTTGTGTGTTCATTCCACTATACATTAGTCGGTGAGGTAAGAAATATCGAGCAATCACAGGTTTAAGGGTTAGGCTTTAGGTTTCCATGACATTGAAAATTTATGTTGCAATTTTCTTGATGTCACATCCCAGACTATCAAAATCTGTAGATTAACCAATCAAAATGCAAGCTGTTGCCTATTATGAAGGAGACTTGAACATTACATTGCTCAAAATTCATTTGACTCTATGACTCTAAACATTTGAATCTACTGGATGGATTTGTTCAATCTTTCTGGATGAGACAATAGTAAATGTCGTGAGTAGCTTTAGATATGGATGGATTTACTGTCAGTATTATTGAAATGTTGACATTTTAGAGCAAGTTCAAATATCTGTCTGGTAGTAATGTCACTGAAACATGTTGTCTGCAGGATCATTTTATTTCAAGTATACAATCTTCATCTATTGGATACTGGTTGGATCTAGTTAGCATGAACAGATAATGTCATTATCAGCTATTTGATACTACTAAGACTTTAGAACTGATCAAAAAGAAAAAGACTGCTTGCTATTTTTCGTCATTTCTTTCCTAAAATATATTTGAAATCCCTCCATAATATTTCTGACTTCCATTGCGTTATTTTTGCATTTGTAAACATTACAAAAAGCTCCTCTCCTGACATCGTAGTTGTCCGTACTCCATCACACAAACTCATCACTTGAAAATTCTAGAATTGCCATCAGCAATATATCACTAGATACGTAGATGATATTATAATTATTTTTGACGAATCCTTCTCCACAGCCGAACATCCTAGATGATCATAACAACATGCACCAAAAGTTAAAATATAACCTAGAAACAGAAAATAATAATAAAATTAACTTTTCAGACCTCACCATTCACAGACACCTAAAAGAATTCCAATTGGGCATCTACAGGAAACCCACATTCTCAGACATGGTAATCCACAAAACATCTAACCATCCCAACTCTCAGAAACAAGCTGCATTCAAATTCCTTGTGAACAGATTGCACTAAATACCATTCTCTAAAGAAGAATTTGATAAAGAAACCAAACTCATCCAAGAGATAGGATACAATAATGGTTACAAATTTAATATCACAAGATCCTGTAACCTAATAAAAGCACCTAAACCCAACGTCAATGTACCCCACCTCACTAATAAAGTATGGTCCAGCTTTACATTTTTAATAGCATTAGAACACTCAATAAAATATTGAAAAACATAAACGTGGAAGTAGCATACACAGTTAACAATACCATAAAATTCAAATGCAGTTCAAGAAAACAAGTTAACAAATACAATAATAGTGGTGTATACCAGTAAAAATGCGGAAGCTGCGAGCTGGTCTATATATTGGCCAAACCGGTACGGATTTTAAAACCTTATTTAAAGAACACGTCCACGACATCAGTTTTAACAAAATCTAAATATGCCGAACACGGACAAGAATACGGCCCCATAGATCATATCATGGACATATTAAGAGTAGCTCAAATGGGTAAAATGCTGGGTATTCTAGAAAAATTACATATATACAAAAGTAGTAAACACAAAGCCATCATTAACGAACAAAACGCCCAAAATTCTAATGTATTATTTGACCTGGCATTAAACAGGAGAAAGTAAATTTTACAATAGTTGGCCACATTGCTTTCGAGCTAATATATACCCCACGCATTCCAACTTCCAGTAGGAACCCTGTTAGCTTTATCAAAATTCCCGTTTTTAGTGTAAGACCGTGTACCATTTCCAGCAATGCGTTTCTTGCGCAGGAATGGTGTCACCTAGCAAGGGAAGATGTCCTCCGCTTGCGCAGAACTCCGGCCTTAGTTAGCTTTTTTTAAAAAAAAAAAAACTTCCAATCTCCAACCACGACTCTGCACTTCACAGGTAAGGACGATGCAACCATAGCTACGGCCACCGGATCAATAGGTAAGTGTATAGTTCAACTTTGAATAACAACATGTAGTGCAGTATCGCTTGAAATGCTAATGTATATTTCATATATCCAGTTTAAACCATTAGATTAAATGAATTAATTTCCTTGATGCCACTGATGATGACCTCTTGAGGTTGAAACGCGTATGGCAATACTGTCTTTTTTATAGTGTTTATAGTTTCTTTACTTATTTTATATTCTAATACACGGTATGCAAAGTTTTAAGATTTTTAAAAACAGTTTAATATTTGAGCCAACGGTTTTGTACAGATAGTGTGTTATTAAATGTTGGTTTGCAAAGCATGTGAGGTCAACATAACGTCGCTTATGAAAATTTGCCAGTAGGTTAAAAAAACAGTTAACTTCTTCGAGAGGTGTCTATGATAGCGACCTACTGCTTTTTAAAGAGTGTGACAAAATTCCTAACATGTGGAAGGGTATGTTGTAT
Organism: Zootermopsis nevadensis; assembly: GCF_977971745.1. Taxonomy (NCBI): domain Eukaryota; kingdom Metazoa; phylum Arthropoda; class Insecta; order Blattodea; family Termopsidae; genus Zootermopsis; species Zootermopsis nevadensis. Next base: position 646,513 of record NW_028259149.1, on the reverse strand, counting down.
ATAATTTAATGTATGTTAGTTTTCCTTGTTCGTCACTTTTCACACATTCAGTTCACCGAGCAATCACTGGAACTATACATTTCTGGCCATTGTGACCATCATATTCGATTCCCCGTTTTTGGTGTAATTTCACTGGGTATCGTAATTTCTACTCTCAATGTATAAAAATTATTTAATGTGTTTTGTACTTACGAAATTGAATTCGTTCACTTTCTCGTGTAAGCAGATCATACTCTAGACACATCTCTGTAATCTAAATTATTATCTTTTTCAAATATAATTTTAGTTATGTTTCAAGTAATGCAGTAGCATTCTTTCGTTGCGTTTGGGACCAGTGAAATACTTTTCTTTCGTTTTCTTGAATTATTTATATTTGTTTTCCTTCTAATTCTGCGGGCATTCATGCATTTGCATTTGTAGGCTTATTGAATGGTACAGGAAACATCTGTAGTTGTCTCATGTTAACGTGTAATGAGTTGATTTTTTCATGTAGGCCACACTGGTTCACAACCTCATAAGAGCATATGACTTGTTCTGACACATGCATGTCATCCCTTCTGAGGCCATTTTGCTGTCTTTCCATTCCAGGAACTACATTGAATTTCTTCAGAAAGTAGAGGAAAGTTGTGCCTTGGAAAACCATGAAGAAGATTTACTTGAATTTGGGTTAGGTATGTATTTGTTTAATTAGTAACTGATTGATTCTTAATGTAATATTTCAATAACTCATCTCCAGTGAATGTAATATCAGTGTGAGAATGAATTTTTCCTGCCCTTCTGGAATCCTGAAGAAAATTATCAGTGATTCAGATGTGGTGAGTATTTTGGACATGTTTATCCAAGTCATCCAGGATATCTGTCAGAGGTAACCACATATATCATGGTAATGTTTGTTTAATATGTCTGAAATCATATTTGTCATATGTAGTCTTTCCCCATCTTGTTGGGAAAATGTTTCTTGTTCATTCCCATGGCTTAAAAAGTCTGAACAATATAAATAGTCTTGTGAGATCTGCAAGTAGCAAGCAACATTACATATGTCATACAGGAAGATTAGTGTGAAGATTCCGTCTAATGAATTAGTGTTCCACACTGCATGTTTCAGGACGCAGAGCACGGGGATCATCAGTGCTTCAGATATGCATATTGTATTTATTTATATGTCCATTTATAGGATATTGAGTTTCAGAGAATGTGTCGAATAACTGTTTGCTCTTCTTCTAAATATTGATGAAATGAATCACAAAAGATGATTTAGCTATCTTCGTCAACATCCATCACTTGTTGTAGGATCTAAATTTTATAAGCAAATATTTTTAGGTCTTTTCCGATTGTTTTAAACATTTAAACCAACCTCTTGTGACAGCCATTTTACAGACTTTCCTTGGCTGCGCACAAGTGTGGCGTACATGCTGTTTCTTTTCATGTACCTGAAAGATGCAGAATGTCTGATCAATGCTGCCTGATTACATAAAAATGTTCGGTGGTAATCGAATATAATTCCATGCATGTATTCAATTAACCTTGATGGAGAATGTTGTATTTAGAATGAAATAGTTACCCCCACTTTATGAGGTCTTCTCTTTAATCCACAGAGAGAAAACCTCCTGTTATGTAGTGACATGGGACCCACATAATATGGCCTTTTCACTGATTTATTTTTAAGCACATTTGAAACTAAAGGCTATTCAAATATACCTATTGGCTTCGCTATGACTATTAATCTGTCCATATGTAAGAACTTGGGAACAAACAGATAATTTGAATTTCAAGATGTTTTATGTTAGGGAATTTTTCTATTTGAAGAGACATTTCAGTTTTGTTCAGTGTCATGATTGCAACATTTGGTATTTTACATTAAAGCCTACATGTGCTTTTGCTTGTGAAAGTGAGTTTGTGGTAGTAGTAAAGAATCGCCAACTAGCTACGCAACCACACTGAGAAAATCTAAGCTGTCATTCTTCATATTGATATCATCTGCCATCCAAACAGAGGCCAGGCACCCTACTCAAGCTAAGGTCACTGGCAACATTCACAAAGGCCGAATTGCTGTGAATATGTCAGGATGGTTGCACTTGACACACTTGTCCTCTTTTTTTGCCAATCCTACTTGTTCAGTGTTTATGATATTCTGTTCTTGGGCTAAAGAGATTCATGGGTTACAAGAAGTTATTAAGCATTTGATGCAAGTTCATTTATATCCAACTAAAATGATAATTAATTTAGTTGGATGTGAGTGAACTTGAGGTTAAATTATTTTAGATTCTCCTTTCACTCTTATCTGTACTGTAGATTGAACCCCAGTATGTGGTTAACTAAATTGCTCGAAAGATTTTTATCAGAAGGTTCACTATATTGCATATAATTATATGTCACCATTATAGCGACATCTGTGTATCCTTCCTTTACGATGCTTTAGATATCAATAAATGGATTGGTTAACCTCTCTTTTTTCTCTCCCCATCAGACTAAGCAATGTGAGTAGGGTTTTCTAACAACAAATCTGGTTGGATGAAGCAAACTTGAACTTTGACATCATGTTATGGAATGTGAATATGTGGTTTGAATATGTAACTCTTATGCATTTCTGCATGTTGTCAGTCAAGAGTTTGTTTACTGTGTATAAATTACAATCCTGGCAAGTGTGTAACCTATTTGTCTCTAATGTATGTAAGAAATAATTTAATCTAAAAAGTGCTCTGAAGACACATCAGCTTATGCACAGTGGAGAAAGGCCGTTTTCCTGTGATTACTCTGTCGATGAATTTCAAATGTTTACAAGTAAGTCGTAATTTACCTATTGTATCCTTTGTTTATATTTTTGTGACATTTATATGACTTGTATTTGTATAACATGTATTGTATTATTATGACTTATTCTACATCCTATTGTCATCTGACTAACTTATGGATCCATGGAATGTAATAAAGATGTATGTATGTATGTATAACGTCACAGAGTTATCAGTAATCTGAAGGAACATCTGCGTACATACAGTGGAGAAAGGCCATTTTCCTGAGATTTGTGTAACAGGCCATTTAGATATAAGTCACATCACAGGAAAATGGCCTTTCTCCACTGTGCGTAATAGATCAAACAACAACAGAAGTGTTTTGAAGATACATCGGCACATCCACAGTGGGGAAGCGGGCATATTATATGTGAATTGTGTAAGAAGTCTCGTTCGGATGGATTCTTTGAAGAAACATCTGCTTGTACATGGAAGACAACAGCCACATTTATGTGATGTATATTGTAAATGATTCCTTTGCCAGCGTAATGTCATTAATGATTAATCTTTATTTCAGTCACATTAAATCTATTCATTAATAGAATAATCTGATTTGTCAATACTTGCTTGAATTGTGCATATTCTTGTGATATATGTAGGTCTTCCTATTATCAGAAGAGTCAGATTAATGTAACTAAATGCAATAAAATCTTCTCGCATCTCCTGTTTTGGTATCAGTATAAAAGTCAAGCAAAATATTGCAATGACGTCTTTTAGGTTTAACAATATCATCCTGTTTATTACTCCCAAAACTTTTTGTAACTGTTCATTAGTATGGGGAATATTGCATAATTTTAAGTTGCTATGCATTTGTCCTTTTTGTTATTTTCAGTTGCATTTATTACTGATAGTTCAAAATAATCATTGTAACCTTCAGGTTACTTGCAGGTCAAACAAAAGTGTAGGTTGCAATGGCTTTGTTTTCAATAGCCGACCTTCTGAATGCTGTGCTTGGAAATGTCACAATCAGATCTAAGTGACTGGCATATGTGAATTTAGATGTAGATAACTTTTTTACGTTTTGTCAAAGATATTCCTACATAGTGGCAGAAATATTTATTGTAATATCCATGTATATTACATTTGATGCTGATCTAATCATTATTTCTTATCAGAGGATAATATATTGAGTTTGTTCAGGGAGCTTCAGATGATACATGCTAGGAATATGTGAAATACATGAGTGTGTTTTGTTTCTAACAAGTGCCATATTTGGGTTTGAGGGCTTGAAGCTTATCACTCACCCCCATGTATTGCCAATAGAAAGATTGTATGGAACTATAGTTTCATTCTGTCATACCTCATCATATGGTGATTAGTTAAAGCACTGGATACGTCCTTATGCCATAGTCACCAATAAAGTACACGGATAACTTTTCTTTACCTTTTTCATACATTGAGCCACGGGTGGGACTTTAAAGATACAGGTAGACTCCCAATTAGTAGGAAAACTCGGGGAAATGACCAGCGCATATAAGGAAAGTATCAAGTATTACAGTGTGTGTTTGGGAATTTATTCCTGCATTGTAATTCTCACACATCGATGACTATGATGCCTTTAAGGACTATATATGCCAGTGAAGCTGTGCCCAGGTGTTGATCAACACTGCTTCAGGCTCGTTCAAACTCTGCAGACAAAGCAAGAAGTAATTTTAGTTTGTGAATATATTACCCTTACAGGAACAAAAATCAAATTTTTATAATGCTTTTTCTCCTGTGGGGTGGTTAGCAGTGACTTTTAAGTAGGCATGTTCCTTCCCAGTCTTACGTTCAGAATTACAAAGCAGTTCAGCAGAATGTGTTCAGAATCCCTGTAAAAATTTCATGTACTTCTTAAAAATGTCTCTTTTCACAACACTTGAACATAATTGTTCAGGTGGCAACATGTTTACTATTTGTAGAATGAATGATGTATTTGCATGGCAGCCTGCCAGAGAGAACCCAGCTGTCATAAAAACCTGAACATGGAACTACAATTAAAGATCAGACTCATTTAAAAAAGTTGTGCTTCCTGAAAGGGATCTGTGCTCTGGCAATGCAGATCATTTATGCAAGAAGCAGTAACTACTGTATTGAATGGTAAGTGAAGTACACACTATGTAGGTGGTTGGGGGAGGGCAATTATAGATCCAACTAATTCTTAATCTTCCGGGCTATGAAGCTCTTCAATGTGCAATTTTCTCTGTTATATATTCCCTCCCATTATCCTCAAATATTTAACCCAAAAGACTGTTGAAACAAACTATCAATGTTCCCTCAAGGTCAGAGACCAAGTTTCACATCCTTACAGCACAACTGACAAAGTTACAAGTCAATATTGAAGGGTCCAGTGACCGAGGAACACTTTGACGAACTAAACTGAGTAGGTTTCCAAAACTCCTTTATAAACTGAGAAAGGAAATAGCTCCAGCATCTGACACTCAGTGTTCTTTTTTAAAAAAACAGATGATAGGCATAGTCCTGGAATGTGGTGTTTCTATGCCTAAATTACACTTTTGTGTACCTTCAGCTTTGTTTTTTTTTGTGTTAGGACAGATTTTTGACTTAATAATAGCAAGCATTCCCTGAACTTAATCTGCTCTTGATTTCGTCATGAATTTTCATTCAGAATTGTTAGTGTAATATATATTATTAGTCGTGTTCATAATTTGCGAATTATTAAGCAGTTATTCGATTTGTACTAATTAATGCCGGGCACATTCGGCCCTACTACGAAGTTGTTAGTGTAACGATTACGAAAATACCACAGCAACAAACAAATGTGAAAGCATGTAGCGAAAACAATTATATACTATTCGGATGTATTTTGCGTTTAGATAGTTTGCCGATAGACATTGCATGGAAATAATGTTGAGAAATATGTTTTTAAAAAAAGTTTAATATTTCGCACAAAGCATTTTGTATAGATAGTGTGTTGATAAATATCGTTTTGTAAGGCGCGTTATTTTGACTGCACGAAGTCTTAAAGTGAGGTTATACTCATTAATTAAGTGAGTTTAACATAACGTTGCCTATGAAGATGAGCTAGGAGGCTAAGAAAACGAAGTCATATTCTTCGAGAGTTGTGTATGTTTGCGAATACAGCTTTTTAAAGAGTGTCACAAAATTCCTAGCAACTGTGGAAGGTTACGTTGTACATAATATAATATATGTGTAGTTAATTCTGTTCGTCACTTTTCATACATTCAGTTCACCGACCATTCTGACATAACAATATATTTCTGTCCAGTGTAATCATCATTATGATCGAATCACCAATTTTGTGTAATTTTACTGGGATACATAATTTCTCTTCTCAATGTGAAAAAATAATCTAATGAATTTTGTACGGATGATATTGAATTAGTTCACTTTCTCCTGTAAGCAAATCATAATATAGAGACATTTCTGTATTGTAATATTATTTTTATAATTTTCAAATATAAATTTTGTTATGTTTCAAGTAATGCAGTAGCATTTTTTCATTGCTTTTGGGACTATTGAAATACTTTTCTTTCCTTTTCTTCAATTTTGTTATACATATTTTCCTCCTAATTTTACAGCATTCATTCACTTACGTATGTAAGTCTTATTGCTTGATACAAGAACCATCTATAGTCGTCACATGTTAGCACGTGTAATGAATTGTTTTTGTCATGTAGGCCATCCTGGTTCACAACCTCATAAGAGCATACGAATTGTGTTTACACATGCATTTTTACCCTTCCGTGCCTGCTTCTATGGACATTTTGCAGTCCTTCCAATCCAGGAACTACACTGAATTTCTTCAGAAAGTAAAGGAAAATAGTGCCTTGGAAAACCACGAAGAAGATGTACTTGAATTTAGGTTATGTATTTTGTGCATTATTAACTGATTTAATTTTCTCGTACAGAGGCTTCGGTTTATAAAGCTGCCGTCGTACTTGAAGTGCGAGGTCGTCCGGTAGTCTGTTGGTGTGGGCGGGAGATTTTCATGTTCTTTCCTTGAGTCACCAGTGAATCAGTTTCATTGCGTCTGCTTTAGCGGATTGACGTTGATATTATGGTGTATAGTATTAAGGAACGTGTGTTCTTAGTCGAAACATATTCAAAATATTCTTCCTACGGAAGGTGCCGCCGTAAATTTCGCAGACATTTTCCTGGTCAAAGTGTTCCTAGCAGGCCCATGATAGAGAGATTAGTAAAAAAATTTCGTAGCACGGGATCAGTTTTGGATAAAAAGAAGAACAGGAAACGGAGTGTATTGACGGAAGAGAAATTAGATGAAATTGGGGCTCTATTAGAAAAAGGTCCAAGGCAATCTTTGGCAAGTTTAGCTGCACAATCCGGCGTGTCATTGGGATCTGCTCACACAGCAACAAGACTTCTGAATTTTAAGGTAAGCACAATTAATGTAATAACATGTTTTAGTGACGAGAAATATTCGTACTTCGCTGTTGGTAGTGGCACTGAATCCTAAAGAAAATAATCAGAGAATCACATGAAGTGGGTATTTTGACAGGTTTATCCAAATCCAAATCATGCAGGATATCTGGTCGGAGGTGACCATTTCATGGGAATTTTCATTCAATATGTCCAGAATCACATTTCACATATGTAGTCATGCCCAATCTTGTTGGGAACATTTTAATTCCATGTTCTATCCCATGGCTTGGAGAGTCTTATGTCATCCAGGAAGATCAGTATGAAAAATCCATCTAAAGAAATAGCGTCCCACCCTGTGCATTTTTCAAGATGCAGAGCATGGGGATCATCAGTGCCTCAGATATGTATATTCTGTTTATTGACATGTCCATTTATGTGAAACTGGAGTAAAGAGAACAACATGTGATGAGTAACTGTCTTCTCTTCTTCTAAATATTAATGAAATGAATGACTTAACTATCTTCATCGACATCCATTACTGCTTGTTGGATCTGAATTTTATAATCAAACATTTTTAAGTCTTTTCTTATTCCGGTTAAAATGGATGATTGTTTTAAACCTTTACACCAAGCTCTTGTGACAGCCATTTTACAGGTTTCCCTTGGCTAAGCAAAAGTGCTGTCTGTGTATATGCAGTGTTTTCTGGTATCCTCACAAACATCTTTCTGCCAACCCAGAACTTTTTCATTCACATTTAAATGGTCGATCTTTTATGACTTTCTCTGCAGTCTCACTCTAAACTCACGCTGCATCATACAACACTCGCAGTTTGATAAAACAAACTGTTTCATACAAAACACACACCGCTCACTTGTGTATGCCAGCTTGCTTATTACTGCTTGCGGAATGTCCCGCTTAGGAAGCACTAATAATTGATCAGAAGTCTCTAACATCTTACATGTTCAATGACACCAAACTTATTAATGTCAGCGCAGGATATCAGCAAATATTGGGATTTGTAACAACAATGTCTTTTCTAGATGACTCTGTATATTTTGTGTGGGTGTAAAACCTGATTTCTCACCCAAAGAGAAGAATATAAGTTATTTTGACTTGTTATTGGGAACACTTATGTGTGGTACATTAAATTTCACTTTCATAAATTTCAATTCTTTTTAAATTATACTTTCTAGTGTTTACATGATAATGTTAGGTTCTTGAGATATGTAGATCATGAGGGTACCTGGGTGAAATTCATTATGAGTGCCCTTCAATTCAAATATATTCTTCAACATATACTGTGATTGTAATCTGTACTGAATTCTGTACATAGCACACACTGTGTGAATGTAAATTACTTATATTTTTTTATGTTTAGCTGTTATGACAGGCATGCATGAATATCGTCATATTCGTACAATATTGCTCATATTCATTATTCAGAGTACAACTATTTCCCTCAATTTTTGAGATATCTAACACAATTTTATAATTTAGTTTTAATTTTACAGCAGAAGATGGATATAATCAAAATGGAAAATGATGATGTTGTAAGTGAAAAAGATTGCATTGCCATGGTAACTGATGAGGTTAATGTTCAATCAGCACTTTCCATAAAGGAAGATGAAACTGAGGTAAGCCTTGCTTTCAGATGAGATTTCTTTCTGCCCATTTCTACACATGCTTGCGTTTGTTTGTTTTTACAATATGAGTTATTATTATCTGTGAAACAGTTATAAAGAGAGAACATTGCTGTACCTTTATAACCTAACTCTGCTCCTGTAGTGCTCCAGGCCTGTAAGAATGAGTACGTATATTCGTTATCTTAATTTGTAATACAAAGTAACATAGACACCTTTTTCAGGCTTGTAGAAGAACTGTGCACCAGTAATTGTAAATAAATACTAACTAGTCGAATATGTTTCAAATTAAATATAATGCTCTTGTTCATATTGGTTTCTTGTTTGAAAGTGTGTGTGCACATGCGAACACACTTAAGCATGTGTGTGAGACAGAGACTTTAAAAATAGTAATAATTGTGTTCATCTGGAAATTTTTACGAGTAAGAATTTCTTTCCGTTATTCATTTAATTTGGTTTACATCATTTTTAGATTGATTTTCATATGATGTTTCCACTTACAAGTCTTATGATATATCTGTTTTGACAGAATCTTATATTTTGGTGTGAAGTTTTTGTTATAAATTACAGCCCTACTGCATACAGTATATGGTGTTTTTCTAATAGTTCAAACGTCTTTCTTACTCACTATTTTTATTATTTCCAAGTATCTTTTGTGGGGCCATAGGATTCTCCTGTATTTGGGATATGTTGTGCATTACCTGATCTCAATTGCTCCATATTGAAAATACATGTTCTTTAAACCCCTCGTGAAGTGTGTGATCTGTTTGTGCTATATAATTAGTGTGCAGTCTCTACAGTTTAGTGTATTTGCACCTCCATCATCAATTTTTTTGTGATTTAGGTTTTTAGGTGTTTTTTTAAAGAATCGGTGGTTTGGAAAGCTATTTTTATCAGAATTTTTTCAATTTTGTTATATGCCAGGTTTGTTTGCATGTGTATTCAAATGTATTTCATTTTTCCTTTTGTCGTTTGTTCATTTGTGCTATTATGTTGTTTTTACATCGATGTTAAGCGTTTACTGTTGTTAAATTTGTTCCACATTATATTCGTATTTTAATTATTTTTCTGTTATTTGCCAAGTGGAATTCAATTTCTTACTTTCATTCTTTATTTTATAAAGGTTATGTTTTTTTACGTGGTTGAACAGGTGATTGTCGTTGTTTTGTGTTCTGTAGCATTACAATATGTTTCATGTACAGTCATACTTATTAGAGATGGCTTGCCGCATGTGTTAGCCAATTGATCTTTCTAATGCGAATGTGTGGTGTTTCCTTTCAGGCAGGTACTAACAGATTCATTTAATGTTATTTTAAAAACTTCAGCTGTAAAGGGTTAAGGGAAGAAAATTCATTGATGCTTTTTGACTGTTGGGTACAGAGAACAATATTTGGAACAGTGAAGGAAATAATGGGGACTGGAGAAAACTGCTTATTGAGGATCTTCGTAATCATTTCTGTTTATCAAATATTAATTATTATTGTTATCAAATTAACTACGATGATTAGGGAATGTAAACTTTAGAATTGCATACAAAACCTGAATTGAAGGGATCCCTTGGGGGATCAAGACATAGATAGGAGGATAATATTAAAATAGTTCTTAAATAAATAGGAAATAAGCACAAGAACTGTATCCTTGTGGCTAAGGATAGCAACCAGTGGCAGGTTCTTTGAACTCACTCCGTAAACCTTTGTGTTCCGTATATGCGGCTAATGTCTTGACTGCCTGAGGACTAGTCTGTTCAGCAGGCTTAGTTCAGTAAATAAATTAAACATTCCATTTTAAATGTTTAATTTGTTAAGTTCTTCTTGAGGGTGTTGGTACAGGATACGAGTTAACACAGTTGTAATCTAATTGTTTCAGTCCATATTTATATAGATGCTATTTTATTATGCTTACTGTAATTATCAGCTCCTCCAAGTTACCTGTCACCCAAAAAGGTTATCGATCCTTGCTCTATCCTGTCTGATTGTGTTTTGATTACATTTTACATTGAAATTGTAAGTGGACAAAACGTGGACATGATCAGCATCAGGTATGGAGGTTTTGCATAACTTCATTTTACTTAAAGTTGTACCTGGTTCATAGAATGAGACTTGTGTAACGTCTTCTTTCGCAGATCATGAATATAAAACTTGAGGACTTTGCAGATACACACGAGGAGGAGGATTCTCTAACCAAATTTCCAGTAATAAAGTCTGAACATGATGTGAGTTTCACATTTTTATGAGCTTTTAAGAAATACGTAGGATTACGTATTGTGTTTCTTTTTTCCATCTCCACATGAAGCAATTCCACTCTGGTGAATATATTTTGAAGTGTCCTTTGCAAAATGGTGCCAGAGGACTGAATTTTATTGCTTAGTTTTGTGAAATACCATTTTAATTTTGTGTTGCATAATTTTAAAACATATGAAATTAAATATTGCACAAACTGAGAAATATTTTAGAAAATCTTGTATAATTCGAGAGCTTTGTATTCAAAATACTGCATGCTATTGAATTTCTTATACAATTCACAGGAACTATGAATGTTCTAAGATTATCTTTTATTTCTTTTGTAAGTTGATGCAAATTGTACTCATATATTAGAACAGTGTTGTCATTTCTGTTAAGCATCATTAACTCTTTCCATATGGAAAGCTAAAATTGAGTATTTAATAATAAACTTTGATAAAGAGATAAATTTGCAGCCATGGAGACTTTTAATTAAGGGACAATTTGTGTCACAGCATATTCTGCCTTGTTTTTGAATTTGTTTCTGTAGACCCAAATATTCTCCTTTGCTGTATTGGTTTGGCACAGCGTTAATTGAATCAAATATTTAAGAGGTTAACTTGACTTCATATATAAAGTTTGCCGGGAGAGAGGAATGTTAATGTGATGCTCTGCTCAGTATTTCTGTCCAAAACATTCAAAATGTAATTTCATTATTGTGTGCACATTATTAGTAGTGAGTATGTGTAACTATCGAATAAACCCTGTAACAAAATTTTTTCTGACCATTTAATATGTGCTTTACCTTCTGATTACTAAAGCCAAGACATAATCAGCTGAGCCATTGTCACTGCTTTCGCATGAACATGCCAAGTAAACTGATGTGGATGTCGTTGATTTTATATTAAATGGAGACTATACTATTGAAGTCATATTTCTGTTAGAAAAATCTATTTCATAGAAAAGTCTTATTAGTCCCTTGGGATTAGTCCCTCCTGTGGGACCAGAGCAGATGTAGTTCTCAGAACGCACTGATCTTTTTTTAAAATATCAAATGATGGATCATGTCAAGAAAAACAGCAATTTTAAATAAACTCCACCATCTTCAGTCTCCTTTAATGAAGTTCTGCAGCTGCTATTAATTTGATTCAGTCCAATTGCATTGATAATTATTCCATTTCATGCAGTGAGAGAGCACAGTCACGACTCATAATGAGTATGGTTATTTTACAGGCCTCCATCAATTTACAGAAAGTTGTACCTGATTCTTATGGTGAAACGTGTCTCGAGTCTTCTTATGATGACAGTGAAGTCACCAATATCAAAGTTGAGGCTGGCGGAGGTGTGAAAGAGGAGGAGGATCCTCTCTTGATAACATCTCCAGTAATAAAGGCGGAGCATGAGGTGAGTTGTGTGAGCATTGTTAGATACATTGCATCTCCATTTGTCTGTCCACATGAAGCAAATCTGCTCTGCTGAATGGATCTTGAAGTGTCCATTGCAAACTAGTGCAATGGAATTTTAATTTTTGCTTACTGTTTGTCGAATGTAGCTTCTGTTTTGTGTTATATTTATCTTAAGATGTGTGATATTAAATATTGTGAAATACAATAAGTGTTTTAAACAGATGTTGCAACACAACACTTTGATAGTTTGTCCAGACTTTCCAGTAAGCCTTGTTTTGATGCTATTTCTTCCCTTTGAATTCTATGCTCATTTTTGTGGGTCTGTGAATGTTTGAAGGTTTTCTCCAGCTGTCTTTTCCCCCCTTTCCTTCCTTCTTTCTTTAACCTTGTTGCGGCGTGTATCACTACAGTGGCATAGACCTGCATTTCCGTTAAGGTCCTTTAACAGGATAATTGATGACCCTCTAAAAATGTAATATTAGTTGATTTGTTATATAACTTTGTTGGACATTCTTAATTTTCTGGAGTATTTTATTGCCTTCATTTTAAGACTGCATCTTTGTAAGACACACTTGATTTAATGGTAGGTATTTAGGACGGAAAATGCTGCATCAATTGTTAGACACCATCAAATGTAAAATGCATTGTCAATATTCCTGTCTTTGGGTAATTCGTTGTCATTTACTGACAATTTTAGATTCGCTGCAGTTTGGATCAAATTAGGTCTTCTCCCTTAAACAGCAAACTTAGGTTTAAGTGCGTGTTACTGTTTACTACGAGGAAAAGATAAGCTGAATCTCTGGATTACTATCTGAAAGTTTTTCATCACAGGATTCATAATTAGGGTTATTACTGAATGATAAACAGATATACGCTCTCAGAGCCACTTTAAACTTCAGATATAAGCAATTTTAAATTAAGCTTGTTACCGTATCACTGGCAGGTGATTTTTAGATTTTATTTTTATACATCACTCATTTATTGTGATATTGTTGAGCATAAAACTGTAATTCGTACAATCACACTGTTACATTGTAAACTAGAATGTTATAACATCATCAGGGTTATGAGTCATTGCCCCGATGATGGAGGCAGCAAGCACCTCGGAAACATCAGTAAACTTCTGTCAGATTACGCAGAAGACGGCCATCTTCATATTAGGTGCTTTGAGAAACCCAAATCTCAAGTAATGTGTCATGACGTATGTAATTCATTACTGTTACTGTCTTATGTCTAGTTGGTGTTAGTTTTTAAGTTATCTACTTTAGGTTATCTGTTGTGTTTAAATACTTGTGTTTTTATTTTGAGTAATGTGTGTGCCTTATGGTTTTGTAATTTTATGAGTTGATTTATTTTGAGTGGTGTGTGTTGTTTTGTTTGTGTCTTATTGTAACACCACTGCCACCGGGTATAAACCCATATGCAGTTAGTAATAATAATAATTTTTGGACATCTGTAATTAATGTTCCTGTTTTCTGATTATTGAATATGCAATCAATTACTGACTTTGTTCCTTTAAATGACCATGACACTGTTTGTAGTTTTATCCATATTTATCCATAAAGACCATCACTATGGAAAGTCCTCCATGTGTGTCAACACAGGCTATCGGTCTCTGAAAATTTTGTGTTTACTTGTGTTCTGGTGTTGTGAACCTCACTCAATGCATTGCTGTTGCTTCTCACATTCAGGTAAATTTCTGTGTACATCATAAAACATGTTTCAGTTGTCAGAAGTGCTCCTAATATCTCAGTACATTGACCCTACCATACATTAGAAAACCTGTAAATGAAATTCATGTCTACATGTTCTTATGAGAAATGAGAAAGTCATTCGACCAACACAAGATATTAATTCGGCACTCATTTATAGGGTATTTTTGCTGCAATTTACCTGTGTGATGCACTCCCACAATCTGCCTGAAAAAATGTAATTATTTAATTATTTCAAAGTCAGAAATAATTATTAACATACAGAACTTTGTTATTTGTCGCATGATATTGGTGTACATTGATAGTTTTTTGGTGATTCTGCTGAAACCTATTGTTTCCTCTCTCTTAACTAGGATCTGAGCCATTTTTCAGCTATTCCTCGAATGCCATCATAATGTAATTTAGTTAACAAAATTTAATAATTTATACAGTCAACATTTTTTGCTAAATCACAGTCTATCCTTCTAACCAACATTTTTTGGTTGTCTGTTAGTTTGTAGCCTGCGTGTTCAGTGGATTATCCTTTCCTGAAGTGAAATATTTCTTTGACCAATGTGCATGTGATGATATAATCTATTGTACATAACCTAACCTCACATTCTTCCAAAGAAGTAGTTAACAGTTTAGTTAAATGTATCTTTCCTCTCTCCCTTTTTATTATGTACCGTGTTCTTTTTATTTTATTACCAGATTTTGTTATTAGTCTACTGTAATACTGCGTTCTAGCTTATTTTATAACATCATTCATGATTTTATTTAATATAGAATGCTCTTGTTTTTGGGTGATAACTGTTCCTGCTGTAGATATGATTCCTCTTACATTTGCAAGATATTTTTATTCCTTGCATAATCCAGTTTTTCTTGATTTTGCCTATATTATTATATTTGATTGGAAAACTACCTTCTTGATACTTAAAAAATATACAAAATTGAATTAAGCTCATATTTTGATATTATTGTCTTTTTTAAAAGAAGTTACCTGCTACAGCTGTATCATATTAATACAAAATATTATATTATTCATGAGCTACTGGACTGATTGGTAATTTATTATTCTAGAGGTTTATGAAGAGCTGAACCTTTACTTGCATAATGCTTCATCCTAACTGAATCATAGGCTTTCCTGAAGGCTATAAATAGCTGATATGTCTTCCATTGTACTACTGATTTTTTTCTAGTACCTCAAAAAAGCAGAATGTCTGCTCATTGTTGACTGATGACATAAGAATCATCAGTGATGATCCCTAATAAATCCATGGATGTATTTAGAATGAAATAGTTACCCCTACATCATGAGGTCTTCTCTTTAATCCACAGCCAGAAGACGTTCTGTGATGTAGTTACTACGGACCAGCATAATATGGACTTTTAAGCACATTTGAAACTGAAGGCTACAGAAATGTACCTATTAGCTTTGCTATACCTATTCATCTGTGCATATGTAAGAACGTGAGAGCAAACAGCTAATTGGATTGTCAAGATGTTATATGTTATGGAATTTTCCTATTTGAAGAGACATTTCAGTTTTGTTCAGTGAAAGTGACTTTGTTGTAGTGTTGGACAATCACCAGCTAGTTATGCAACCACACTGAGCAAAGTTGTCAGTCTTCATATTAACACCGTCAGCCATGCAAACAGAGGCCAGGCACTCTACTCAAGCTAAGGTCATTTGCCACAAACACCTCTGATGTCACTGGCATCATTCACAAAGGACAGATAGTGTCAGAATGGTTGCAGTTGTCATACTTGTCCTTACTTGTTTTTATTTTCCAAGTCGACATTTTCAGTGTCTATGAGATTCTTTTCTCGGAATAAAGAGATGCAAGGATTACAACATGTTAATAAGTAGATGATGAAAAGTTGTAATACAAGGTCATTTCCGATTTTGTTTGAAATTAGTGAACTTTAGATTTAATTAATTATTCGGTTTTTGTCCGTCTAATCACAATTCATATATAAAATTTACAATTAATATAATTAAAATATCATTTGATGTTCCTCATCGAACAATCAATTTACATTTGGAACATCTATTTACAACATGTTTCGGTTCCTATATGAACCATCCTCAGGTGTAAAATTTAAAATTATAATTTGTAGCTTAAATGCGTCATGTTTGTGTTGATTAAATATATATATTTATTTTCACAGTCTATACACAAACGTTTTTGTTAAATGATGTTTTTAAAATTATATAATATTAAAACATTAGTAGTTACAGATTATCTTCACCAGCTATCAGAGGTAAGTTACTCCGCACAACACATCTTGAAAATAAACGTCTGAATACAAACAAACAACCCAGCATGAAAATAGAAAATCTACAAGCAAACCACAGATTAATATAATACATTGCATAAAAAATATCTAATAATTTTAAAATATTATAAAATTGATATAAACCTGAAGATGAGGTCTTATCCATCGAAACATGTCGTTTAATAAATAAAAAAGCGCTTAATAATGTAAATCGTATTTACGATAAAAAGCGCCAAAAATATAATATTTTATACTACTAATGTTTTAATATTATATAATTTTAACAACATCATTTAACAAAAACGTTTGTGTATAGACTGTGAAAATAAATATATATATTAAAATTATAAACTTAAAATCTAATTACAATTTCTGATATGCAACTTTTTGGTGATGTTCACTTCCAGATTCATTTTTACATATTGGAGTGAATGTTTTTTGATGTTCTACATCGGCCTGTAATGCAAATGATTTAAAGAAATATTAATGAATATGAAAGAATATAAAAACAAAATGAAATAATATATTGGAAAGTAAAATTGAACATGGACATTCTAAAAATAGTGCAAAATAAAAGACAGAGAGATACAATAGAAAAATATCATATACAGCAAACATTTAAACAAAACATTTACCTAAACGATAATAATATTTACCTTAATAACCCCATTTTTAATGCCCTTCAGTTGCTTGACCCCACCCCCAACAACCACCTTTCACTCACTCTCCCTACATGCAACCGCGATCAGTAGTGAGCCATGTCTGTTCGGATACGTTAAT
Source organism: Zootermopsis nevadensis (assembly GCF_977971745.1). Lineage (NCBI taxonomy): Eukaryota > Metazoa > Arthropoda > Insecta > Blattodea > Termopsidae > Zootermopsis > Zootermopsis nevadensis. The sequence continues at coordinate 629,361 of NW_028259149.1, read as the reverse complement.
GCTTCCAGACACATCAAGATATATCTACAATCTCATCTTTGGTATGTTCAATTTTACTTTCCAATATATTATTTTGTTTCTATATTCTTTCATATTCATTAATATTTCTTTAAATCATTTGCATTACAGGCCGATGTAGAACATCGAAAAACATTCACTCCAATATGTAAAAATGAATCTGGAAGTGAACAACACCAAAAAGTTGCATATCAGAAATTGTAATTAGATTTTAAGTTTATAATTTTAACTTTTACACCTGAGGATGGTTCGTATAGGAACCGAAACATGTTGTAAATAGATGTTCCAAATGTAAATCGATTGTTCGATGAGGAACATCAAATGATATTTTAATTATATTAATTGTAAATTTTATATATGAATTGTAATTAGACGGACAAAAACCGAATAATTAATTAAATATTAGTTTCACAATATGACGCAACTATATCACCTTTAGATTTAATGTTTTAGATTCTTCTCTCGCACTTCTCTGTACTGTAGATTGAACCCAGTATATGGTTAACTATATCGCTCGAAAGATTTTTATCAGCTCTATAACGACATCTGTGTATCCTTGCTTTTCGATACTTTAGATACCAACAAATAGATTGGTTAACCTCACTTTTTTCTCTCCCTATTAGGCTAAGCAATGTGAGTAGGTTTTCAAACAACAAATCTGGTTGGATGAAGCAAACTTGAACTTGCGCAGCACTACCACTCCTCAGACTAATGAGCCGCCACTGAGTGTAGGTTTGGGAATCATTCCTGCATTGTAATCTTCATGAGTCGATGATTGTGATGCCTTTAAGAAATATATATGCTAGTTATGCTGTGCCCAGGTGTAGATCAGCACTGCTTCAGGCTCGTTCAGACTCTGCAGAAAAGGCAAGAAGTAATTTAAGTTTGGGGAAATATTATCCCCTACAGGAACAAAAATCAAATTTTTATAATGCTTTTTCTCCTGTTGGGTGGTTAGCAGTGACTTTTAAGTAGGCATGTTCCTTCCCAGTCTTACGTTCAGAATTACAAAGCAGTTCAGCAGAAATGTGTTCTGAATCCCTCTAAAAATTTCATGTACTTCTTAAAAATGTCTCTTTCCACAACACTTAAACATAATTGTTCAGGTGGCAACATGTTTACTATTTGTAGAATGAATGATGTATTTGCATGGCAACCTGCCAGAGAGAACCAAGCTGTCATAAGAACCTGAACATGGAACTACAATCAAAGATCAGAAGCATTTAAAAAAGTTGTGCTTCCTGAAAGGGATCTGTGCTCTGGCAATGCAGATCATTTATGCAAGAAGCAGTAACTACTGTATTGAATGGTAAGTAAAGTACACACTATGTAGGTGGTTGGGGGAGGGCAATTATAGATCCAACTAATTTTTAATCTTCCAGGCTATAAAGCTCTTCAATGTGCAGTTTTCTCTGTGATACATAACCCCTCCCATTATCCTCAAGTCCAGTGACCCAGGAACACGTTTTGGTGAACCTAACTGAGTAGGTTTCCATCCCCTCTTTTATAAACTGAGGAAGGAATTAGATCCAGCATCCGAAACTAAGTGACCTTTTAAAAAAAACACGATTGATATAGTCCTGGAATTTAGTGTTCCTATGCCTAAATTACACTTTTGTGTGTACCTTCATCTTTGTTTTTTATATTAGGCGTTAGGACATAGATTTTGGACTGAATAATAACAAGCATTCCCTGAATTTAATCTGATCTTGATTTTGTCATGAATTTTCATTCGGAATTGTTAGTGTAATATATATTATTAGTAATGTTCATAATTTGCTAATTATTCAGCAGTTAATCGATTTGTTCTAATTAAAGCAGGGCACATTCGTCCCTACTACGAAGTTTTTACTGTAACGATTACCAAATTACCACAGCAACAAAACAATTTGAATCCATGTAGCGGGAAAAAAATATATACTGTTCGGATATATTTTGCGTTTAGATACTTTGCCGATAGACATTGCGTGGAAATAATATAATTGAGAAATATGTTTTTAAAAAGAGTTTAATATTTGGCCCAAAGCTTTTTGTACAGATAGTGTGTTGATAAATATCGTTTTGTAAGGGATGTTATTTTTACTACATCAAGATTCAAAGTGAGGTTATACTCATTAATTCAGTGAGTTCAAAGTAACGTCTCTTATGAAGATGAGCTAGAAGGCTAAAAAAACAGTTATCTTCTTCTAGAGTTGTTTATGTTTGCGACCTACAGCTTTTTAAAGAGTGTCACAAAATTCCTAGCATCTGTGGAAGGGCATGTTGTACATAATTTAATATATTTTTGTTTATTCCTGTTCGTCACTTCACCGACCATTCACCAGAATATATTTCTGTCAGTGTGATCGTCATTATGTTCGATTCCCCGATTTTGTGTAATTTTACTGGGATACCTAATTTCTCTTCCCAATGTGAGGAAATAATCAAATGTATTTTGTACTATGAATTTGATTTCGTTCACTTTCTCGTGTAAACTGATCATAATATAGAGACATTTCTGTATTGTAAAATTATTTTTATAATTTTCAAATATAAATTTTGTTATGTTTCAAGTAATGCAGTAGCATTTTTTCATTGCGTTTGGGACTAGTGAAATACTTTTCTTTCCTTTACTTCAATTTAGTTATACATATTTTCTTCCTGATTTTACAGGCATTCATTCACTTACGTATGTAAGTCTTATTGCTTGGTACAAGAACCATCTATAGTCGTCACATGTTAACACGTGTAATGAATTGTTTTTGTCATGTAGGCCATCCTGGTTCACAACCTCATAAGAGTATACGAATTGTGTTTACACATGCATTTTTACCCTTCCGTGCCTGCTTCTGTAGACATTTTGAAGTACTTCCAATCCAGGAACTACACTGAATTTCTTCGGAAAGTAGAGGAAAATAGTGCCTTGGAAAACCACGAAGAAGATGTACTTGAATTTAGGTTATGTATTTTGTGCATTATTAACTGGTTTAATTTTAATGTACAGGGACTTCAATTTATGACGCTGTGGTCGTGCTTGAAGTGCGAGGTCGGCCGGCTCTCTTGGTGTGGGCGGTATATTTTCACGTTCATTCCTTGAGTCGCTGGTGAATCAATTTAATTGCGTCTATCGTAGCGGATTGACGTTGATAATATGGTGTATAGTATTAAGCAACGTGTGTTCTTAGTCGAAACATATACAAAATATTCATCCTACGGAAGATGCCGCCGTAAATTTTTCCGACATTTTCCTGGAGTATGTGTTCCTAGCAGGTCCATGATAGAGAGATTAGTAAAAAAATTTCGTAGCACGGGATCAGTTTTGGATAAAAAGAAGAACAGGAAACGGAGTGTATTGACGGAAGAGAAATTGGATGAAATTGGGGCTCTATTAGAAAAAAGTCCAAGGCAATCTTTGGCAAGTTTAGCTGCACAATCCGGCGTGTCATTGGGATCTGCTCAAACAGCAACAAGACTTCTGAAACTTAAGGTAAGAACAATTAATGTAATAACATGTTTTAGTGACGAGAAATATTCGTACTTCGCTGTTGGTAGAGGCACTGTATCCTAAAGAAAATAATCAGAGATTCAGATGAAGTGGGTATTTTGACAGGTTTATCCAAGTCCAAATCATGCAGGATATCTGGTCGGAGGTGACCATTTCATGGGAATTTTCATTCAATATGTCCTGAATCACATTTCACATATGTAGTCATGCCCAATCTTGTTGGGAACATTTTAATTCCATGTTCTATCCCATGGCTTGGAGAGTGTGAACAAAATAGCCTTGTAAGATCTGCAAGTAGCGTGCGGCATTACTTATGTCATCCAGGAAGATCAGTATGAAAAATCCATCTGATGAAATAGCGTCCCACCCTGTGCATTTTTCAGGATGCAGAGCATGGGGATCATCAGTGCCTCAGATATGCATATTCTGTTTATTGACATGTCCATTTATGTAGATATGTAGATCATGAGGGTACCTGGGTGAAATTAATTTTGAGTGCCCTTCAATTCAAATATATTCTTCAACATATACGACTATGATTGTAATCTGTACTGAATTCTGTACATAACACACACTGTGTGAATGTAAATTACTTATATTTTTTATGTTTAGCTGTTATGACAGGCATGCATGAATATCGTCATATTCCTACAATATTGCTCATATTCATTATTCAGAGTACAACCATTTTCCTCGATTTTTGAGAGTTTCTAACACAATTTTATAATTCGTTTTTAATTTTTCAGCAGAACACTGGTATAATCAAAATGGAAAATGATGTTGATGTTCTAAATGAAAATGATTCCGCTTGCAAGATATCTGATGAGGTTCATGTACAGTCAGCACTTTCAATAAAAAA